>NC_090932.1:470713882-471351563 GCF_040938575.1 Ambystoma mexicanum | reverse complement strand
CCTTACCTCTGCTCTCTCTACCCCACCCACCCTCCCTACCTCTGCTCTCTCTACCCCCACCCACCCTCCCTACCTCTGCTCTCTCTACCCCACCCACCCTCCCTACCTCTGCTCTCTCTACCCCACCCACCCTCCCTACCTCTGCTCTCTCTACCCCACCCACCCTCCCTACCTCTGCTCTCTCTACCCCACCCACCCTCCCTACCTCTGCTCTCTCTACCCCACCCACCCTCCCTACCTCTGCTCTCTCTACCCCACCCACCCTCCCTACCTCTGCTCTCTCTACCCCACCCACCCGCCCTACCTCTGCTCTCTCTACCCCACCCACCCGCCCTACCTCTGCTCTCTCTACCCCACCCACCCTCCCTACCTCTGCTCTCTCTACCCCACCCACCCGCCCTACCTCTGCTCTCTCTACCCCACCCACCCGCCCTACCTCTGCTCTCTCTACCCCACCCACCCTCCCTACCTCTGCTCTCTCTACCCCACCCACCCGCCCTACCTCTGCTCTCTCTACCCCACCCACCCGCCCTACCTCCGCTCTCTCTACCCCACCCACCCCGCCCTACCTCCGCTCTCTCTACCCCACCCACCCGCCCTACCTCCGCTCTCTCTGCCCCACCCACCCGCCCTACCTCTGCTCTCTCTGCCCCACCCACCCGCCCTACCTCTGCTCTCTCTGCCCCACCCCACCCGCCCTACCTCCGCTCTCTCTGCCCCACCCAACCGCCCTACCTCCGCTCTCTCTGCCCCACCCACCCGCCCTACCTCCGCTCTCTCTGCCCCACCCACCCGCCCTACCTCCGCTCTCTCTGCCCCACCCACCCGCCCTACCTCCGCTCTCTCTGCCCCACCCACCCGCCCTACCTCCGCTCTCTCTGCCCACCCACCCGCCCTACCTCCGCTCTCTCTGCCCCACCCACCCGCCCTACCTCCGCTCTCTCTGCCCCACCCACCCGCCCTACCTCCGCTCTCTGCCCACCCACCCGCCCTACCTCCGCTCTCTCTGTCCCACCCACCCGCCCTACCTCCGCTCTCTCTGCCCCACCCACCCGCCCTACCTCCGCTCTCTCTGCCCCACCCACCCGCCCTACCTCCGCTCTCTCTGCCCCACCCACCCGCCCTACCTCCGCTCTCTCTGCCCCACCCACCCGCCCTACCTCCGCTCTCTCTGCCCCACCCACCCGCCCTACCTCCGCTCTCTCTGCCCCACCCACCCGCCCTACCTCCGCTCTCTCTGCCCCACCCACCCGCCCAACCTCCGCTCTCTCTGCCCCCACCCACCCGCCCAAACTCCGCTCTCTCTGCCCCACCCACCCGCCCAAACTCCGCTCTCTCTGCCCCACCCACCCGCCCAAACTCCGCTCTCTCTGCCCCACCCACCCGCCCAAACTCCGCTCTCTCTGCCCCACCCACCCGCCCATACTCCGCTCTCTGTGCCCCACCCACCCGCCCTACCTCCGCTCTCTCTACCCACCCACCCACCCCTACCTCCGCTCTCTCTACCCCACCCACCCACCCACCCTCCGCTCTCTCGCCCCATCCACCCACCCACCCTACCTCCCTCTCTCTACCACCCCACCCACCCACCCCTACCTCCGCTCTCTCTACCCCACCCACCCCCCTACCTCGCTCTCTCTACCCCACCCACCCTACCTCCGCTCTCTCTACCCCCACCCACCCTACCTCCTGCTCTCTCTACCCCCCACCCACCTCCTCTACCTCTGCTCTCTACCCCACCCACCCTACCTCCGCTCTCTCTTGCGCTCTCTACCCCACCCACCCTACCTCCGCTCTCTCTCTACCAACTACCCACCCGCCCGCTCCTCTCTCTCTCTACCCACCCACCCGACCTCTCGCTCTACCCTCTACCCACCACCCACCCTACCTCCGCTCTCTCTCTACCCCACCCACCCACCCTACCTCCGCTCTCTCTCTACCCCACCCACCCCCTACCTCCGCTCTCTCTACCCCACCTACCCTACCTCCGCTCTCTCTCTACCCCACCCACCCACCCTACCTCCGCTCTCTCTCTACACCCCACCCCCCTACCCCCGCTCTCTCTACCCCACCCACCCAACCTCCGCTCTCTCTACCCCACCCACCCACCCACCCTACCTCCGCTCTCTCTACCCCACCCACCCACCCACCCTACCTCCGCTCTCTCTACCCCACCCACCCACCCACCCTACCTCCGCTCTCTCTCTACCCCACCCACCCACCCTACCCCCGCTCTCTCTACCCCACCCACCCACCCAACCTCCGCTCTCTCTACCCCACCCACCCACCCACCCTACCTCCGCTCTCTCTACCCCACCCACCCACCCACCCTACCTCCGCTCTCTCTACCCCACCCACCCACCCACCCTACCTCCGCTCTCTCTACCCCACCCACCCACCCACCCTACCTCCGCTCTCTCTACCCCACCCCACCCACCCTACCTCCGCTCTCTCTACCCCACCCACCCACCCTACCTCCGCTCTCTCTACCCCACCCACCCACCCTACCTCCGCTCTCTCTACCCCACCCACCCACCCTACCTCCGCTCTCTCTACCCCACCCACCCACCCTACCTCCGCTCTCTCTACCCCACCCACCCACCCTACCTCCGCTCTCTCTACCCCACCCACCCACCCTACCTCCGCTCTCTACCCCACCCACCCTACCTCCGCTCTCTCTACCCCACCCACCCACCCTACCTCCGCTCTCTCTACCCACCCACCCACCCTACCTCCGCTCTCTCTACCCCACCCACCCACCCTACCTCCGCTCTCTCTACCCCACCCACCCACCCAACCTCCGCTCTCTCTACCCCACCCACCCACCCAACCTCCGCTCTCTCTACCCCACCCACCCACCCTATCTCCGCTCTCTCTACCCCACCCACCCACCCTACCTCCGCTCTCTCTACCCCACCCACCCACCCTACCTCCGCTCTCTCTACCCCACCCACCCACCCTACCTCCGCTCTCTCTACCCCACCCACCCTACCTCCGCTCTCTCTACCCCACCCACCCACCCTACCTCCGCTCTCTCTACCCCACCCACCCACCCTACCTCCGCTCTCTCTACCCCACCCACCCACCCTACCTCCGCTCTCTCTACCCCACCCACCCACCCTACCTCCGCTCTCTCTACCCCACCCACCCACCCTACCTCTGCTCTCTCTACCCCACCCACCCACCCTACCTCTGCTCTCTCTACCCCACCCACCCACCCTACCTCTGCTCTCTCTACCCCACCCACCCCACCCTACCTCTGCTCTCTCTACCCCACCCACCCACCCTACCTCTGCTCTCTCTACCCCACCCACCCACCCTACCTCTGCTCTCTCTACCCCACCCACCCACCCTACCTCTGCTCTCTCTACCCCACCCACCCACCCTACCTCTGCTCTCTCTACCCCACCCACCCACCCTACCTCTGCTCTCTCTACCCCACCCACCCACCCTACCTCCGCTCTCTCTACCCACCCACCCTACCTCTGCTCTCTCTACCCAACCCACCCACCCTACCTCCGATCTCTCTACCCCACCCACCCACCCTACCTCCGATCTCTCTACCCCACCCACCCTACCTCCGATCTCTCTACCCCACCCACCCACCCTACCTCCGATCTCTCTACCCCACCCACCCACCCTACCTCCGCTCTCTCTACCCCACCCACCCACCCATCCTACCTCTGCTCTCTCTACCCCACCCACCCTACCTCCACTCTCTCTAACCCACTCACCCACCCTACCATCACTCGCTCTACCCCACCCACCCTATACCCACTCTCTCTACCCCACCCACCCAACCCCCACTCTCTCTACCCGCACCCACCCTACCCCCACGCTACTCTCTCTACCCTCACCCACCCTACCCCCACTCTCTATCCCCATCCACTCTACCCCCTCTCTCTATCCCCACCCACTCTACCCCCTCTCTCTACCACCACAAATCCTGCCCCCTTTTCTCTACTCAACACTACCACCTCTCTTTACACCTACCAAACAACCTACACCCTTTATTCCCCTACCCACCCACACTAGTTAATCCTACCTCCTCCATTCCCCACCCACCCATCTTACCCACTCTCCTTATCCCCTCTCAACCTTCCTCTCACACACTTGCTTTATTTCTTACCCTCTTACTCTCACCCTTTCTTGCTGATATTTCCTTTTATTCGTCATCAATGGCACCCTCTGTGAATGGTTTTCTCCTTTGCTCTATTCCCCTTCTCATTGTATTGCAAACCTGCACCCCTTATTGCATCCACCTTTCAAACTTTGCACTCTCCTCCTTGCACCCTGGCACCTATAAATGCAAAATGCAAAGAACAGAAGTAAATGCTAAAACTAAGGGGATTGCCAATGCTTGTTTTAAGAGTCTCTTCCTTCACCCACCCGGACAGCCTCCAGGCCCGGATGTAGACCTCTGCTTTACATACTGTAATGGACTTTGCTTCTCTGACTGACAGGAGCTGGAGGACGCCCGCCACCGAGAGGTGGATTTAAAGCGAGAGTTTGAGCGGTGGAAGGAGGAGGAGAGGACCAGGTTCCAGCAGGAGATGGAGCAGCAGAGGCAGCTCTCCCTCACGCAGTTTGCAGACCTTGCCAATAAGAATGCAGCCCTGGAAGAGGTAAGTCTGGCACACCAAAGAACTGATAAGGCCCATTAGCCAAACACATAAAACCTAATATCTTCTAATAGCATGTAAACATAACAGTGGGGTGTGTTCTTAAGCAATTTACAGTTTATTCGGTCACTCTATTAAGAAAAGACTGAATACATTTTGATTAAATAACTTTGATCAATGTTTTTAAAAGAAACAAGTTAGTGGTATTTTTGTTGCATGCATTTGCTTAAAAATGGGCGACTGAACCAGCGTGGCTGTATGGGGACATGCCTGCTATTCTGCCCAAGAGCAAAGGGAGCAGCAAAGGTGGATAGACAGGAATTGGAGTAATCCTCTGTAAATCCAGGTTACTGTTGTGCTTTGTGAATTGTAAATCTCCAACTCTCTCATGTACTCTATCCAGAAACTGACAGAACTCGAGTCAAGGAAGGTGGCAACAACCAACCTTGGGCTTTTGATTGATGATGATGATGATGATGATGATGTTGATCGCAGGCGTGTAAGACACCAGGCCAAGCATCAGCAAGAGATCCAAAGACTGAGAGAGCTGATGGAGTCACAGGTGAGGGTGCTATTTGGAGCCAGCCATACTTCTACAGCTAGTGCAGATATAACATTGACATTTCGAAGGAAACAACCAAAGTGTAAAATCTGTCAACTGACCCATTATGTGCTGAGCCAAAGCAACAGTATGTACTTTTGCATATTATTTGTTTATTTTTGACAAAGGAATAACTAATAAAATGCAATGATGTCATTCATTGTCTCAAGCGCCTAGGGACAGACTGCCCGGCTGAAAGGCTACATCACAACTTTTTAGTTTGGGCTGGTTGACTGCACAGCCACCAATTATTGAATGTTAAGTACATGCCGAAGGGATGAGGTGAGTGACTGGATTAAGTACTGCATCCCAAACATCTACCTCTCTGTCTATCCTTCCGCATTTATAGTTATGCCAAATGTTAAACTTATCATGGAATGATGTCTATCGAGTAAGCGCAATCCCAACCAGGCCAAGAACAGGGTGCTCTCAAACAGCATAAAGGCTGGAGGTGGACTACAGCTGTGAAGGAATTTATTTCGCATTCTGTCCTTGCTTCACAATACTTTGACAATACTTTGAGTACCTGGCCAGTGGATGAAAATCCCTGGAATTGGTGTGAGTAGCTGACTCTTTGATGGTGTATGCATTTTCTATTTGGCCTTGTGACGTCTTCCTACACGAAAAGGGAGGCGTGACCCTCTGCAAAAATGTTGACTGCCTGCCATTTGCATCCTCTGTTTGCTTCTCACTGTAAGGTTTTGTATCTGCCTTATCCCCTCTAAGGTTAAGATGAGATCTACGTGCAGGTCCATCTATACAAAGCAAAAAGCCTTGCCTTCAACAGAGGATCCACCCAGCTCACTGGAGTGCTTAAGGACAATGTCACCGGGCCGAACACCTGCTTCTCCAGGAAGCTGGGCCTGGCCTGCAAATACTCTTTCTATTTGACCCTGTCCTATCTCTCTACACCGTCCGGGAGCTGGCACCCCCACCAACCTTTTCAGGTCCTAAACCTATAATATCTGTTTTAGTCTCCCTTGTTTGTAAGATGTATGAGTTTGCGCAATCTTCTAGAGAAGGCTGCTGGCAGTGTTGTGTTGGGTTTAGTGAGCCCAGTAGTTGTGGCAATGTTGAGTTTGATTCAGAAATGATCGGACCAAGGGATAGGGGAGATCTCAGGATAGGGATGTGACAGTTATGATGAGCTACCCAGTCAAGCGTGCAACCTTTTGTGTGGGTAGGCTCGGTAATGGTTTGGATGAACCCTAAAGTGGTCAGTTCTTTTTGTAGAGTAGATGCTTGAGCATCGTTACTATCATTTAGGACAAGATTAAGGTCGCCTAGTAGCACTATCTTAGAAGTTTTTTTGATGTTGTTGGACAGCGCATGTATGAGAGCCTCTTGTAACTCAGAAGAGGGGCCAGGAGGATGGTACACAAGATGGAAGGCTATGGTGGAGGTGGGCGAGGTCTGGAGTTTAATTAGGAGATATTCAGCGTTGGGTTCTAAGTCACTTTGCATTCTTCTAATGTTAAGAGTGTCTCTATCAATAATGGCAACACCTCCCCCACTTTGGCCGACCCTATCCTGCCTAAAGATAGTGTAGCCATTGGGGATGGCCAGGGAGAGGGCGGGCCGGATGATTCCTTTCCTGAAGCCAGGTTTCACAGATAAAGAGGGGATCTAGGTGGTCACTAGTGATCAGGTCGTGTACATCAAGAGTGTGGGCAGGGATCGACCGGGCATTCACCAGGGCACACTTCAGGGCAGGTGTATTGCTGCTGACCAAAGCTGGTGGGTTGTCGAGCTTAGTGGTAGCAAGTTCATTCAGTGCTGTCACAGGGGCGGCGGTCATGAATGTAGGGTAATCGGCAGTGGCACTAGTTTCACCAGAAGCATTAATCTTTTTTTTTTTTTTTATTTTACATTTATAAAGCGCTCACACAGCCCGCAGGCATCAAGGCGCTGTTACAGGAATTGGTTGTTTTTCTTAGTTGCCTATTTTTTTTTGTCTTAGTTACGTATTTATAATGCGCTTAAATACCCAGAGGTTTCTAAGCGCGGACCCGGGGATCGAACCAGTTGTTGCTTCGTGTCATCCTGCTTCCAAGACGCGAACGCTGCCACTGAGCTATCCTCCCGGGATAATCATAGCAATCATGGGGGTAGTGGTCACAAAGGCATGGCAATCAGCAGTGGCACTAGAGTCAGTGCTGGCATTATTCATAGCAATCATGGGGGTAGTGGTCACAGAGGCATGGCAATCAGCAGAGGCACTAGAGTCAGTGCTGGCATTATTCATAGCAATCATGGGGGTAGTGGTCACAAAGGCATGGCAATCAGCAGTGGCACTAGAGTCAGTGCTGGCATTATTCATAGCAATCATGGGGGTAGTGGTCACAGAGGCATGGCAATCAGCAGTGGCACTAGAGTCAGTGCTGGCATTATTCATAGCAATCATGGGGGTAGTGGTCACAGAGGCATGGCAATCCGCAGTGGCACTAGAGTCAGTGCTGGCATTATTCATTTCACCAGAAGCATTAATCATAGCAGTCATGGGGGTAGTAGTCACAGAGGCAATGCAATCAGCAATGGCATTAGAGTCAGAAGGGAGGGAGGGTGATTTGGTGGGTGGCCGTCTTGGTATGTATTTAGTGATGGCAAGGTGCTCGTGGACTCTCGGGGTCCGTCCCTGACGTGGAGATTATGCTGGGCAGCCGCGTTGGGCAGCGAGGCTCCGTTGTGGCATGGGGCCCTCATTAGAGAGCGGTGGCTAAGTAAGGTGACCGCAGGGTTGGGGATGGTATTGCATTCCCTCGACCTCACCCTCAGGTGGGCGTTGCGGATGGTGATAGAGGGAGGGGTTTTCAGACTGCGCTCGGTCGTGAAGCGCGATCGGAGCCGCTCGTTTCTGTGAGCCAGTGCCCCACATGAACGGGCGGTTGGCGCTTAAGGGGGTGCATGTCCCTTACCTTCAGGTGCCCAGCGAGGCCCGGCAGGTGGCAGCTCTGAGCAGCAGAAAACTGCAGAGAGGGACATTGGCCTTTCCTCCAGGCCTTCCCTACGCGGCATAGCCTTGCGGCTCGCTTCCCCTCCATATAAAGCAGGAGGGGAGGGCCGAGCGAGGCGTCGGGCCCAATCCGGGCTTGTTGCTTGGTGTGTTGTTGTGGTTGGCATGGGGACCGCAGCGGTGGCCATCTTAGGTGCTCCTTGATGAATTGTAGCTCGCGAACACGCGGGTTGGAATCCTGGCATCAGATGGTAGTCGGTAATAGTTAGGTGAAGCCAACCGCATTTACTTTTGGGAAGATTGGAACTTATTCACTGGTGAGAAAAATAACCATACATATACTTTTAAGAATGGCAAACACATTGAAAGGATAATAAGAACGTTTGTAAATGTTCATGTTCCAGAGCGACAGTTACCAACCAGCTCTTTCACTAGTAAGTAACTTTTAAACACTTGTTATACTTTTCAAGGCAGAATCCTTTTCTTATCCAGTGCTTCCCTAGTCTATTGCATGAGTTCTCTCAGAGGCAGAACAGGGATCCTAGTAGTCTAGGTGCCAGCTGTAGGCAGGGTGAGATAGGTTTCAGTAGCAGGAACATTCAGTTCCTGAGGAAGTCGCTTAGTTCACTTTAGAGTTTAAGGTCCACAGAGTTTGGTTAAGACACCCTAGAAGGATTCCAGCAATGGGCCTGGGCAAACAGTATGAGATGACTCCCAATCACATGAATCACCCGCAAAGCTTCACAGGAATCACACAAGGCTTAAGGTAAGTAATAACCCAGCCAACACAGTACCTCAGCAAAGAAGCAGAGTTTACAGCAGGACGTCTTCAGGATCTGCAGCCAAAAACCCAGTTGATGAATTCCTTGTTGTGATGACTGAAGACAGGACAGTGGAAGGGAATTTGCAGCAGGGATCAATCGGGACAGCTCCAGGAAATGGTTTCTACTTATCTGGTTGAGGCTCTGTGGTTTTGGTGCCTTTTTCAGCAGCCTGGAGGGACTGAATATCTATGGTCAGATTCTCGTTGCTAATCTGGTCGATCACTCTGGAGAGGGGACTTCAAGGACTCAAATCATGTCTCTGAAGAGCCAGGAGGAGGTCACCAATGTTTCAGAAGGATTCAGACTTCGGAATACCATGCACTGCACAATGTGTCTGGGTATTGGTGTATTGCAGCCCTGCAAGGTTGCAGCACAGCATGGGATGGCTCAAAATGCATGTCTTCTGGAGTCTAGTGGCTCCCATCAGGCTCTTGGGCAGGGTTGTCATTTCGGGACCCCCAGGTTGATTGGAAGGAAGGATAACAGCAGACTCTGGTTACACAGCAGGCTCTCCGGTCGATGGAAATAGCTACACCAGTCTTTTCTTCATCTTACTCTTCGGTTTCAGCTCTAGTGGTCGACTTGTCAGCAGCATCCAGGTTCAGAGTTTTTATCAGGAACTCCAGCACAACCTCTACATTTTACAGCGAGGGCCAATCTGGTTGACCAATCAGGCGAGCCATCCCCCGACTGGGAGTTGGTACCTTTCTGGCAAGGCGAAAGTCAAAGGGTTGCAGAACTTTGGACTCCTCCCTCACTTCCTGCATTCTCAGACACTTTGAGCCCGGGCGGGGAATTCCTGACAAAGACAAACCTCCACTGAGGTTGTTCCCACTTAAAAAGACAGGGGAACACTTCAGAAATAGAAAGCACACAATAAATGGTGAAAAAAGGAGCCCACCATTTTAGAAAAATCGTGTCCCTCCTATGTATTACCGAGGCTGAACTAACGGCCTGCGTGTTATAAAGACTTAAAAGTCATTAAAGTAGTTACACTGCCACCAGCCATTCAAGGAAACTTCCAATTGTAACAAAATGTTACCAGGTAAGTAAGAAATGGGATACATTGTTTCCCCCCAGCACTCCACATAAGGTGGGGTGTGCCTGCTCATGTAATAAAAAATGAAAAGGGGATGAAAATCTCTCTTTACTACTTGGGAACAGTAGTTCACCAAGTATATGAAAGAGAAATTAACAGGGGAGCCAAAAGGGGCAACCCACCCTAAGCCCAAAAGTTGTAGGAAGCTATCACTTCAAGCATACACTATGGCGAGACATAAACACATGATCCATAAAAAGAGTAAAGGACTAGGTGAGGGGGCAACAAGATTCCCACTCACCTAGGCACAAGGTCAAATAGTTACCAAGTCCAAACAAAACGTTCTGGGGTTGATACAGGTCAGGAAGATGTATCACTAATCTGAAAATCATACCTAACACTGCCTCAGATGTATGGTTTTATGAAGCCCTTAGTTGAACTTTAGAAAAACTGTCCTAACACTACCTCACACTAGAAGCACAAGTAATGGTGAGGTAAATGACGTAACCTGGGAAATTAGGATCCAGCGGATCAAAGGATAAAAGAAAGGGTGCCCAGCAACAGAATATGATCCCACAAGGAAGACAATGGTGAGTCAACCCAAGATGATCATGAAGAGCCGATGAGGTTGAGTGTTGGAGTCTCAACACACTCGATGGAGCATCACCCAAGACGAGATGATCAATTGTCTGGGGAGGATACCTAAGGGGCAACGTGCTCGCCTTGGAAGCAAGACAACACTGAGCAACACAGCTTCGATCCCCGGGCCCGCGCTTAGAAACCTCTGGATATTAAGAGTGTTATAAATAACCTATCCTATCATTTCATATCAATGCAGTAAAATGGGAAGAAGGCAGCAGAATGGCCAGGAGACAGTCCACATGTGAACGGCCTACCCAGCACACAGGAGCAGTTGGCAGGAGGAGACAGGACACCCAGAATGGACATCCAGAAGCAGAAAACCCAATCCAGAGATCAGCCCAGGGTTCGGCATTCAGCCTGTGTAGTAAAATCTGGTCCTTAAATGCAGGAAATTCTGCAGCAGGTAGGTAAACCTGCTTTTTCAAAACGTTCACTTGGAAGAGAGTGCTTATGTGTAGGGGTTCTCCTTAAATTCTACTACTTGCAGAGGCTGGCCTAAGCTAGCCCACTAATCACAATAGGGGGCAGGGGACAAAGGGTCAGGAGGGCAAACCATCTGCTTGGCCCCTGGATCTGCCTCACAACCCAGAACCACCCCCACGAAATGTGATGTGGCCAGCCCAGTGCCAGAGACTGGTTAAAACCAATCAGAACCAATATAGGGGCTACCATACTTGGCTCACAATGAACCTGCTTGTGCAGAATGGCCCTTCTATGCCACATTGTGGTTCCACTGAATGGAGAAAGCCCCTAAAGCAAAATGTCAGGGAGCAAGACTTAAAAACAAAAGGTTTTTACCCCATTGCTACCCAAAATTACATTGGTTTAACAATGCATTACAATTGCTTGCACCGCTAGTGAAGCCAAAACTAATTAACAGCTGCCAGCAGCCTACTTCCTATAACCGATGTAGTGTGATATAACACACATGGAATGCTTAAAAAGCACCCCTGGGATTGGGAGAATTAGGGGTGACCAAGGGACATATACTCAAAATGAGCCAACATGCGTTGCTATGGCAGGGGGACATCAGTAGCCATCCTACTGGCTGCCAAAAAGGTCAGTGATCCTAAAATACAAATGGGGAAAAAGCAAAAGATAAAATGGACACTAACAAATGACCTTAGTATTCCCAAAATGGAAATTCTGTCTTAACACCCCCATCGCCCTCAAGGGTTCAGCGGAGGATTAACTCTCAATCAAGAAAATTATATCTCTAGAACTCTTGATCTCCTGGCTCATATTACCATCGAGAAAAGGAAACCACCTGTGAACTATATTGATCCAGAAACAACAGGCTGCCCGAATTCCAATGTACTCGAGTTGTCCACCACTGCACTCTGTTTTTCCAGAAGCTCACTGTTGCAACATCCAATTGTTATGAGCCATTTCTGTATACATAGAGTGAGCATCAACATATTAAAACCATATAACAACCAAACACAGGGTTCTGAAAATTAAAATTGTCAATCCATATATAATATATATAAATGAATCTCTGCATGACACTTTGTCAATGTTTGACCTGCGCCCTTTTATAAAGGTTGCAATTATATTCTCAATTCCTGGCACACAATGAATAAACCAACAATGCAACGCTTACATGTTTAAAAATACAAACACTCTAATTCAGCCTTTACATGTTTCCCAAACACCCAGGTGTATACATTAATATAATGCATTTCAAAACTGTGCCCATAGGTGCGCCACGGACAATAAGACTGCACAGATGCATTTATAAAATGCAATCTACAACCATATACAATCAGTGTTTTATAATGTTAGTATTTACACCTGAGTCAAAATATAACATCCTGAATCTTGGAAAACTTAAAAATGTCAGCCGCCCTTGTGATCTGTGACAACTTAACAAAACCGACATTCTTTTATAAAAGCTGCAATTGTATTTTAAAATCATGACACACAGTTAAGAAAACAACACACTATCGCCCGCACAACCAACACAGGCAGCAGAATCATCACTGCTGCAACGGCCCTATTTATAAAATGGTGTTGCAGCAGCTGCATTGGTTTTGGTGTCTGTGATGGTTGTGTGTTTCTGTGGTTCTACGGTCTGTGATAATCAACTGTGATCTCCAACATATTGGAGAGATCTTGCTGTGAATATATTTGGTATAAACGCTACTTCACAATACATTTCTGCATCACTATATAAAAGTGATGCCTATTCCATTGGTCAATGTATTTTTTCTTGTAAACGTTTGCATACAGGTTCAGGCCCAAGTGTGTATGCATAATTTTCATTTTGTCACTGTGGTTACTTTAAACAAGGCTCACCACACCTATTCGCTTTGTCAAGGATCCACAATTAGAAACCACACCACACAGTCGCTGAGGGAGTCGCAGTCCTTGCAGTCCCTGCAAGTCCCAGCGAGCAGCGAAGGGAAGGGAGGTAGGATGGAAACCTCCCCATTGCTCAATCTGACGAACCTTTGGTCGGGGGAGGGGGAAGGGGGGAAAAGACTTCTAAGAAGCTCAAAATCCAGCATTATCTCGAAAAAGGCGCCCAAACCCCCGCCACACCCGACAAGGTCCCACTCACTCCAATCCTCACCCGGACCGCCCGAGCAGCGGGCGGCAAACCTCACAGATCCGAGTCCAACTTCGGATCAGCGACATGAATGGGAGATTACCTCTCTTCTCCCCGAGCCGCCTCCGATTGAGCTTTCCTCCCCGCCTAGCTGCCAAAGACTTCGAACCACTTCCGATCCCCTGGGGTCAGAACGCAGCCAAACACCAGTAAACACAACACCGACTTGCAGCAAGCGCCTTTCAGAGTCGGGGAGGATCACGACAGCTCCGCTCGCTCAGTTGCATCTCATGAAGACGCCAACCAAGCCTGGGGACGCAACCTCGAAACTTCGGCTCGAACCTGCATCTCCAGGCGCGAACGGCTCCCGTGGTCCGCTGCCAGCACCGAGTCGAAGGGGGACGCTGACAGCGGATGACCTGGAGTGCGGCCTTCCGAGCGCAGGGCTGTGTGTCCCCTGCGTTGGATGCGCCCCGGGGGCTCCGCTCGCGGCCCCCCCGGGGGCGTTCACGGAGAATCCTACCTGTACCTTGAGGGCCTCGGGGCCGTCGCCTTTGTTCGCGGAACCGGTGGAGTTCGTGGCATCGGCGGGGGAGGAGTGCCCAGCTCACGGATCGATCGAAGCAAGAGTAGAAACAGCTCTCGTAATCACAGTGCTGATCCACGCCTCTCCTGAAAGAGCTCCACCTACGGCAAATCCAGGCACTGCGGCTTCAGCCTTCAATTCAACCGGCCCACTGGGCACTAATGGCGAGAGAGTCCTGACAACGGAAGGGGATTGGGTAGAGATTGAGGAGGTGAACAGCATTCCCTCCCCCACGCCACCCCACATGCGAGGCCACTCGACTTTCAAGCAGAAACCCAATCTCACCCGAACATCAACAAAAAAAAAATAAGCAAAAAAACACAACATCAAAAAACAATGAAACCACCACAAGTCTATTAACCCACAAATCCACACTGAACTCCGCGCAACAACAACTACAAAAAAAAAAAAACGAACACCAAAGCTAGGCAGAGTGGACCCGTGAAGACAGCACACGGCAAAAATCAGCTGGGCATGACGGTGAAAGACTTCTTTAACCGCCTGGGTAAAAGAAAACTTGCCATCGACGCAGAAATCTCAGACGCAGACATTGTCGAAGCAATCACTGACCCAGCTCCTTCCTCTAAAATGAGGAAAACAGAGGGAAGCACGGGCCTCCGGCAGCCCCCACAGATAGAAACCCAGCCGCTTGGCCCAAACAGCGAGAACCGGCCAACCCAGGCTACACCTCCACTCAGCGCAACAGAGGACGCATCAATGGGATGTAGCGAACGGGGCGGCTCAGACCCCCAGCATTTCAGTGAAACCATCTCAACACCCGCGATTGAGAACCCTGACTCTGCAACACCGAGCACACTGAGGAACGCCCCGCCCTCAAGTACTCAGTCCGAGAAGATAGACTCGTCAGTGCTCCCCCCCCCAACTCAAGTACTCAGGGTGTTAAGAACGATCGACCCCCTTTCCAGCACCAAACACCACAGCCCCCAGGCACCCGGGAACGGCTGGCCCCCGGACTCATATTCTGCTGTTTGTCAAGACTTTGAGCCCTCTCCAAACTGCCTTTAGATAGGGTTTCGTTTTGGACTTTAAAAAAACTTGCTGTGCAAAGAAACTGCCTCTAGAACCTGCTAGTATAACACTAACCAACTATTTTCCTTCCCAAAAGTCACTATTTTATATGTGTAGGGAAAAAGAGGGGAAGGGATGGGCTCTAGATGTGAAGGCTCCTGTGCTGGGCTCTGTATTTAGTTTGGTGGTCTCGAAATTTCTGTGCAAGGTCACAGGTGGGAAGAGGTGAACCCATACCTCTTGTTTGGGAATACTGGAAAATCCTGGTTACCTTCTGAATTAAATTTTATGGTGAATCTCGTGAATATAAAGATTCTCACGCTGGAAGCAGTGTTTTCAAAAAGTGATTCTTTATTCAAAGTAGTTTTAGATACATGGTCTAAAGGGTGGTTAGCAGTGACTTTTTCCATTTTTTTGGGGCATTTCATTTTAGCCTTACCATGTTTACCACGTTTGGCTACTAACTGATATGATATGATATGATATTTTATTTCTATCCCGCTCGTACACAAGTGTTTCAGAGCGCGACAAGGCAAGGGAGGGGAACAGGGGAAAACAAAACAGCGATCTTACTAGGCCCAGTGACATTGAGAACACGCAAGTGCATGGGAGAGGGGGAGGGGAAAAGTGCATGGAAGGGGGAGAAGTGGAAAGTGCAAAGCAGAGGAGAAACAGATAAATACCAATAAATATATAATAAAGGCAACAAACAGTTTAAGTGCAGCCAGCAATTTGAAAGTGCTAGGTTTAAGGCAGCAGACAGGGTAGGTCTGCTAAGTGCAGGAAGAAAAAGTGGGGGCTGTATGGGTACAGATACAGACCCCAGTGCAAGGGGTGGCCCGGAGGCAGTGCAGGAGGGTGGCAGGGTGAGCAGGTACCTGGGCCTGGAGGACACGGGGTGGCCAGCTGCACGGTGCCAAGAGAGAACAGATCAGCAGGGGAGAAGGGGAGCGAAGGCAGAAGAAAAGAGGAAGGTCTTGAGGTGCTTCCGGAACTGGAGATGGTTCTCCTCAAGTTTTAGAGTGGCAGGGAGGCTGTTCCAGAGGGAGGCCCCAGCTGAAGACAGAGATCTACCCCATCTCGTCGCTTTGAAAAACTACTGACCCTGAGGGAGTTGGAGGTAGAGGAGGGAAGAGCTCGAGAGGGGAGGTATTTGCAGAGGGATAGCTGAAGGTATTTTGAACCCAGGCCCCAGAAAGCCTTGTGGACAATGGAGAAGGTTTTGAATTTAATCCTTGCATCCACCGGGAGCCAATGGAGAGATTTCAGGGCTGGAGAGATACGATCCCAGGGCTTGAGGCCAAGGACAAGTCTCACAGTCCTGTTCTGGATTAGTTGCGGAGAGTAGAGGCAGGTAGATTTAGAAAGAGGCTGTTACAATAGTCTAAGCGTGACAGAACCAGAGCTTGGGATACCATGAGCTTCTGGGGGAAGGAGAGGAAAGGCAGAGTACCTCTGAGGAGGTGCAGTCGGAAATTTGACTTTTTAACGACCTCAGAGATGTGGGCGGAGAAGGAAAGGGTGGAGTCAAAGATGACCCCGAGGTTCTTAGCCTCGCAGGTGGGGTAGGAGGAGGGCCAAGGGAGGCCGGCCAGAGAGTGAGGGGAAAGGATGGTGAAGGTGTGCCGATGAGGAGGATCTCCGTCTTGCTGTGGCTAGTGGTCAAACATGGCCATGCCACAAGGGTTTTCACTTGTCCTTTGGCCATCTTGCCTTTCTTTTCCTTCTTCCTGGATTGTGAGTCCAGGAAAATCCTTATATGGACTTGCAGGGCCCAGGAAAGCAGAGGCTTTTGGTGTGCTACTGGAGGACTATGTGTGTTTGCTGCCAGGATGTGGGCTGGAACTGTGTGGTCCTAATCGACAAACTGGTGCCAGTGTGTGTGAATAGTTTGCATGAGTTTTTCTGCCAGTGGTCCTAATTGGACCACTGCTGGGGTGTGTGTGTGGGGCAGATCTGTCATTGTCTAGTGGGATCTGCTGCTCTTACCTGGCTTTTAGGATAAGAAGAGGACCCCTG
Organism: Ambystoma mexicanum; assembly: GCF_040938575.1. Classification (NCBI taxonomy): domain Eukaryota; kingdom Metazoa; phylum Chordata; class Amphibia; order Caudata; family Ambystomatidae; genus Ambystoma; species Ambystoma mexicanum. The sequence goes on along the minus strand of NC_090932.1, from coordinate 471,334,697 downwards.
GACCCACTCTGGGGAGATCCTGGAAGGCTTGCGAGGATACATTGGACCCGTCAGAAGAAGGCTTGGCAACCAACTTCTGCTGCTGCCCCTGTACATCCCTCTCCTGTGGAAGATCCCCAGCAGTCCTTCGGAGGAGCTGTGACCTTGGAGTGGAGGGAACATCCATTCTCGATGTCAGATTGGAGTCCTGCAAAGAAGAGCCTTTGGAAGTACCCCGGGACGTCGCCATTCCGAGTTGAGACCTGGAAACTTGGGAGATCCTTGGCTTGTGCCACAAGACTTCTCTCTGTGAAATTTTGTGGTCCTAGCATCAAAGAACCCGAGATAGGAGGCAAAGTCTGACCACGTTAAGCGAGTCCCTTTCTGTCACCGTGCATTGGTGGCCGTCGCCTGAAACTGTTTACTTGCGTCCATTCCTATCCTGAGAGGAGCCCTGCATCGAGTTTTGCTGCATTCTTGCATTGAGAGTCCTTGCACCAGCATCAGGCACCGATCAGAGATCTGCTCAATCCTGCAACACCTGGGGATCAAGGGCTGAGTCTGATGACGGGTAAAGCAACCCTTGACCTTCTTGGACTGACCTGCCAAGTCTCACGAAGTATCGGAGTACGGGGGATGGGTTATAGCGCTACTTACCTGCCCCCTAACTCCCCTTTAAAAGTTTGATAACTTTTATTAAACTTTTAACACTTTAGCTTTGCATTGTTTGTTCACACAAGCACTCCGAAAGTTGGGAACATGTTTATTAGTTAGATTAACTTGTCCCCTGACCCTTGGAACCTTTCACTGGGCCCAAAGACCCTACCTTCATTTTTTCCAGCTTTAAAGAACTGTATGAAAGCTTGCTGAACATTTGGGCACAAGGACCCAGACATCTTAGGGATGGACATCTGAAGTTAGGATTTATTACATGTGGGCTAGTAGTGCAAATACTAATCTCTACCTTTCTTTTCAGGGGTTTGAGATGTATTTTGCCCTACACCTGTAGTTGTATATATGTATCTAATGTTTAGCGTTGTGTGATATTATTACCGGACTGTAGTCATTTTTCACTGTTATATTGGCAGTCCCTGTATGTTGTCAACCTCTGCCTGCATGGCTTGGACATCCCGCCATGCAGTAGCAGTTACTGGCACTGATGCATCATCTACTGTTAGGTGCGACCCAAGCTTAGGCCCACCTTAGCTGGTCTGCTTTCTAATTGAGTAGATGCTCAGATTGGCAGAGGCAGATGTTGGTACCAGAGGCAGCCCAGGATATTCCATGGGGCATGGGCAATATCATTTCACTAATTTTTGGGTTGCAGGGAAACACATCTGGATCACCCCTCTGCTTCTAAGTGCCTCGCATCCTGGTTTAGTTCCTGATGGGTAGATGCTCTTATGTATGTTGCTATTGCTGACCCAGTTAGCCATGGCAGCTTAATGGAACAACCAGCTGTCATGTCCAGTATATTAAAAAGTGACATGACTGCAATCTTTTCCCCTTGTCTGCATCGTGAGACTAGTCAAGTCAGAAACGTGCAAATACATTGGATTCATATAAGCTAGAAATAGAAATGGGGGTCTACTTTAACTCATTAGAAGTGGCTGTACCTCAGGGTGGGTAACTTTCTCATTCTTTCTGCAGTTATGGTGTCTTTCCTTGTCATGCAATTTGGTAAGGGTAACGCATTTCCCTCATAAAAAATCCAACCTGTTTATGGTGAAATGGCGTGTAACATTTTTTACTCCACAGTAATTTATCACATTATCAGAGGTGTCAGCTTTAAGTTTAGGTTATTATTCAGGAAAAACAACTGCTATAAATGAAGTTCATTAGCAAAGAATCCAATGTGCTACCTTTTAATTGTTGCCGTAGAGCCCTTGTGCCTGTATTGATAACACAACATATGTTTATTCCCTTGACAGAGGTTGAAATGGAAGCAGGAGCGAAAAGATTTGAGAAGCCTCCAACAACAGGAGAAGGAAGAGGTAAGTCTTAAGAGCACATCTCTTTTATCTTAAGGTCTTTACAACGCTTATGCCCTGTAAACATTTATTTGGGTCAGAAATATTTCATTTCCTGTGGCAACAGGAATTAGTCAGGGGGCAAACCATTGTGAAAACCATCTCTCTGTTGGTTTATTCTTTGCATACTCAAGCATTGTCAATTTTGTGGACCCATAGATGATGGAACTTCCAGACTGGGCACTTCAGTGGTTAAAGTGTAACAGAATTTCAAAACTTAAGTGTGTGGCCTCCTTGACCCGTCTTCAGCGAGCAATGCTCATAGCCCAGTTTTTGATGTAACACAGACTATCAGGCTATCTGTGCTACATACAAAAAGGCAGTACAGGGCGGATTCCTGGTGCGCATCCAAAAGCGGGGCACCTGGAGGAGTCATTTTACTTCCATTCTTAACTCGACCGGTTGTCAACTGTCGAGATTACACAGGATGCCAATGCATGATGAAAATGTACTTTGATACAATAAACACTGCTTGTCGGGCACAATTGGGTTGTGTGACAAGATTAGTAATTGATGTGTTTTGTAGGGCTAGCATTCAAAAAATGTTGATTTATTTGGTTCACCCTCTCCCTATCCATTTGTCACAGTCTATTTCAATGTTTGCGTTATTCATCCGGAACAAGGAACAATTTGAACACAACAAAACAGTTGTTGAAAAAAGAGCAACTATCAAGAATTCAGTTACTCCTGTCATGTAGGACAACTGAGATCAAAGAGGATGGCAGGGCCATATATTCTCAATTCTATGTTTTATTTAGAGTCTTTGTATGGATAGGAGCCAAATTAAATGCAAAACTGGAATCCCCCATGAGAAATAATAACAATCAGGAGGTCCTTACCACACAAATGTCTCTCTCACTTTGGATGCTGGTAGTTGGGCCGTGACTGCCTTGCAGCTACTGTCCAAATACTGAGAGCTCAGTGGAGTCTGAGTTATCTCCCCTTCTCTGCCATTACTGGTTTTCAGTGTTCCTGAACCCTTGTCAGTTGTCCCAGCTAGTAATACGTATTCTGGGGCCCTGACCCCTATGGCTAAGCAATTCCTTCAAGTTCCTCAATAGGTCCTAAGATTCTTCCCTGAAGCTGTAAGGGTTAGCCTTTAGAGCGGCAGAAGGATCTATCTCAGTGACTTCCCATGGGTTGTCTGTACGACCATGCAACCTCCTCTCTGAACTACCACTAGGATCATTGACCCAGATAGAGCCATCTCCCACCAGATGTGGCTGCCTAGTAACTCACATGACCCTTATGGAACCTTCCTGCTCTGGCTGATTGAACTGTTTCCACATATTTACCTCATGAAGCAGTCGGCGTAACTTGGGAACTATTATTCTCCCATTCCTATCTCTAAACCCAACCGGGTTAAACTTATCTGATCGAGCTCAGCATAGAGGAAGACCCATGGTCGAAACACGTGCCAGCTGTTTTTCATCATATTAAAATAACACAGATTTTCATCAGCAATCAGCACTGTTGTTGTTATGTGTTTCATGTATAGTTATATTTAAAGACACAGGGGCTCAGTGTCTTATTACATAACCAACTGCAGCAGATTGGGTTACTAATAATTAGTGGCAGTAATTTGTTATTGACAAGCGCTGGGGTTCAAGCAGCATGCCCTACACATATTGAATGCACATTTAGGATAACCTCCAGTTATACCAGGTGAGTAAGACCTAATGTTGTAATTAACTATTACAGTTGCTTTTCAGGCTAGTGAAACACAGATTAAGGAATGCAAAAACTCTTTACACTATTTTTGGATTGCACAAAGCAGACCAAGGTCAGTAAACCCACATTACATTTATTCAGAATGGCACAGAGCTGTTCAGGGTAGGTAAAACCCAAGGCAGACTTATTCTAGACAGGCTATAAAGCGAGTCGGTGGAAGCAAAACCCAGCAGGTGAACTTATACACTTCTTTTCTGAAAGAAATAGTTAGGGAAAGCCAACAGCATTTCTTTTGGGAAAGGGAGGAACCCATGCAAAGGCAAGTAAAACAAACCTACATATACTTTTATGAATGGGGGAACACATTCAAAGGAAAGTAAGAACTCTTGTTACTGCTCATATTTCAGAGGGACAGTTACCAACCCACTCTTTTACAAGTAATTTGTAATCCACTTGTTCCATTTCAGGGCATAAGGCCCAAACCTTATAATTCTTTCCCTATTCCTGAAGCATCAGTGTTCTCAGTGGCAGGAGGGGGTCACTTTTGCTCTAGTGGCCAACCGACAGGTCAGGATAGACACAGATGTAGGAAAAGTTAGATTTCCTGAGGAAGTCTCTTCAAAACATCTAAGTAGTTCACTTTAGAGTTAGTGAGGGCTCGGGCACTTCAGAGAAGTCACTTTAGAAGGATTCCAGCATTGGGCCTGATGAACTGGATGAACTGGTTGAGAGAACTCCCAATCACATGAATCACTGACAACGCGTCACAGGAATCACACAAGGCTTAAGATAAGTAATAGGCAAGAAAGCACAGTACCTCAGCACAGAAGAAATGTTTGCAGCAGGATGTCTTCGGGATCTGCAGCAAAAAACCCAGTACTTGAATTCCTTGTCGTGGTGACTGAAGAAAGGACACTGGAAGAGAATTTGCACCAAGGATCAACAGGGGAAGGTTCCAGACAAGGGTTTCTTCGCAGCTGGATGTGGCTTTATGGGTTTGCTGCCCTTTTCAGGTGCCAGGAGAAGACTGAATATCGCTGGGTGAATTTTTGTCACTTATCTGGTCAGCAGTGAGGGGACTTAAAGGACTCACATCAAGTCTCTGCCACCAAAGTTCCAGCGAGATTCAGAAATTTATAAAACAGTGCACTGCACAATGGCTTGAGGTCCCAGGGTATTGTGGTATTGCAGCCCAGCAGTGTCGCAGCATGCTATGGGATGGCTCAAAATGCAGGTCTTCTTAAGGCCAGCGGATCTCACCAGCCTCTGAGTAGGAGTCATCGTCTTCGGGACCCGGAGGTCATTTGGAAGGAAGAGTTACAGCATACTCCAGTTACACAGCAGGCTCTCGGGTTGCTGGAAATCGCTACAGCCGTCTTTTCTTCATCGTCCTCTATGGTTTCAGCTCCAGTGGTCAACTTGTCAGCAGCTTCCAGGTTCGGAGTATTTAACAGGAATTACAGCACAACTTCTACAATATCCCCCTGCATTATACAGAAAGGGGCGGTCTGGCTGTCCAATCAGGACAGCCAGCACCCCAGCGGGAGTTAGTTCCTTTCAGGCATGGTGAAAGACAAAGGGCTGCAGAGTTATAGACTTCTCCCTCGCTTCCTGCCTCCTCAGACAATCTGGAGCCTGAGTGGGGAATCCAAAGGATTGCAGGCGAAGACAAAACTTCCAATGAGGTCATTCCCACCTAGAATGGTTTGGGAAGGCCTCAGAAACAGCAACCACACAAGAAATGGCGAAAAAAGGATGCCACGCTTTTAGCAAAATGGTAGCCCTTCTGTGCATTACTAAGGCGGAATTAACAGCCCACGTGTAATGAAGACTAAAACGTTATAACAGTAGTTACACTGCCATAAACCATTCAAGGAAACTTGCAATTGTAACAAAATGTTACCAGGTATGTAAGATAGGGGATACATTGTATCCCCCCAGCACTCCACATAAGGTGGGGTGTGCTGGCTCACCATATAAAATGTAAAGGGTGATGGAAATCCCTCTTTACTACTTGGGAACTCTAGTTCACCAAGTACATGAAAGAGAAATTAACAGGGGACCCCATAGGGGCAACCCAGCCTAAGCCAAAAGTTGTAGGAAACTATAACTTTAACCATTCAACTATGGAGAGGCATAAAAAGGTCACCCATAAAAAAAGTAAAAAGACTTGGTGAGAGGGGAAAAAGATTCCCCTTCACCTAGGGACAAGGTAATATAGTTACCTGGTCAAAGCAAAACGTTCTAGGTTGACACAGGCCAGGAAGATTGTTGGGAAGATTTATCATTTTTATGCTCCATCCCCTCTCCTAGTGAGACCCCTCAGCACTTTTTTCTGGACTTCTGGAACTTTTTCATTCAACCCTGAGTGAGTGGAGCCTTTTTCCCCTCATTCATTCTTGTGGGCTCTGTCTTTTGGTACTCTATTCTTTGTATCCTACCTGTACTATTGAGTCTGTCTGCTCCATAACTCCTAAGGCATCTGTTTCTTTACCACTGCAGCACACAGCTCCTTATGGGCAGTGTTTCTGGGGACGCTTCGGGTCCTCCTTTAAGACTCCTTTTCTATATCCTCAAGGAACTACAGTTCTTAAGGATAGAGAGATACTTAGTATCTCTCCTAAAACCTTATACTCTGAGAGATTGATTGGCACACCCCACCTTCAGTGGAGTGGCAAAGGAATACCTAGTATCCCCTTTCTTTCTACTCCTGTGACTTTCTAGTCACATAGGCAATCACCTATTTATGGCTGGTGGCAGTGGATGTTTTCTGCCAACTATTGTGTATTTTTTATACCACAGGCTATATCCATAGTCTCGGTAGTGCACAATAGGAAGACCCAAGTACCAACTGGGGCCTCCCTTCTTTTTTTCGCCATTACTAGCATGGTTGTTCTTTGTTATCCCTTTTTCTACCATTCTGGAAGGGGGAGGTCAGTATGTGTGTTTCTTTTCTTTGGCTGGAACACTTGGGTATCCCCGCCTATACTCCAGAGTGTCTGGGCAGGCAAGAAGTGGGGGAGGAGCTTTTCACCCCCCTGTCCTTTGTCTGCCAGAGTGCTTGAATAGGTACAGCTCCAACAGGGGGTCTGGCTGCCTCGAATGGACAGCCAAACACCCCTTTCTGTAAAATGCTGAGAGGGCTTGCAGAGGAGTGTGTGCTGGAACTGTATAAAAGGTGAGGCTTCTGGAGTGAAAAATAAGTCAACCACTGGAAGCTGAAGAAACTGAAGAAGACAAACCAATATGCCTGCAGACTCTTTGCAACACTGTGAAGCGACCACTGCTTTCCTGATCCTGTTTTCTGTGTGACAGTGGAGCTCAGAAAGAAGAGGACAACTCCTTCCCTTTGGCTGGTGAGAACAGCCAATCCCAAGACATACTTTGAGACAAGCCATCTCCCAACGTCCTGGGAGTTTCCAGAGCTGCAGAACCCAATACCAGGAGACCTGCTGCCCATTTTGAGTGCATCATCATGGAAAGGCCAAATCTGTCCAAATCTTTGATGAACCCGTAAGGACACTCCAGAGATCTGATCCAACTCACCCAGACCGCCTCACCAGAGTGTGGGTCTGCAGAAAACAAAGAAGATTGACCAGGCGATCTGTGTCCATTGTTGGTGCAAAAGAAAAGGCTCCAAAACCACAGAGTGAAACAAGAAGTTGCTGAAAGTCGTGCCACAGGTCATTCCTTGAGACTGCTGCTGAGAGATCCCGTCCATTGTCCTGCCTTCAGTCACCAGACCAAGGAATCCAGAGGTTGGGTCCAGAGCTGCAACATCACTGAGTATCCAACATGAACATTTTCTTCTAACCTAAGGTACTGTGGTGAAAATGGTATTGCTTACCTGATTCCAAGAAGTCACTCAAGAGCATTGGAGAGCATGTAGAGGTGTCTAGGGTAACGCCCTCTTACCTCGGCCCCAAGCCACTGCTTGTGTCCCCTTCTCGAGTCTGTTTTAAGGTCACCTTTGTTAATTGTTAACTTGCTGCTTTGATAACTGTAGACACTGGAAGAAATCCACAGGAACTCTTCGTAATGCACTGCTTGTCAAGACTTCAAGTCCTCTCCAAACTGCCTTTAACTAGGGTTGTGTTTTTGGACTTAAAAGACTTACTAGGCAAAGAAACTGTCTCTAGAACCTTGAACTAAGCCCCTTCTGCACTAACTAACCATTTTCCTCCCTTTAAGTGACTTTACTGTATGTGTTTGCAGAGTAAATGTAGTAGAGTATAAACTCATTGAAAATCGCATGAGTGCGCGTAATAACCGATAATACCATAACATTGTCTTTTCCCTTTCGAAGGTTGCTACACATGTAACCATGAACAAACAAAAAAGTGAAGGTGCGCTTTGAAGTGTGTTAAGTTCTAATGTAAACGTCTGAAGTATTTAAAGTGATTCTAGTGTAAATATAATACATATATACTTTTTATATAAATATATGTGTACGTGCTTCTTTGTTGTGCCTGTTTAGTTAAGATTCAGTGTACTTACCTACAGCTCACATCTTCCTCTTAATATAAGCTTGACTGCTCTGCCACTCTACCAAGGCCCTGAGCTAGTACAGACAGATACTAAGAATTGGGGATCTGCAAACCACTGGGATCTTACTAAAGTTTTACTGCCAGTAGAACTTTAGGAAAACTCCCCTGACAAATATTTATCATTGATTTGAAAATCACACCTCACAGACATGTGTAGCATGTTATCAGTTGGGTCATTGCTGATTATGTGCTGGCAGATCATGCACATCTTGTTGATGAAGAAAGAGTTGATGGCAGTCGATTTTTCATTGGAGTGTGGTATGGGTGGGAGGATTGATGCAATGCTTGATGGCTTTGAAGGGGGCTTTGATTTTATAGTTGTCCTTGGCTATGGTACTTTGGTAGTAGTTTGCCTTGATAGTGATGAGTTGTCTGCGTTTAGCACAGAGATCCTTAAGCAGGGTGAGGTCGGATGCATTGCAGGATTTTCATAAAACCTTTTCTTGTTTTCTGATAGTTCTTTTGTTGAAGTTGAGTTCTTGAATGTGCCATGGTGCAGAAGGTTTAGGATTGAAGGTGCATTGTTTTTCTGCGGCATCGTGATTGATGTTGGTTGGGCGGTGTTGAGCCCTCGGCCCATGTGAGGTGGAGGTTGGCAAGGTTTTCCACTGGGAAGTTCTTGTATAATCTGTAGACTTGTTTGCTGGGTGTTTGATGGATGTGCTTGACTGCGGTGGTTTGACTAATGTCAAGGGGGATTGCCAGATGGTCTGACCAGTCAGGTGGGATTGGAGAGCGCCGATCCGGTTGAGAGTGGGCATGGCAGCGACAATGAGATTGAGAATATTACCCTTCCTCTAAGTTGGGTCTTTTGTGTGCTGTGTGAGGTTCAAAGTGTTGAGAAGGCAGTGGTGATCTTCCTTCGTGGACTTGGTTGCTCGGTTGCCAGGGATGTTGAATTTTCTGAAGATGTGGTTAGCATGCTTCCGAGACATAGTGGTGACCAAGTCCATCAAGTTTCCGACGAAGAAGGTGTTGGGCTTCAGTGGTCTGTAGAGGAGGTGGAATGTGACTGTGTCCAGTGGGGAGAGCAGGAAGTGGCAGGAATGTGTTTCAAAGATCCGATGGTGGCGACATCCACTTGGGTGCACACTTTCTGTCTGGCTTTCAAAAGCCCAAGGCAGGTAAGGACACACTGGCCAAAGGAAGCTTCACCAGGTAAGCTCCCCTCCCATCCGTGCACCTGCCCCAAAACCCCTCTTGGATAATTTGGCTATTTTTTGGAAAATTACTCTGCATTCAGCCCAACGTAGATTAACCACTTTTAAAGATATTTCCCCATTCAGCTACACCCAGCCTACTTTTCTCCTGTCGGACTGGCTCCCCCATTCCTATCTTTTCAATACCTGCCAAAATACACCAATAAGATTAAAGTGAGTACAACTGATTGCTATTAGTCAGTGTATTTGATTGATCTTCAGACTCAAGGGAAAATGCCACATCTCATCCACGTCTTCCTATTGTCCATTTAATATATCAATTCTAGATATGGGAGTGTCTGTCTTAATATTTGGTTTCATTTCCAAATAAACCTTTCCCCTAGCATCTGACATTACTGAATTTCAGTCTTTATGCAGACTATTTTCACAATTTCATAAACATCGGTCTTGGTCTCTCACTGTATAAATTGTATCACCATGTGTCTCATCACTCTATAATGAACCATTGCCGATTTATTATTCTAATATTTTGGTTACAAAACTTTTCTAAACACCAATAATCGTCATATATATGTGTTTAACATAAGGCCACACTTGGGTACATATATTTGTTTTCCTAATAGAATATTGGGATGCCACGATATGGCATTGCAGGCTTTTCTCCAATGTAAACAGATGTACATGCATTTTAAACCTTATTGACAGCAAAATATGCTAGTTTTCAGTTTAATTTCCCTCAGCCCATTCTCTATTTGCTGCCTCTCATCCCACCCATGATACAGAATATTTCTTCCCTTGGACCTGCTTTGAAAAGCCACTTGGACTTGTGGAATTCTTTTAACTTTGAGGCTGGCTATACTTAGTGACCCTGGGTCCACTGAAAAGAATAGATTATGTTTTGTCAGGTTTGCCATTCGTGTTCGGTCATTAATTATAATTTAACCTGTCAAGCAAATAGATTTGTATATATATTTTTATATTTATTTGAACTACAGGGATGTCCGTTTCGGACAGAAATGCACCAAATAACAGATCACTGGGCACTTCCTTGAAGGCTGTCTGTACAATAGCAGAAAGATGACAGCAAGAGGTGAGGCAGTTTATGAGGGTGTGAACAAAGTGGGACATAGACCAGTGACGAATCAAAACAAACATGTATGAGGAACAGGTGGGAGTCAGTTGGATTAACCTAAAGAGGAGTACTGTACAAATGTACACTATTGCATTCTTTTCTTACTATACAACACTGGAGAGTCGGGGAGCGGCGGGTGGGTAGGTTGGGGAGAGGGCAAGGGGAGCTCCCTCTTTGGCAAGTAAGTGAAGTTTAAGAAGTGATTTGAAAAAATCTATAGTTTGGTTGGCTTTAATTGTGATGGGCAGGGCGTTCCAATGGAGCGGGTTGAATAGGGAGAAAGAGCAGATGGAAGAGGAGGCACAGGGGACAAGAAACAGTGAGGTTCAGAGCTGAGGGGAGAAGAGTGAACTAGATGGTGAAAGGACAGAGATGCCTGCAGACTGATACCGAGGAGCAAGACCAATGATAGCTTTATAGAGTATAAGAAGGAATTTGAAAAGGAAATGGCCAGCAGGAGGTAGAGATCAATAGTCCAGAGTGAGTAGACCCTCTAAAATATAATTGTATTTTAACTGCAGCTCGATAGTATAATACTGAGAGTTGTTCAGATCAGAGATTCTTACTGCTTTACTGGTATCACTATAGATCAGTGATCAACATATTCTAGAATGTCTGATCCGATGTACATATTTATTAACTAGAAAGTCTTCACGCTCGTAGCTTCCTCGAATCGGTTTTGGAATTCTAGGAAGGGGCTTTTTGGAAGTTGTTAAGCATATGAATAGAAAGTACTGATGGTTTAGTGATGCGTACTCCTGCAGACAGCGATTTCCTAATATATAAGCAAATATAGTAGATTTATTTTGCGGTTTACCTTTTGTTTGGTTACCTTGATGTCATTTGTCATCATTTTCACGGCTTGTTATTGGTGTAAATGGTTAAATATCTACGAATTGTCGGACAAGTCTTAGAAGGTGGCACAGTGTTTGAAAATAATGAATTGCTGGACCCCTTAAATGTAATTATTAATTGTGCCAATTGTGCTGGTTGTTAGGCAAGATTGGATGCAGTAACCCTGTGGGAAACTACACCAACCATGTCCTCTTGGTAATAGGATGTCCTGGGTTTTAGAGATAAAATTTGAAGCCAAGGCTGTGCAGAGGGCCTGGGAAGGGATGGGAGAGGTAGAGACTGCAGCAGGATTGGCCAGCTCCTTGCAGATTTTAAAGAGTTCGGCCGAGTTGTTAGATGCAGCAGAGACACAGGCTTAGATGCAAGCTCTCTTCTTAGTATGAGAGTCGGTACTGCCTTTGGAGCAGGTGGCACGCCAGTTTGTCAGAGGGGGCACAAGATGCCCACCATTTCCTCTCAGCTGCCCTACACTTGCGTTTGAGGGTGACGAGGTCTGAGTCGTGCCAGGAGTTGCACTTGGCTTTGGGCTTCATGCGGATCCTCATGACGGGGGCAAGTACATCAAGAGTGTCAGAGATAGAAGAATGGAGGTTGGAAAGGGCTGTGTCAGGATGTTGACACACAAGTTGGTAGTGTGACTGAGCAGCCAGTTTTATCTTAAGAGGTGTAATGTGAGCTGTAGAGCTGTACAATGAAATCAGTAAATACAGATATCCAATTAAACACTTACTGACTTAAAGTTGTAGTATAAATATTAGTTTATATAAACACAAGCAATCTTTAAAAAGTAGCAACTAATAGTAACATTAATGCCAAGTTAGGATTGATAGGGATAATTCTCATTTATGTGCTAATTCCCTTCAACCTTAGAGACCCCCAGCTCTTTTGCTGGACTTTAGGACTTTTTAATTGTAACCCTGGAGTGAGTGAGCTCTTTATCTCACTCTCTCATGTGTTTTGACCTGATTTGGGTTATGTGTTTCCTTTGTTTTTGGAGTCTGACAAACTCCATAGTCATCTACTTTTCATATGGTGACACACAGCATCTTCAGTGCAGTGTCACAGAGAAATCCTTTAGATTTCTCATAAGGTTTAAATACCCTTTCTTGTGTGAAATACAGTTCCCAAGAGTAGTAAAGTGAAATTGACTTTACTTGCCTTTTCTCTTTGTGGGTCCAGCCCACACCATCTTATGTGGAGTGCTGGGGGGTTAATTAGTAGCTCCTTTTCCTACCTACCCATGTAAACTTGTTTATGATACCCTCACTACATTAAATGACTGATGGCAGTGGTTTAATTTTCCTACCATTGTGCTTTTCTAACGCAGGCTGAATCCTCAGCTACCGTATAGCACCCATGGGGGACCATTTTGTCCAAATGGCCTCTGTCTTCTTTTTTTGCCATTTTCTGTTTGTGAGGTCTTTCTTGGGTTTTACTCTGTGCGCCAAGCCAGGATTGAGCCCTCTGTTCATTTTGCCTTTGGCGGGCTTCAGTACTGAAACCCGCCTCTGGCTCCAGTGTGTCTGGAAGGGCAGAAATTGAGGAAGGTCACTGAAACTACACTGTCCTTTGTCTTTAGGAATGCCTGAATGCACCCAGTCCTGATTGTCTGTGCATGAATGGGAGAAACCTGTTTAAAATGTGAGGATTTTGGGACTAGAGTCGACCATTGGGAAGAACACCTGATGATGAAACTGTGAACGTAGCTTGCTGCATCATCCTGGACCTTTGAATTGCTCGGTGAAACCCTGCTGCTCTGCTGAAACTCCTTTTTCTAATCGACAAGAGAAGCTCTGGAAGGGACAACTTCTTTCCTTGGTTTAGTGGGACCAACTAACCCCGAAACAAACTCCACTGGACAATCTTCCCCGACTGGCTGTACTTCTTTGCTGCTGCAGGAACCGAGTGCCAGGGGTCGAGAAATCTGTAGTCGAGTGCAACGTCTGTAATCCGCCAGAAGCTCCAGGAGTCTCCTAAGGACCCTCCAGAAGCAGGACGATAAGACCTCGAGTCCCCTCACCAGAGTGCAGGACTCCAGGAGTGAAGGAAGCCCAACCATTGTCCAAGATCCGCAGTGGGGTCTTTTACCAAGCGCTGAAACCGCAAAGTGCTGCTGATCTGAAATGCTGCAGCAGTCCTCCAGATGTCCCCCCTCTTGTCCCCACGACTGAGGCCCAGGAACCCCAGATCTGCATCACTGTAACCAGACAGAAGCCAGCTGGACCACTCTTCTTCTAACCAAAGGTACTGCTCCGACTTGGGGTACTTACCTCAGTGTCTTTAGCTTTGCTCTTCTCAGTTGAGACTTGCAATAGCTACTTTGCTAGAGTTGATTTCAGCTCTGCCCTTCAGAAGTGTAACAGAGTGTGATCCTACAGTTATTTTTCTTCAACAAACTCTCTAACTTTATCCAGGACTTTGTCATCTAAATGCCTCAGCTCCATAGACTTTGCTCCAATTGACTTTGGCTGTCCTGGCTCCCTTTAGACTCTTCTAGTCCACTCGACTTTGATAATTTACTGTCCCTCAGAGGTGATAACTTGGTTTTAAACCATTATTGCTGGGAATGATTTTTATCTAGACTTCATTGGACGATTTACATGCTCACATACTCTGAGAACCTGTTTAACCTTTTTTCTTCCTTTAACCTATCCTTTCTACCAACCTCAGAATATACAAAGTGTACTAGTGATATATAAATGCCATTACTGTCCTAGTTAGTGAAGTCACCTCAGGGTGTAGGAAGTGTGTAAAAAGCATCTCTAAAGAGTGTCTACTAGCTTTGTGTTGATTCTGGAAATGTATTTTAAAGTATATTTGATTGTTATCTATATTACCCTTTTTAAAGAATGCTTATTTCAAAACTGATATTAAAAAAATAACTATAACTAAAACCTTAAGTGTACTTGGTTACTTGTATTTGCGACTTTCATTGCTACAGCTCTACAGCTCACATTTACCCCTCTTGAGATAAGCCTGGCTGCTCAGTCACACTACCAACCTGTTTAGTACAGGCTTATACCAAAAGGTGGGTTACCTAATACCAAGAGGACAAGTGTTTCAAGCAACAAGGATTCAATTAAAATAGAGAACAATAAATCAGGTGAGTAATTCTTTCATATATTATACATTTTCCAGCACATTTGGTGACGTCACTTGAGGTCATTAATAACACTTCTTTTGTATCACCTTTGCAGTATTGAGTTATAAGGGAGGGAAAGGTTATAGTTAGATCAAAACATACCGGTATTCTGCAAAAACAGTTCGATTCTCCCAGAAGGATGCAGGCAGTCTTTTATCCCATCAATAATAGGGTGCAACAATTAAAACCTATAAGGGAACACACACTTTCAAAGCCAATAGGTTCGGAAGGGGTCCTTTAGCGAGCCAGTACAGCCAAAGTCAATGGGCCAGTTCAAAGTTCTGATGCTCTCTTCCCAGAAAATGTTTATAAATAGTCAGTAGTTCAAATCGAAAATCACAGCAACTCAAGAGGAGTCGCCTTGATGAAGCACAAGCTGAAAAGCCAGTGCAAGTGAGTTGAGGTCCAATCTCTATAGGGTAAAATAGCACTCCCCAAGGTAAGAAGCACCCCAAATGGCAAAAGGTTGATGTACCTGAAGCCCCACAGTACCTGTGAAATGAATAATTTGTTCCAGCTGGATGCCTTCTGGTTGCAGTGCAGTAGACTCTTGTTCCTGTTCCTTGGTTGTGTTGATGAAAGGGAGGATGTCTGGCAGGCTCCTGTGGCAGCACTCGAGACAGGGACTCAGCAGCAATGGATTCTCCTTGATTCAGCATCTCTTCGTGTTTTTGGCTACTTTTTCGCAGCTCCAAAGAAGAACAAACAGCTCTGGTTAGAAGCTACTTGATCCGCGGTCGTGGATTCTGGTGAGAGGACTCTGGAGGAAGATTTCCTGCTTCTGTTGGGTCCTCTGGATGCTCCAGAGGTTTTTGCCAGATTCATACTTTGGAAGATAATGCACTCGATGATGGTCAGGGGTCCCCGGTTATTGGGATTCTACAGCCTTGGAAAGTCACAGCAAGTTGGGGGTCACGCCAAAATGGAGTTTGTATTGATCCTAATTGGTCCCACCATCCCAAGGGAGTAAGTCATCCCATGCACGTCTTTCCAGTCAAAACAAAAACGGGGTCAGCACAGCTGCAGGGCTTCGCCATGCACTTTGCTGTCCAGGAGGGTGCTGCTGGAGTCTCTTCACATCTTCTTTGTCAGATGTTGCACTCCAGTGGTCGACTCTTCCTCTAATCCCCAAAATATCGCCTTTCAAGCAAGTTCCCGTTCGTTCACAGCCCTAGGCTGTCAATCACCCGGCAGGGTGGCTGTCCTCCAGGATAGCCAGCCGGCCAATCAGAACTGGTTTCACTCAGGCACACCTAGAGACAAAGACAGGGACCTTTTGGGACCCTCCCTCACTTCCTGCCTTTCCAGACACACTGCAGCCTGGGCAGGCTTCAGGGCTGAAGCCTGTCAAAGGGAAAATGCACAAAGGACTCAAATCCAATTCAAACAGAGTAAAAGCCCAGAAGTAACTAACTGACAAGAAATGGTGAAAGAAGAAGACAGTTGCCATTTTGGGGAAATGATCACCCTTTGGTGCTGTTCTGCAGCTGAGGATTCAGCCTGCAGATATTTGGCACAAGGTAGTAAAAAACAAACCACTGCCAGCAGCCATTCAAGTGAGTTAGTGTAACAGAATGTTACATGACAAGTGGGATACAGGAGTTACTATGTAACCCCATAGCACTCCACATTGGGTGGTGTGTGCTGGACCCACAAAAGAATGGTAGGTAAGACGGGGGTCATCCTTCTATTCTTGGGAACAGTACTTCACCCAAGGAAATGTAATTAAACATTAAGAGAAGTCTGAGAGACTTTTCAGTGGCATTGCACAAAAGATGCTGTGTGTCACAATGCAAAAATCAGATGCCAATGGAGTTTACCAGACTCCATTAAACAGTAAGAAACACAAAAATCAGAGTGAGAAAAAACACATGAGTGAGAAAAAAGTCTCACTCGGGAGTTAAAATTAAAAGCCCTGAGTCTAGCAAACGAGCTTGGGGTCTCTGAGTATGAAAGGGAATTGGCACTGAAATGAATATTCTCCCTAACGGGCACCTCTCTATAAGCAAAGAGAAGGCATGGCAGTACAATATCCCCTTTTTTCTCAGGGGTTGTTCTAAAGCACATATTGGGTTCTTCATTGTGTGGTTCAACCTCTCTACCAACCCATGTGTTAGGCAGTTGAGAACTTGTAAGTAACTCCATCGTTTTTCCACATGGCCAGCATGTATTGAGACATAGAATGTGACTCCCTGTCAGAGACTACTTGCTTAGGAAAACCTACCCTGGTAAAAATACCAATTAGGGCCTTAGCCACTGCCTCAGCAGTAACAGTCCTCATAGGTATGGCCTCAGGATATCTAGTAGCATGGTCTACTACACCCAGTATAAACCAGTTGCCTGAGAAAGTTGGAGGGTCTAGGGGACCAATAATGTCAATCCTCACCCTCTCAAAAGGAACTCCCACCACTGGGAGGGGCACTAATGGTGACACATTCTTGGTACCACTTTTACCAGAGAGCTGACAAGTGTGGCAGCTTCTTCAATGTTTGTTCACATCTGCACCCATCTTGGACCAGTAAAAGTACAATGAGTCTCTTTCTCCTTGTTCTTCTTAGAACTCAAGTGACCAGCCAGAGGGATCTCATGTGCTATTTGTCGAAACCTTTGTTTTATCCCTTGGGGTACTATCAGTCTCCTGAGGTCCCCTGGAGTAGACCCTGTAGGCTCACTATAGAGGGGTCCAGCCTCCAAGTAGAGTCTATGCTTCCCTGGCTCTTGCCCTTCCAGCTGGGAAGCTGTCTGCTGATGCAGACCTTCTAGAGAGGCACACTCTTTGTCCTCTGCTGAAATTTGCACTAGGAGGTCCACCTTATGCAAATAAAGTCTGCAGCTCAGGATGGTCTCTAGGATCCAGATCCTCCAAGCAGAGAAGTATCGCCTCCAATTCTGTTTCATCAGTAGCTGGTACATCAGGAGTCTCCTCAACCACCAATTCAGCCAGAGCGGGAGGTGGGGTCACTGGGGTGACCATGGGACTTTCCTCTGGGGGGGGGAGTCCTTTTCTTTAGAGCAGGTTTGGGCTTGAGGCCCTTTTCCTTTCCTGGGACCCTGGACCTCTCCTTAGTCTCTTTCTTCATGTGAGAAGTGGAAGGTTGGCCTGCCTGTTGATTAGATATACTCGATTGCTCCTTGATCTCAAACTGAGAGTCTCTCAAGGTTGCCTCTCTGACCAATCTTGTCAGCTCCTGTTTCTTTTTACTGGGAGGCCTTGTTGTACTGGAAACTATTCCTAGAGTCTTCAGATCATTACCCAAGAGGAACCTTTCAGGCACTTCAGATTGCACACTAACAGGAATTCTATCAGTCATGTTATTACACTTCTTTGGTGGGACCTTTGGGGGCCTTAGCTACATCCTCAAGTTTGAAAAAGCTTTCATCCACCACCGTGATGCTTGCCCCAGTGTCCCTAATGGCAGGAGTCTCCTGTCCATCTACAAGTACACTGTCCTTCTAATATTCTTTTGTGTTGTAAGTGATTGTATAATAAACATGAATATTTTGCTGTTCCAACAGACCAGAGGACACTAGTGAAACACTAGCTTGAACTCCAATGGGTTCTTCAGCTAGTAAATGAAAGTGAGCACCTGTCATTGGAGCGTCTCCCTTTTGGTTATGAAGGCTAAGGAGGCAGATTGGACCCCTGAAGGCTTACCCTTCACCAGACCCACAAACCACACATTTACCAAATGTTTTTTGGAATCTGGGGTTCTGGTTTGGTTGCAGAGGTTTCACTAGACCTGTATGGTTTCCCTTGGAATTTACCCTTGTGGTGTTTGTGGCCCTCTTTGGATGGTGGAGGATTGGGACTGTCTTTACCCTCTTTCTTGTGCTTTGTTCCCTTCTTCCTATTTATGCGTTTCCACAGAACCCTTGTGAGTGGCCCTGTTGGCTACTCACAAGTCAGCAGCTAGTGCTAGCTTCTTGGGATCAATTTCTTTTGAGTCAGCAAAGTGCCGTCTCAGTTCAAGGGAGCAGGCATCAAAAATACTTTCAAGTAAAAACAGATTTCTCATTCCTTCAAAAGAGCTCACCTTGTAACACTTTATCCACTCATCTAGGTTCTTCGGGCATTCACACACCCAGGTAGCCCAAAGAGTCACATCCTTCTTTTTATGGTCTCTGAACCTTTTTAATTATTGGGAAGGAGTATTCCCAAACCTGGCAATAAGAGCCTGTTTGACTATTTCAGTTATTTCTGTTTTCAGCATTAAACCCCATGACAGTATCACCGCCAATCTGATGGAGCCTAGACATAACTCATGGAAATAAATCATTCCCACTAATATCTTGCAAACCACAATTAAACTCAAATTCAGGGTTAGTCGCTTCTCGAAGCAACGAGCTGGGGGTAGATCTCTCTCCGCGGCAGGGGCCTCCCTCTGGAACAGCCTTCCTGCCTCCCTGAAACTTGAGGAGAACCATCTCCGGTTCCGGAAGCACCTCAAAACCTTCCTCTTTGCCTCTTCTTTCTCTCTCCCTCTCCCCTGCTAAATCCTTCACTGAAACTGCACTGAATCTGCAACCGGGCCACTCTCACCGACCTCGGTCCTGGGCCCAGCCACTCTCCACTTGCACTGCCTCCCTGGCAACCTCTATACTGCATGACTGTCTCTGTATCCCTACAGCCCCCCCCACCCCTTCCCAGCACTTGTCTGCACTTACTTTGCACTTGCCACCAGCTGGCCCTATTTATTTATTTATTTTATTCTACTTACTTGTACTGCACTTCCCCCCTCCCCTTTCCCCTTGCACTTTTCCCTCCCCCTACCCCTGCACTTGCGCGATCTGAATGACACCTGGCCTAGTAGGATCGTTGTCTGTCTTCCCCTTGTTTCCCCCCTCCCTGCCTCGTCGCGCCTTGAAACACTTGTGTATAGGCGCGTTACAAATGCCATATCATATCATATCATATATCATATCATGTACCCAACCAATCCAACACCTCAAGCTTTGGGTCATATACACACTCAACACCTTGCATGCAAGGCGAGGTTTCTTGGGACCATCAGACTGAGAAGACAATGAAAAGGAAGCAGAGTCAAGGGACATTTTCTTCATCTGATATTCATGTTGCATTTCCCTGTGCCTTCTTTCTTTTTCTTTGTACTGAGACTGAAGAGTCAGTTTGCTGAATTCAAGCCCACATTTCATTTTTCAAGAGATGGATAATCTGGATTTATATTGTGACCCAGCGGGGTTATGGTAGGAGGTAATTGATGTACCGGGGACGTCTGTAGAGGGGGGGTTGGCAGACCCTTGACAACCCTCTCCAATTTCTGACCCATTAGGTAGGTTAGAACTAAGCTCTACACTTTCATCCTCAGAATTCTCTTCCATATCAAAGTTGAGAGTAGGGGTTATGGTCCTACTCCCAGAGTTTCGGTGATTTTACAACCTTTGGATTAAATCATTTTTTCTTCTGTTACAGCTTCAGGCACCTTGGTTTAGATACATCTATCAGTTGTTCTACTGTAAGTGATGAAAGGGCGTGTTCATTAAAATTACCCATTTCCATAGTTATAGCTTACTTTTCTTTAGCAAAGATAGCTTTGTGGATGGATTTCTTGGACACAAGTATAACCAATAGTCAATTTAATCCAATTGTCATCAATCCCACCACCTGCCACCAGTGTTAGGTAAGTTATTCTTACGTCCAACTGATGTTATCTCTTCGGGACCCAACTCTTAATATAGGCCTGTACTACACAAGTTGGTAGAGTGGCTGAGCAGCCAGGCTTACCTTAGGAGGGAGTTATGTGAGCTGTAGAGAAGCAAAAAGAAATCAGTACATACATAGACCCAAGAAAACACATACTCACTTAGTTATATTAGCATATATTGATTTATATACACACACGGCACACAAGCAAATCGAAAATGCAGTAATTAACAATAACATTGAATTAGAAATCTAATCATATTAGAAAAGGAACAATAATGCACGTGAGTAACTTTTCCATATACTTTTCATATCCTGCACCCAGAGTGACTTCTGTTAAGGTCAGTAAAAGCACTTATATGTATCACATTTGCAAAATTGAGTTATGGGGGAAATAAAGGTTAGACAGAACACAGCTAGCAACTGTTAAATAACAATGTACACTGTCCAATAGGGATTTAGGCAGTCTGTTTCCTAACTAAAAAAGTGTTCACAATTGATGTTTAGGGAGGACCCAGCAATGCCAAAGCCAGTAGGATCAAGAAGATGGACTTTTGGGAAACCAGCAGGAGAAGCAACAGTTCTGAAGAGAGTCTTCAGGGAAAATTTAAATAACCAGTCATTTGTTATTGTAGAAAATACAGAAGCTCAAGGGGCAAGGGGAGCCTTCCTGATAGCACACAGGCTGTAAGGACTGTGCAGTGGAGTTGAAGTCAACTCCCAATTGAAGAAAACAGCACTCCGAAAGGAAAGGAGCACCGAAAAATGGCTTAAGGTGGCCACCTCTCCTCCCTCCTTTTCTGCCTTTCCCCTGTTCCCCCAAGACGAGGTTTCTAGACAAGTCTGATCTATGAAAGTCTTGTCGAAATAGGTTCATCCCTGTTCCTCCAAAACCATCAAAGATCACACCGACACCCTGTCACCTGCTCTGGCTGACTTCTGCAACCACTCCTTTGCCACTGGATTCTTACCCCCCTGAAGCACTCCCTTGTGCACCCTCTTCTTAAGAAAGCCTCTGACGACCCGTCCTGCCTGGCTAACTATCGCCCAATCTCCATCACTCCTTTCCTGGGCAAACTCCTGGAAAGGCTGGCCATCTCCCAGCTTGATCTTCACACTGAATCTGTTGATTGTCTCCACAACCATCACTCTGGCTTCAGAGCTGCCAGAAGCACAGAAACTGCTCTCCTGAACATCCGTGAAGACCTGCTATCTAACCTTGATTCCAACCTCCCCCGTGTCCTCATCTTACTTGATCTCTCTTCTGCCTTTGCCACGGTCAACCATGCCATCCTGCTCAACCGTCTCCGTGATAACCAGGGTATCACTGATCAGGCCCTGGCTTGGCTGACTTCCTTCCTCTCTGATCAACCCTCCCAGGTCCATCTTGGTTCCTTCCTCTCCTCTATCTCTATCTCTACCCTTGGTGTTCCCCAGCGGTCTAACCTCTCTCGCTGGCTGTTCAACCAATACCTGGCACTTCTTGGCTACCACATTGCCTCTCTCTGCCCCAACTTTCAGTGCTATGCCTATGACACTCAGCTCATTTTCAGGCTCCCTTCAGCCACCTCTTCTCCTTCTCTCATCTCTGACTGTCTGTCTGCTATCCAGGAGTGGTGTGCCGCCAATGATCTCTGCCTTAATGCCAATAAGACTGAGATTCTCCTCATCGGCACACCCGCTCCCTCCTTTCCTGTCATTGTCTGGCCGGCCTCTCTTGGCCCACTTCCTGCTCCCACCTGTGCGGCTAAAAACCTCGGGGTCATCTTCGACTCCACACTCTCTTTCTCTCCTCACATCTGACGTCTCTAAGAAGTCACACTAACAGCTGCACCTCCTCAGAGGTATTCTTCCTTTCCTCTCCTTCCCCCAGAAGCTCGCTGTCTCCAGAGCTCTGGTTATCTCTAGGCTGGATAACAACAGCCTCTTTCTAAATCTGCCTGCCTCTACTCTCCGCCCTCTGCAACTCATCCAAAACAGGACTGCGAGACTTGTCCATGGCCTCAAGTCCAGGGATCGTATCTTTCTAGGGCTGAAATCTCTGCACTGGCTAGCAGTGGCTGCGAGGATTAAGTTCAAACCCTTGTGCATTATCTACAATGCCTTCTGGGGCATGGGGCCTCAATTCCTTCAACACTCTCTTCCTAAATATCTTCTGTCTCAAGCTCTTCGCTCATCAACCTCCAATTCTCTCAGGGTCAGTCGCTTCTCCAAGCAACAAGTTGGTGTCAGATCTCTTTCTTCGGCTGGGGCCTCCCTCTGGAGCAGCCTCCCTGCCTCTCTGAAAATTGAGGAGAACCGTCTCTGGTTCCAGAAGCACCTCAAGATTTTCCTCTTTGCTTCTGCTTTCTCTCTGCATCTCTCCTGCTGAACTCCTGGCTGAAATTGAATGTGCACTGGTTACCTGGCTAACCTCTGTTCTTGGGCCCAGGTCCCCTCCCTGCCAGTTGCACACCTGCACTGTCCCCCTGGCAACCCTAGCACTCTGGGGCTGTTTATGTATCCCTACAGCGCCCTACCAGCACTTGACACCTGATGTCTGCACTTACCCTTGCACCTGCCACCAGCTGGCCGCACTTCTTATTATTGTTCTTATTTATTATTTTTTATTTATTTACTGTTTATTCTATGTATTGCACCCCCCCTTTCCCCTTGCTGTTTTCCCCTCCCCCATCCCCTGTACTTGCGCGATCTCAATCTCACCTGGCCTAGTAAGATAGTTGTCTCTGTCTTCCCTCTGTTCCCCCCTTGCCTTGTCGCACCTTGAAACACTTGTGTATAGGCACGTTATAAATGCCATATGATATCAAGGTAAGTACAAACCAAGCCCCACAGTACCTGAAGAGTGAAGTTGAAAATTTAGCTGGTTTCCTTCTGGATGCAACAATGAAGACCCTGATTTCTGCTCTTTGGTCATGGTGACGAAAAAGGTGACCTTTGGTGGTCTTTTGCAGTATCACTCGAGGGAAGGGGTCTGCAGGAAAGGATTCAGCTCACTCCAGTGGCTCTTTATGGTTTTGGCGCATTTTTCTTAGCGCCAAGAAGAAATGCATATCACCAGTTGGATTCTCTTCGATTATTCATTTCTGAACTCTTGTGAGGGGACTTTTGGTAAAGAGTTGGGCCTTGAGGTCCACACAGATGCCTGCAAAGTTTCTGCAAGATTCGATGTTTGCAAGACGATGCACTCGCAAATGGTCCAGGTACCACGGGTATTGGTGCTCTGCAGCCCAGGAAAGACGCAGGGTATCTGGGGATAGTGCACATTGAAGGTGCCCTTGAGGCTAGGCAGTGCCACTAGCCCAAGGGAGGAAGTCGGTCTTGACCGAACGTCCCTGTTGAGATGAAAACGGGTTAGCACAGCTGCGGGGCTTCACCGGTACTACTGCGGTTATTGAAGGTGCTGCTGGTGTCTCTGCTCGTCTTCTGCTTTGCATTTCTTGTTCCAGTAGTCGACTTTGCCTGTAGTTCAAAGATCCTCGCCTTATATGCTGGAACCCATTCAATCTCTCTCATGGAGCTGTTAATCACCTAGGGGGTGGCTGTTCTCCAGGACAGCCAGCCACCTATTTTGAACTGGTTTCAGCCAGGCTTACCTACAGACAAAGGACCATGAAGTTACGGGTCCCTCTCTCACTTCAGGGCCTTTCCAGACACACTGGCACCTTGGTGGGCCTAAAGGGGTGAAGCCTGCCAAAGGCAAAAATCACAAAGGACTCAAATCTACATGAAATGATAGGAGAGCCCAGAAGGAACTGTCAAACTAAAAATGGCGACAAAAGAAGACTGGGACCATTTTGACAAAATGGTCACCCATGGGTGAGAAATCAGCCTGCCAGTAACCTGCACAAAAGGTAGAGAAATTATCCACTGCCACCAGCTATATAAGTTAGTCACTGTAACAAAAAGTTACAGGAGTAGCGGGATAAGGAGGTACCATGTAACCCCCAGCCCTCCACATAAGGCGGTGTGTGCTGGTCTACAAAAGAAAAGGAAAGATAACTTTAATCTTACTACTCTTGGGAACTGTAGTTCACACAGGAGAATGTAATTCAACATAAAGAGAACACCAAGGGATTCCTCAGTGCCCCTGCACCGAGGGTGCTCGGTGTCACAGAGTCAAAAACGAGATGCCTGTTTTAACATATGGAGGTAACCAAAACTCCACCAAAGCGGTACAAATAAAAAACCCAGTCAGAGAAAAAGAATGAGTGAGTGGTCAAAAGTTCCACTCACTCGGGAGATCAACAATAAAAAAATGTCCAGAGTCGAGCAAAAGTGCTGGGTGTCTCTCAGGCTAAGGGGCATAAGCACAGAAAATCAATATACTACCTAACATTATAATTGCAGTTGCAAAGTGAATTTCCACTCAAGATACTCTCTGGCCCCCCACAACTATAACTGTAAGACTATAAAGTCATGGAGGTAGAAGGTTTTCTGCCTTATTGGGAAATTCCAGGAAAAGGCAGTTGCTACCCTTATCCAGTTTCTGCATAGTGGTGTGTTGAGGAGCGATAATGGGTAAACATTAAAGTGTGTAAACCTAGTGTGAGCATGCCGGTGTGGCACCTGTGACAAATCCTTGGATATCGCCCCTTGTTCCCTAAGGGGAGATCCTTCCTATGGGGACAGGGTGGTGCAGCCACAGTCCCTTGGGGGTGGTGCATTGTGGGACGATCACATGGTGAGGGAACCCCTTTATGTGATAGGGGATGACATCTCAGGGAGAACGAAGTACCAACCCACCCTTTTACTACCATTCGCTCACTCTCACCCTGTCACGGTTAACACAGTCCCACATACCTCATTATAGCCGTGTCAAGTAGACCACTCCACCTTGCAGCCTTATACTGAGACGAGGAAGAGTAGGAACTATCCATGTGAGACCCATTGCAAAACCGGAACGAGGAAGAACATTTGTTACCCAGTAGAGAAAGACTGATATGGTTGGGATATTTCTTCTCTGTGAAAGATGGTGAGCTAAAGACTCTGGGTAAGTCTCTCGTAACCAGGACTAATGTCTGGCAGAGAGACTCCCAGGACCCCCCCTTGTCAATTTACCCAGTAGAGAACAGCCATAATGATACTGGGACAAGAAAGAGGAGCGGAGTGCTGAAGAGCACTCTGTGGAAAATATAGGAGCAGGCTAGTCATTATGGACATTTTGCAAATATAAATAACAAGGAAGAAGTTGCGAGTTCGTCAAGCCTTCCCTGGAGGAACTGCAAAGGGAAACACAGGAGAAGGAGGAAGAAGGCAGACTGGATGCTGAAACAGGAGTAAGCCGGTGTGAAGCATCTCCAGTGTGGAAAGACTGCTCGGGAAGCCGAGAGGAGGAAGCTCAAGGTGCCCATTAAGCCTGGTGAGTGTGGGAAGCGGGAACCCCACCAGCCGAAGAAGGCTTTGCACTGTGGAGCTGCAGCAGACCAGAAAACGCTGAGAGGCATGGAAGTCCAATGGCAGTTTGCAGGCATCCTGAAAATTCCAGGACCACCGCGGATGAGAAAAGTATGTGGCTGAAAGGGGAGGTGCATGGACCCCAAGCAAACAAGTGATGGAGAGGTGGGAAGAAAGAGAGAAGCCCAGAAGCAAGGTTTGGCGACCCTGATATCACCAAGATAACTTTTGCAGAGTAGAGAAGTATCCTTAGTGTTACTCAGTCACAGTACCTGGCAGGAGAGTACACCATGTAGACTGTGCATAGAGGATAGAAAGTGCAAGTCTGGGAGCCGCACCCATAATAGCTGGGAAGTAAAAGAAGCACCATACCTCTTCTTGCCCACAGTACCTGACGAGGAAGTGTGCCAGGGCGACCAACCAGGGTCAGAGACCCACAACTAAAGAAGTAGAAGAAAGCAGGGGGAGGAAGTCATCCACTCTGGTGCTGCTGAGTACTTTGAAATAGTTACAGTGCCTGGTAGGAAATTAAACCCTGGTGGACTGTGTCTAAAAAGCTGGGAAGTAGGAGAATCACAATACCTCTTCTTCACCACAGTAGCTAGCAAGGAAGAGTGCCAGGTTGACCAACCGAGGTCTGGGACTCACATCCATTCTGGTGTTGTGGACCATTTTGAAGAAACCAGGGGGAGAGAGTCATCCCCTCTGGTGTTGTGGAACAGTTGGAAGAAACCAGGGGGAGGGAGTCATCCACTCTGGTTTTGGGATAGGTAGATTCCATTGCAGGTTTCTCCATCGAGGGAGAAAACATCAGATATTGCTCAATGAATTTTACCACAAATGTATGTGGGGCGTTAGGATAATACAAAAGGTTGAAGGAGAGGACTGCGAGGGGGGGGTGGTCACCCCGCATACATCTGCAGTAAAACTATTCCATGATTTCTCAGGTAGCTTTTCCCCTTTCTTTTGGGCACAATAAAAGTTTGTAGTAATCACCATAATAACTTTGTGTTGATCTTACTTCTGCACCCTTACACACCCCACAGTCATGTAGCAATGTCTGAGGACTGTGCTTGGCCTCACTTTGCTGAGGCTTCTCCGCAGCTGGAGATCAAGGCTTGGCTTCCTCTGCGCCAAAGAATGGTTTCCCTCTCTTTCCGCACACACGACTCCACTGGAGGCGATGAATGAAGCACTCTGCAGGGACTGCAGATTGCACATGGCCATTATTCACTGGGACATCGCCACAGCTGGAGGTGAGAACAACCTGGCACCTTTTGCACAGGGCATGGCTCCTTCCTCTTTCCCCACACTCAGGGCTCCACAGGAGACGACGATTGAAGACAGTCTGCAGGTACTGTAGACCTTGCTTGGCGGGTCTTTACCTGCATTATATTTCATCGCTGGAAGGAAATTTGTCAGTAGTTTTTTGTGTACCTATTTGTCCTCTGTTTCGGATTAGAGAGCAGCATTGCCTATGCATTTTAAATCTGATTGTAATGCCAAGTCTGTTGCATTTCCAGCTAATGGGTGAGAATGAGAAACTGAAAGCTATGTTGTCCAAAGATCAGAAAGAAGCCTCTAAGAATTTACACCAGCAAATATCTTCACTCAGCTCCAAGATCAAAGATCAAGAGGAAGTCATCAGGCGTCAGGAAGCAGAGGTGAGTCTGTCAGAGCTTGAGATTTAACTGTTAATGAGATATTTACAGCACTGGGCATTTAGATAGTTTTTTTGTTATTTGAGGGTGCAGTGAACATTGTAGGGTCATACTTTTCGCACTTGAGAAAAAAGTGATTTATATATTTGGGATTTGTAGAGTGCTGTGCATACTCTTTAATCAGCCTTATGGAACTGGAGATGGGTACCAATCCTGAGCTCCTAATCAGAGAACATTTGGCTGGATGAACCATATAAATACAGGCAGATATATGGATAATTGGTTTAATAAGAGTGTTTACAATACAATTTGTGGTCCCAGCTGTCTTGCAGAAGTTACTTTTGCCATGTAAAATATTCATTCTGATTTAAACTTACAAAGGGACTATGTTATCTGTTACTTGTAAATGTGGTATGTGAAGAGTTGAGTTTTTGGTATTTAACACATCAGTAAATGATTAGTATAAGTATTAAGCCAATAAAAAGGATACTTGTCAGAAATATTTGATAGATATTGTATATAAGGCCATGTTTGAAAACCATTATTTTATTGATGTACAACAAGGCAGAAACATGTCTATGGTTGCTTGTATTTCCACGCAGAGGGGACGTGACCTAGCAGTTTTGGTTGGGCTGCTCCGATTGGTGGTAGGTTAAATACTGATTTGCATATTGTATGTTTTTTTTGTGTTTTTGGGGCAATTTCTGGATTTGGCTGCATTTTTTTACCATAGTAATTTGGCGGTAGACCGGCGGTAAACTGGTCTTACCATTACCCTATTTTGGTGATAATATAGTGATGGTGATAATATAGTGTTAGCTTATATTGGCAGTAATTTTAGTGGGCTCTTATTTTTGGTGGTATTTTTAGAATTACCTAATTTTTGTGGTATAGTGGTGAGCATGTCTTTTATACTATCCCCCCATCATAGAACAAACTTTCCCTCATTACAATTGTGACCCACTTATGGCTGTCTGCAGGTAATCCGTGGACCTAGCACCTTTAGGGAACCCAGTGAGTTTATTCATAATGCCACTTATTATATGTAACTCGTGTTACTGACTTATTTACATTCAGTAACCTATGTGCTCTGAGGCACTGCCTTCTCTTCACAGCATGCAGAGAAAAGCACATTCAAAACACATACACACCTTCCTATATATCTGCCCACGACTAGCACAGATTAATCAATACTGTGCCTGATAGTTCCACATCCCAGGCAGTGTGCTGTCTAATTGGACTTATTTGACAAGCAGAAACACATTGCAAGTGCCGGATCATCTATAGGATTTTCCTTGGGAATACTTACAACATGGCTAACTCCCAGAGCAACAGAGAAGCAATCGAAAGGCACAAGCCCTATCACTGTTTAATGAGACTTTAAAAATCAGCAACACTATTACACCCACTGTAACGGCACCTAAAAGTGACAGTGAAATTGGTTTACTAAAAGAACTAGAAAAATTGCAACTTGGGGAAGTGAGTAAATGGTGGGAGGAACACTCACTCCAAAACTACATCGAGGTGGGCAGAATTCCACGAGGTTTAAGAATCCTCACTATTCCCTTCTTCGAAGAATTGGATCCAATAATGTTACAAGAATGGAGCGTTGCAACCAACGGATGTTCCAAAACCTTTTTACAGTTGCTGGTAAAATATGCTGGTGCTGATCATATCAAGACACTGGAAAAAATAAATGAAGTAGAAAAACAATTAAAAAAGATACCCGAAACCGAAGAGGGAAGGAGACTAAGGAGTAGCATGGAAAAGAACTTGGCTGAATAGGAAGAGGAAATTAAACTGAGGAAACAGAGAAAGTTTCTGAGATACAAAGAGGACTATGAGAGAGGAAGAGTCTATACATTTGCCAAAAGGTTTGACCAGATGAGACAAGCGTCTCTATCCAGGCCAGCCCAATCTATTGAAGACCATGAAGGTCAGATAAGTGAAAACTCATCAGCTTCAGGATCAGATTTAACAAGTAGCGAAACTGACGAGCCTAATATTCGTATGAATTTTTTAGACAAAATGTGTTTATTACGCCAAGACGGCAGAAAAAAACAAGCCACAAAGAGGTGGAAATCAAAGTCAGGAGAGAGGCAGAGGTGGCCGAAAACCACAAGGAGGGGGCAGAGGAGCAGGCAGCGGAACAAGCAGTATCCCGGCCAGATCGCTGCGCTCTGGAAAGTAGCTGAGCAAAATGACGAAGACATCAAGCGCAGGATAATCAATCTATTGGAACATGCCCTCACCGCTAACCAGATAAAGGTACTCCGTCTAGGTTTACATTTCTGCCCTAAAGCCAAGAGCGATTATGTACAAACAAGAATAGACTTTGATCAATATATACATAAGATACGTCTAAAGAAATTCTTTGCAACTAATGCATACAAAACACGCCTGAAAGAAAAAGAAATGGGCCAAACTGAGGTGAAAATCAAGGAGCTGAATACACTAATAGATTTGGTTGTTTTGGAAAAGGGAACAGCTGTGGGAGACCAAGGCAAACCCATAGATTTCAACGAACTGGACATTAGAACAGGTTGGACAGCTAAGAGCCAACTAAAACTAACCTTGGGAACAATATTGAGGCATTTCAGAGTATAGTAGTCGAAGACTTGAAAAAACTGAGAAGGAAAGAACAGAAGAGAATCTCTAAGGACAGCTTATCAGTCTTAGATAGGCAAGCACTACAAGAGTTGCACGAAATAAAAAACTGTATCATCAAACCTTCTGACAAGGGGCGAAATATAGTCCTACAGAATAGAAAGGACTATATAAGAGAAGCATATGAACAGCTAAACGACAGAAAATGCTACACGAGAATTGCAACTAATCCAATTAAAGAACTGGAAAGAAAAATCAGCACGCTCCTTACAGAATGGGAAGGAAAGGGCCTTCTGTCCGAAGAGAGTTGCAAGTTCTTATCGACTACTAATTCAATCATTCCCACAATCTATTTCTTCCCCAAGGTACATAAGAATCTGAGTAAACCACCAGGAAGACCCATTGTCTGCTTGATAGGTTCAGCATTGGAAAACATGTCCAAATACATCGACAAAGTCCTATTTCCCTTTGTCTCGGTACATCCATCTTACCTGAGAGACACAACGGACTTCCTATCAAGAATTGAAGACATAAGGGGCGTGGCCAGCAGCAGAGCTATGAGGACGTGAGCCCCTGTATCTCCTGCGGCTGCGGCAGATATCCTGTAGAAACAGCCTGCTACGAATGGCTTTCCTGTAGAAATTATACATTTTCCAGAAGACAAACACACCGGGCACAACCAGGCGAAATCCTGGCCGACATCGCACACTCCTGGGTGAGTTCGGACCCGAAGAAAAAAGCCGTGCGGCAGTGTGAAATCGCAGACAAAATGGCAGCGCCCGTCGGATCGTAGCCAACTGACGGATCGTCACTCCGACTCGGATCTGCGATTGGTGACCAGTGGCTGGGAGTGGAGGCACGCAGCAACAACAGCTGCGCATAACGAGGTGTAAGTTCCACCAGAACAGAAGCACTCACACAGTCCGTGGAACACTCCCGGCCAACAAACCGAACCAGGCGGGAACCTGTTGAACAATACGGAGTACGGGCCCATCATCTCCCGAAGGCGGCGAATCTACGCTGTGCCCGTGTGAATGGTGTGGCGAGCCCCAGTGTGCTATCGGGCCACCAGGGTGACGGCGCCCTGGGGTGACATCCATACGTTCGCCCTACCCCGGCCCTCGTGCTCGTACAGAGCTTGCAAGAGAAGGAGCCCATACGGCGTGCAGAACCAGGCGGTCTGGTAGGTCCACGGCGCTTGACCCACTGGCTGCATAGCGAGGACCCGTATCCACGTAGGCCCGCAGTGTGATCGGTGCGGTCAGTGAATTTACAGGACAACCGGAAAACACGGACAAAATGGCCGCACCTGTCAGTACATAGCAGGGTGAAGGAGTACCATACTGTGATAGATCTGCGAGCAGCGACCTATGCCTAGAAGCAGCTGCCCACAGGCCTAACCAACAGACGTCCGCACCTCCACGGACTAGCAGTCGCCCCCGACCCAGGAAGGCGCAAAAGGAATACTAGGCAAGCCGGCCTGAAACCCCAAAACTGTGCGCCTGGTCAGTCGGAGGCACTTCACCATCGTCGTACGACATGGGCAAGGATAAACCCAGGAAACTAATCTCCCAGAGCAGAATGGATCAATTCACGACGCCGACAACAACCACCCTGTCGGAACAAAACCTACCGGACACTATACCACAAGCAGAAGGCACAATATCGCTAAAAGACATCATGGCTGCCATAGCAGACTCACGGGCCTCAATGGAGCAGAAAATAGATGGCATCAGCATGGACGTCTCCCTCCTCCGGCATGATCTCCAGAAGCTGATGTCCCGTACCGGAGAAGCAGAGCAACACATATCTGGGACAGAGGACGGCCTACGGCAAGTAGAACAACAGCTAGCCAGAGTTACGTCCCGCCTAAAAACCGTGGAGGAGAGGGTCGATGAAAGCGAGGGAAAATCCAGACGTAATAATGTTAGAATCCTGGGACTGCCGGAGAAAGTTGACGGCCCGCACATGGAATTATTTCTGGAGCAGTTACTCACTGACATGTTCGAAACGGATACATTTTCCAACTTTTTCTCAATTGAACAGGCCCACAGCGTGACGACGGGTCGCCCAGTACCGGGTTCCCCCCACACACAGTGATAGCAAAGCTATTAAACTATCGGGACCGTGACGCAAAAGGCACCCTCACATACAATGGTTCGAAGATAATGTTTCTTCCAGAATACACCAGGGACGTGCAAAAAGCCTGACAATCGTTTGACCATACCAAACAACAGTTGCAAACCTTAAATGTGAAATACGGCCTCCTATTTCCCGGCCAACTTAAAATATACCATAAAGGCACGACGGTTCACTTCACTGATCCCAAAGATGCGTGGAAATGGGCAGAGCAACACATTGAAGGTGATTGGACCAAGACAAGAGGCAACGGAAACAGAACCCCCCAACCCCGACCGAGACATGAACTGCCGGACCGTCAACTGCCAGGCAACGTTTCGCAACCACAAGAAACAGAAGGCTGACACCCGAGGCATGAATAATCAGGAACTCTGAAGGCCCCAACAAGCAAGGTGTAATGTACTGTGTATTGTTGACATTCTATTTACACGATTATAACAGCCATGAAGAGACTCATAGGAAAGCGGCCAGAACAGGTGGAAGCCCCCCTCTTCCCCCTGGAAAGCTCCCCCGCCTGCCTCCCTGCGCTGGAGCATGGTGGGAACTTATGAGCAATGGGCTGCGAGTCTACAGCTTCTGTTTAATTTGTATTAGAATTGTAATGGGGCGACAGATGCTTCAGTTGGGGGTGAAGTATGGGGAGGGGGGAGTTGGATATATGTTGTTATGTTTAAAGGATGGACAAACTCAATGGAACATTGAAGTTCTCGAGAGACAGGTTTTGGTGCGGCCTAGACTGTTGTTCCCCTCCATGGTACAAATGAACGCAATGGCCAGACCCCAAAGGACGTTAATGTCATTTACACCCACATATGCCTAAATGACTCAGCGAGACACTAAGATCCGAACTTTAAAGCTCCTCACCTGGAACATGAATGGCCTAGGAAGCAGTCTGAAGAGACGATTAATGCGACAATTCCTGAATAGACACAGCCCAGATATTGCTTTCCTAACTGAAACCCACCTAGCAGGAACTACCAATGCACTGTTTAAGCGATCTAACTACCGTACAGCAATACAAGCAGGATTCACAATGGGAGCCAGAGGAGTAATAATACTGATATATAAAAGACTTCCCTTTACCCTTACGGCCACAACACAGGACACTGTAGGCAGATACACGCATGTCACAGGCAGGCTCTGGAACAAAACGATCTCCCTACTGGCGATCTATGCCCCACCTACACTGCAAGCCACGCTGATAGAAGACATCACGCCACTGATCACTATGGACACCTCAGACATCCTAATCGTGGGGGGCGATTTCAACGATATAATGGACAATATCCACGACTGCACACACCTCTGCAGTAGAGACCCCAATCGCCGAACTAACCTGGCCACCTTTGTCAAAGCATTTGGAATTAGGGATGTGTGGCGGGACCTTCACCCGGAAAGCAAAGAATACTCCTATCACTCTGGGGTGCACGCATCACTGTCGCGCCTGGACTACTTCTTTATACCAGCATCAATAATACACATGGCATCGCAGGCAGAGTACCTCCCAAGGGGCATCTTGGATCACTCCCCCTTATTAATGTCAATCACGACATATAAACCAACCCCGCCACCGGTATGGAGGCTGAATAACTACCATCTAGGGTCCCCGGAACTGATAGAACGTCTACAACACGCTAGCACAACATACTTCGAGCTAATTGAAGGAACGGTGGACTCCCCCATTACTCTGTGTGAAGCCTACAAACCTGTGATTCGTGGAGAGATCATCTCCTGGACCACGGCACAAAGAAAAGCACACCTGGAATCAATAACAGAAGCAGAGGCAAATGTCAAACGAGCGGAGGAAACACACCTAAACACACCTAATCCATTATACTCCTGACACGAACAGAGCTCTGATCCTAGCTCAAAAAAAAGCTACAAAACATTGCATTGGACAATGCTAAACAAGCACACGGGGCGATGAGAGCCAGAGTCTATGAAACAGGCGACAAAGCTGGAAAGATGCAAGCATGTCTAGAGCGGAGAGATGAGGGACACAACCAAGTAAGAGCGATAACAACACAAAACGCTGAAACGAGATCAACAGATGCAGACATTGCGAAATATTATGAAAAACTATACAAGGCACCTGCAACTCCCCCTGAAACCTCTGTGTTAGACAAGATCGCCCTTCCCTTTCTTAATGCTGAACAAGCGGCTGGGCTAGAAATGGAAATCACAGAAGATGAGATAGTGGCAGCTATGATGCAACTCCAGTCCGGAAAGACAGCTGGTCCGAACGGTTTCCCCATTGAAACCTGGAAGAAGATAGGCGAAACTGAACTGGCCCCACACCTACTCAAATTGTATCAGCTGGCCCGAGACAAAGGCAGCCTACCAGCGGATTTAAGGAAGGCGACAATAGTTGTGATAGCTAAAGCAGACAAACCCCCAGACAAATGTGGCTCCTATCGACCAATATCTCTAATTAACAGCGAGACGAAGATACTGGCGAAACTGTTGGCGATGCGCCTAGAACAAGTCATAACATCCCTAATACATCCAGATCAATGTGGTTTTATGCCTGGTAGATCCACGAGAATGAATATACGTAGACTACACCTGGCCATTGAGCGCGCCCAGACCCTGGACATCCCCACGGCAGTGATCGCGGTAGACTTTGAGAAGGCCTTCGACTCGGTCCACTGGGGAGCACTCTGGGCGATTATGCGAAAAATGGGGATTGGCGAGCGATTCCTAACCTGGATCTAACTGCTGTACGAGGCGCCGATGGCCGAAGTGAGGGTGAACGGCTGAACGTCACGAACCTTCACCCTGGGGAAAGGGACACGACAAGGCTGTCCACTATCAGCCCTTCTCTTCGCGCTGGCCATGGAACCACTGGCCCAATGGCTAAGAGACACGCGCACATGGAAAGGCATCCCCGGAGGACCAGAGTGGGAGGACAGAGTCTCACTATACATGGATAACCTACTGATATACCTTCAGGAACCTAAAACAACTTGCCCAGTGGTAACACAGCTATTACAAGAATATGGCACCTTTCGTGGTCTGAAAGTGAACCAATCCAAAACCACATTATTTGCACTGAACCAACAGGGAAACGAGCCCCCTGAAGCCTGCCCATATAAAGTCGCTCATGAACAGTTTTGATATCTGGGCGTCCAGATTACAAGAAATCTCAACGACTATATACCCGACAACCTGCAACCCATTACAGAAAGATTTACAAGAGATGTGCAAGATTGGAAATCTATACCCCTGACCCTCCTAGGGCGAGCTGCATTGTTCCAAATGTTAACACTTCCCCACTACTTGTATGTGCTACAGAATGTTCCGCTCCACATACCAACCAAGACGTTTCAGGTGATAGAGCGTGTACTTAGGCAACTCCTATGGGGTGGCGGACACCCAAGAATAGCACTTCGAACTCTACAAAGGTCAATATGGGAAGGAAGTATCGGTCTACCGAGGCTACAGACATACTACTGGGCCAGTCAGATGGCAGTGATAAACGACAATCTACACGCCGATCCAACACTACCACATGTGAGAGCGTCACCCCCATGCAATTATACGCTGCGACACCTAGGACATCTCCACGCGACACCAACTCGCATATGCCACATATCTGGGCAGAGTCACACACCTTCATAGGCTGGGGAGACAAAATCACTCTGCTACAACCGCTGTGGAACAACAGGAACCTCTCCGAGTTAATCAAACTGCCGAAATGGCCGATCTGGATGAGCCACGGCATAGATAAGGTGAAAGACATTATAGCAGATGGATCTATTAGACCTTTTGATGAACTAATTTCGACCTTTGACCTCCCGGAAGCAGAGCGATATCACTACACACAGCTCCGACATGCCCTGCAACAGCACCTCCCTGCCCTCTCCGACATGGCAGACTCTACTCCACTGGAACGGAACATAGTGGACGACCATATTCCAGCCAAAATTACCACTATTATGTACAGCGTTATTACCTCCTTTGCCACACCAGAACTGGAACGATTGAAGTCGAAATGGGAGGCTGAAGTGGGAGAAATTATGTCGGAAGACTGGGTCCAAATCCTGATGTACCCCCGTGAGGTCACCATATCAGCCAGGCTACGCCTAGTACAGCTGAAGATATTGTACAGGATCTATTAACCGAGGGTAGCCCTGTACCAATGGGGCAAAATAGCCGAACCCAACTGCCTGCGCTGCCGGGAAGAGGAAGGAACATTCTTCCATATACTGTGGGAATGCCCGGTAATCAGTAGTTACTGGCAGCAATGCTGCGACGTGTTAAGGGTCCTGAGCCAGACGATCCCCAGTGATCCCAAACTATTGCTACTGGGAGTGGACAGTGAGATAGATCTCTCAAAATACGAAAAACTCTGCCTCATGACCACAACAGCAATCTTTAAAAGACACATAGCACGTCTATGGGGGGCAGCGGAACCGCCACAGGTGAATCAGTGGATCACGGATGTAGAAGTCTGCATCGCAATAGAAAGGAGGGTGTACAGAGCCAGAGGTTGCCCTAGAAAAGCATATAGAATATGGCAACGCTGGGAAGATATGATATGAACTACTGAACTTCTAATATCATAACATCATAGACTAAGGGTTATGGACAATGCTGCCGAACACCTACTTTTGTACCAAACATTATTACGTTATATACCGAATGTTACATAGTAGCATTTAACATGTGTTCCATATGAGTGTTTTTCCCATCCATCGTTATTTTTTATTTTTCTATTATTATCATTAATGTTGTTGCTTAAATGTTGGCCCTGGAAGGCCCAATGGTTGTATGTTATAAATCTAATAAAATATATCATTAAAAAAAAAGAATTGAAGACATACCATGGGAGAAAGAGTATCTTTTGGCCAGCATGGATGTGGTCTCGCTTTACACGTCTATTGGCCATGAGTATGGAAAGCAGGCATGTCAACATTATTTACACACCCGATCCCTCAACTATCTTGAACACACAGAAATTGTACTCTCAATGATTGACCTGTGCCTCACTAATAACATCTTCCTCTCAAACAATGAATATTTCAAACGATTGAAGGGAACTTCTATGGGCACTATGCTTGCTCCATCTTATGCAAATCTAACAATGGGCGCATGGGAAGAACTCGAAGTCTGGACAGATACGAATTGCAAATACACAGACAATGTCATCCTATGGCTGAGATACATTGACAATCTCTTCATTATATGGAAAGGAACTGAGCAGGGATGGGGGGAGTTTGTCAACCGATTGAATATTAACAAAAATAATCTCCGATTTACGGAAACACACAGCCGCACATTGATCACCTTTCTCGATGTTAATGTGAGAATTGTAAACAACAAGCTAACTTGCGAGCTACATAGGAAAGCCACGTGGTCAAATACACCACTACATGCACACAGTGGACATCCAAAAAATCTAATATGGAGTGTTCCGTACAGAGAATTTATACGGTTGAGAAGAAATAACAGCACACTGGAATCCTATGATACAGAGAGCAGAATCACAGTGCATGGCTTTGCAAGACAAAAATATCCAAAGAGAGTCATTGAGAGAGCGTACCTCAAAGCCAGATCCAAAGAACGATCCAGTCTCATAGCAGGAACCGAGCACAAGGACATGATGAAAACTGAAAATGAAAGTACTCGGCTAATTTTAACTTTTGATACCCAGGCACCACTGATTAGGTGCATTTTAAACAATAATTGGAAAATCCTAATGGTGGATCAGGATCTGCGCAGAAACCTCCAGACCAGCCCTCAGATAACCTTCAGAAGAAATCGATCCATAAATGACGTCTTGGTCCAAAGCTACATGACCCAAGAGGAAGATAGCAACAAGACAAGCTGGCTATCCAATAAAAAGGAGGGTTTTTTCAAATGTGCTCGTTGTTGTGTCTGCAAATATGACAAGACCCGTGGCTCTTTTAAACATCCTATCACTGGCCAAACAGTTTCTATATCGGGCAAAATCACTTGTGAAACCGAATGTGTTGTCTATGTGCTCACTTGTGCTTGTGACAAGTGGTACATAGACAGCACCAAATGCAAATTAAAGGCACGCATTCAACAGCATGTACGGGCGATAATCCACAGTGATGTAAATTACTAGATGGCCAAAAATTTTGCAGACTGTCATGAGAAATATGGCGAGTTATGGGTTCTTCGGGATCCACAAAATTGAGACAGGACCCAGAGGAGGAGATGAAGAAAAAAATCTGCGGCAAAAAGAGACTCGTTGTATACTAGACTTCAAAAGCAAATTTCCAAATGGACACAACTTAGACGAAGAACTGTATACATTTGTAGGCCAATGATTGAAAATTAGTTCCTTTTCCTTCCTTGGTTTCATTGAGCATATACAGTAAGATACAATGTTCCATCTTGTGGTCTTATATGTCTAGCTCACCAGCATCACAATATGCTCACTTTTTCTAAACGAGCCAGAGTAGCACAGCAATTTTAAACTCTCTTTTAATCACTTTTTAATCCTTTTGTACTAACTTTTAACTATTAGGTGGTTGTTTTTCATTTCTGGTTTTATTAACGTGTGATATTTGACCCCTCTTTTTAAAATGTGGTGTAGAGCATTCTTGGGAGCCACCCTAATGCAAGGATTTGAAAGCCATGCAGTGCAAAATGAATATGGATGCATTGCAGCACAGAATTGCACCAACAGTGTGAGGCCTAATGCATTATGTATTTGAAACCATTTGCGTCTTTGAAACCAACATATGACTGCTTTGGAATGATGGCTATTGCACTATGCACTTTATTGTGATAGATGCACTTTATGACGCGATTGCACTTTATACTTAACAGTACTCTACTTGTTAGGTTGAATGCATTAGGCAATTGATAACATATGCCCATAAGGAACAGACATGTGATTGTTTCTGCAGCGCAGCTATTGCACTATGCACTTTATTGACAGTTATGCATCTTATGATTTCTTTGCAATTTTGCACCTAATAATTATGCTGCTAATATTGTATGATGTTGACTATTGTTGTTGTCTCGCACAATGCACTTTACGCAATCCGTTACCTCAGAAAAAGGAACTCAAATGTAATAGCAGTCAAAGCATTATGCTGTCATTTGTTTTTGAGGTACCATATAGCTAGCTGCAACTCCATGAAAAAAGTGGCACGAAGCACTCTTTACCATTTACAAGCACAATTGCAGTGGCCAAATGACCATGTCCACGTTACGAACTATGGGCACCTGTTTATGGGTAACTCAGGCACCTGTTAACTGTAAGCAAAGTGAATGCTGCGTTAAGTATTACAAAATGCTCTCAACTATACACTAGGTATTGAAGGGCTCTATGGGGGCACACTTGGTAGCAGTAAGGGCTAAAGTGGCTAATTTGTGGCATGCATATACATGGAGCCATCAAAATATTGGGTAATCAAATGGGTTCATAATGCTGGTCATTGACAGGGACTGTTGGTTTAATTTATACATGACAGTAGCATTTAACCCATACAATACCTATGCTCCAAAAATGCAAAGATGGCCACCACGCTTTTGCTGCGCAGAGAGTGTGCTAACCAAAGGAGTCCTCCTTCTATCTTTGTGAAAACACTCACTGGTTGCTCTACACCCATGTTTTAAACTCACTGGTTGAAGGGGACAATCGGTTGTGATCAATTGGCGAGTTGTGCCGCGAAACGCATTAACGTCCTAAACGTGCACCTTTACTATGCACTTTGAGAGTGCCACACACTGATGGCTTTTAACTTTTTTGCCAAGTTGTAAGGCATTAATAAAGACGGTAAACATTTACGAAATTATTATCTGGCTTCCGGATTCTTTCATTTCCATGGATGTGGAGAGTGCTACTCACCTTGCCTGATGTACATCAGTGCCCCATCCATATATATATATATGTATATATATATATATATATATATATGTATATATGTATATATATGGATATATATATATATACTCTTGTTACAACCTTGCCCCTAGTAATGTGGTAAAAATATTCTTTACCACAGTGGTATGACACTGTGGTTACCCAGTGACTTGTTCCTCACACAATAATCATGGGAAACATAAAATAAACCAATCACACATTTTGCACCAGCTTTGTTTTTGTAATGTCATTGGTCTTTGTTACACACAATCCAAAATATTACAATTACACATTTGCTTAGCAACCGCGAACACAATTTTGTCTTCTAGAAGATAAAAAAAACAGAAGAGAAAGCAAGTACCTGGCAACCAAAAAACTCTAATTCATTTCTTTTCTTTTACACAATTGCAAATAGAAAGGCACAAAAATAACACATTTCTTGTTGTAACTTCTGCACCCTAAGCTAATCTGATTACATGTCAGCCATCCCACGTACTCCTCACTTAACTTCCCTCACCCAGACAGGCGAAGTTTAAATCTCTTGCGGTCAGAGCATGATCGTTGGAAACCTCCATCGCACAGCTCCTGGAATTTCTTCTACTTCAATGTCAGCAGCCCAGCACAGCCTTTTCTGCCTGGCCTGCCAAGCTGTCTTCACACTCCATCTATGGAGCCCACACACACAGGGAGACCAACAGCATCTGCCTCTGGAAACACTGTTCGCACTCAAGTCCCAGCCAGCTCTGCCTACTTTCCCCAGCTCAGCTGATTAAAAAAACTCTCCCTGTCTGTCACTCTTAGGTCAGCCCTCTCTTGACATCAGCTCTTCCACCCCTTCATTTACCAATAAAATTACAAGGATGTCCTGCACTCTCCTTGCCTGTTGAAACAATTTTACACTGAAGCCTTCATTGTTCTATCTAGTTCCTGCTGGTGCATATTTCTCCTCTCCATGGAAAAACACTAAAATTGAATGAATCTCACTGTGCTTAATGAACTGCATTACATGTTAGAAACAGTTAATGAGTTAGTGGGACAAATTAGTATAGGATTATTTAACTATATTTTTCCAATGTAGTCCCACACAGATGAAAACATCCAAATTGTAAAATATGCACATTTTCTGCATTTTAAAATGACAGCACACTGTGCTAAATGCTTCTGAAACTGAACCCCATTCTGCTGACATGCTAAATGCTTTTCCAAAATTAGTGCCTGCTGACTTGTTGCTAAAAAGAAAAACGTTTTACTAAATCCTTAAAAAAAAATAATGCTTTTCCAACAATTAATGCTTGCTGACCTGTTGCTAAAAAGCTGCGCCTCACACTTACTTTGAAATGGCCGCATTTACATACTAAACTATGAAACCCCCTTTAACTCTTTTTCACTCTGCACATGTGTTGTAGTTTGCAGAAATATATCATGCATGAATATATGCCTACAATATAGTTGCTACCCTTCTGCACTGGTGCAGATGGATACATAAACAGTGGTGTGCAAGATTGCCCATTGTGGAGGAATATGTTCATGTATATTTATAAATCGTGCAAACCCTCAGGCAATAGAGTGCTAATCGAACAAGGTTGGATGCTTTCAACAGTATTACCTAGAAAGGAATTGAGTGAACCGATATCAGGTAATAATGTCCCCATACATTATCTCCCCATTCACAATGTCGTTGGGAAAAGCCATTGGCAACATTATATATGGTGACATTATGTATGGGGAGGGGTTGCAGGGATGTCCCTTGCTCCCCTGCATGTTAGATGTAATAATGTTACTGCAAAAAAACAGTTACTTTTTTGTCAGGAGACATTTTTGCAGGGACATTATTACATGGAACCATTGAACCAGGGGGTATTTAATGCCTTGTGGAATTTATCCAGATTAGGCTAGACGGGTATTAGGTGGACACCTGCCAGCCACTACTATCATATGCCCAGGTACTCGCATCATTTTACAGCTGGTACCTCCTTATGGCTATGTAATACCATTATGGCAGTGCCTTGCTGTTAGAGGAGTTTTCCTAAAGTCTTACCGGTTGTAAGACATTAGTAAGATATCCCAGTGGTCTGTAGATCTCCAACTCTTAGTATCAGTCTGTATTAA
Source organism: Ambystoma mexicanum (assembly GCF_040938575.1). NCBI lineage: Eukaryota > Metazoa > Chordata > Amphibia > Caudata > Ambystomatidae > Ambystoma > Ambystoma mexicanum. Next base: position 471,292,760 of record NC_090932.1, on the reverse strand, counting down.
CTCAGGACCTTGGTAGAGTGGCAGAGCAGTCAGGCTTATCTTAAGAGGAAGATGTAAGCTGTAGGTAAGTACACTGAACCTTAGTTAGATATGCACACCAAAGAAACTCTTACACTTATAATTTATATACAATTATATATTTATTATGTATACACCAACATTACTTTAAAAACTTTAGATGTTTACACTAGAACAGTTCAGAATACTTGAGTACGCTTCAAAGGGCAGTTTCACTTTTGTGTTTGTTCGCAGTTACATTTGTAGACACGTTAGAAAGGGAAAAGACAATATTATCGTATTATCGGTTACTATGCGCACCTGCGGATTCCAACAGTTCATACAGTAATACATTTACTCTGCAAACACATATAGTAAAGTCACTTAAAGGGAGGAAAATGGTTAGTAAGTGTAACATTAGCCCGGTTCAAGGTTGTAGAGAGGGTTTCTTCGCCCAGTAAGTCTTAAGTCCCAAAACGCAATCCTGCCTAAAGGCAGTTCGGAGTGTGCTCAAAGTCTTTACGAGGAGCAGAATACAAAGAGTTCCTGCGGATTTCTTCCAGTTTCTAGTGTTATAGAAGGAGCAAGTTAACAACTAACAAGGGAGACCTTTTTTAAGGCCCCGATGAAGGGACACAAGCAGCGGCTTGAGTCGGAGGTAAGAGGGGTGACCCTGGACACCTCTAGGTTCACTCCAACGCTCTAGAGCGACTTCTTGGAATCGGGTATGCAATACCTTTTCCCCACAGTACCTTAGGTTAGAAGAAAATGTTCATGCTGGATGCTCCACAATGTTGCAGCTCTGCACCCGACCTCTGGATTGCTTGGTCTGATGACTGATGGCAGGACAATGGACGGGATCTCGAGGTCTCGAGGGAGGACCTTGACCACGACTTTCAACGACGTCTTGGTTCACTCTGCGGTGTTGGTGTCTTTTCTGCAGCATCAACAAAGGACACGGATCGCCTGGTAAATCTTCTTCACTTTATACAGTCCAACACTCTGATGATGGGGTCTGGGCAAGTTGGGACAGATCTCTGGAGTGTCCTAACGGGTTGAGCAAAGATTTGGATGGATTTGTCCTTTCCACGATGATGCACTAGAAATGGGCAGCAGGTCTCCTTGTATTGGCATTCTTTAGCTATGAAAACTCCAAGGACCTCGGGAGACGTCTCAATTCAAAGTTCGTCTCGGGACTGGTTGTTCCCATCAGCCAAAGGGAAGGAGGAGTTCTCTTCAGAGCTCCTCTGTCACACAGAAAACAGGGTCAGGACAGCAGTGGTTGCTTCAAAGTGTTGCAAAGGGGCTGCAGGGGTTTCTGGTTGTCTTCTTCTTTGGTTACTTCAGCTTCCTGTGGTCGAGTTGCTTTTCACTCCTGAAGCCTCACCTTTTATACAGATCCAGCACACACTCCTCTGCAATCTCTCTCAGCATTTTACAGAAAGAGGCATTTGACTGTCCAATCAGGACAGCCACCATACCCCCTGTGGGAGCTGGTCCTATTCAGGGTGTGGAAACAGAAAAATTGATATGAGGACGGGAAGCCCAAAGGAAACACACCAACACAGGTTACAAAGGACATACAAAGCGCTTTATTCAAAGTTACAACAATTACCAAAAGTCAATTGACATACGGATAGCTATTCGGCCCTCAGAGTAACAGGACGGACCATCAACGGTAGTTCGCTGTGTTAGTGTGAGAGACCGTACATTGGGATACTCTGGTTTTTATACTTTTTATCCAGCCTTGGCCAACCCCCTCGCGGGTTAACCATTCTTGGGACTAGGCCTAGGGTTCGTTGCCAGGTCAATCCCATAATGTATGCATTTTGATCAGTTCCGGTGATACAGTTGTTCATTTACACATAGGTCAGGGATAGGACAAGGTCTCAGTTTGCGACCCCAACAAGTGGCCTGCGGGCATATTATTCATTCACGTGTGCAGAGGTCACAACGGCCAGAATCCCACTCGAAATGTCATTCGGCCTCCATTTTGTTGTTCAGGGTGACTTCCACACTGCAAGAGCACCTAAAATGGCGGCTAAATCCAAGATGGCGATTTACACAATACATTAAGGTCAAGACCTTGCAGCGGAATCTATGTACACAATGTTTTTAGACAACTTGGCGTAGGCCAACATACATTCAAACAATGCGATAGGAGGTACAATATTATTTCGATTTCCACATACCCTCCTTTTGGCCTATGCCAAGTGCTAAACATCATCCCTAATACTTTCGAAAATAACTCCATGTATTATCATCCATAGGTTCCGCATCATTGTCTGTAATGTCTATAACCATAAGGTCGTTCATAAGAACCTCTTGTAACACGAATTCTTTAGATGCTGTATCTGGAGTATATATTTTATGCCCTATTGCGCTCACTGCTTGAGCACAACACCCCCTTATCATTCCACATATACTTGGGAGGCATTGAAAACAACAACAAAGGAATAACAGAATCCCTAAAATAACCAGAATGACGAAAAGCACCTTCCAACCCCAAGATCGCAGAGAATCCCAAAACCAATTACTAAGGTTCCAGTCTCCTACAGGGATATGGACTTCAGAACTGAGAGTATGCAAGTTCTGAATTTCTTTAAAAATTGTTGGTGAGGAGTCTGGTACGAAAACACAACAAGCGGACCCCACTAATTTGCATACTCCACCTCGTTCTGCCAAGATGACATCTAATGCCATCCGATTTTGAAGTGCTACCAATCTTATCGCCTTTTGCTCTAAGGTCATATTGTAGAGTATGTCCGTGGTCCGGTTGATCATTCTCTCCATTACCCTTGCTAATCCCCTAATGTTCTCCGAGTTTGCTATTTGTCCCCAAAAGGGCACAACTGATTTCGCTATGTCCCCAAATACTTGCCCAGGGGTATGTCCATTGTTGTCTCGCCGTGGGCGAGCCTTAGAGACCTCCAAGGTACTAGCTACAAATACCCCGGGTAACAATATTCCTAAATAACAGGTTCCCTGCCAATCCTTGGGCAACCAGGGAAATGCTAAACTACCACAAACAAAATAAACGGGCCCTCCTACATACAGAGGCCTGTTTTCCCCAGTCAAATTTACAATATTTTTACAAGTTTCAAAATCTCCCATTGGCCTAGTGCCATTTCTCTGTACACAGAAGGGAACTGAATCGGGACTATGATTTACAGAATAAGAAGGAGGTACAGCGTCCTTATTGCCTATCAGAGCCATTTTAAAGGAAATCAGAGTTTGAAAAGGAAGAGATAGTTTGTCAGACGGCCTAATAGAAGCAACGTTAGGTTTACTTCTATTTGCGAAAAGCGAGCATCCCAGGGGAGTCAATTCACGTTTCTCGAAATCATTCAAATTAGTTCCATCAAAGTTCCCTGAGATGCTATCATTCCATCGGCCAAAGAATAGTGCTCTAAGAGAGGCATAGCAAGAAGTCGTTAAAGGTAGAGGATGTATATACGATCCCAGTCCCTTGTTCCCATGTTGCGGTAAGTGAGTACAAATCCAACAATTACTCTTATTAAAAATGGCATGAGTAGCATTCATTACTATCATCAGAGTGTTATTATGATACTTCTATCTATGTTGGGAATCTCTTGGGGACAGAGTGTGAAGGTGTACAGAGGGAGTCAAAACAGTTGTTACGATCTTGGTCTGTAATAAAGGTTTCAAAGGATAGACTTCTTCGAAATACCAAAGTCCTACAGCAGCAGTTGCAAAAATAACAATAATCAAAATCAAAATACAACAGTACGTTTTCGGGGTCCAGGCATATTGTTCATTGTTCGATTTGGTCACCCCCTTATCTAAAAGTCCAGTGCGGGGAGCAGTGGTGAAGGTGGCACGCATCGTAGTTCCTTGATCGACGGCCCCAATGTTCGTTGCTGGCGACATTACGGTCACGTGATTTCTTAGTCCTTCCCAACCCTAGCCAGCAGAATCCCTTTTTTGCTCAACAAAACAAGATAATTTTCCAATCACTTTCTTTGCCAGATGCACGACACTCGTGCCGTAGTTCTATTTCCGTGGTCGAAGGTTGTACCCGATGGTACCCAAATTTGTCTGGTCCAGAAGCAAAGTATCGTCACTTCCTGAGGGAAGCGACGTGTCGGTGGCGACGGAAGTCGCAGAGCTCGAAACAGTGTTTTCCGGAAGTGATTTTTCAAGAGAGTGTGGAGACGAGATGGACTGTTCCCCAAGCTCCTCAGACTCAGAGAACTTCTCCGACGCACTCACAGCGCTGTTTGCTACTCCAAGATCAGAGACTGTAGCATCAGCGAGGGGGTTCTGCTTCTTCTGTAGCGTGTGGCGTCGGATGAGGAAGTTTCTTGACGTGCGTCGCGTGAATCCAGTTCTTCTTTCCAGCACCCGCACTGCTGTCCTGGTGACCAACAATACCTGGTGGGGTCCCCGCCAGCGAGGCGCGAGACAGGAAGACCTCTCGTAGGCCTTCACGAGGACCCAACTTCCAGGCTGTATATCGTGTCCTGCGCCCGTGAACCGTACAGGTAAAGCAGCATGCACCTGGTGGTAGATGAAATACAAATTTTTAGTTAACTGGTTACAGTAGTCTACAAGCAATACATTCTCCACCTCCCTCAGGGCTTTAGGTTTCGGGAGACCCCAAATGTTAGCAGGCCTCCCCATTACTACTTCAAATGGAGAATGCCCAGTTCTAGTCTGAGGGGTGGTACGCATATCTAATAACACAATAGGCAAAGCATCTGGCCATTTCAGTTTGGTATCAGCACATGTTTTTGCAAGTTTATTCTTTAAAATACCGTTGTGTCTTTCTACCAACACAGCACTTTGAGGATGCCTAGCTGAATGAAATCGTTTCTCAATACCTAGGGCTGTACATATTTGCAAAATTACTGCTGCGATAAAGTGAGGACCATTGTCCGACCAGATTATCCTTGGGGAGCCCAAATCAAGGAAAGAATTCTTTTACCATAATCTTTGCAGTGGTCATGGCGGTAGCATCTTTGACGGGGAAAGCCTCGACCCATTTACTGAAGGCACAAATAATCACAAGAACATATTTTAGATTATTACATCGCTCCATTTCAATAAAATCAAAATGTATAACCTCAAAGGGGACAGAAGGAGGCCCAAAACTTCCCCTTGGAGTCGCTGTCCCCTTACCCACATTGTGCTGTAGGCAGATCATACAGTTCTGGACGTGCCTCTTTGCAGTTTCCAGAATCTTGGCATTCACCCAAACCTGTTCTAACATTTTCGTGATCTGCTGGGCACACACATGCGTAGGACTGTGTGCCATCGTAACCATTGCTAATACATAAGAATCAGGAAGCAACCATTTCCCTTCGGATGTATCCACCCAACACCCTTCGTCATCCAATTTCCCCATTCCTTCAACCCACTTTCTCGATTCTTCCATCGTGACATCAGTCGGAATATCTCGCACAGACCCAATACCTTCATCCATTATACAAACGTCTCTCATTTCCCTCGAGGTATACATGTCCGTGCTAAGGTCTGTGGCCGTTTGTCTGGCTATCAAATCCGCAAAAGCGTTCCCTCTGCCCACATCATCTATGACCTTGCGATGTGCTGCACATTTCATGATCGCTAACCGTTTAGGGAGTGAGAGAGCCAAACGTAATTGCACTATCAAAAGGCCATGCTGAATCTTGGTCCCATGTGAGGTCAGGAACCCTCTTTCCGACCAAAGATTTCCGAAGTTGTGAGCCACCCCAAATGCGTACTGGCTATCGGTATATATATTTACTCTTGGCCCTTGGGAAAGTTCACAAGCTCGGGTCAACGCTATAATCTCTGCGGCCTGCGCGGAGTTATGCGAAATTCTCTTAGTTTCAACAATTTTGCTCAATGTAGTAACTGCATAAGCAGCTGTAGATGTACCATTCGAAAGTTTGAAGCAGGAGCCATCACAAAACAGCTCCCCTTCTGCATTATCTAAAGGAGTATCTGAGATCTATCCTGCCCTTCGTTTCTTGCTCGGTGGTATACAGGCAGTCATGTGATTCTTCGTCACCGCAAACAGTGTTTTGCGGGAAAGGTAAGAGTTCAGCCGGATTGAGAACACAACACCTCTTAATTTGAATATGAGGGGCAAACAGAATTAGTTCATACCTTGTTAACCGTGCAGAGGTGAGGTGTTGCGTTTGGGTTTTGTTCAATAGGTTATCAACAGAGTGAGGTACCATCAAAATCAAATCGTGGCCTAGGACCATTCCCTCACTCTGTTTTACAGACGCGGCAGCAGCAGCAACAGCGCGCAAACATCTTGGCAAAGCGCATGCGACAGGATCAAGGGCGGAGGAGTAGTAGCCGCACGGCCTATTCTTCCCTCCGTGTTCCTGTGTTAACACAGCCAAAGCACATCCATCACATTCATGCACAAACAACACAAAGGCCTTGTCATAATTTGGAGTACCCAGAACCGGTGCCGAACATAGCGCAGTTTTGAGAAGCTCAAATGATTGTTGATGTTCCGATTCCCATAGCAGTGACAGAGAAATGGCCTTCTTCGTCAAAGCCAACATCGGTTTTACCACTAGTGCGAAATTCGGGATCCACTACCTACAGTAAGAAGCCATGCCTATCAGGGCTCTGACTTCCTTCTGTGTATTTGGAACAGACATGCCAGAAATGTGTTTTATTCTTTCAGGTGTCAATCTTCTCCCCTCCTTTGACAGGAGGTAGCCTAAATAGGCAACCTCCTGACAACAATATTGAAATTTTTTAAGCAAAGCTTTGTGACCATTTTTAGCTAGATGAACAAGCAACAGTATAGTGCCTTCTTTACAGGCTTTCTCAGAATCTGCAGCCAAAAGTAAATCGTCAACATATTGAAGCAGCGTGCAAGTAGGTGGCAATTCAAGGGTGTCGAGCTGCTCTTTTAAAGCTCTACTATAAATACTGGGACTTTCAGTATACCCTTGAGGTGCCCTTGTAAATGTAAATGAGCGTCCCCCCAAGGTGAACGCAAACAGATATCTGCTTTCTTTATGTATCGGGATACTAAAGAAGGCGTTTTTCAGATCCACAACGCTGAAGTGCGTAGCCGTAGCAGGGATCATTGTCAATATCGTCGTCACATCGGGTACAATAGGAAAGTGTGGGGCGACTGTAAAGAAGACCGGTGGGGGGGTCTGTACTTCTGCTCTCTATATGGTAGAGGGGAGGCACAGAGGACCCCAGCCAAGATTCTCTAATACGGTAGCGATGGACGAGCAATCAAGGCCTAGCTTCTCAGGAGGTGATGCAGGCTGGTTCTTAAGTACAGTGTATCCCCAAGCCCCCACAAAGGAATGTCCACACACTGTATTACTGAAAACACAGTCTTTATATAATTAATATTCAAGGGTTATGTACACTTATCACAATAACGCACTTTGTGCTCAGGAAAATCAGCAATGGTAAATATCTACAATTCTAAAGTGGTACCACTAATATTAGACCTCATTAAAGTGCATTCACAATACTGTAGAAATGGCACACAGATCAATAAGAAGGAAACCAGCAATAGAGAGAGGAGAGATAACAGAGGGTTGAAACAATAGGCAGAATACTGGCCCTTGCTACTGGACACAGTTCTGTGTGGAGATCCCCCCACCTGGGCAACCTGCAAAATAAAGAGATATAACCCCAGCCCAGTCCAGATATTGTTCAATAGTCTATTTTTCTCCTATAATGTTTTTACCCCCCCAATGTACCTGGTGGAGTCGAGTTCCTCGAAAAGGCGTCGACAAGCGTCGAGGGACTCGCTGTTCGGCGACGGGGAATCGACGGCCCTTCTTGAATGCCTTCCTTTTCAGGCGGGAGGCACGGGGCGTCGAACGTCCGTCGACGAACGAGGCCGAACGTTGTCGAAGAGGCGGCAGCTCCGTCCGAGCGGTGCTCGTCGGCGTCGGGGCGTCGGCGTCCTGCAAGGCGGAGGTGTGCGGGGCACCTCGATGACAATAGTTCTGGACCGCAAAGATTGTAGAGACGGGAGCCCAGCAAGGGCGTCGAGTCGTCCGAGTCTTTGGGGTCGTCGGGTGGCGGGAAACCCACCGGCAGGTTTCTCCTCGGCGCGTTGGTCGTCCTCGACTTTCTCCGGCAGGATAAGCGGTCGACGATGCGGTCGAGAGAGTCCTTCGATTGAATGTTCTTAGGCAATGGAGCGGACGGCTCCGATCGTCGGCGGCACGGCGTCAAGTGGTTCCCACGGCTGGGCAACACAACTTCGACGGGCCTCCAGCGGTTACACAGACCTGCGAACCCTGGTCGACGGCAATGGACTTCGACAGCGTCGATGTCCGGGTGCTTCACTTCGATCTCCTCGGCGGTCCCGTCTCGGGTCGGCAGCCTTTCGAGGGTCTGACTTCCAGGGCGCTTCGGCGAAGATTCAGCGGTGCTCGATGGTCCCTCGGAGCACGGGAAGAGGGCGCCTTACCAGGTCCTCTCTCGGGTCAGTCCTCGACGATTTCGACAACCTTCAGTTCCGTCGAAGCAAATGCCACAGCAAGTCTTCTTCTTCCAGCTGGACGTCGAGGATCAGCAAATCCAGTTACTCTTGAGTGGAGACTCAGCTTCTGAATGCTTCTGAACAATTTCCAGTGGTGAGAGGTCCCCAGATATACTATTCTGTCTCTCATCCACACTGCTGGCACACACACAGCAGCCAATCACACAGAAGGGCATTCATGCAGTCAGTCAGCCAATCAGGCACACAGTGCATTCAGGCCACACTCCTCCCTTTCAGACACTCACAACAAGGAATGTGGATTGGGACAAGTACCCAGCCATTCAACACTACACACTGCATTCAGGCCAGTTTCGGGCAGGGCTGTCTCAGTCTTTGTCTCTCATGCCAGAAACCAGACAACCACAACAAGGAGTGTATATTGGTCACACACTCCATTCACCCAGGTCCCACCCACAGGAGGTACCCACAACATACAGTCACTGGGAAGGCTCCAGTCAGTCTAGCTGGGCCTTCACAACAACACCATATATGGAACTTCCACCCAACAGCCAGTCAGGGGGAAGGGACAGAGTCAGGGCATCCCAGGACTTTGGGAAAACAAGACAACAGGCAATAGAAAGCAAGAGGCCACAGGGGCCATCTTGTTTCTATCAGGAATCAACTGATCCCAATGGCAGGGCCTGGGTATCCCAAAATGGAGGACACCCAGAGCACCTGTCCAATTCAGCATGGAGCTGCCACCAGCCCATACCCTGCTCTGTGGGCCACCCACAGGTGCCCAAAAACATACACTAGGGGCACAGGGTTGTACCCCCCCACCCATGGGTGCCATAAGGGTATCCCAGGGGTCTGTTCACCAAACCAAAAGAGAGAGCTGCACTGCCAGGAGTCCCAAATGGATTCCTGGGCAGAAAACATAACAGAACACACGATAAAAGGCAGAAGAGGACAAGGATTCAGAGGCCCTGTCCCTCTGATACATTTCCAGCATCACAGTCGCCCCCCCCAGACTGAGGTGGAGGGTGCCTAATCTCCCACGGGATAGACACCCTCATCCAGACGGTCAACATACCTTCTGGAAAGGCCATCTGCATTATCGTGACTCTTCCCTGGTCTGTGCTCTATGGTGAAGTCTAGCCCTTGTAGGCTAATCGACCACCTGAGCAATTTCGGATTCTCACCCTTCATCTGCATAAGCCACTTCAGGGGCTTATGATCTGTTTGGACCTTGAAGGTGGACCCCGTAAGGTAGGGCCTAAAACGCCTAAGGCTCCAAACTATACTAAAACATTCCTTTTCAACAGTAGCCCACCTAAGTTCTCTACCCTTGAGTTGTCTACTGATGAATATGATAGGATGTTCTCTCCCTTTGTCATCTAACTGGGACAAGACAGCTCCACTTCCGGTGTCGCAGGCATCCGTCTGGACGATAAAGGGTCGGCTGTAGTCAGGCGCACTCAACACAGGTGCCCTACACAGACTTTCTTTCAAGCCATCAAAGGCCCTCTGACAGTCTTCAGTCCAATTAACCTTCCTAGGCTGTTTGGGTGAAGTTAGAGCTGTCAGGGGTGCAGCTATGGTTCCATAGTCTGCCATGAAATTGCGATAGTACCCAGTGAGGCCCAAAAAGGCTCTCACCTGGGTTTGAGTAGTGGGAGTCTCCCAGTTCTGTACGTCCTGTACTTTACTGGAGAGAGGTTGGATTTGACCCCCTCCTACCTCATGACCAAGATAGGTAACTTTCCCCTGAGCTATCTGGCACTTGGTGGCCTTGATAGTGAGGTTAGCCCTTTTCAAGGCCTGCAACACCTTATCCAGATGTGTCAAATGCTCTTCCCAGGTGGAACTGTAGACGGCAATGTCGTCTAAGTAAGCCACACAAAAGGCTTCCAGCCCACTGAGCGCATGGTTGACCAATCTCTGGAAGGTGGCAGGGGCATTCTTCAACCCAAAGGGCATGACCCTAAACTGGTAGAGTCCCTCAGGTGTGGAGAATGCCGTCTTTTCCTTGGCATGGTCCGTCAGAGCTATTTGCCAATAGCCTGAGGTAAGGTCAAAGGTGCTCACAAATTTGGCAGCACCTATAGTGTCCACGAGCTCATCAGCCCTGGGCAATGGGTGCGCGTCAGTTTTGGTGACGGCATTGACTCCTCGGTAGTCCACACAGAACCTCCAATCCTTGGTACCCGCCGGGGAACTTGCCTTGGGGACAAGGACCACTGGACTGGACCAGGGACTGGTGGAGGGTTCAATAACACCCAGATCCAACATCTTGGCGACCTCAGCCTGGATGTGGTTTTTGACGGTATCTGACATACGATAGCTCCTGCTTTTGACAGGCACACTGTCACCAGTGTCAATCTCGTGCTTACACCACGGTGTAAGGCCCGGTGTCAGTGAAAACAGAGGGGCATACTGCTGGAGCAAAGCCCGGCAGGCCCTCTGCTGCTCTGTTGTCAAATCGGGAGAGAGTTGTACTCCCTCCACTGAGCCATCCTGAGGGTTGCTATGCAGCAAATCAGGAAGGGGCTCACTCTCATCCTCTTCTTGCCCTGAAGCTAGCAAGAGACATGAGACTTCTGCTCGCCTGTGGAAAGGCTTGAGCCTGTTGACATGGAATACCTGGGGGGCTACCCCAGAGGCTCCCATGTCCACCAGATAATTGACTTCGCCCATCTTGGAGATGATCCTGAAGGGTCCAGTCCACTTGTCTGCCAAAGCTCTAGGCTTGGTAGGCTCCATCACAAGGATTTCCTGTCCCGGAGTCCAATCCACTTGCGAAGCTTTCAGGTCATGCCAGTACTTATTCAATTCCTGGCTGGCCTTGAGATTTGCTGTTGCCTGACCCATCATTTGTGTCATCCTCCGCCTGAGGCCTAACACATAGTCCCCCACTTGCTTGGCGGGACCTGGAGGGGTGGCTTCCAAGCCTTCTCGGATCAAGGCGAGGGGCCCCCTCACGGGATGTCCAAAGAGTAACTCAAAGGGGCTGAAACCAACACCCTCTTGAGGTACCTCTCTGTAAGCAAACAGCAGGCATGGCAGGAGGAGATCCCATTTCCTCCTTAGGGGCTCTTCCAAAGCACCTAGCATGCCCTTGAGAGTTTTGTTAAATCTCTCAACCAGACCATTGGTCTGGGGGTGGTAAGAGGTGGAGAACTTGTAGGTTACCCCGCACTCTTTCCACATGGTTTTCATGTAACTAGACATGAAGTTGGATCCTCGGTCAGAGACAACCTCCTTGGGGAATCCAACACGGGTGAAAATGCCCAGGAGAGCCCTGGCAACCACCTTGGCAGTAACAGTCCGAAGGGGTATTGCCTCAGGGTACCTGGTGGCATGATCTACCAAGACCAGGATGAACCGATGTCCACCTGAAGTGGGAGGGTCAAGGGGACCGACGATGTCGATGCCCACCCTCTCAAATGGGGTGCCAACCACTGGTAATGGCTGCAGTGGGGCAATGACCCTGCCTCCAGTCTTGCCAGACAACTGACAAGTTGGGCAGGTCCTGCAGTGGGACTCCACCTCTACTCCCATCCGTGGCCAGTAGAAATGGGCAGAGAGCCTCTGCTTAGTCTTCTTGGTCCCAAGATGACCAGCCAAGGGCACCTCATGCGCCAACTGCAGTAGGAAGGGCCTGTAAACCTGGGGTACCACCAACCTCTTGCGGGCACCAGGTTCGGGCTTAGTGGGCTCACTAACAAGGAGCTCACCCTCCCAATAAATCTTGAATGTCCTAGGCACTTCACCTTGTGCCTGGGACAGGGCCTGTTTCCTCAGGCCCTCGAGAGAGTGGCACTCTCTCTGTCCCTTACAGAAGTCTGCCCGGGAGGGTCCCCCTTCAGCTAACAAGCATTGAAGGTCGGGGTGATCCTCCGGGTTGAGAACCTCTCCCACAGGAGAGTCTTCTGTCTCTTCTCCCACAGGAGTTGAGTTTGGGTTTTCCGCTGGACCCAGCCCGTCCGGAGCATGGATCCCATTGGGTGCTGTCGGAACAGCAGGAAGAGAAGGTGTTCCCTCCACAGAGGTGGCCTTCTTGGTCTTCCTTCTTCTTGCCTTAGGCCTCGCCTTTGGCTCGGATACCTGACTCACAGCCAGACCCGGTGTCACCTGTGACCTAGTGACTGCAGCAGCAGTCATGGGAAGACCATCCGAGATCAACCCCAACTCTACTAGATCGTTTCCTAACAGAATGTTAGCAGGGACATTGTCCTGAACCAGGACAGGAAGCTTTGCTGTCTTGTCTCCAATCATGAGTGTGACTAGGGTTACAGGCGATAATTTGGGAGGCCCACCAGCTAACCTGGTGGTTCTCAGAGGAGCACCTACATAGTCCTCTGGCTTGAGCAGGGTCCTGTCCACCACTGTCATGCTTGCCCCAGTGTCTCTCAAACCAGTAGAAGGCTGGCCATTCAAGAGGACACTTCTCAAAAACCTACGGGTGTTCTGCGGGATAGTCGCCAGTACTTCTGCGTACTGGTCCCAGGCCCCAAGGGACACTAAGGAAATCTCTACTGGAGCACCAAATGTGATTCCTGTAGAGGAGGGGAGGACAGTGGCCTCCACCTCAGACACGGGGTAAGGGTAGGTCAGGCTGACAGCCTGTACTCCAAGTGCCTTACCTTTACACTTGGGGTCACCCCTTTTGTGATCCAGAGCCCCACAATCCCAACAAGTGCCAGGAGTGCGGGGTACGGTACTGGAACCACTGGGAGCCTGCTTTGCAGCAGGTGGACCACTACTCTTATTCCCACCCACAGAGGACTTATCCCCACTAGATTTTTGGGTCTTAGGAGAGGAAGGTTTTGGTTTACCCGACTGTGACTGCTTTTGGGACTCCTCAGCTTTCTGAGAGGCCCCCTTTTCTTTGTCCTTGTCCTTCCCACTGGAGTCCTTAGGGGACACCCGGTGGGAGACCCACTTGTCAGCCAACCTAGCCAGCTTAAAGGGGTCCAAAATGTTCTGGTCAGCCACATACTGACGCAGCTCTGGTGAACAGGCTTCAGAAAAATGCTCAAAAAACAAGAGGTGGGACAACTCAACAAAAGTTTTCACCTTGTATCCATCAATCCACCCCATCATGTTCATGTGCGCAGTACTCACCCAGTCAACCCAAGACACATTCTCTCTTTTCTTAAATTCCCTGAACCTTTTAAGGTATTGGGCAGGTGTCTTGCCAAACTTGGCAATCAAAGCAGACTTCATACACTCATACTGACCCCTTTCTTCCACACTCAGCTTCAGAATACAGTCATATCCAGTTTGAGGCACTCTGCTTAACAAACACTTAGCCCAATCTCTTTTATCTACATCATGAATTGCACAAGCCATTTCAAACGCTTCAATCCATTGGAGGATATCTGAACCCTCCACAAACACACCAACCAAATCTTTCATAAACTTGGTGGCTGGGGACCTGACACTCTCACTGGATCTAGCTGAAGTCTCCACTCTGGCTTTCTCTAGCTGGATTCTCTGACATTCAGTGTCCTGGCTTTTGAGTTCAAGGTCCTTATTTCTGAGTTCAAGATCCCTATTCTTGAGTTCCACTTGCTGTGCCAGCTCCTCTTTCTTAAGCTCAGCTTCTATTTCCAACTTGCGATATTCAAAGGCTAACTTCATCCTCAATAACTCAAGTTCCATGGAATTGCTGGGGTTTGGAACAGAGGCAGCAGGAATGGTGGCATTCCCAGAAACAGATTCAGCGACAACCCCAGGGGCAGAGTCCTCACTGGTTGCATCCCCCCCTTCCTCAAGAGTTTCACCATCAGTCTGGTAATCCACCAGGGCAGCTATCAGCTCAGCCCTAGACTTATCCACAAAGTCTAACTCCCTGGCTTCACAAGCACTCTGGAGAGCCTCTAAGCTCATCCGAGTCAATTTACCATTTGCAATGGCCTCCATTGCTTGTAATGCAGTTATTTGGTACACACCCAAACCTTAATCTAATAAAAGTGCGGATATTTTGTAAGTGGCACGGTTATACACTGAGTCTTAAAACCATAAGCATCCCACCGCTGCCACCAGCTTTGTAAAGAAGACCGGTGGGGGGGTCTGTACTTCTGCTCTCTATATGGTAGAGGGGAGGCACAGAGGACCCCAGCCAAGATTCTCTAATACGGTAGCGATGGACGAGCAATCAAGGCCTAGCTTCTCAGGAGGTGATGCAGGCTGGTTCTTAAGTACAGTGTATCCCCAAGCCCCCACAAAGGAATGTCCACACACTGTATTACTGAAAACACAGTCTTTATATAATTAATATTCAAGGGTTATGTACACTTATCACAATAACGCACTTTGTGCTCAGGAAAATCAGCAATGGTAAATATCTACAATTCTAAAGTGGTACCACTAATATTAGACCTCATTAAAGTGCATTCACAATACTGTAGAAATGGCACACAGATCAATAAGAAGGAAACCAGCAATAGAGAGAGGAGAGATAACAGAGGGTTGAAACAATAGGCAGAATACTGGCCCTTGCTACTGGACACAGTTCTGTGTGGAGATCCCCCCACCTGGGCAACCTGCAAAATAAAGAGATATAACCCCAGCCCAGTCCAGATATTGTTCAATAGTCTATTTTTCTCCTATAATGTTTTTACCCCCCCAATGTACCTGGTGGAGTCGAGTTCCTCGAAAAGGCGTCGACAAGCGTCGAGGGACTCGCTGTTCGGCGACGGGGAATCGACGGCCCTTCTTGAATGCCTTCCTTTTCAGGCGGGAGGCACGGGGCGTCGAACGTCCGTCGACGAACGAGGCCGAACGTTGTCGAAGAGGCGGCAGCTCCGTCCGAGCGGTGCTCGTCGGCGTCGGGGCGTCGGCGTCCTGCAAGGCGGAGGTGTGCGGGGCACCTCGATGACAATAGTTCTGGACCGCAAAGATTGTAGAGACGGGAGCCCAGCAAGGGCGTCGAGTCGTCCGAGTCTTTGGGGTCGTCGGGTGGCGGGAAACCCACCGGCAGGTTTCTCCTCGGCGCGTTGGTCGTCCTCGACTTTCTCCGGCAGGATAAGCGGTCGACGATGCGGTCGAGAGAGTCCTTCGATTGAATGTTCTTAGGCAATGGAGCGGACGGCTCCGATCGTCGGCGGCACGGCGTCAAGTGGTTCCCACGGCTGGGCAACACAACTTCGACGGGCCTCCAGCGGTTACACAGACCTGCGAACCCTGGTCGACGGCAATGGACTTCGACAGCGTCGATGTCCGGGTGCTTCACTTCGATCTCCTCGGCGGTCCCGTCTCGGGTCGGCAGCCTTTCGAGGGTCTGACTTCCAGGGCGCTTCGGCGAAGATTCAGCGGTGCTCGATGGTCCCTCGGAGCACGGGAAGAGGGCGCCTTACCAGGTCCTCTCTCGGGTCAGTCCTCGACGATTTCGACAACCTTCAGTTCCGTCGAAGCAAATGCCACAGCAAGTCTTCTTCTTCCAGCTGGACGTCGAGGATCAGCAAATCCAGTTACTCTTGAGTGGAGACTCAGCTTCTGAATGCTTCTGAACAATTTCCAGTGGTGAGAGGTCCCCAGATATACTATTCTGTCTCTCATCCACACTGCTGGCACACACACAGCAGCCAATCACACAGAAGGGCATTCATGCAGTCAGTCAGCCAATCAGGCACACAGTGCATTCAGGCCACACTCCTCCCTTTCAGACACTCACAACAAGGAATGTGGATTGGGACAAGTACCCAGCCATTCAACACTACACACTGCATTCAGGCCAGTTTCGGGCAGGGCTGTCTCAGTCTTTGTCTCTCATGCCAGAAACCAGACAACCACAACAAGGAGTGTATATTGGTCACACACTCCATTCACCCAGGTCCCACCCACAGGAGGTACCCACAACATACAGTCACTGGGAAGGCTCCAGTCAGTCTAGCTGGGCCTTCACAACAACACCATATATGGAACTTCCACCCAACAGCCAGTCAGGGGGAAGGGACAGAGTCAGGGCATCCCAGGACTTTGGGAAAACAAGACAACAGGCAATAGAAAGCAAGAGGCCACAGGGGCCATCTTGTTTCTATCAGGAATCAACTGATCCCAATGGCAGGGCCTGGGTATCCCAAAATGGAGGACACCCAGAGCACCTGTCCAATTCAGCATGGAGCTGCCACCAGCCCATACCCTGCTCTGTGGGCCACCCACAGGTGCCCAAAAACATACACTAGGGGCACAGGGTTGTACCCCCCCACCCATGGGTGCCATAAGGGTATCCCAGGGGTCTGTTCACCAAACCAAAAGAGAGAGCTGCACTGCCAGGAGTCCCAAATGGATTCCTGGGCAGAAAACATAACAGAACACACGATAAAAGGCAGAAGAGGACAAGGATTCAGAGGCCCTGTCCCTCTGATACATTTCCAGCATCACAGCGACCACTTGGTTAATAGCACGAAGATCAATTATAAACCGGTATGGAATTGCATTGTCGCCTTTCTTATATACAGGCAAGATCGGACTGTTACACAAACTACCTGTAATCTCCTCGATCACCCCACGATGTACAAAATCGGAGACAATGCATTTCAAAGCACGTTCGCCTTCCACTGATATTTTATACTGCGGGATGCGTGGCAGTTTCACCCCATGTTTCAGAACTATTTTAACAGGCTCAATCTGTAACACTCCGACATCATTGTCGTCCACCGCCCACAAACATTCCGGGACAATGCTGAACTCGGGAGGTAAAGGTCGAATCAAGAACTGAGAATTAGGAAGGTGCTGTGGTGAAACCGTTAGCCGTACTCCATCCGAAGAACAATGAATTACTGCGTTCAATTTCTTTAACAAATTCAACCCCATCAAATTCTCTCCACAGTTTGAAGTGGGAAGAAAAGGACAATGGTCCATGAAGGGACCCAAAGAAACGGATACCGGCGCAGAAACCGGACAGACAGTTGGTACACCAGAAAACCCTACGGAAACATTTGTTTGCCCTGACAGTGGGATGTTTGGAACCCGAGAATGATCAATGGAGCAATCAAAAACTGGTGTTTCCTATTCCCTACTAATAATTCAACGTAGGGGCCTTTCTGATTAACGGGAATAGGCGAAGGTTCCAAACCCTGCTTCGGGCAATCCTAATGAAACAGAGCCTCGTCAGAAGGAAGCTCTTCAGAAAGGTAGGCAGCAGAAGGGTGATCAAATATGTTTCTCGAGTCCATACTCGAGGTCTGATTTTCCCGTGAAAAAGGTTGCTGAGAATCTTGTAAAAGTTGACCTCTGTCAGGGCCTCCTGCTCCAGGGCGGCCCCTAGGTCATCTACCCATATCCCCAAACGCACTGCTTGACCTCTGGCGTAGGACAGGGCACTGTGCTCGCCAATGACCTTCCTGGCGGCAATAAGCACATTGATTAATATTTACAGGACCCAGAGGAGCATTCCCTTTTGGAACGTACTGACCTCTAGTTTGTGTCATACCTCCTCTGGGGTGTCTAACAATTTGCTGCAATAATACTTTCGTTTTCAAATCTCCCTTTCTCTTTTCAATTTTTTCCTTCTCATTATTAACACGGTTCTCCTAATACTGAGCCATGTGCAAAACCTCCGATTGAGATTTTGCCTGCCAAGCGCTCTCAGAGGACATAATTTGTGACTGGATGTCAGGTAACAATCCACGTACAAATTTGTCCACGAACAGCCTCTTCCCCGACTCTGTACCTAAATCCTGTCCACTGAAGTCAGAAAATACCTGCTAGAATCTATTAAAAAATTCGGTGGCGCCTTCAGTTTTCCCTTGGACACAGGCTGTAAGCTTGTCCCAAATAATCCTTTTCTCTGGAATTATAGTTTTTAGTTTAGCGACAATCCTATCAGGTCAAGTAAGTATTACCTGTGGTGGTTTCTCACCAGCTGGTCTTTCTCCATCAATTCTAATCATATTTGCCCACCTATCTCCCAGCCCTGGCACATCGTCTATTGTCCGAACCTGTTTCCATACATCTACGGGTAGGAGTACAGGGAATAACAAGTCAATGTCACTCAAGGTGAACACAGAGGACTGTAAAACGGACTCTATTTCTTTATAAAACCCCGTCGGGTTTTTTCTAATATCAGGAACTGATTGTCTAATTGTGTTCACTTCCTGTCGTGAAAACGAGACGTGAACGAATTGCGATACATAATGTGCAGGGATATCCACCGCGGGGACACCAGTCGCCGCGTTGGCGGGGATCTCAACTTTTGGGACAAAGGTCGGAGGAACCTCTCTCATAGGCAACTGAGATATAGGTACCTCTGGCTGCTTACTAAGCAATAGAGCCAGGTCGAGCGCTAAGGCAGCTGTAGAAGTGTCGGGCGAAAAAGCCCTTCTACAAATCCCCAATAGTTCTATGGGGCAACTAACCTTCTTCTTTACACATTCCTCTTGTAGGTGCTGTACCATCACCTGAATTACTTTTCTTTGCATCTCTACTGTATACTGACTATACGTGTCATACACTTCGTCTGGCGGTATCAATGAATCCGAGATCCATCGGACCACATCTTTGGTACAAATTCGTACTTCCTCAGGTGCTGTTCTTCGGCACGGAAGGAACCGCTTCTGTACATATATTCTATCGTCCTCATCATCCTCATCTCGTGATTTTTCAAAGTCTTTCCTAAACTCAAACAATCTTTCAACATGTCTATATACTTTCTGCTCTGTGTCCCTCGAAAGTGCCAAAGCATTCAGATCTCTCACCCCTTGTGGAAGATCCGAATTTTGTAATCTACCCCACATCACACACAAATGAGTCCCCAAACCTTCGATAAAAACATTTTTCTCGGGAAAACTATTCAAATTAGATAATGTAGAAAAAGCATTAGCTTGATCACCTTTCTCCATGCAATGCTTAGCCCATGCAAACAATTCCTGTTTCCTATCTGCAGAAACAGTACTACGAGTCACAATCTTTGACCCTGCACCTGGATTGACTCCAATCAATACGGGGCCACTCGGAAGCGAAGGTATAGGTAGATTTAACAAAGGTGCAGGTGCAGGGGGAAGGGGCGGTGCGACAGGCGGAGGAACGACAACCAAAGGACTAGGAACAATAGGCTGTACAGGGGGAACAGGAATAGCAACAGGAACAACAGCAGGAATGGGCAGAGTGCCCAAGACAGGAGCATACGGAGGTGGCGCTGAGGCATCGGGCCTGCGTTCATTTAATAATTTCTCAAAAAATTCCTCAGACACATGGAAATCCTTAGAGGGATAAATTCTTTGGACTCCGAGTGAAAAGGCTCTATCCATATTTTTAACTAATTCTGACCGCTTTTCTTTATCATATAATAATGCTTTTTCAGCGTTTGTTTTATGACGACGTGCATGTTTATCCCTACTTTTAAGCTGCTGCAATGCTTCTTTCTTCCAATTTTGTAACACATCAAAGGCTGCTGGTCTAGCCTTTTTCTTTAACAAGATCGATTCTAAGTATTCAATACGGGGGATCTCAAAACTACCGTTGATTGGCCACTGAAATTCAGAGGCATGTCTGGTCTGTCTGTGCCAAATATCATTAAATACGATACTTCCAATGCCATACTTACAGTACATAGTACACGCCGGCAACCCCTCCTGTGGTGCCGGATGGCTAAATTCCAAAGATTGTTGATCGCTGCGGAACAGAGCCCTAAAACACCTAGACAATTTCCCAGGCATTTCTCAAAAAATTGGTGTTACCTGGTCCAATAATTGTGTCTGCAGATACAATACGCCAAATTCAAAGTGTCAGGGTTAAATTAAGAGCCGGGTCACGACTGCACCTGACCAAACCTAAGGAGGACCGTACGGTTTACAAAGAACTTACCTAACGAATTTTACCTTGCGTTTGGTGGTTTCGGCAAATCTGCCCGCCTCAAAGTTGGACCCTCGTCAAGATGCCGTGTCAGACCACACGACTATCGTCGAAGGATCGGATCGTGCAGCGCTGCCGAGGTATCGCGTCTCGATCGGTCGGGCCCGCAGAATCACACCGTCCGATCCCGGTTCGATAGTCTGTGTCAACCTTCAATGATCCGGCATAAATCTTGAGGGTCCCTATTCGGGCGCCAACTGTGGAAACAGAAAAATTGATATGAGGCCGGGAAGCCCAAAGGAAACACACCAACACAGGTTACAAAGGACATACAAAGCACTTTATTCAAAGTTACAACAATTACCAAAAGTCAATTGACATACGGATAGCTATTCGGCCCTCAGAGTAACAGGACGAACCATCAATGGTAGTTCGCCGTGTTAGTGTGAGAGACTGTACATTGGGCTACTTGGGTTTTTATACTTTTTATCCAGCCTTGGCCAACCCCCTCGCGGGTTAACCATTCTTGGGACCAGGCCTAGGGTTCGTTGCCAGGTCAATCCCATAATGTATGCATTTTGATCAGTTCCGGTGATACAGTTGTTCACTTACACATAGGTCAGGGATAGGACAAGGTCTCAGTTCGCGACCCCAACAGGTGGCCTGCGGGCATATTATTCATTCACGTGTGCGGAGGTCACAACGGCCAGAATCCCACTCGAAATGTCATTCGGCCTCCATTTTGTTGTTCAGGGTGACTTCCACACTGCAAGAGCACCTAAAATGGCGGCTAAATCCAAGATGGCGATTTACACAATACATTAAGGTCAAGACCTTGCCGCGGAATCTATGTACACAATGTTTTTAGACAACTTGGCGTAGGCCAACATACATTCAAACAATGCGATAGGAGGTACAATATTATTTCGATTTCCACAAGGGGCACTCTGGCAGACAAAGGACAGGGGGGTGGAAGACTCCTCCTCACTTCCTGCCTGCCCAGACACTCTGGAGCCTAGGCAGGGACACCCAGACGGATCCTGCCAAAGGCAAAACCCACACCCTGACCTCTCCCTCCCAGAATGGTAGAAGAAGGGCTAACAAAGAAGAACCATGCTAGTAATGTCAGGAAAAGAAGGGAGCCCCAAGCTGGTACTTGGCTGCCCCTATTGTACACTACCGAGGCTATGGACATAGCATGCGGTATAAAAACGACACAATAGTTGCTAGAACACGTCCACTGTCACCAGCCATAACTAGGAGATTGTCTGTGACTAAAAAGTCACAGGGGCAGAGAGAAGAGAGATACTAGGTATCCTTTTGGCACTCCACTGAAGGTGATGTGTGCCTTTCTCCCAGACTACAGAGTTTTGAGAGAGATACCATCCTTAAGAACTGTAGTTACTCAAGGATATAGAAAAAAGGTACCTTAAAGGAGGACCCTAAGGGGTCCCCAGGAACACTGCCCAAAATGAGCTGTGTGCTGCAGTAGTAAAAACACAGGTGCCTTTAAGAGCTATAGAGCAGGCAGACTCCATAGTACAAGTAGGATACAAAGAATAGAGTTCCAAAAGACAATACCCACAAGAATGGATGAGTGGAAAAAGGCTCCACTCATTCAGGATTAAAAGAAGGTCCAGAAGTCCAGCAAAAAGTGCTGGGTTCTCAATAGGAGAGGTGATAAAGCATACAATAAAAACATCTCCCTAACACTTGAAAATGCCTATCCCATGCCTACTCAAACCTAAAACCGTTGGCTTTTCCAAAGCTTGTTTTTGATGGACTTAGGCTATAAAAGTGATTATTCTCAGCAGCAATGTTGGGACTCTTGACAAACCTGGAAGGAAGCTGGCACACCAGCTATCTAGGAGGTTTACAATTCTCCTAGTACAAGGTAAAGGGAACTGCGAGGAGATTAATTCTGGCATCTCATTTTAAGGGTTCCATGTGTTAATATCACTGCAAAAATATCGCCATACAAAAATATCACCATATTTTTGTGCCGATATTAAGGCATGGAACCTGTGGGTGACACCCCCGCCACCTCTGCATTCATTTTAAAGGAGCGGGCGACATGCCCGCAACCCCCGCTTATAAAACCCCCCAAAATGATCCCCCCAAAAATATTGCATATGTGCTTCCAGACGACCATATATACGCAATATTTTTGGTGGGGATAATATGTAGTGATAACATTTTAAGCTGTCACAATGAGCAGCAACTGACACTTAATAGTGAATTGAAATAATACTCGCTTTTTCAGATTATTTTCATGTACATTTTCTCCCTGCAGTTCATTCATTAACTAATAAGGAAACACATACATTCCACCTTGTGCACTGGCATATACAAGTACATCTTTAAATAGGTGGTCAGCTGGCGATGCAACATATTAGTGTTAAACTGTTTCAAATATTAGTTGGCCACAAATTACAAGTTGCATAATTGTTGATATAGTTCCGATGTGGGGAGTTCACCTATTTCTATATGACTGCTCGAAGACATCTGTTGCAGCTGAGGGCCAAATGATGTCATATTAAAGGAGCAGTGTATGAATTGGGGTCTGCTCAGAGTTCCCTGACCTTACAAGGAAAGCCCTTTGCAACTTGCAATCGCCTTACCACATACAACGGTGGGGGAGGTCTGGTGGGTGGCTTACTCAAATATAATAAATAATCCAGTGCATGGACAGTTTAAGGTATTTTGGGCTTCATTACAGGCTTGCTGGTAATGGTAAAAACTTAAGTGTATCTTTAATGCCCACTATTTTTAAAATCTGACCTATTTACAGGTTGGAATCACATGGGATATTTACAGCAAGGGACATATAGAAAATATTGCATGTAATGTGACAGTTTGGGCTGGACTGCCCCTTTTGGGGTGGGACCAAGCCTGATTTGCATATGGTCTTTACACTTTTGTAATGACTTGGCAGGCAAAGAACAGTGGTCTGGAGGGTTGCCCAGAGCAATGCCAGAGGTAAGGATTAATTCCTAACCTTCCAGCTATCAGCTCTTTGTTTTGTGTAAGTCACCCAGAGTCGGGAGGGTATTCCCAGACATGGGTCCCGTGCCTGCTGGGTCTAGAGACGTGAGCTTCTCCTCACTGATGGGGCCCAATAAGGCCAAAACATGTTTGGGGATGCTTGTGGTCTCATGCAGAAGGCATGTGACCAAGCAGTTTGGGCTGGACTGCCCCTTCTGGGGTGAGACCAAGCATGATATGCAAATGTTCTTTCCCTTTTTGTAATGGCTTGGCAGGAGAAGAACAATGGTCTGGAGGGTTGCCCAGAGCAATGGCAAAGTTTAGGATGAATTCCAAACTTCCATCCATCACCTCTTTTATTTTGGGATAAATACCAGACATTGACCCCATGCAGTATATTCACACATACATGTACTCTACTTTAGACCCCCCAACACATTTTAATATCGATGGGAACAATAGAAAATCTGGTCCTATTAGACCCCCCCATATTAGAGCCCTTGGCCTCATAAAGCTCAAGATGTATGCCTAGTTTTGCAATACCTTCGAAACCCATAGCCTAGCAAGCAGGTTGTGGACTTTGCAACCAAGTGACATGAGGTATAATCCTAGCTTCCCACTTGCCTAAACCTATGTGATCCTGGGCAACTCATTTTATCTTAGAGAGCACTCAGTCATTAATGTGGTCAAAATGAATTTTGGAAACAAGGTGATCCCTAATACTAAGCCCGATATTAAATCAAACAATTCACATAGACAAGTCAAGTCCTAGTTACAAGACGACATCAAGCCTTAGTTGTGTTTAACTGGAATGTTTGAATTTTTTCCCTATGATTTTAATGGCATGCTGCACTTCAATTAATGATTTACGTTATTTTCATCTGATTCAGATTAATTTGAATGGCTCTATGTTTCATTCTAAGGCTGTTGTTCAGTGGTGCAAAAATGTCTGCAGCCCTGAGAACAATTGGCTGGTGGTGGCGTTCAGTGGTAGCTCCTCACCTTTTAAAGTGGGGAGGCAGAAATATTTTCCCTGCAAAGCATGGATCCCTGAACCCAACAAGAGATTTTTGTGAGCTATACATTCATGACGTGGTTTAAAAAAAATGGAATTAATTGGTCAATTTTATAGGTCATTTACTTTGAGAAATTGAATTAAAGTCTTAAGATTTGCTATCTATTCAAATACTTGAGAATCATGTACAGATCTATCATAACATTGTGTGCACAAAAGAAACCGAAGATGCACATTAGAGAAATATATATTTGTGCTACATCACTTATATTTGTGCCTGCCTCTAAGTGCAATACTTGGTATGACTCCTACCTGGCCTCTCTGAAACGCAAGTGCAGAGCTGCTGAGCGGAAGTGGCAGGCTTCAAGCACATCCTCTGACAGACTGGACTGCTGCCTGCTCCAAAGGCAATATAGACTATCCATCCACTCGAGGGCCTATATCCAAACCTGCATTTCTGGGGCCACTAACAACACGGCTGAACTTTTCAAAATCTGCAAGGAACGTGCCAATCATACTGCAGTCTCTATTTCTCCTCTTCCTTCCCTGGCTCTCTGCACTGCCCTCTCGCTTCATTGCTAAAACTCAGGACATCCTGTCCTCACTCTCCTCTACACCACTCCCTTCTCCCTCACCTGCTCTCAGGCCTCACTTGTGCCCATACCCATAACCCTCCTTCACTCCTCTTTCTCTCATATATCATGTGGTGAGGTCTCTAGACAATTCCGAGGTATGTGATTACTGTGCTATTTTTACTGCAACCCCCCAAAATGTTGATTTTTTTAATTTTTATTTTGACACTGTTTCATCCCATATATATGCAGGGGGAGACCCACTGCACTCTGCCCCTATATTCATTATATACTATACCCATCCCCCCACATATATATGGGGTGAAAAGGAACATTAATTGTACAATCCCAACAATTCTGCTCTATGAAAGTCTCATCCAAAAGGTACTCCCCTGCTCCTCCAGAACTATCGAGGACGACATTTCCTCCCTTGCTCCATCCTTGGCAGATTTCTGCAATCACTCCTTTGCCACTAGATCCTTCTCGCTACTCCATTGTGCATCCTATCCTCAAAAAGCCTTCCGCCGACCCGTCTTGTCCAGCTAACTACCACCATATCTCCATTACCCGCTTCCTTCGCAAACTCTTGGAGAAGCTGGCCATCTCCCAGCTTATCCAGCACACTGAATCTGTTGGTTGTTTATGACTACCAGCCTAGCTTCAGAACTGCACTCCTGAACACCTATAAAGACTTGCTCTCTAATCTTGATTCCAACTCTCCTTCCATGTTCATTCTTCTTGACCTTTCCTCTGCCTTTGATATGGTCAAGCATGTTACCCTTAGAAATTGGCTCTGTGATATCCTTGGCATCACAGACCTGGCTCTAAACTAGTTGACCTCCTTCCTCTCTGACCGACCCTTTTCTCTCCATCATCTCACTCTCCACCTGTGGTGTAACTCAGGGCTCTATCCTCTCACCACGGCTTATCAACATCTACCTTGCCAATCTAGCCAATTTGATCTCCGCTTTCTCTCCTAACTTCCAGTGTTATGCAGATGACATGCAGCTATCCTTCAAGCTTCCCCCCACTGCTGCTTCCTCTCTCATTCCTGACTGTCTGCTATTCAGTCATGGTGCACTGGAAATGATCTCTGCCTTAATGCCAGTAAGACTGAGATCCTTCTCATTGGGACCCCAGCTGCCTCCTTCCCTCCTACTCTGCCCGCCCTCAATGGTCCCCCTCCAATCACCCTCCAGTGAGGCAAAAAAACCTTTGTGTCCTCTTCCACTCCTCTCTCCCCACTCCTCACATCACATATCTTGCCAAGAAGGCCCACTTTCAGCTGCACCTCCAAAGAGGCATTCTCCCTTTCCTCACCTTCCCCCAGAAACTCGATGTCTCCAGAGCTCTGGACCTCTCCAGGCTGGATTACTGCAACAGCCCCTTCCTCAATCTGCCTAAATCCTCCATTCGCCCCTTCAACTAATCCAGAATAAGACTGCAAGACTTATCCTTGGGCTCAAGCCCAGGGACTGCATCTCTCCAGCCCTGAAATCTCTCCACTTTCACTCGGTTGCTGCGAGGATCAAGTTCAAGAACCTCTGCACCATCCACAAGGTTTTCTGGGACCCTGCTACATCGAACTCTCTCTCCGCAAATACCTCCCTGATAGATCCCTTCGGTGTTCTAGCTCCACTCTCTGCAAATCAGATGCTTTTCCAAGCAGAGAGTGGGGGTTAGATCCCTCTCCTCCGCAGGTGCCTCCCTCTGGAAGGGCCTCACTGCCCCTCTCAGACTTAAGCCGGATCTCCTTAAGTTTCCAGAAGCTTCTCAAGACCCTCCGTTTCTCTTCCTCCTTTCCTCTCCCATTCCCCTGCTATTGCCCCCCCTCTGCCTCTTTGAGTGGCTGTCTGGTTCCTTCAGATTCTTACAGGGCACCAGGCCCTCCTCGACCAGTCTACCCTTGCACTTATCTCCCCTGAACCCACCCCCAAACCTGCACTTGCCCTTCTGGGCTCCCTCCCCCTGCGCTTTATCTGGCTGGGCCTGCACCCTTCCAGCTCCGTCCCTCACACTTAGCACGTGGACCTCTTAACCCTGCACTCTCTGCATTCCCCTGGCACTTGTCCGCCTGACCTCCCCTTGGCACTCTCATAACCCTTGGGCCCTTTCCACCATGACCCGGACTTCCCCTCGCACCCCCCTTGCACTTCTTGTTACTGCACTTGCACAACCCGATTGAAACAAGGCCTATAGGACTGTTTTTGTTTTTCTTCATCCCTTTCCACCCCCCCCATGTCTTGTTGCACCTTGAAACACTTTTGCTGTATAGGAAAATCATGAATACCCAATAAATAAATAATTAAATACAATAAAATAAATCACTGGCACAGTGCCTGATACAGTATTCCACTCCGGTTCTTTCAAACATGTCCATCAAAAACCATATGTAAGTATACATTACATCATTTTTAGTTTGGGCCATTAGGTGTCACTTGACGAAACTATTGCAGATAGGGAGAGATGGCATATGAGGAGGAATGCAAAGCTTGTAGATATTGTTGGTTATTTGCCCACTCATTGATTACTTACTAATCCCACCAAAATCCTGCCCCTCCAGTCCAAAATACCTCCTCATGGGAACTCTTTGAGCTTGTTTTACTCAAGCCTTACCATCAAACTCTCCGCTCAAAATGCCTTCCAGTGTTTGTTCAAAGCACTCTTCTGAGAGTTATTGACTTAATTGATGGTGTAAACATGCTACTGGTGTAATAAAAATGTCTTACCAGGTCTACCTTTAGCCACTTGATTTATATGCACTGTGTGTGTCCTTGTTTGTTTGTTTATTGTTTACTTGTTAGGCGCTTATACTGCAAATGCATTCTGTTTCAAAGCACCCACAGGGCCACAGGAAGGAAACATGGGATTGCAATGCAATAAAAATATTCAAAAATACAGTGGGGGGGAAGTGATGGCCGAACCTACTATGCCTTGTGAGTATTCAGAATGTGCAAGTGCAGCAAGGAAGAGGGCAGTGGGATAGGTGCTAAGGTGTCCCTGCCCGAGGGTGAGCCACAGATGAAGTGCACAGTATCGTAAGTGCTATGCGGGCAGGAGTCACATTTGGTGGACAAGTGCAAGTCTCCAGTATGAAGGGTGTGCCGAGGCAAATGCTGAGGTAGACAGAAGCTGAGGAGATTGGGAGTGAGTGCTCACGGGTCCAGACGATACATAAGGGTCCAAGACATCAATCACAGCAACTGTGAGATTAGGTGAGGAGGGAAGTAGGGAAGGAGGAGGAAAAGAGGAACGTTTTGAGGTGCTTTTGGTACTTAAGAAGGTCCTGCTGAAGATGCTGAGGGGGCGGGGGGCCTGTTTCATAGGAAGGATCCTGCTGAGGAAAGCGAACAACCTCCTGCTCTGTTTGGTGAAACCCTTTTCACACAGGGAGTTGGTGCCAGAGGAACGTAGATGTCTAGAAGGAGAGTATTTTGTAAGCCAGAGTTGCATATAGTGTGGTCCCCGGCCCCAGACAGGCTTGTGTATGATGCAGAGGGATTTTAATTTAATCTGTGCAGCACCTGGGAGCGAGTGAAGACTTTTTAGGGCAGGATAGATGCAGTCCCTGCGTTTACGGCCAAGGATAACTCCTTTACTGAAGTCCTGTTAAAAACGAGCATTGTCAAAGCCAAAATATTTCGCTTGTGCATAGGTTTTAAGCTTTTGTCAGGCACTGCTATTAGATGCCCAGGTACTTGCATCATTTTGCACCTGCTACCAATAATGGGCAGTTAATGCCACTATGGGTGTGCCTGGCAAGTGCCTTTCCCATGCCTACACAAAAGCCCAAACTGTTGGCATTTCCAATGCTTGTTTTCTATGCTCTTATTCAATGATGTAACTTCATTATGTGGCACATTTAACATCAATACAAATATTGGAAAAAATGGCCAAAGCACATGTTAATATCCAACATAAAAGGAAAAAACATGGTGAATTCCCAAAATGTGCCACAATTGACAGCCTGTCCCCTCCATTTCATACACACATGCTAGCACGCAAACCAGACAGATCATGTTTCATGCCATAAACATGCACACGTTCTATGCACAAAAATGTATACTGTTTTTAAAAGGAAAAATGTATTTCATGGGCACTATGAAACTTAGTCTATAATTTACACCTCACTCCATTTTCTAACAGTAGTATTATATACATGTACACTACAAAAAAAGGTTGTTGGGTAAGATTTTCCTAATTGTGATAAATCTTCCTGACCTGTGTCAACACCAGAACATGTTGCTTGGACTTGTAACTATTTTACCTTGTCCCAATCTGTTTCCCCTCTCACCTAGTCTTTTATTCTTTTTATGGGTGACCTGGTTATGTCTCTCCATAGTGTATGGTTGAAGTTATAGTTTCCTACAATTTTGAGTTTAGGCTCGGTTGCCCTTTTGGACTCCCCTGTTTATTTCTCTTTCATGTGCTTGTGTTAACTACTGCTCCCAAGTACTAAAGAGGGATTTTCACCCCCTTTACATTTTGTGTTAGTGAGCCAGCACACCCCACCTTATGTGGAGTTCTAGGGGGATACAATGTATCCCATTTCTTACTTACCTGATAAAAATGTTGTTACAATTACGAGTTTACTTGAATGGTTGGTTGTAGTGGTTTTATCTGTATTACTTTTAGTCATTTTTTACTCGCAGGCTGTTAATTCAGCCTCAGCAATGCACAGGAGGGCCACAATTTTCCTAAAATGGTTGCTCCTATTTTTGCCATTTCTTGTGTGCTTGCTGTTTCTTGGGTCTTCTACTGCTATTCCAGGTATTAACGACCTCAGTGGAAGCTTTGTCTTTGGGGGGAAACCAACCTTTGCATTCCCTGCCCAGGCTCCAGAGTGTCTGAGAAGGCAGGGACCGAGGAAGGAGTCCAAGACTCTGCAGCCCTTTGAATTTCACCTTGCCTGAAAGGAACCAACTCCCATTTGGGGGCTGGCTGTTCTGATTCGACAGCTGGACTGCCTCTTTCTGAAAAAAGCAGGGGCAAATTGCAAACATTGTTCTGTAGTTCCTGGTAATTACTCCGAACCTGGAAGCCGCAGACAAGTCGACCACTGGTGCTGAAACCGAATAGGAAGATGAAGAAAAGACTGCTGTAGTGGTTTCCAGCGACCAGAGAGCCTGCTGTGTAACCAGAGCCTGCTGTAACCCTTCCTTGCAATCACCCTGGGGGTCCTGAATGCAACGACTCCTACCCAGAGGCTGGTGAGATCCACTAATCTCAAGAAGACCTGCATTTTGAGCCATCCCACAACCTGCTGCAACCTTGCTGGGCTGCAATACGTTGACACCTTGAGCCATTGTGCGCTGTACAGTCTTTCGAATCTCACTGGAACTTTGGGGGTATCCGGCTGGATATCTCCAGAGACTTGATTTGAATCCTTGAAGTACCCTCACCAGAATGCTAGACCTGATAAGTGATGGTAATACAACCAGCGATATTCAGTCTTCTCCTGGCTCCTGAAAAAGTGGACCAAAATCACAGAGCCACAACCAGCCTCGAAGAAACTCTTGCCTGACGTCTTCCCCATTGATCCCTGCTGCAAATTCCCTCCCAGTGTCCTATCTTCAGTCACCATGACAAGGAATTCAAGGGCCAGGTTTTGGGCAGTAGATACTGAAGATGTCCAGCTGCAAACTCCTTTTCTCTGCTGAGGAACTGTGTGGACTTGGGAAGTACTTACATTAAGCCTTGTGTGATTCCTGTGATGCTTTGGCTGTGATTTGTGTGATTGGGAGTTCCCTCATCCAGTTCGCTCAGGCCCAATGCAGGCATCCCCATAGGGTGTCTTCTCTGAAGTCCCTGGACCCTTTCTGTAACTCTGAGGTACACTACTTACTTGTTTGAAGAGCCTTCCTCAGGAACTCTGACTGTTCAGCCTTCTGTGCCTATAATGACCTTGCGAAAAGCTGGCCTATCGACCACTAGGGTCCCTCTTCTGCCACTCAGATAACTCATGTTTCAAGATTAGGGAAGGGATTACAAGGTCAGGCCTTTGCATTGAATTGTATCAACTGGTGAAAGTCTTTTACTGATGTGTGAGTTGTATTGGTAACTGTCTCTCTGAAATATGAACAGTTACAAAACTTCTTATTTACCTTTTAATGTGTTTTGCTATTCCTAAAAGTATATAGGGTTACTTTACTTACCTGTGATTTGGATCCTCCTCTTCCCAAAAAGTAATACTGTTGGCTTCACTGGGTTATTTCTTTCTGAGAAAAAGTGTATACATTCACCAACTGGGTTTTGCTTCCCCTGACTTGATTTATAGCCTGTCTAGAATGAGTCTGCCTTGGGTTCTACCTACCCTGAATATCTGTGTGCCCTTCTTAATAAGTGTACTCTGGTTTTTGCTGACCTTGGTCTGCTTTGTGCATCCTAAATAGTGTAACGAATTATTGCTTACCTTAGTCTGCGTTTCACTGATCTGAAAAGCAACTGTAATCATGTATTGCAACATTAGGTCTTTCTCACCTGGTATAACTGAAAGTTATCCTAAATGTAGTTGTAGGTTCATACTGTTCCCTGAATTTGAGTCCCACTGTTGAGAAGTATACTTTTAACAGGGTTGGTTTATTAAGTTATTTCTTAATTCAGTGTCACTGCATGACTGACCGGGTCTCCTACCCTTGAATTACTCTCTGTATTCAAAAAGTATATGCAACCTGGTTTTAGCTGATTGCATTATGAATGTGTTATCGGTTTGACTCACCTTGAACTGCTGATTTGCGCCTAGAAACAAGTTTGTACAGGCGTGTTATAAATGCAATATCATATTCTTAAAGGATACAACCCAAAGTATAACCTTATTAAGTATTGAGTTGGTTTTTATAATTGTATTTATATGCAATGTGATAGTGCTGAGATCTGAAGGTGATCTGCAGGTCACAGGTTCGAAACGGCCAACTCAGCCTTTCATCCTTCCGAGGTCGATAAATGAGTACCAATTTCAATTGGGTGATATTGTATGTAAATATGTGCTGTGTAAAGCGCTGTGGATAAAGGCGCTATATAAATAACACATCATTATCATTAAATAAACCATTTATTTGTTACAATACATAGTGTTTCGGTGTTTCTTTGGATCATATGTATGCTACAATTTCTTTTTACCAAGCTACAGTCCTCTCTCCCTCCTAAGATAAGCCTGGCTGCTTGTTGGATAAGTCTTTGGTGTGGGACTTCAGAAGACTTCTCTCTTGGTAATAGGGACCCAACTCTTATTAAAGGCCTGTACCACACAAGTTGGTAGAGTGGCTGAGCAGCCAGGTTTATCGCAGTAATGTGAGCTGTAGAGCAGTGCACTGAAATCAGTAAACACAGAGATCCAAGCAAACGCCTCATTTAAAGTTATATTAAAATATATTTAGTTACATATACACAAGGCACACAAGCACATCTAAAATGCTGCAACTAACAATAACATTCAATGTGAAATGGAATCACGTTATATAAGAAACAATAATGCAGGTGAGTAACATTTTCTATACTTTACATATCCAGCACATAGAGTGACGTCAATTAAGGTCAGTATCAGCACTTATACATATCATATTTACAAGATTGAGATGGGAGGGAAAGTTTCAGAGTTAGGCAGAACGCACTTTAGCAACAAGTATACTCTCCCAGAGGGATGTAGGCAGTCTGTGTCCTAGCAAGCAAAGTGTTCAAAATTAAAACTTTTGGACGAACCAGCATTGCTATAGCTAGTAGAATCAAGAAGATGGACCATTGGGAAAACAGTACAGCCAGTGTCAAATGGACAGTTCCAGTTCTGATGAAAATCTTCAGAGGAAAAGTTAGTTAACCAGTCATTGGCTCTTGAAGGAACACAGGAGCTCAAGTTGAAGAAAAAAGCACTTCCCAAGTCAGGAAGCACCAAAAATGGTGCAGGTAATTACGACTCGAGCCCCACAGTACCTTAAAAGTGAAGAAGAAATTGTAGATGGCTTCCTTCTATGTGCAGCATTGCAGATCCTGATTCCTGATCCTTGGTCATGGTGATGAAAGAGGGGCCGCTGGCGTGCTTCTGCAGCAGCACTCGGGAGAAGTGGTCGGCAGCAATGGATTCAGCTCACTTCAGCAGCACTTTGTGGTTTTGGTACCTTTTTCTTAGCACCAAGAATAAACAAATACTGCTGGTTGGATTCTCCTCAATTACTCGGCCCTGAATGCTGATGAGTGGACTTTTGGTGATGTATTCCTGCCTCTAGAGGACCATAAGGATGCTTGCAAAGTTTCAGCCAGATTTAGACTTCGCAAGATCATGCACTTGATAATAGTCCAGGTACCCCAGGTATTGGGATTCTGCAGCTCAGGAAAGTCCCAGCAAGTTTGGGGATGGCCCAAAATTAAGACGGCCTTGAGTCTAGGTGGTCCCACCAGCTTAAGGGAGGAGGTCATCCTTGGTGAGTCTTCCCTGTCGATGTGAAAGACCAGATCAGCACAGCTGCAAGGCTTCACCAGTGCTTGTGCGTTCCTGGAAGGTGCTATTGATGCCTTTGCTAATCTTCTGCTATGAATGCCTTGTTCCAGTGGTCGATTCTGTCTGTAGTCCCCAAATCTTCACCTTTTATGAAGGATCCCATTCATTCAGTCATTGAGCTGTCAATCACCTGGGGGGTGACTGTCCTGTAGTACAGCCAGCCATCCAATTAGAACTGGTTTCAGCCAGGCATACCTACAGACAAAGGACAGTGAGGTCTCGGGCTCCTCCCTCACTTCCTGCCTTCTGAGACACACTGGAGCCTGGACATGCTGCAGGGCTGAAGCCTGCCAAAGGCAAAACTCACAAAGGACTCAAATCTATTCTAAAGGATAGAGTTAACACCCAGAAGGAACTAACATATGAAAAATGGCGAAAATTGAAGACTAGGGCCATTTTGAGAAACTGGCCTCCCATGGGTGCTGTACTGCAGCTGAGAAATGAGCCTGGTAGTAACCTGCACAAAAGGTAGTAAAATGTAACCACTGCCACCAGCCATTTAAGTTAGTCAGTGTAACAAAAAGTTATATGAGAAGTGGGATAAGGAGTTACTATGTAACCCTCCATGTACCCCACCTAGGATGCTGTGTGCTGGACCCAGAAAAGAAAAGGTATGCAAGATAAACATCTAACTATTCTTGGGACCTATAGTTCTCACAAGAAAATGTATGTATTTAAACATTAAGAGAAGTCCAAGGGACAACTCGGTGACACTGCACAGAGGGTCAGAGTGTGCTGTGTGTCACTAAGCACAAAGCAGATGCCTATGCAGTTTACCAAACTGCATTAAACAGTAAAAATCAAAACCCCAGTCAGAGAAAAAAGAATGAGGAATTGGTAACAAGTTCCACTCACTCAGGAGATTAAAATCAAAAAAGTCGAGAGTCCAGCAGAACTGCTGGGGGGTATGTAGGGTTAAAGGGAATTAGCACAGAAACTGAACATTCTCCCCAACACTGTTCTGTCCATGCTACCTCATTCTCAGGTGCTACAGCCTTATACTAAGAGTGGAGCTTATGTTCTGCCTAAGATGTATGGTTTGATGAAGCCCATAGTTGGAATTTAGAAAAACTGTTCTAACAAAATTGACACTAATTGCATGATTTCCACCACAAAAAATCACCCATAAACCCCACAAAAGCCTGAAAGAGATGTAAAAGTAAGACATGTGCATGTTTTGCAAACATGGGGGAGCCCTTCTACTGAGAACAGACATGGTGTACATAACATAACCGGTTCTGTGGGATGCTTCCCACTCAGGATGGTCTACAACCACAAGTTAAATCGATCTACCTTTCATAGAGGAGAAATATATAGTTGCATACCAGTCTGGTCCCACACAGGGGTTTCCTTAATGCTAAACACTGCAAAAACGTAGTTTCAAGTATTATTTGCAACTGAAAAACATTAGTAATTTTATCCTTCCAGAAATACCTTAATTTATTCCAAAATGTCACATAGTTTTGGATTAAATATGGTGGTGCTGTTATTTAGCATGAAGTACGCATCAGGTCTGAATCTGTGTTCGATCGCACCTTTTTATTGAAACACTATCCTAATTTGCACGCTATTGATGCCTTTTTATGCCAGCATTCCTTTAAATCAACCACAAACACCTTTGTAATCCTAGCATTATTACTGTGATTTGCTAATCATTATGTTGGCATGATCAACAATAAATATAGGTAAAACCTAGAAACTTAATTCACAGTGACCTATTATGTTCAGGAAGTTAAACATCACAACAATTATTTTGACCCTATACTGATAGAGGTCACAATGGACAGATGAACATCAGTGGAGACTCTTTCCCTCCAAACCACTTGAGGCGACTACGGTGGCTCTATGGGAAAATGGCGTTACTGCAGAGTGAGCCACGTCCACCTTTAACAAGAGATACATTACCTGCTTTAAGACTGATGAGTCAATTGACATTCCATTGATGGCAAACTGGGTGTTTTCCTGAACACTAAAGTATTGCTGGTCTGAAAGATGAGAAATAAATATTATGTAATACAGTGTAAAATATGTCACCTGTTCTTTCCTTTCGTAACCCTCTGCAGATAAAAGAATTGAGAGCCAAGAGAGTGGAAGGTAAGGAAAGTGTTGTTAAAGCCATTCTTATTGCAAATTACTTGTAGTCTTGCACTTTCTTTTTACTCTACTGGAAGTCCATATAAGACATCATTGAAAACGGTAAAGTAGCACCTAATTATTAGTTGGGATTGACTGGGATATATATGGCATGGACATAGGAAGACCTGAATGGGCTAAATAACATATATTTACCCTACAGATTATTTTCTACCTATATTTACCACCTGCAGTACTTTCTTTGCATCCAAAATAAGTATTCCTTGCGATCCCAACTCATAATTAGGCCGTATTTTAAGAACCGGGTCTATTTAATATACCACATGCATATTCTATTATCACTTTACTCTTGGTGGTCCTGCTTTTGTTCTAATGAAAGGATTTTAAAAACATTTTGCATGGGAGAAGAAAGTGGGACTTTTGTTCGAACTGAGGGCAAGTTACAGAGTACCTAGTACATAGTAAGGAGGAAGCTAAACTTAGTGAGATGAAGCTTAAAGATTGCCGTAATGAGGAAGAGATGGATGAATATGAAGGAGGGTTGTACCGAAGACAAAGACATACATAATGTCGTAATAAGAATGATATGAAACAGTGACTTTAAAAGAAAAAAGCATATAGGGGAAAAACAGAAATATGTAATGGAGAAATAATGTATCATATCCCAGACTGTGTCTAAAGGCTCTAATTAAAATAAAGTGTTAGAGAGTCCTTGATTTAGGGTTTTTGATGAGAAAAACATCCATGGAAGGGAGGACCATGGTTCAAGAAAATGGAGGAGGAGACACATGGTGAAAGAATAATGATACAAAAATGTTTTATTGGAATAGAGGTGGCTAGTGATCCAAGACGTTTTCATTTTCAGATTCCACTGGCCATGTTTTCGAATGGACAGACCATCCTCATTCTTTTACTAGCTTTGTAACTGCAGTAGGAAATGGTAGTGCAGACAAAGAAAATAATACTTAATCTCCTCACTTATACAGATAACCGCAGTCCACAACCAGTGAAGGAGAAACCGAAGCCAAAGGAGAAGGCGAATCGGAAAGAAGAGGATGAGGAGGACTCCACAGAAGGCGGTAGGTCATTGACAAAAGAGAGTGTATATCAATGGGAGGAATGATGGACACATTACAAGTAGTATGCCTATTGCTCTTACCTGTAATGATGCTTAATCGTTCAAGGTGATTGAAGCTGAAATCAAAAGAATGCCCATGAAAAAGTCAGCACATTCATAGACTCTTTATGGTGTGTCGACTAAGGGAAGTCTAGACAATTCAATGGGGTACAGTAGGAGTGGGAATGCTTTTAAGTATGTGCTAGGCAGAGTTTATATGCAGTAACCTTTGGGACCACTACACACAACTAAGACTACAGGTGTAAGCAAACCAACCTTTGGTATAAGTCTGTACTACACAGTTTTTGGTAGAGGAGCTGAGCAGCCATGCTCAGCTTAAGAGGGGAATGTGAGCAGTAATGATGTTACACAGAGGTCTACAATCACAGGATTTCACAGGTGTTCAAAGAAACTCTTACACTCATGCAGGGGCGTTGCTAGGGGGGGGGCTAAGGGGGCTCTAGCCCCTGATCTTTTGGTTGTAGCCCCTGATAGAATCTCAGGAGCTACAGCCAAAAGACTAGCTAGCCCCCAGTCCCAACAGTTCCAACATCAGCTTAGCCCCGGGTCTTTTCCAGACCTAGCAACTCCCCTGCTCAAGGTTTCTTGGTTTAACACTTATTAATTTATTCAACAGTCAGTTATAAAACATCCACTAAAAGGAGGCAGTTAAATATCACACACAAATATACTTCAGTACTATACTTTTTAGGTTTCTGAGGCATTCAAACTACTTTAAAGGAGGAGCAAAAGGGCATTCAGAATACTTTGAAGGAGGAGCAAAAAGGAATAGGTTCCAAAAATAAAAGGATTACAATTTCTTAAACAGTGCAGATACTTTGAGTTCACCAGAAGAGTCAATTCAATTCAATAGGCTAAGCCAAAGTCAATGGGCTGTCATGACTATGGGGCAAAGACTCAGGCCTTCATCATCCCCAGGGGCCACTTGGACCCAGTCCTGGTGCCTTTGGTGCCATGTTCATAGAAATGTGTGCTTGGAACACTCTGTGCCTAAAGCATGTGCATCTGGGCCGGGAGTGGCAGTAGAACAGCATTGGGAGGCACGTGCTGGAATCCTTGGGCGAGGCAAGGCATAGCCACAAGGCGTGGCTAAAGGCAGGGGCCAGAGCCCTCCTATATAAGGCCAGCCCAACCACTTGCCTTCGCTTCGCGTTACTCTGCTTTGCAGCGTGACGCTTACCGCCGTATCTCATCTTGATTCCGCTACTCCAGCTCTGAAGACCATCTTACATACCTGACTCTAGCCGCTCCATCGCTGAAGGCGCACCTACCAGACTCCAGCCACTTCATTGCTGGAGGTGCGCTTACCTGACTCCAGCCGCTCCATCGCTGAAGGCGTACCTATCTGACTCCAGCCACTCCGCCACTGAAGGTGCGCTTACCAGACTCCAGCCGCTCCATCGCTGAGGCGCGCACGAACTCTGGGCTGCATTTTACCTGAGTCTTGACTTCCATCATAACAGCCAGTTTACCTGTTGACCTTGAGAGTCCATCATCCTCAGGGGAATCCCAGGATTCGCTCCACGCTTCCGATCATCATCTTCACACCTATAGGGAAGGACACAGACATTGCAAGACATCATTATTGCTTACCACCAAGTAAAGACTCATCGCTAAAGACATTATTGAAAAACCAAACACTTACCCTTCAAGTGGATTGGTCACAGCCGGTCTGGATCGCCACTTCGCGGGCCAGTGAAGCAACTAGGCCCATTCTATGCGCCCCTGCTGAAGGAAGCAGGACGGAGAGCTCAGCATTACAAATAACAGGTGAGCTTGCATGAGAATGCTCTTGCGCACACTGTTCTGGCATGAAAGGGGCGAGGGAATTCGTAACACCTCCGCGCCATCCTCATTTCCTCTCCTCTCAGGGACAATACCAACATCCAGAACAACATTCTCCGCGGCAGCTGGGGAAGACAGCCAACACTGGGGAGCCAAGTCGAGGGAGGGCTCCAACCGCGCCCCAACGCCCCCGCAGAGACCAGGTGAGTGTAACATGGACTTAACTCTTGGACAGGGTAAAACGGTTCTGGTAAGTAAAGAGTAAAGTCTCCGTAGAAGTTCTCAGAAGTAGTTTGTAAAAAGAAGAATTATATGTTGGGTCACAAGCTGATTAGGCCTGGGAGTTGCAAACCTTTCAAGCACTTTCACCGCGAGAGGTAAGTACTCTCAGTTTCGTTTCACAGTACCTTACAAATGAAGAAAAAGATGCAGCTGAAGACTTCTGTCCTTGCAGTTCCTGCAGATCTCGCTGTTCCTGAGCCTCGGTTGTGGGGACAAGAGGGAGGACATTGGGGGACTCCTGCAATGCACTGGGACTGGTCGAAAAGCTGGCACTTGGCAAATCTTCAATTCCGGTAGCTGTAGTAAAGCACACAAACTGGTGTCCCTTTCCCTGGTTATTCGGTTTCCTACAGCACTCTGAGGAAAATACAACCAGCTCCGAGAATGGTATCCAGGTGGCTTAGTGTTGAGTTGATTGGTCCCACCAACTCAAAGGGTGAAGTACTCCCTGTATGGCTTCTCTGTCGAGATGAACTTAGCGATTCGGACCTGCAGCAGGGCTTCACCAGGCAAACCAACGGTCCAGGAGTTGCAGCAGCCGTCCTCTTCAAGCTCGTCTTCGGTTCTTTCATTCCAGTGGTCGACGCTGCCTTCCAAGCCAAGAGACTTGCGTTTTATTCAGTTCTCTCCCATTCATTCCAGCCTAGCTGTCACTCACCCAGCAGGGTGGCTGTCCTTGCCGGACAGTCAGCCAGCCAATCATACCAGAGTGCATTTGGGTCTCCTAGGAGACTAAGCACAGGGAGTTTTGGGCACCTCCCTCACTTCCTGCCCACCCCAGACACTCGGCCGCCAGAGGCAGTCTTCAGTCCTGAAGCCCGCCAAAGGCGAATGAACAAAGGAACCAAACCTTGTTTGGCAAGCAGAGCAAAACTCTAGAAGGACCTTTCCACAAAGAAATGTCGAAAAAAGGAGACTGGGACCTGTTTAAACAAAGGGGGCTCAGACACCATCTTGAAAAACATGGCTCTCGCGATTTAACGGTACCGGTGTTCGCGGTCGGAAAAAATCATGTTAGTTTGTTGTAAAACCACAGCCACTAGCCATTTCTAGAGGAAAGGGTAGCATTTGACTTCTATATGAGTATCTAGACACAGGGGATACTAGGTAGCCCCTGCAGCACCCTATTGTAAGATAGGGTGTGCTGGGTCTAGGAATTTAAAGAGATTAGTAAAGTCAATTTCACTTTGCTTACACTGGGAAACAGTAGTTTATCCCAGAGAAGGTATTTAAACCTTGGGAAAGCTTGAAAAGGTTTCCCTGTGCCACTGTACTGAGGGTGCTGTGCGACACAAATGAAAAGATGATGTCTATGGAGTTGGTTAGAATCCATAACCAAAGAAAACACAAGAGTAAAAAACACCTCAAAATACATGAAAGAGTGGGAAAAAAGGCTCACACTCTTTCCAGGTAAAAAAATCAAGTCCTCAAAATCCAGCAAAGTTTCTGGGGGTCTCTAAGGTGAAGGGAATTAGCACATTTTTGAGAATTCTCCCTGACACCACCATGAGTTCCTTACAATCGAGAGACACAAACTCAATTTTAGCAGGCCATGGCGTTTACCACATGACAAAGGTGCAGAGCTATGGGGCTTCCTACCAGATCCACTTAAGCTAGGGCTGCAAGGCTCACTCTGCCTTTACTTTTTCCACCCTACCTGCTTTTTTCCAGTCTTGCTGAAACCAATTTTAATCAATTTGCAATTTATGGTGCGAGTGCTCAAAACAGCCCGTTTTGAATCCTAATTTCATTTTGGTGCTTTCACAATCCTTAGCTGTGTCGCCCTGACAATTACAGCCCTTAATCAATGTTCTTGTGAGAGGCACAGTGCTTTTGTGGCTCTTAAACGGGTCTGAGCTCTGTTTTCTTCATTCTTCAAAGATGGCTGCTCCATACATCCCAACCCTCCCGATTTAGGCGGGAGACTCCCGATTTTCTAGTGAAAAATACTGCTATTTTTCACATTCTCCTGCCTAAATTAATTATTTCCCTATGCATTTCTATGGCGAAATTGTTGGCTCCCGATTTCGCTGTTGAAATCTCCCTCTCAGCAGCTTCGGAATGTTGGCATGTATGCTGCTCCCTCATTTCCATCTCCTGGCTCTTCCTTGTGCCTGCAGTATGGCCCACTGTGATTGGGCAGTGACTTCCATTCCACCCTATCGGGGTCACCGGGAGGTGGGACCCAGCACCAGCAACTAGGGCCCACATTGAAGACCTCTATGTGCTCCCTGTTCGCTTCCAGATCGCTACTTAGGGTCTCGGTTCCTCAGCCCAGCGCCTGACCTTCCATGATGCTGCTTGAACACTCTTCTAGGAAATTCTGGACTACCATGTCATTCACATCTTCTTAAATGTAGGTTAGTTCCCTCCTTCTGGACTTACTCCTTCCTTCTTTTTTGACCTTCACTATCCTTCTCTGCTTGTTTATCCCATGTTTTCATTCTCAATGGCATTGTAATTTTACACCCTTTGCAAGCTTCTACACCCAAATCGTAAACTCCAAATCTTGCTGTGTTTTGCATCTTGGTTGAGATTCTAATCTTGCTGTGATTTGCTAACCTGCTCTGCACCTCGCCTATATTGTTTCTTCTCTGTAACCTGCTGGCACAGTGACCACACCATTCTCTCTGTTCCACTCTTACCTGATTCTCCCCTCTTTTTCTCGCTACCACCCCGTGGTGCTTTCTGTTTCTCCTATCTTCTCCTATCTTCTCCAACTGCGTCTCCATTGATTATCCTTCCCTTCTCACCAAGTCTGGTAGGAAGAAGTTCAAAAAAGATATCTTTGCCTCCAACCCTGGTCTCCCTATCACTGAGACCCATTCCAGCGCTTCCTTGGCTACCTTGCCCTCTCTCCACTCCTCTTCTGCCCCTCTCAGGCTCCTTCTTCACCTCCACAGGGCATACATCTGATTTGTACCCCTCCCTGGAAGGCCTTTAAGGTTGGCAACCTTCTTCATCTTGCCATTCTTAACTCTTGCTCTGCTGTCAAACACTCCTCTGACATCTGCCACCTCCTGGAAGAACTTGACCTCGATGTCCTCCGTTTTACCGAGACATGGATCACGGCCAGCTCTGTCCTGAGCTTTGACACTCTCCTCCCTGATGGCTTCAAGATCCTCTTGTCATGACCCTTGCCCCTGGCCCTCACTGGCAAGTCAGCCTTCCAGTTAGGGCCAGGTCAAAGGCCTTAAAACCTCATCCAAGATTCTCTTGGAGTCAGTCCTGGCACCTTTGGCGCCAGGCTCATAACCATCATGAAGACCAACATTAGAATGGGACTGTTAACTTGGGACTATTTAACTTTGGGGAGGTTCAGTCAACATAGAGGCACACACACAGCTCAGGTACAAGGAACCTATTTAAAACCTAAGGAATTCAGTTACAAGGAGACTATTTAAACCACACCCAAACAGAACATGCTTTGCGTTATTCTGCTGTGGGCAGCGTAACGCTCACCGTGTCCAGTTCTTTGATGCCAGTTTACCTGAAACCAAGGACCTGCAGAGAGAGAAAGAACACTACGAAACTTACCTGAAACAGTATCCTGTCTTCAATCCATCGCCGACTTCAGTTCCACTCACCTGAAGGTACGAAATCCATCATCCGGCACCGCATGCATCCTGGAATACCATAACCTGGAAAGAGGAGAAAGACAGCATTAGTAAGCGTTTACTCACGTTTCCTTCCGAATGAAGAAAGCCACACAATTCTTACCTGGGTAGTCATCTCCTGGTCAGTATCATTGCTGGAACATTACGGCGCTCAGCGAGGAACATCGCAAGCTGCAAGGAGAGAAAAGACACAGGTTAGCAATATAAAAGGCGAAACAGTGCTGCGCATCGCCCATTACTCACCGGACATCATCGCACACACCGCGCTTTCGCCTACCGGCCCATGCTCATCTTCAAACTGCATTACAACTCCAAAATACCTTTCCATACCTAAAAGGAAAGAAGCAAGACATTATTATTCAAACTAAGAGGAACATAAGAACTGCATATAAAGACTGTAAAGCAGCAAACCTACGGAGTCGCAGCAGGCCTGGATTCCCACAGGGAGGGCTTGCACCAGTGAAGTAACTTGGTTGCTGCTTGTCCCCCACATCTACGCGTCCCTGCCACGAGGAGCAGGATGGAGAATCCACCTACTACAATATTAAGGTGAGGAGAGGGCTCATGGGGGAGGAAGGAGTTGAGGCCAAGGGAGGTGGGAAAACATAAAGACAATCTGGTATTGAATCCAGCTCTGCTATATTGCAGACCCATCTTTAACCAGAGGCCTTACCAAGGGACTGGGAGAGGGTTCGAGAGTGCAAGCCATCCAACCAGGGCTGGGTGGCGTCCCCAGGAATACCAGGTGAGCGTAACTCCTCTCTGCGCCCAGATCCACCCGGTCCGTAAGGGGTGTAGCCCTGATGTTTCCTGAGTGGATTCCTGCCTCTATCATTCCCACACAGATATACTCCCCTTTTGAATGTCTTGTCTGCTGGCTTTCTCTCTCTCTCCCAGCCACTCTTACTGTTGCTACTATCTACCAGACTCCTGGTCAGATCACTTTATTTCTGAGTGGGCTGACCTCTCCTCCACCCTCCTGGCCTCAACCACTCAACTCCTCCTTCTTGGTGACCTCAATATCCATCTAGACTCTCCTAGTTAATGCTCTGTACTCTTCCATGACCTCTTTCATTCCCTCTCCCTTTCCATCCTCCCCCTGGCTCAACTCACTTTGCAGGGCACACACTTGATGTCTTGATCTCCTCTGACCTCACCCTCTCCATCCCTCAGACCACTCCTCTCTCCTGGAGCGATCATTC
This sequence comes from Ambystoma mexicanum, assembly GCF_040938575.1. NCBI lineage: Eukaryota > Metazoa > Chordata > Amphibia > Caudata > Ambystomatidae > Ambystoma > Ambystoma mexicanum. The sequence continues at coordinate 471,249,346 of NC_090932.1, read as the reverse complement.
CCTCCTCTTCTCTCATCTCTGCCTCTTTTCCCCCCAGTTCAAGCCTACACCAACACTGCCACCTATCTTCTCAGACATCCGTCCCATGAAGTGTGTGTCAGTTGAGGCTTTCGCCGCCACCTTTTCTACCCCCTCCACCTCTGGCTGACTCACATCATGACACAGCCCTGTCTATGCTCTACTCTTCTATTTACAATACTTTTGATGCTCTTGCCCCTGTCATGAGGATCCATGTGAAGCCCAAAGCCAAATGAAATTCTTGGTATGACTCTGACCTAGCTACACTTAAACGTAGGTTTAGGGTGGCTTAGAGGAAATGGAGGGCTTCTTGTTCATCCTCTGACAAACTGGCCTGTCCGGAGGAGCGTAGGAGACACATAAAATCTGGGGGGGACAGGGGACATCTTGGGGACTCTGCTTTATTTATTTATTTATTTATTTATTTATTTATTGTGTTTTAGTCAAAGGACTCGACTTTTCACAAGATTAGAATTAAAATAGCAGTACGTATTAAATTACAAATATCACTCTATAAAACAAGAGAAAAGAAGACAAGAAAACAGAAGAAAATTAAAGGATGTAGCAGCAAAGAACATGTCTTTGTATGTTGCATTTCTGGATTTGTCATCTGACTATGAGCTCACGGTAAGAGAGAGGAAATAACAATTACTTCCAGTGGGCCAGAGCTAGGACGCCAGCTCGTTAAGAGGCAGATCACCTGCAAGCGGACTCCTGCCAAATAAAGAAGTTGAAGCCTTTTCTACCAACTGCAAGTTGCTACTTTTTTGTGTGGGGGCAAGGAGACATGTGTGTCTCTTGGAATGGAAAGAGGGGGGTTTCAAAGAAAGAGGAAATCTTGTTTGTACCTCGGAATAAGCCCTGTTTTGGGAGTAGAGGGACCAAGTGTGTGATGTTGCTGCTTTGACTGTCCTCCGGGGGGGTGGGTACAGCAAACAAGGTGGATGAGTGATCGCAAGCCCACCCCCTTATAAGCACTCTCCAGGTCCGTGGCCAGATGTGTCGGACCCAGGGGATGCTTAGTAAGTGGGGTGTATGTGGGCCCAGGGTGGTGAACCATTGAACTGTGTCCTTGTGCAGAGGAAGCCAGAGTGTGCTGTCTTGTCCCATGCTGAAAGCTTGAGGAAGGGAGGCCAACTGCTCAACTGTCCCGACATATGTTTCTTGAACACTTTTCCTTTTTTGCATACACTACTGTCCCACACCATGTAGTATTTAGAAGTAAGGATTGGCAATAGGTTTATTAGCATTGTCCCATTTATCTTGACAGACTTGACTCGGACTGAGTTATTATTATTTGATGGTTGTAGCTTATTCCCATCCTAAGATTTAGGTTTAGATAGGCATTTAAGCAACCCTTTAAAATTCAATAAATACCCTTGAACTGTGCCTCTTTTGTGTAGGTCTTCATTGATGATACCAAGCCTTTCCTTACACTGGGAAGATGGCAACATTCTCTTTCTTCGGTTTTCAAAATGGATTTATGTTTGCTTGTCTTTTGTTGCCTATATTTTATAGTTATGCAAACGTTTTTAAACACCTTTATTATTATTTGGTTTGCTTCTAAACAGAGATACATGACCCGTTGGAAAGAAAACAGAAGCATCTGGAGGTCTTCCCAAAGGACCCTAACTTTCTCAAGCACTTCAGACTGGTTCTAGAAGACCAGCTCCTGGAGAAGATGGAAAAGATGGGAGTGAAGAAGGTAAGTTGTAGGCTTCAGAGTCTCAAATTGGGTATTCCCTGGATCATCATGTATCTTCCCTGGAAATAGGATTTAATTGGCTTCCTATGTTCCTGATGTCATGTTTTTCATAATGTACTTTATTTATTTTCTCAATTGGGCACTGTGAATGGTGGCAGTTTTGTCTTTTTTCTTTGGGTAGTCCAGCATGGCTGTACCCCTGGGAAACACCTACAGGTCAACCTTTCTAAAATCCAGCAGTGCAATGACAGAGCGAGAGGAAGTGATAATCAGTGAGAGAGAGTGCGAGAGCAAGCCATGCATAGAGAAACTGAGAAAAAATGACTGTCCAACCCAACTGACTGACTGTGTGCCAGAGCTACTGTTAGGCAAGATTGTATGCAGTACCCTTTGGGTGCACTACAACAACTCTGACCTCCTGGCAATAGGGACCCAACCTTTGGTATAAGTCTGTAATACACAGGTTGGTAGCGTGTTGAGCAGCCAGGCTTATCTCAAGAGGGGTCAAGGTGAGCTGTATGGGAGTTACACAGAGATTCACTGTGACAAGTATTCAAATAAAGTCTTGCACAAAAGGTTTCTTGATTAAACAATTATAAATTTATTTAACAGTCAGTTTGAATAAGCCTTCTTCAGAAGGGGCAATATAATAGTAACACACAAATACACTCCAAAATACACACTCTTAATATTTCTAAATCAGTAAGTAACCTTTTGGGATGGCACACAGACACTTCCTACACCCTTAGGTGACTTTAGTAACGGGGACACTGTGGACATTAATATACCACTGTTTGCATTTAGAACCAGACTTAATAGTATGTCAAAGAAAAAGGTTATTGAACAAAACAAGAGATCATCCAAATATTCTGAAGCAGGTAAGTACTTTTGAAACCCCCCAATGCGATGTTAGTTAACCCCTTCCTGGAATGAAGACCAAACACAATGTCAGAGGGAAAAAGAGTAATTCAGGGAGCCAAGCTAGGCCAAAGTCAATTGGGCAAGCATCTAGGTGAGCTGAAGCACATCTTGCAGGTAGGTAGAAGTCTTTGTAGAAAAGAAGAAATCAAAGCATGGCCACAAGCTGAGTAGGCTTGTGAGGTAAAGAAGCTGATAGCAACCACACCATGTCTCAACTGAGAACAAGTGGGTTTACCCAGCAAGAGGAAAGTTATCTTAGACTTTACAGTACCTTTAGTTAGAAGAAAAGGGCTTGGCTGGCTTCTGTTCCTGTGCAGCTCTGCAGGTCCTGTGTTCCTGTTCCTCAGTCGTGGGGACAAGAGGGAGAACGTCTGGAGGACTCCTGCACTGCAACGGGTTGGTCGGCGACAGAAAGGATCAACTTCTATTCAGTGGCACTTTGCAGTTTCAGTTCCTTGCATCTTATCAAATAGCACTACTGTGGACTCTTGGCTGTCGAGATGGGCTTTCCTTGCATCTGGGGTTCAGCACTCTGTTGAGGTGGCTCAGGCTTGGTCAGTTCTGCTTCCTGGGAGTCCGTAGGATCTTCCTGGAGCTCTTGGCCAACTTAAAAGCAACGCACACAATCTGGTTTTCCTCTCCCTGGCTCTACGGTTTCCAGCAGCAACGGCAGTGGAAATTCAACCAGCTCTGAGAGGATGTCCAGGTGGCTTACTTTGGAGTTGATTGGTCCCACCAACTCAAGGGGAGCAGTCGTCCTTGCAGGGCTTCTCTAGTCAAGATGAATTTGGAGCTTCAGCACAACGGTCCAGGAGTGGCAGCAGGCGTCTCATTCAAGTTCTTCTTCGGATTCCTTCATCCAGTGGTTGACTCTGTCTTCCAAGCCAAAAATCCTTGCTTTTAATGCAGGTTTCTCCCATTCATTCCAGCCTAGCTGTCCGTCACCCAGCAGGGTGACTGTCCTTGCCGGACAGCCAGCTGGCCAATCACCTAGGAGTGCATTCCTGTCTCCTAGGAGACTAAGCACAGGGAGTTTCAGGCACCTCCCTTGCTTCCTGCCCCCTCCAAACACCCTGGAGCCGGAGGCGGGTTTCACCCGTGAATCCCGCCAAAGGCAAAATGACAAATGGGACCAAACCTGGTTTGGTGTGCAGAGTAAATCTCAAGAAGAACCTTTCCACAAAGAAATGGCGAAAAAAGAAGACCAGGGCCATTTTGACAAAAATGGCACCCTTGGGTGCTTTACTGCAGCTGCGAACACAGCCCGCGGTAAAAGCACACCACAGTAGTTAGAAGTAAACCACTGCCACCAGCCATTCATCGAGGAAAGGGTAACATAAAATTGTTACATGAGAAGCTAGGCAAAGGGGATACTAAGTAACACCTCCAGCACTCTATTGTAAGATAGTGTGTGCTGGGTGTAGAAAGTTAAGTGTAAGTAAAGTAAATTTCACTTCACTGCTCTTGGAAACAGTAGTTTATCCAAGAGAAGGTATTTAAACCTTGGGGAAATCTGAAAGACTTCCCTGTGCCACTGCACTGAAGGTGCCGTGCGACACAATGTAAAAGATGATGCCTGTGGAGTATGTCAGACTCCACAACCAAAAGAAACACAGTGTTCAAATCACATTAAAATACATGAGTGGGAAAAAAGGGTCTCGCTCTCTCCAGGTTAAAAATTCAAGTCCTCAAAATCTAGCAAAGTTGCTGTGTGTCTCTATGATAGAGACTTATTAGCACATTTCTGAGAATTCCCCTAACAGCTACAGCCAAATATCATCATATATGGCCACATCTCATCATCCTGGGATATCCAGAGTCTGGGTGAAGCAGGATCATTTCTGTCCAATGTGACAGGAATATTTAGAAACCCGAGTGACTCTCCATCCTAAAAGTTTTGCTTTGAAGTACACACAAAAGCAGAATTTGGTGACAATCATTGAATTGGCGATTGCGGCATTAAAGTGCTTTGCCCTGTGCCAACGGTTTTGGGGAGGGGGCAAACATGGGGGCTGTATTATTGAGCACCACCTGCTCAATAATTCAGGGCCCGGGGGAGGCGTGGGCCACATCCTCTGGTCTACCCAAATTGCACATGTTTGTTTGCACTGTCATGCCAGAAATGCAGCTTATTTATATAGTTCATTTATAAAGGACACTCTGTGAAACAAGTCAAAAGTGGAGTATAGTCAACATGGCCCATTTATGATGGTTAAGGTCGATGGGAGAATTTTAGAATGAAGCGGTGGGAATACGAGCGCAGTCACTCATCCTTCTGAACAGAGATTCTCTAAGCCACAAACTCCTGTTGGTAGCTGTTTAGCCTAACACTGAACACCTTGTTTGTGAGGGTAGACTCTTGGTCCAAGCAACCACTAGATTCTCCTTCCAAGTAAACACAGCTCTGAATATCCGATAGCAGACTACCGGGAAGAAGCCTCAGAGAAAGGGGCAGAGTCATAAATTTATGTCTTTATTTGAGGTAATATACTCACAGCCAGTAATGACTTTGTATATACAAAACATTAAGACATTAAAACATTAAAAGCATTAAGAAACATACAGCATGTACATTGAAGTAATAACATGTATAAAACTGCTGTGTGATCTCCTCCAATAGTTGTACCCAACACAATTATAAAGCTCCTTTGGATAAATCTGCTAAAATGTCCATACATACAGAATAATATTTAATCATGCGGGGAATGCTAGAGCGCCCGGTCAAGATGGCCTTAGGCCCTTGAGCTCCAGTGCTACCCTAAACCCATCCGGTCTAAATCCTGCTTCATATAAACTGCTGGGACCCCTATTTGGTTTGTATATTTATGAACCACCCTAGCAGATACGTTTACAAACTTTGGAACCCAGGGGTGCTCTGTTTGTCAAGATATCGGTGCTTATGGTAATCTGAGCACAGAGACATGGTAGGCTGAGGTGAAGCGCCAACGTGACTGCAGAGGAGAAAGCGGAAGCTGGCCGGGTGTCGACTGGGCCGAGGATTGGATGTGCAGTGAGCCTTGGACCTATACGCAATGGAATGTACAGCTGTGACCCAGTGCAGAACCGGTCAACGCAGAGCTGCTGATCGGTGCTGGCTATGTGCATGATCGCCCGCTAAGAAGGGAGAGCCGGGAAGGGAAGGCCGCCCAGGAGAAGGAAAAAAGGCATCCGGACACTGCCCACTCCACTGCACTGGGAGCCGGGAGGTGGGTGCAATGCCCCGGTACTCCTGACCCGCTTCAGGAGAGTAGCGAGCCGAGAGGAGTGAGTCCTCTCCTGCGGTGATGTCCCGCAGCTGCTGTGCAACACTGCGTATGTGAGCTCTGACATTGTTAGTTGTTCTCAGGCGTCCCAGAGGTAGACAGAGAGGTGCCCCTGGACAGGAGAGGGTGGGGCACAGTATGGCGGCCCAAGCGGGGGACATATAATCAGTGTGCTAACAGCATTCTAGATTTTGCACGCTGGAACCACTGCTGAGGGAGTGCTCCCGAGGGAATCGTAGTCGCTGAGAAGTGGAGGAGCAAATGTCTGGTGGGGTACTGCTGGCCTGCCTGGAGGAAGTGGGACAGGCAACTTGATAAGCGGTCCTTGGGAAGATGGAGGCACCGTGAGGACTCAGAAGTGTGTGCACTGGTTGGCACCTGCACACTGAGTTGCATGGTGAGACTCTAGGGGTAGACACATTCCTGGGCTCTGTAAACTTGTGCTTGCTGTGAGGAGGAACGCGGCAGCCCAGGACCTGTTATTATATTAGAGTAGGGTATAAACGCTGGGAGGGAGTCGCGCACCACACGGCTCGTAGGAAGGCCTTCGGAAGTGACCCAGCGGGGAGTCTTGGTCCCACACCGCCCAGAAACAAGAAATAGCAGAATGTCTGAATTGCAAAAATCTGGAAAGCAACAGTCAAAACTTCACTTTGAAGCCTCAAACCTAGCCAAAACATAAACAATAGGGGAGCGCCCCATGGAGGAGATCTCACAAGCCTTGATGCTGGATACAGGTGGGGTGTTGGGTGACATTAAAAAGATGCTTGGGGAGCCGCCAGGGGGCGCTGAGATGTGTTGACGGTCTCGGCTGATCTCCTCCCATGAGTGCAGATTTGACGATTTGGGCCCTCCTAGCCCTTCGGGAGTCGAGGTTGGACCCCCCCATGGTGTGCTGGAGCTGGTGTGCACCGGCGGAGCGTGCCTTCGGTGTTTGTAGGTTCCTGTAAGCCGGAGTGATTTTCCCAGGGCCGGCAGAGCCGTCCACAGGCCTCCGGGCTGGGGAGGCCCCAACTCCTCCCATGTCCCCGAAAGGAGCATGAGCACACACAAGGAGCAAGGTGGTTCTTCTGTTTATTATAACAATGGCAGGGATGGGTCTCGGAGCGTACGCGTCCGATCAGACTCTCACTCTTAGTGGGGCTCGCAGGCCCTTTTTACAGCAGTATGACGCGTTATCCGTATCAGCTGGGAAAGTTAGCAAAAAACCTATCGCCACTCTGGATTGGTTCCCCGAGTGGTAGGGTTAGTATAGGTAGCATATGGAGAAGGATGTTGGTGGATAAGGATGGGTCAGGTGGTACACTTGGGTTGTCCCTAATAGTTGTTACTTTAGAATCGTTGGCTAACACTAATGCCGTCCGTGATGAGTCCCCTGTGTTCTGATTGGTTCTCCCACGAGCCCCCAAACGTGGGACCATCGTCATTCCCAGCTCGTGGTGTACCTGTCATTAGCAACAATGTGCAACTATGTGTTTGTGCAGGCAACGGACAGGTCTGCTCATAGGCTTGTGAGCGGGACGTTCCCATTGCTGTAGGTGTCCATCTTGCCACTTCGTTGTTGCAACCTGTGTCCCAGATGTGGGACCCAGGCGGCTTCCTGCCCCGTGAGCCTGGCACCTTGTCAGTTCGGCTTGGTCACGTGTAGAGAGACCGTAGCTGGAGCAGAATTATGAGCATTATATTTGTATTTCGCTTCTGTGGGATTGGCATTTTACAGGTATAATCTTGGCGCTGGGCTCGCGGCATGCCAGTTGCAACATCGTGGCCTTGGCTGTGAGCTCTTGCTGGGGGCTCGTTCTGCATGGTCAGCACTTGTACTCTTGTTCTGAGAGGATTTTCATGGTGAGGCTCTTGCCTGGGTGACTCTTGCTTGCGGCCTACCCGGGCCTAGTACATGGGTGGCGGTACACAATCCATGGTATGGGGGGTCTCGGGTTGACAGGGCGTCACAAACAGTATTAGATATACATGATGGTGTCGTCATATGGGTGGGTGGCGGGAAAAGCATCAGCAAGCATATACACAAGCTCTTCAGGCGTCTTGCGTTTCTGTGGTATTGTGAAAGGGGCCTATGTGAAAAATAACAACGATGCATGTCAGTGGGTGTGTCACTCACCTACGTCATAGCACTGTGTATGTTCTTCATGTAGGTTGGTGTGTGAGTAACCAGTGTGCATGGTGGCACGTGTGTTCTTGGCAGTTGGCTATGTCGTTATGGCATCTCTAATGATGTGGATATTTGTGGCTGTTGTTCTTAGTCGAGCTCATCGATGTCGCAGGTGTTGGCTTGAGCCGGGCGGGCTGGTGCGGGGCGTGCTGGTGGGCATACTCCTCTTATGTGTACGTTTCTGAGCCGGGGTATTTTGTCATCTGGTAAATAGACAAACCCGTCCCGTGGGGGGTGTTTGGGTCGTGATCCTCTTGGCCATGGTCTGGATGAGATTGGGGGGAGGGTGTTGTCCCATTCTCTGACTTCAGGAGTACGGCCGTCATTCAGCAGTAGAGGGCAAGTCTGCCCGGCTGCAAGAACCGCACAAACGTCGGCTGCCTGTCGGAGGGGGAGGGGCGGGAGCTTGTGCCACGGGCCCTTCCCCAGCACGAAGAGCTTTGGCAGGACGGCCGTGGTCCCTGTGAGGGCTTGGAGTGAGACACCTGGAGCAGCCCCGCCGGGCTGGCGGCCCTATTTGCTGGAGTGTGGGTTTCGGGTCCCGCTGTGTGCCTGCGCGGGACCCGCCAGTCAACCCCAGAGAGCTGACCCGCCAAGCACGGCAAATCAGGTATGTGCAGCCCGCAGCGGCGGTGCCCTCCTGATCCCGAGAGGTCAGTTAACTCCTTCCATATTGGATCTTGGCAGGGCCATGGCGGCCGTAGAGACTTCATCACAGGCCTGCAGCCCGTCTGTGTATACTGTACCGAGCAGTCCTTCATAGAACATTGCCAGAAGGTCGGACTTTTTGTTGGAATAGTAGCGGGCTAGAGCTGGGTCTAGCGTCCTCCACAACTCGGGGTATTGTTTGAAAACTGTTTTTTTTTCTTCTGGCAGCCCCACTGTGTGCACTCGCAATTGGACCATAGAGGAACTCCTTGGGGGCCACTGCTTGCCCTGCTATCGGCCTGCATCCACAAGTTGACCCCAGGCACCTAGGTGGTATTGTCGGGAACTCCTGTCTGTCAGCGGTGGGGCTCCAGGGGCCGGGTGGCTGAGCTAGCTCCTTTTCACCGCGCACAAGGCGTCCCGGGGAAGGCCAGTGACTGTGTGAGAACCGAACTGGAGTGGGCTGGGCCTGTTGGTTGGTCGTCCCGGGCCCTGGCAGAGCGTGGGTCTCTGTTTAGGCCCCCTGGAGTGCTACATGGCTACACGTGGGACTCTTGTTTGGGCCTTTACTGTCAGTTTTCGAGGAATGAGCTTGCAGACGTGTCCTGCTTGATACTGACTCAGAGTGCAAAGAGCTGGGCAGCGATCAGATTGCTTTGAGGTCTTGGTCTTTTGTGAAGGGGTGCAGCAGTGTTTCTGGTGGCGTCTTGGTAGGGATCTCTTGGTGCCTGCCTCTGGAGCTTCTAAGGTGATCCGTACCTCTCCGGTTCTTTGATGGACTGGCTACAGACTCTGCAGAAGTATCGGCGTGCCCCTGAACAGGCGCCAGAGGGGGCCAGTATGCAGTCAGCAGGTCTATCGGAGACAGCGGAGGCTCAGTCCATGAGCCAAAGCATGGCTGCCCTGTTGGAGGAGATCCGTGGTTTCACGGCAGATATTGGGAGTTGGCTGGACTCCCTTGATAAAAAGGTGGATGCTGTCGAGGACCGGGTCCAAGCCCTGGAGGCCAAACAGACAGCAGATCTTTTCGAAACGCAGTTTGACATGTGCCTGGCGGAGTTGGAGAGGCGAGAGGAGAAGGTCGCTCTTAAGCTTGATGACCTTGAAAATAGGGACCGGCGCTCCAACCTCAGGTTCTGGGTATCCCGGATCGGGAGGGGAAGACCCAGACGGACATTGCAATAAAAGTCAAGTCAATCATAAGCAAGCTCTTTGATGCAGAGAATACCAGTGAACCCACAATTGACAGAGCCCACAGAGCGGGAGGTCGTGCGGGAGGGCCGAGATCCGTTCTGGTCAAATTTCATTACTACGTAGCGAAATCAAAGATTCTGCAGCTGGCGCGTAGAAAGGGCCCTATTGATTGGGATGGTGCTAAAATAACGATCTACCAGGACCTTTCGGCGCTCACCCTTGCATGCCGGAGATTGTGTGGCCGTCTGACGAAGTGGTTGCAGACGAAGGGAGTGCGATATAGGTGGGGGCACCCGTTCTCACTTACGTTCGAGGTGGATCGCTATAAATACTCCCTAACTACGGAGTCTGAGATTCAGAAAGTGACTAGTGAACTGCTGGGGGCCATGTCCTCAGGTCCCGATGTGGAAGTCGGGAAGGAGGGGAGTCATAAGGAACCCTCGCTCGGACGCTACAGGTTGGCGCCACGTCCGGGGGCACAGGAAGTACAGAAAGGTGGCGCCGCCTTCCCCGGAGCAATCAGCGATGCGGCCTTGATGTGGAGGGTCCTGTTACAGATCTGTGCTTGAGTGCTTAGGGACCATATGGTTGGCTGTCTGGCCGTGCTTAAGGATGTTGTGATTTCCCTTAGTTTGGTCTACAGGGCTTTTTTGCTTTGTTGGTGAGGGGGGGTTCAGGAGTTTGAAGTGCTTGGTTGTGGTTACATAGTAGGGGGGGCCCAGAATTTCATGTTTTTTTCAATGTAATTCGGCCAGGTGGAGGCGATCCTTGGTGGCCTGGTGGTGCGGCAACTGGATGTCGTGACCGTTACAGGCGCTAAGGGGTAGGTTCGGGGTGGGGGGGCGGATGGGGTTTGTTTTGGTTGGGAAGGGTAAGGTGGGTGGATGGTTGAAGTGGGTATTCTTTTTGGAGGTTGGGGGTGGGTTGTTTTTTGCACACGAGACTACCTGGATTTAGGGGTTACACAAGTCCTTACTTGGGCTGCACATGTGCACTGAGGTCAGGGAGCTGGGCACTCACAACAGTCTCCCTCGTGTAGGCAGAAGAACTCTTTGGCTTTTCTTATGGGTGATTCTCTACAGCTGGTGTCGGTGGGGTCCTTAAATGTGCGGGGTCTGAACTCTCCGACTAAGAGATCTTTGGTGTTGAGGGAATTATTTAGACTGAAACTTCATTTTCTCTTCCTGCAGGAATCCCATTGGATCAAGGGGTGGGAGCCAGCATTCAGATTTAGGGCTGTCCAGCAGGTGTTTCAGGCCTCTTATGTGGTGAAAAAGCGTGGGGTTGCCCTTTTGATTTCCCCGAATGCTCACTTCTCCCCCAAAGCTCACAGAGCTGACCCGGAAGGGCGTTACATCATGGTCAAGGGAGAGGTGAAAGGCCGACTTTTTACTCTTGTAGGTGTGTATGCCCCGGATGAAGGGCAAGATGTTTTTTGGGAAGGGATGAGGGAGAAAGACAGAGGATTTGCTGAAGGTGCGAAAATAGTTGGGGGGGACTTTAACATGTTTCTGTGTCCGGAACAACGACAGGATATCCCCTAAACCTTGCCCCGATCTAAGATCCCAAATGAAGATCACAGACTCATTCAATCGGATTAATGGCGAGCAGGGCATGATGAATGCGCACCCGGTTGGGCGCAACCGCAAATCCCTCTTTACGTATTACTCCAAGGTGCATCAAGCCTTCTCTAGGATTGATTATCTTCTGGTAGATTCTGCGATCGGGGACTGCGTCTCTGATTGTGGGGTTGAGACTGTCCCATGGTCCGATCACGATCTAGTCTGAGTTAATTTGGGAATCCCTTCCTCTGCCCCGAGTAAGTCGAGGTGGATATGTAATGACTCCTTGCTAATGGATAAGGAGTTGAGGCAGTCCCTACTAGCTTCTATTGAGGAATTCTTCCGCCTTAACAACACGGAGGAGGTGGAGACTAGAGGTGTCTGTGATGCATTTAAGGCCACGATTAGAGGCACTCTGATGGACATGGGAGCTAGGAGAAAGAGGGTGAGGGAGGAGTTCAAGTTGAGGGAGCAAATTAACGCCATCCAACCGGGGGGTAAGTTAAAAACGCAGATGGCTCCAGGTCAGCGTGAGGCGCTTCAGAGCCTGAGGTTGAAACTATCCACCCTCCTTGTAGGTCAGACGGAGAGAAAGCTTGCATTCTTAAAAGAGCGATACATGGAGAAAGGGGAAAAGGCAGACAAGATTCTGGCCTGGAGGCTGTGGGAGCTTTATAACAGCAGAAGGGTTAATTGGGTCTCCGGTCGGGCGGGGGAGAAAATTCAGCAGGATAGCCAAATAGCAGAGCAGTTTAGGCAGTATTATGAGAGTCTCTATGCTTCAGAATATTGTGGGGATGGTACGGAAGTGGACCGGTTCCTGGACTCTCTTCCAATCCCTTGCCTCGCTCGAGAGAACTCAGAATCTTTAGAGCACCCTATCTCGTCTCAGGAAGTAATTGATGCTATTGCATCCTTGAAGAGTGGTACTGCGCCAGGAGACAACATTTTTTCTGTCCGATTTTTTTTTTTTAAGACCTTCCGATCCACGTTAGCCCCCTTCCTATCTAAGGTGTATAACGCGGCCCTAGACTCTGGCTCCCTCCCCGATACCTTGATGTCTGCTCTTATAGTGGTGCTCCCGAAGGAGGGGAAGGATCCCTTGCTTTGTCAGTTTTACAGGCCCATTTTTCTTCTTAATTTTGACGTTAAAATATTGGTTAAAATGCTGGTGAATAGACTGTCCAAACTCCTCCCCTCTCTAATCCATGGTGACCAAGTAGGCTTCATCCCCACGCGCCAAGGCGCTGATAACATAAGGAAAACCCTGGGCCTTATGTATGAGGTGTCCAAGCGGGATTCGGAGGCTTACCTCCTTTCGTTGGACTCTGAAAAGGCCTCGACCTTGTCGAATGGCCTTACATGGGGAAGGTGCTTCGTAAGATGGTCCTGGGTGACAAATTCCGTGGGTGGGTCGCAGCCTTGTACAATGGCCCCTCAGCACGGGTATTGGTGAACGGTTGTACTTTGGAGGGTTTTTCGCTCTCCAGAGGTGCACGTCAGGGGTGCTCCCTCTCCCCCCTTTTGTATGCTCTGGCAATGGAGCCCTTTGCCATTGTGGTAAGAGCTGATAGTGGTGTCTCCGGGGTGCAGTATGGGGACTGCGAATTCAAACTATCCCTTTTCGCAGATGATATTTTAGCATACTTGACCAGGCTTCACGAATTCCTCCCACACTTGCTAGGCTTAATTCACCTTTTTGGGGTGTTTTCGGGTCTTAGAATTAATGTATCCAAATCGTGTATTATGCCGATGGGTAGGCTGGACCGAGAGATCAGTGGTAGATCAGAGGTGCTGGGGATGAGAGTAGAGTGGGAATCAACTAGGTATCCAGGCACCAATATACCTAGCGATTTAAACAAATTGTATGAGTTACATTTTCTTCCCCTCCAGGCTAAGATTTTTAGTGATCTGACAAAATGGGCTCCTCCCACTCTCTCTTGGTTTGGCCGTATGGTTATGGTTAAAATGAATATACTCCCCCGACTCCTTTATCTTTTCTCATCCCTTCCTTGCATCGTCCCGGACTCCTTTTTTGAATCACTGCAATCTCGTCTTCTCCGATTAGTTTGGAGTGGCAAGAGTGAAATATTCCAACCTGACCCTTCCAAAGTCTCACGGAGGGTTCGGTCTCCCTGATTTTAAATTGTATTATAAGGCAGCCCTGCTGTGGGTGATGCTAGAACATCTGAGGGATGACCTTAGGACGTACTGGACGTATGTGGAGGATGTTCAGGTCCATCTTTACAAAGTCAGGGATTTACTTTGGGCGTCTCCACGATCCCTTCCAGTAGTGGCTAAAACACACCCAATTCGGCCTGTTCTGTGGGCGGCCTGGAGGCCCAATAGAGATAATAATCTCCTTTCTTCTTGACCTTCCCCCCTTTCTTCTCTATGGGGTCCCCCGCTCAATATAGCATCCAGAGGATTCCGAGAGACTCAATCATGGTCGGATAAGGGGGTAGAAAGGGCTGTGCAACTCTTTCCCCAAGGCAATTTGAGTTTTGCCAGTTGTCAGGTGTTGCAGGAAAAACCGCTCTCCATTTTTTAATATCTGCGGCTTAAGGGTATCCTCACCCAGGCCGGTTGGCAGGCTGACTTGATCCGCCCTTTAACTCCCTTTGAAAACGTTTTTGTGGATGCTAAATCCAGGAAGGGATCTCTCTCTAAGATTTACAACGTGCTGGTCACAGCTAACCTAGAGGGTAGACAATCCCTTTGAAAAAGTTTTTGTGCATGCTAAATCCAGGAAGGGATCTCTCTCTAAGATTTACAACGTGCTGGTCACAGCTAGCCTAGAGGGTAGACAATCGTTCAAGCGTATCTGGGAGGAGAGATTGGGCATTATCCCAGACGATCGCATATGGCAGGGAGTCTTCAAATCAATTTTTTGGGAGGTTTGTACACAGCAGCTATGGAGCATAATTTCAAGATTCTCCATTCCTGGCACCGCCCCCCCCTCCCGTTACCTTATCGAGGATGTTTGCCAAGGTATCTCCAATGTGTCCCAGGGAATGCTCTCTCCGTGGTACTTGGTTCCACATGTGGTGGGATTGTCCGGTCATCCAGGTTTACTGGGCGGAACTGCTTAGTTGGATCAAGAGCAGTCTGGGAACGTGCCCCTCTCTTCACCCTTTGGAGATCCTCCTGGGCTCTCCTTTGCCCGATAATTAGTCTGTACCCTTCACTAGGGTGACGGGGGCTATGTTAAGAGCTGGGAGAATGGCCTTGGCCCAAAAATGGAAAAGTTCCCACACCCCCACTAAGAGGGAGTGGCTCACTAAGTTGTTGACAATTTTTACTTATGAGAAACTGTCGGCCATAATTAACGATAACATGTCTTCTTTTCTGCAGGAATGGACTGTTGTTTTGTTAAGTGCGGAATGCGACGCCTTGAAGCTGTAAACAGTTCGGACATGGGGGGGGGGGGAGTTCGAAGCTCGGGGAGGGTAGTTACAGGCCTACCTCTTCATACTTTGGTGATTTAACAACTCTGTAATCAGTTCACATTTTCTTCCTTTCAGAGGCAGACCCCTAGCTTTACACAGATCTTTCAGTTGATCTACAGTCAGGCTAGTGAGGGCTGACTCATTAAAGTTATCCATACTAGGACTGTTAAAAGTTGCTTATCTTTTTGGTGAGGTTTAGCCCTGTGGCTGGTTTAGTTGGGCAACAGTACAACAAATAATCACTGTTACCACTCTACGCCAATCCCACCGCTTGCCACCAGTTTTTGGTAAGAATTGGTGCAGTCACACTGTGTGAGACTACATAAGACTTATCTGCATGGTATTAGGTAACCCACCTTTTGGTATAGGTATGTAATACACAAGTTGGTAGTGTGACTGAGCAGCCAGGACTGTCTCAAGAAGGGCAAATGTGAGCTGTAGAGCTGTGCAAATGAAATTCATAAATACAAGTAGCCAAGTAACACTTACACTCAAGGTTTCTGTTATAAATAGTTATTTATTTAATAAACATCAATTTTAGTGAAGCATTGCTTAAAAAGGCAATTGTTTGTAACTGTCAAGCAAACTTTGGAACTACTTTTCAAAATCATTAAAGCTGGTGAATACTCTTTGGAGATGTTAATACTTTTCTCGTACACCCTGAAGTGACTTCCATAACAAGCATAGTATTGCATCAATATATAACACCAGTATACTTTTTAGACTTTGAGTTTCAGAAAGGAAGGTTAAGGAAAAATGGAAATTCCAACCTATGAGGGACAAGCAATGCCAAAGTAAATGGATTCAGAAAGGTGCCTTTAGGGAGCCAGGACAGCCAAAGTCAGTTGTACGAAATCTATAGTTCTGATGCACTTCTTGGATAAAATCTTTCACAAACTCAGATCGTTCAAATAGAATCACTGCAGGGACACACGCTGTGGAAGGGGAGTTGAAATCAACTCAGAAAGTTAAGCAAGTGCAATTCTCAAGTGAGAAAGCACAACTTAAGGCAAGATGGTAAGTACCCTAAGCCCAAAAAAGAAGCTCTGGTTTGAAGAAAAGTGGTCCAGCTGGATGTCGTCTTGCTAGTTAAGCAGGCCCTGGTTACGGAGTCTCAGTCGTGGGACAATAGGAAGTATGTCTGGAGGGCTCCGGCGGCAATACTTGGGAAGGCCGTCAGCAGCTTGGGGCTCTCTTTGATTCAGCAGCACTTTGCGGTTTCAGCGCTTCACAAACAGCACTGATGCAGAACAAATATCTCTGGTTGGACTTTCCTTGCTCCCTTGGTCCTGGACGCTGGTGAGGGGACTCTGGATGAGGATATCCTGCTTCTGGAGTGTCCTTAGGAGACTCCTGGAGCTTTTGGTTGGATTTGTTTCGTGGCAGATGTTGCATTCGGTTATGGGCATTGGACTGCTGGCATTGGGATTCTGCAGCAACGGAGAGGCAGAGCAAGTCAGGGATTGCGCCAAAGTGGAGTTTGTCTTGGGGTTAGTTGGTCCCTCTAACCCAAGGGAAGAAGTTGTCCCATCCGGAGCTTCTCTGTCGATATGAAAAAGGAGGTCAGCACAACAGCAGAGCTTCACTGGTACTTCGAAGTCCAGGAGGTTGCAGCAGGCTTCTCTTCATGATTTCTGCCTCGGATGTTTCTTCCAGTGGTCAACTCTGCCCTCACCTTTTAAGCAGGTTCCCCATTCATCCACAGCCTAGGCTATCAATCTCACAGTAGGGTGGCTGTCCTTTCAGGACAGACAACCAGCCAATCAGGACTGGTTTCATTCAGGCACTCCTAGAGAGAAAGGACAGGGGAGTTTCGGGATCCTCCCTCACTTCCTGCCCTTCCAGACACACTGCAGCCAGGGGCGGGCTTCAGGACTGAAGCCTGCCAAAGGCAAAACAAACAAAGGGCTCAAATCTTTTGTGAAGCACAGAGTAAGAGTCAAGTAAGACCCCATAAACAGAAAATGGTGAAAAAAGAAGACCGGGGTCATTTTGACAAAATGGACACCCATGGGTGCTGTCCTTGCACTGAGCGTTCAGCCTGCGGTAAAAAAGCACACTGGTTGTAAAAATTAAACCACTACCACCAGCCATTTAAAGGAGTGATGGTAACAAAAAATGTTACATGAGAAAGTAGGATAAGGGGCTACTGAGTAACCCCCCCCCAGCACTCCACATAAGAAGGTCTGTGCTGGACCTACAAAAGAAAAAAGTTAAGATCAATTTCACCTTACTATTCTTGGGAACAGTAGTTCAGAGAAATCCAAAGGACTTCCCAGTGACACTGCACTGAGCGTGCTGTGTATCACTATACAAAAAGCAGATGCCTGTGGAGTTTGTCAGACTCCAAAAGCAGTGGAAAAAAAATCCTAGTCAGGGAAAAACACAAGAGGGAGTGAGAAAAAGGTCCCATTCACTCGGGAGTTAAAATTAAAAAGTTCTAAGTCCAGCAAAAGAGCTTGGGGTCTCTAAGGTGGGAAATTAGCACAGAAATGAAAATTCTCCCCAACACCTGCATGTGGTCTACTTTAAATGTGAGGGTGTCCATCTTGCCATCTAGTGATTGAACGCTTGCTTGTACTTGCCCAAGCATAATTTTTTTTTCCACTTAGTTTTGATTGAACTTTTCAGCAAACAATAAATCCGCCAGCCAACATCTGGTAATAACCAAAAATTAAACACATCAAAAGTGAAAGCAAATTGTACCCGCTCCCTCCCCCACCACCCCCACCCTGCCACGAGCTATCCGGGTTACAGAGAACGAAAAGTACACGAAGATTAGAGTTAGGACACAATACATAGTGAGACTTTTCAGCACAACATCGATGTCATAGGGTCCCAGACGATCGTGCGAGATCTGATTGTTAAATCACCAAAGTATGAAGAGGTAGGCCTGTAACACCTACTAACCAAAATGATACGGAAGAGAATGATGAGGATGCTAGTTTAGAGTTAAACTCCAATCTGCAAGAAGAGTCTGAGGAGTGAGAGGAGTCTCCAGAAGGGAGCCAACCTCTTTTACAGCCTGTCCTTTTGCCTCAGCCACTTCCTATCCTGACCCCACAAGCTCTAAATCTAAGCCCAGAATATCTTGCTCTTGAAAGGCTAATATTAGAGCTGGAATTCAAACAACTTGAAGTACATTCTGAAAGCAAACATCAGGCGGTGAAACTCGGAGAAAGAGAAATGCAGCATGACATGGAAATGAAAAAAGATGTCCCTTGATTCTGCTTCCCTTTCAGGGTCTTCTAGGTCTACTAGTCCCTGCCTAAAGAAGCATTAAGTATGTATGATCCTAAACTTGATGTGTTGGATTGGCTGAGTACATTTAAATAGACCTATAGTCTACAAGAAATAAGAGGGAATGATTTAATTGCATCGCTCATGTCTAGGCTCCCCAAGAATGACTGTGATGCTGTTATGGAGTTCAGTGCCAGTGACAGAAAGGGTATTAGCATAATGGTTTGTTTTTAATTGCTCGAATGGTACATTTGACCGAATTTGGCCAGTACCATTCGATCAATTAAAAACGAACAATTAGGCTGATACATACCGATCTTGTGGAGCAGGGGTTACGGGCGTGTCCCCCGCTTCCTCAACATTGGAGGCGGGGGACCGAAATAAAAAAATAAAAAAGGACCCTGTGGCGTCAGATCTGATCCACGTTAGAGGGACGGATCTGACGCTGCAGGGGTGAAGGGCACCAGGCGGCAAGCAAACAGGTAAGTAGGGGATAGGGATGGGGAGTGTTGGGTGTCGGTTAGTGAGAGCCTGTTTGATCGTCTGATAATTGATCGCATGTGGGCAGTTGTTTTTCTGACAGTTTTCTGCAATCTATTATCAGACGATCAAAAACCACCAAACCACAGAAAGGACTATGAGTTAGTTAAGCTGACATTAATAGCCAGATTTTGGAAGACTCCTTCCCAGTACCTTAAGAGGTTTAGGACCCTCAAAAAGATACCTCTTTGGCTACCTGGGTATGTGAATGTTTGAAGAACTTATATGGTTGGGTTAAGGGTTACAGAGTAAGCTCCTTTGAAGGAATGAGGCCTCTTTTTTTCGCTTGAAACTATTTTTGATGCCTGCTCTCCTGAGCTGAGACAGCACTTGGCTGACTCTAAGGAACTTGATCCTAAGAAACTAGCACACGCAGCTGGCTCATGGGTAGCCAACAGGGCCACTCATAAGGATTCTGGGGCTACTCACAACAAGGAGTAGGGATGACAGCACAAGAATGAGAATTAAGACATTTCTAATTCCAACCACCCAGAAGAGGGCCACAAACAAAATAAGGGTAGATCCCATGGGCAACCTGGTAGGTCTAGTGAACCCTCCAGTGCCCAACCATAGGGCGGCCAACAGAAACACCCATTCTTAAGATCATTTGGTAAACGTTTTGTATGTGGGTCTGTGGACCATGTGAAAGGTGATCCCAGATGCAAGGGTAAACCTTCAGGGGTCAACACTGCCTCCTTAGCCTTCAACCCTGAGGGAGAAGTACAAATGGCTAATGCACACGTTCACCTCCTGGCTGAAGAACCCTTTGGAGTTCAAGCTAGTGTATCTTTAGTGTCCTTGGGTCTGTGTGAAAAGCAGAATATGGATGTGAATAGCTCCATCCCAGATAACACCAAAAAGTATTATATGGACAGCGTTCTTATAAATGGTCAGGATACTCCTGCCCTGAGAGACAATGGAGCCAGCAGAACAGTAGTGGATAAATGTTTTTTCTAACCTGATGATGTAGCTAAGGCACCCAAAGGTCCCACTAGATTTGCTGGAGGCCCTGTCGAAATGGTTCCAATTTTATCAGCTCTCATTCAGTGCAACAATATGACAATAAGGATCCCTGCCAGTGTGCAGAATGAGGTGCCTGGGAGAGTCATGTTGGGGAATGACTTTCAAACTCTAGGAGTAGTTTCCAGTACCCACAAGCTTCCCAGTAGGAAGAAACGGGAACAAACCAGATTGGCCAGTGTTAGGCAAAGTTTGCATGCAGTACCCTCTGGGACCACTACACACAACTATGACTACAGGTGTAAGCAAAACCAACCTTTGGTATAAGTCTGTACCACACAGTTTTTGGTAGCGAGCTGAGCAGCCAGGCCTATCTCAAGAGGGAATGTGAGCTTGTAAGGGTGTTACACA
Organism: Ambystoma mexicanum; assembly: GCF_040938575.1. Classification (NCBI taxonomy): domain Eukaryota; kingdom Metazoa; phylum Chordata; class Amphibia; order Caudata; family Ambystomatidae; genus Ambystoma; species Ambystoma mexicanum. The sequence goes on along the minus strand of NC_090932.1, from coordinate 471,229,265 downwards.
GAGGTCTATAAGTACAAGTATTCAGATAGACACTGGTTTCTTGGTAAAACACTTATTCATTTATTACACAGTCAGTTAGAAAACATTCACTAAAAGGAGGCAATTAATATCGCATAAAAATATACTGCAGTACTTCACACTATCCGGTTCTGTGACATTTAAACTACTTTGAAGGAGGAGCAAAATGGCATTCAGAGCATTTGAAGTAGGAGCAAAAAGGCATAAGATAATAAAACGAATAATAGTTACTCTTAAACAGTGCAAATAGTTTGAGTTCACCAGAGGAGTTGATTCAATGCAATAGGTAGGCCAAAGTCAATGGACTAGAGTCTTGTATAGGTAAAAACGTTTCTGGTAGTTAAACGGAAAAGTCTTTGCCACGGTTCTCAGAAGTAGTTCATAGAGGAAAGATTCAGATGTCGGTTCACAAGCTGACTAGGCCTTTAAGTTGCCAAAGTTGTAAGCACTTTCGCAGTGAAAGATGAGTTCTCTCGGTCAGGTTTTCACAGTACCTTATATTGAAGAAAAAGATGCAGCTGAAGACTTCTGTTCCTGGCAGTCCCTGCAGATCTCGCTGTTCCTGACCCTCAGTCGTGGGGACAAGAGGGAGGACGTTGGGGGACTCCTGCAGTGCACAGGGACTGGTCACAAAGCTGACAAACTGTCAAATCTTCGATTCCGGTAGCTGTCTTCAAGCACACTAACTGGTGTCCTTCTCCCTGGCTATTCGGTTTCCTGCAGAATTCTGAGGAAAATACAAACAGCTCCGAGAATGGTGTCTAGGTGGCTTACGAGTTGATTGATCCCACCAACTCAAAGGGATGAGTCGTCCTTGAAGGGCTTCTCTGTTGAGATGAACTTGGCGATTCGGGCTTGCAGCAGGGCTTCACCGGGCAAACCAATGGTCCAGGAGTTGCAGCAGCCGTCCTCTTCCAGCTCGTCATCGGTTCTTTGGTTCCAGTGGTCGACTCTGCCTTCCAAGCCAAGAGGCTCACCTTTTAAACAGTTTCCTCCCATTCATTCCAGCCTAGCTGCCACTCACTCATCAGGTTGGCTGTCCTTGCCGTACAGTCAGTCAGCTAATCACGTCAGAGTGCATTTGGGTCTCCTGGGAGACTAAGCACAGGGAGTTTCGGGCACCTCGCTGACTTCCTGCCCACCCCAGACACTCGGTGCCAGAGGCAGTCTTCAGTCCTGAAGCCCGCCGAAGGCGTAGGAACAAAGGGACCAAACCTGGTTTGGGGCGCAAAGACAAACACTAGAAGAAATGGCAAAAAAAGAAGACCGGGACCTGTTTAAACAAAAAAGGGGGCTCAGACGCCGTCTTGAAAAACATGGCTCCCGCGATTTAACTCTACCGGTGTTCGCGGTCGGGAAAAATCATGGTAGTTTGTTGTAAAACCACTGTCACCAGCCATTTTGATAGAAAAGGGTAACATTTGACTGCTACATGATTATCTAGACACGTTATACTAGGTAACCCCTCCAGCACTCTATTGGAAGATAGTGTGTGCTGGGTCTAGGAATTTTAAAAGACTAGTAAAGTCAATTTAACTTTACATTCTCTGGGAAACAGTAGTTTATCCCAAAGAAGGTATCTAAACCTTGGGAAAGCCTGAAAAGGTTTCCCTGTGTCACTGCACTTAAGGTGCTGTGCGACACAAATGAAAAGATTATGCCTATGGTGTTGTCTAAAAATCCATAACCAAAGAAAACGCAAGAGTAAAACACACAGAATCAAAAGTTCAAAGTCGCAAAGTTTAGCAAAAGAGCTGGAGGGCACTAAGGTAGAAGGAATTGGCACATTTATGAGAATTCTTCCTAACAGCTAGAGAGGCAACCTTAAGAGACCACTCTGAGCCTGTGGGACCCTCTACAGAGAGCCACACTGTAAGTCCTACTGTAAGTAAGGTTACCTCTAACAAAGGCAAACCAAAAACTAGAATATTAGGGAAATGGGAGTCCAATCCATGCTCCTTCATTGCCAATACAATTTTAAAGTCTTTTACACACGAGGAAGGGGTGGATAGACTCATTGGACCCCTAGCTAGGCCTGTGAGAACGGCTAATTCTCAAAACGTCTGGAAAACCATGAAAGACAAGTCTAAGGCTAACCACCTTAAGACTTTAGGCTCTTCTGCTGAAGACTCCAGTGTAAATCCTAGTGTTGGGAGGGAAAGATCTAAGCCAGATAAACAAGATCTAAGAGGAAGTGGAAGCATGTACCTTGCTTGACCAAAAAGCCTCCATACAAGATACTAGAGATCCAACCTGCTGATGTGAGAGAGGTGGTGAGAAATCATGGAGACCCCTCTAGGTCAAAGGGATTTCTTTACAAGGACCCCGTGAAAAAGCCTGTTGTAGGTTCAGAAGTTGTCAAACCTTCTGAAGGACTGTTCAGTCAGATCCCCTATACCTTAAACAAGAGAGAGGTGCCCAACAGCATTTGTAGGTCGTATAGCTTACAAGTGAAAACTAATGTTAAAAAAAAGTACCATACCAAGGGTTGGCAGACTCAGCAAACAGTTTGACTGACTTGCAACAGGAGATCCATCCTGATGAGGATTAGATCCTCCTGTCCCTTTTTCTGGGGGGGATAACAGTTAGGGAGCATTTTCATTTCTGTGCTAATTCCCTTCAACCTTAGAGACCCAGCTCTTTTGCTGGATTTAGGACTTTTTAATTTTAACTCCTGAGTGAGTGGGATCTCTTTTCTCCCTCTCATATCTGTTTTTACCTGATTTGGGTTTTGTTTTTTCACTATTTTTGGAGTCTGACAAACTCCATAGGCATCTGCTTTTTGTATGGCGACACAGCACGCTCAGTGCAGTGTCACTGGGAAGTCCTTTGGATTCCCCTTATGGTTTAAATACCGTTTCTTGGGTGAACTACAGTTCCCAAGAATAGTAAAGTGAAGTTGACTTTATTTACCTTTTCTCTTCGTAGGTCCAGCACACCCCATCTTATCTGGATTGCTATGGGGTTACTTAGTAGCCCCTTACCCTACTTTCTCAGGTAACATTTTTGTTACCCACACTACTTTAAATGGCTGGTGTTAGTGGTTTAATTGTTTCCTACCTTTGTTCTTTTCTACCGCAGGCTGAACCCTCAGCTGCAGTACAGCACCCATGCGTGACCATTTTATCGAATTGGTCCATGTCTTCTTCTTTCACTATTTTCTGTTTGTGAGGTCTTTTTTGTCTTTTGCTCTGTGCATTGAGACAGGTTTGAGCCCTTTGATTGTCTTGCCTTTGGTGGGCTTCAGCCCTGAAGCCCGCCCCTGGCTCCAGTGTGTTTGGAAGGACAGGATGTGGGGGAGGGTCCTGAAACTCCCCTGTCCTTTGTCTCTAGGAATGCCTAAACGAAAACAGTCCTGATTTACCGGCTGGCTGTGCCTAAAAGGACAGCCACCCTGCTGTGGGATTGACCACCTAGGCGGTGCATGAATGGGAAATCCTTGCTTAAAAGGCAAGGTTCTTGGGACTACAGGCAGAGTCGACCACTGGAAGAAACATCTGAAGAAGAAACCGTGAAGAGAAGCCCGCTGCAACCTGCTGGACCTTCATTTGCCTGTTGAAGCCCTGCTGATGTGCTGATCTCCTTTTTCACCTTGACAGAGAAGCTCCGACAGAACGACTTTTCCCCTTGGGTTAGTGGGAACCAACTAACCCTGAGACACTTTGGCGCAATCCCCAACTTGCTGTGCCTCTCCGTTGCTGCAGAAGCCCAATGGCAGGGGTCATAGTAGAGTGTAACGTCTGCCACGAAACGAATCCAGCCAAAAGCTCCAGGAGTCTCCTAAGTACACTCCAGAAGCAGGAAATGCTGATGCAGAGTCCCCTCATCAGAGTGCAGGACATAGGGAGCAAGGAAAGTCCAACCAGTATCCATTGTTCTGCATCAGTGCTGTTTGCGAAGCGCTGAAATTGCAAAGTGCCACTGAAACGAAGAAACCCTGTAGCTGCTGATGACGTTCTCGAGTACTGCTGCAGGAGCCCTCCAGACATCTTCCACCTTGTCTCCAGGACTGAGGCTCAGGAACCAGGGTCTGCTTTGTAGCAAGACGGAATCCTGCGGGACCCCTTTCTATGAACCAAAGGTACTTTTCTCCAGCATGGAGTCTGGCAAGGATTCACATGTTCATTAATATTCCTTGTCGTCAGGCCAGGAATTCTCAGTAAAAGAAAAAACAGTTTCACTTTCACTTACAAACTGTCTTTCTCCTATACACCAATCACTGAGCTCTGGGTCATACTGTCCCCAGCCAATGACTGCCCTCTCCCTAAGCCCCTCCTCTGTCAGCCATCTTCAGATTGTTACCGCACGTTCAAGTGTTGGGAGTCCTCGTGTTTTGCTCCAAGAGATTTCCTACATTTTCGCGCTTTTTCACGTTCACATTTTTTTTCAAATAGAGCCGCGTGCTCTTTCCTTCTTTTGACCGACAAGCAGGGATCCGTTTGTCGGCGCATTTCATCGCCACTCAAGGGCAAGAATCATCGAGAGTTCAACGAAGATTGCAGAAGGCCATCGGGCCTACACCGCACGTCATACCATGTCGGAGGAGAAGGACGGAGGTTCTCTCTTCAAGCTCTGCTCCAGCTGCGGATTGAGGAATGTGTTTGTGGAGGACAAACACTCCCTCTGGATCACAAGGAAGCAGATTGCGAAATTTGCCTGGGATTCACCAAACACACCGTCAAGGATCAGCACAGTAGATTGGTGGCTCAATGCCAAGGCCTCTACCCCGTGTGGCAAACAGGGGCATGCCTCACCCAGGACCAGCCGTTCCGAGGATGGGCTTCTAAGTCCTTTGAGGGGGCTCCATCCGTGGCGGTCCAAGACAAGGCCAAGCGCTGCAAGTCCGTTTCCGTCAGGGTCGCTGTGCAAGCGGGTTCAGCGATGAGCAGGACGTGCTCATCTTTGCTGCCTGCCTCCGTCTCAAGTCATCGCTCCAGTTCCTCCTCGAAGAGGAAGTCGGCTAACACCGGGAAGCTGCGGGAGAAGCTGTAGAAAGTGAATATGCAGGATATGGTAGCCGTCCTACCCCTGAAGGCCCAGGTGGTCCAGGAGAAGTCGTCCTCGACAATCGAGCTGATGGCAGCCGCCCTCACAAAACTGAAAGGGGCTGACCTGGTCCAGGGGACCCATGCGAAGCCCATAGTGGCCCTTCCTCCCAGACGGGAGGCTTTGGCCAAGCCAGTGGAGAGAACACTGGAGAAATGGACGCCAGCCCTGAGCCCGGCCCAGCCTCTCAGGTTGCAAAAAGGGGGGTGGGGGGAGTGGAGGCCTCTACTGTGCTCCAGAGTATGAACATTTTCTTCTTTGGATGAAGAGGACATGGTGTCTGTTCACACGGTCTGGGAGGATGTGGGGAACGAGGATGACAGCGGAAACGCTGAGGAGGACGACGATGGTGAAATTGTCAAGGGGGATGACGACAACGGCAGAGAGGCCGCCGTTGTAGGTGCTGGGGCCAGCAAGCCTACTCCCCCTCCACCTACCAGAGACGTGTCGCTGGGCATAATGTCAACTCTCAACACGCTGGTGTCAGAGATCCAGAGGAGGATGCCAACGGCACCCCTAACGCCGGCTTCGGTGGTACCAAGTCCCTCGGCAAAGAAGAGGAAGTGGCATCCCATGCCTCCTCATCAACTGCCTGACATCCCCTCACCCCCTAGGTATATGGGGACAAAGACAGGCCAGCGTTGGAACACAGAGGCATGGTGTGATCAAGAGTATTACCATAATTAATTATACAGGCACATAGGTAAGAGACGGGGACTGAAAACTGTAAGCTTCCCCTTCTGGCGTAGGAATGGCTCTGGTTTCCACTGGTCACCCACCATCCCAGACTGAGAGGGGCCCCCACTCGTTACTGACAGGGTCAGCCTAATGACCCTTTAACACTAGTGTTGCTTTTTGCCTCAAGCACTGCACATACTGGCAGCCCTAGTAGAGCATCGTCGAAGTACCTGACATTTTTGCCCTTGTTAAATGAAGTTCTTCTTTTTCACACAGCCATCAAGCTGCTACTAATGTCCACTGCCTGTGTTTACCAACTCCAAAAATGTTTTAGCATGCTGTGAGATACCAAAGGGTGTCTCACTCTTTAGTCCTCAGACACTTGTCATCCAGGTGGCCATCGCCTTTGGATCCAGTTCCTGGGTGTGGACCAGTGCGGGAGGATCACTTGGGTGAGGGGTCTTCGAGGAGTGCGAGTGAGACCGCTGATGATGAAACATGGTATTCCCCCCTCTTTCATTTGTCCACCTCATCCTATTTGGTAGGATTTTCTAAAGTCCCAGCCCTCGCCCCTTTTACACAAACACTGGGCCGATGAAGAGGGTGACTGAGAGCAACCAGCCTACTCTCTCGCATTGTACCGGACATGTCACGTTAATCGGGTGGGGCAAAGTCAGGCACTTTACACTAAGTGTATATACCTGCTACTAGATCGCTCTCCTCACACGAATAAAACGCAACACCTAAAGACACACACTGAGCAAGGCGGAACACAAGTACGAGCAGAACTTCTGGGATGAAGGCACACCTAATGGAGCAGAGCAACGGACCGAAAACCCCAAGGTTTCCCTAGTGGAGATTGTTGCCTCTGACAGACCGCAAAAGACATATGGAGTAGGCCAGATCTCATCATTAAGTTTGCATTGTGTTTCAAGGTTGTCAGCGACCCCCCTGGGTGAACAGCAGAGTTGGGAAGGCAAGGCCAAGCCTGTGGTACAAATCTGGACTCCTGAATTGGAAATAGCAAAACAAGAATAAGCGCACACAGCCGGTGAGTTGCCAAGCGACCTGAGAAACCAGTGTGTGTTAAAGCGAATTAGCAATATTATATCACGAGTGAAGACTGCAGGCGTGTGGGTGCGACGCGAAGAAAGGCAGATCCATGAATGAACTTTGAAGTAAAAGGTCAGCAATACTAAGTAACAGAGTGATCCAGCGAAAGGAAGTAGCTCATTCAAAAGTCTCAGTGAAAGGTACATTGCTTGAAGCTAAAAAACAAGCAAACGACGCAAGAGTTAAGCAAGAGTAAAATAGAAATTTGAGTCGAAGTGGTATTATGGTGGTCTGAAAGAGCCACACGCTTTCGAAAGTCTTCGACATGCAAAAGGAGTCCGACTGGTGGAGACCCGAAGTACAATAAGCTTGGGGATGGGAGCCCCAACAAGTTTGTGTTGAACTGTGACGTGAGAGGTCTGAGCCCGACAGAGAGGGACCTATGTGAACTGTATGCTGTAAGGTTTGCGCCAGGCAGAGGGGGATCTTTGTGAATTTACATTGGTATACAATTTTGAAAGTCAAGAAAGAGACTTTACCGTGGATGTCCAGGCGGACTTCAATCCAATCCGCGATTTGTAACTGCTTAGAGTGTTAGAAACCGAGCCAGAACGTGTCATCCTGCCTAAAAAAGGACAGCTTCACTCCGTGAGGTTTAATGTGAGCACGAAAGCTGGTTGAACTACCTTTATTCTTTGGAACACTGATTTTTCCTTTTTACACTTTTTTTGTACAAGAAATAGGGCAAGCATTAGGTTTTGTTAGCATGGGCAATTTTGACTTGACTGACTCAATTGGGACTGTTTTATCGTTTGATGATCGAGACTACTCCCTTCTTAGTTATAGGGCAAAATAGGAGTTTCTCCGACCCCAACATTTTTAATAAAGGTTTTACATATTGTATCTATTTTGTCAGTGTAATACTAGTGACACCATGCCTTCCCTACAATGCCGACATTCATTCTTTTCCTCAAAGCAATTCAACTGCTTGTGTGTGGAAGCGCCCATTGAATCAAGCGGGCCCAACACAAATTCCTCCTTCATCCTACTGCTCAAGCAGGTGTTGTGTTCTGTCATTCAGCTAATGCCCATTGCCTTTAATCACAACCTCCAACAATCTTTCCAGACCACCAATTTGTTTTCTGTTCCTCCAAACCTTTTCAACTCTTTGGGCCTCATTAGGACCTTGGCGGAGGACCATGGCGCTATAAGCACCATGGTCCATGGCGCTAAGGTGCCAACTCCGCCATGGTGGTTCGCGGATTTACCGCCCCATTCCGACCTTGGCGGGGCGGTAAGTCCCCAATCCCCATTTTACCCTTCCCCATTCCCATTTTTGCCCCATAGGGCATAATGGGAGTGGGGAAGGCGTTAATTATGCCACCGTAAATTACGGTGGCAAAAAGCAGGCGTTAAAATCACCATGGCGCTAACGGACCTCGGAATCAGGCGGTAAGGGTCGGCGATGTTTACGCCGGCGTAAACCCCTTACCGCCTGGGTCCTAATGAGGCCCTTTGTGTGGAAGTGCAACCTTTTAATCAAGCTGTGCGGGTTCAAATTCTGCCTACGTCCTGCTGCTCAAGCAGGTGGTCTTACATCACACACTAACCTGCCACTAATGCCCACCACCTGTAATCACCACTTGCAACAATTTGTCATGCACCACACAGGTTTTCAGTTCCTCCTTCAATTGCGTGTGTGTTAGTGTGCCAATTAAATTAAGCAGGACCAGAGCAAATTTCACCTCCATCCTACTGCTCAAGCAGCTGGTGTGTTGCATAACACAATCAACCTGCCACTAATTCCCATCGCCTGTGATTACTATCTCGAACAATTTGTTCCAGCACCCCCACATTTTCTTCTGTTCCCTCAAAGCAATTCAACTGCTTGTGTGTCAGTGCCTGTTCAGTCAAGCTGCCGCAGTGCAAATGTGTCCCCTGTCCTACTGCTCTAGCAGGTAATGTGTTGGGTCACAGAGGCAGTCAACCCACTACTTGCACTCACTGTTGTGATGATGACTTCCAACATGTATTTTCAGCATACCAACATTGTGTTGTGTTCCCCCAAAGCTGTAGCACATACATTCTATTAAACTGCTTGTGTTTGAGTGGGTTTTCAATCAAGATTCCACAGTGCAGATATGGAAAATAAATTGTTTATGTGCCTGGCAGAGAGAGTTAAATCTCTCAAAATAACCTGTTAAATTGAGATTGCTTTTAAATGGTTTTGCAACAATAAAAAGTATAGGTAGAACCTGTTGAGCACAACCTAAAATCACTGTGCCCAAGTTCTATGACCTATATTTTAATGTCCTTTTAAATGATTACATGCACAACATGCAATGATGTTTTGTTTAAATGGACAGCATGCCCTACGTAGCAAAAATATAAAATGCTCCGGCTCTCAAAATGAAACAGTTACAAGTCGATACCACCCTCTCCCCTCTCTGAAAAGTTTCCAGTGGCTGCTGAAAAGTTTTAGCAGTGTTAGGAAGGAATGGATGCAGTCCAACTGGTGTGCGACTACACAGGACTTATATCTTGGTATTTGGTAACCCACGTTTTAATATAGGCCTGTACTACACAAGTTGCAATAGAATGATTGTATGCGGATGTTAGTTCACCACCCCTTCCTTCTCCGGCCTCTACCTTACCTCATACCACGACTTCTGAAATATCTATGGAACTTTATAAAAGGCAACTCCTGTGGAAACACAACCTGCAGATCTGGGAATGTGAGAGAACATATAACCTATCTGCCGATGACAGCTTTCTGGGCACTTCTTCTTTCAGGGGCTTCTGCGCCTGAAGTTTCCAGGGGCACAGGACTGGTGAGTCAGTATGATATGGAATGTGACATTGTTGTATGCGGAAAACTTTTGACCTCACTTGTAAAAGGTTTGGTCTGTGTGAGAGTGATAGAATACCTTGGGTTTTTTTGGGCTTCCCAAGAGAGACTATCAAGTAATCTTGGATTTAAATGTAGCTAAAAGAAGTAACTGGGATAGGGTAAAGAAGCTCTCATAAATAGATATGAGAAGACAGCTTCTCAATATCTAAACCCCTTAAGGGACTATGAGAAGAAAGCTAAATCTAAAAGTGCTATCTCCTCCTCCCTGCCGCTCTATAGGACACTTGGGCATAGCACCTATAACTTTAAATTGGGACAAAGCCCCTTGGCCCACAAAGCTAGAGGTCACTTCTGTGACCCCACCTTTAGCTGCTGCTAAGGTGTCTGAGCCTCCTGAAAAACCACATAAACTGGAAGTGGTTCAACTAGTACCCAGAAGCTTAACATTTGTTGTCCTAGTACCAATATGGTGTGATGCCATTAACCAGTTCACTGGTGTGACCCCATCTTCAATTCACACTGAGGCGAAATAACCTCTTGAAAACCCACCTAGAGTGGAAGTGGGTTACCCTGTTACTGAACTTCAGTGTTCCTACCCAATCTATAACACTGTGTAAAAGCTTTGGTGAAGTCACTGATGTGACACTGCCTTCAGCTGAGCCTGAGGTAGAAAGTCACTCTAAAACCTCACAGATAGTGGAGTGGGTCCTTGAATCTCAAAACCCGGACTCTCGACCCTCTCCTGTGGAGGCAATTCCTAAGGATGACAAGAACCTTGGTGTTCATGTCGCACACCCTGTGTGGTGTATATCCTTTAGAATAAGATCCCCTCCAGTTAACTCAGTAGTGGCTGAACCACTTGAAAACCCACTGACAGCAGAAGTGGTTCCTAAAACTCTAAACATGGACCCACCTGAAAACCCACTTACAGTGGAGGTGATCCAGATGGATGTACAAAGCTTAGGTGTTTTTAACAAACCTAAGAGGACAAGGAGTTTCCTTGACCCCAAGGTAAGAATTATGTTTTCTCCTTTAGTTCAGAGTGCCCAGAAGGAAACTTCCAGGCCTGAAAATCTGAAATACCAAAAGAGTAATAAGAAATCTAAGAATATCTTTCTTGCTCTGCCTTCTAATAAAAAGCCTGTGACTCCAACTACTCCTACAGGCGAGGTGGATAGGTGTTCTGCCAAGGCTAGGGTCTCTATATTAAGCAGGCTCCAAATCTGTGGGATACTCTACATAGGGCCCTACTGTAAGTCCTTAAGTTTGTAGGGCAACCTCTAACAAAGGTAAATCAAAAACTAGAATGTTAAGGAAATGGGAGCCAAAACCATGCTCTACCATTTCAATTCCAATTATAAAGTCTCTGACCCATACCTCTTCTGAGGAAGAGGTGGATAGACAAGTTGGAAACCTATGTAGGCCTTCGAGGACTGGTAATCCTCAAAGCTGGTGGAAATCCAGAAAAGATGAGTCAAGACTAAACACCTTGAGACTGTGGGGTGTTCTGATGATGACCCCATTGTAAATCCTAGTGTTAGGAGGGAAACTCCTAAGAAAGGTAAAGCCAGATCTAAGAGGATGTGGAAGCATGTACAATGCTTTGCCACAACCACTCCAACTAGGATACATCAGACCCAACCTGCTCCAGTGGGAGAGGTGTTGAGGAATCATGGAGACCCCTCTAGGACTAAATAATTTCTTTATAAGAACCCCTTTAAAAAGCCTATTGTAGTTTCAGAAGTTGTCACAACTTCTGAGGGACTGGTAAATCAGATCCCCGATACATTAGACAGGATGAATATGCCCAACAATAATTGTAGGTAATGTAGTTTGCAAATAATAACTAATATTGAAAAGTATCACAGCAAGGGTGCAAAAAGATTGCTGGTGGGCTCAGCAAACAGTTTAACTGACTGAAACATGAGATCCATCCTGGTGAGGATTAGATCCTCCTGTTCTTTAGTCTGGGAGGGACGAGTGTTAGGTAAGATTTTCATAGCAATGATAAATCTTCCTGACCTGTGTTATCCCCAGAAACATTTGCTTTTACTGGTGGATTATTTTTCCTTATACCTCTGTTAGTGGGAACCTTTTTCCACACTCGCACCACAGAATCTTTTTACTCTCTTTAAGGTTGTCATTTTTAAGAGTCCCCATAGTTTCTTTGAGAAGTTATCCTCTTTGACAAATTTTTGGCAATAAGTGCCTATTCTTGCTGGGTTCCCCTAGAGGCTCCCCTTTTAACTTTCTCTTGCTAGTTCCCAAGGGTAGAAAGGATCTTTAGATCCCTTTTACATTTTATTAGGCGAGACCAGCACCCTCCACTTTATGTAGAGTGCTGGGGAGGCACTGAGTATCCCCTTTCTCATTTTAAATGTAACATGTATGTAACAAGGACAAGCCTACCTTTAATGGCTGGTGGCAGTGAACCTTTTTATTAATTCGGTGCACCTTTACCGCGGGCTACTTGCACAGCCCGGTAAAGGCACCCATGGGTGATCATTTTACCAACATGGCCCCGGTCACCTTTGATTGCCATTTCAGTGTTCCTTGGCCTTTCTTGTTCCTTCCTCTGGCATACAAACTGGAAAATCCCTTTGTGTGATTTTTATCTTTGGCGGGAGTCCTATGGACTCTGCGCCCAGGCTCCAGAGTGTCTATGAAGACAGTAAGTGAGGGAGGGGTCCAAATTCTGCAGCCCTTTGTCTTCCAGCCTGACTGCGAGAATCCAGTTCAAACTGAATGGCTGGCTGTCCTGAAAGGATTGCCAGCCCCCCATGTTTGAATGTTCCAAGGCTGTTTGGCTGGTTTCCTACATAAAAGTCTGATCCTGGAAGCTGAAGATGTAGTCGACCACTGGAACCAAAACCGAACAGGAAGATGAAGAATTCACAGCTGAAACGATTTCCAGCGAACAGAGAGTCTGCTGTGTAACCGGAGCCTGCCTGAGCCTTTCCTTCAAATCGACCTGGGGACTCTGAAAACGATGGCCCTATCCAGAGCCTGGTGAGACCCACTAGACTCAAGAGGACCTGCATTTTGAGCCATCCATGCCATGCTGCCACCTTGCGGGCTTCAATACCTCAATTCCCTGGGACCTCGAGTCATTGTGCGGTGCACAATCTTTCAAATTAAAAATCTCGCTGAATCTTTGTGAGCATCCTGCTGGTTTTCCAGATGCACGATTTCAGTTCGAAAATTCCCCTTTCCAGAGTGCTGGACCTTGCAAACAATGAGAATCCGACTGGCGATATTCTGTCATGTTCTGTGCTACTGAAAAAGGTACTAAATCCACAGAGCTACCTCCAGCCACGAGGAAAACCTTGCCTAGAGCCTTCCCTGTGATCCTTGCTGCAGACATCCTTCCAGTGTCCTGTCTTCTTAATGACGGAATTCAATGACCAGGTTTTTGGCTACAGATCCTGATATTCTCCTGCTGCAAAATCGTCTTCTGTGCTGAGGTACTGTGCTGGCTTGTTATTTACTTACCTTAAGTCTCTTCTTTCCTGTGTAGGTTTGGGGTGTTTTCTGTGATTGGGAGGCCGCTTGTCCAGTTCACCCAAGCCACTGCTGTAATCCTCCTTGGTTGTCTTCTGTGAAGCCCCTGGACCCTCAACTAACTCTAAAATAAAGTACTCATTGGTTCTAACAGTCTTCCTTATGATCTCTGACTTTTGCTACTTAAGAACCTATCCTGAGCTGCCTATTGGACTCTAGACCCTAGTGATCCCCTTCTGCCACTGGCAACACTTATGCTCCAGGGATAAGGGAAAGACTTCGCAGGATTGGGCCTTTTGCCTTGAAAAGAGAATATGTGTTTCTCTTTGAAAGACATGGCTGCTAGAGAAACCCACCTTGGACGGATTATGTTTGTTAATCGCAGCAGCAACTAGGGGACCCTTAGGAAGACCATCATCTGGGCTGCTAACTGCGATAAAAAACGGCCTGGGTCTCGAAGCTCCGCAGAAATGGAGAGAATCATATGAAATGTTGGTGACCCTGACTACATGGTCCCCATCCACCCAGAGCGGCAAGATGCCAAAACGCAACACTTTGGCAATTATAAATTGCTATTGGAATCCCCAACGAACGACTGTTAAAGAGTTCTGCTCAACGATGAGTTCGACCATCGATCAGCTATATGAAGAGTTTGACAAAATGGAGATAATGGTATGTGGTGACTTTAACGCAAAATGCAACAAAGAAAACCAGGGAATGTGGACAAACGCAACTCTGGAACGTGGAAAAGCTTGGATGGAAATAATCAGCTCGAGAAACTTACAAAACACAGCTGCCCTATTCCCCAGCCAACTGAACATTCCAACATTCCAACTTGGGAACGGGGTGCTTCTAAAGCGACCTTAGATTACATCTTCATCTCCTCGGCCCTGGCAACAAACATAACAAGCTTCGAAGTTATCAAAACGATTAACAGCGACCACAACTTACTCACATGCACTTGGCGTGGGTGGAGACCAAGGAAACCGGTCTACACGGCCACGGTGGAAACTAACGCCCAGCAAACACGGTTATGCCTAACGGAAGCAAACCTTGGAACAAATAAAATCTGTCTGGGAGAAAAAAACATCAGCTAACCAACAAAGCAAGACAAAAGAGAGGCCAAATTACCTCGCATTGCTTTTCCCCTACAAGAAACCTGCAGGAGTCAGAAGGACGCCTCAACCCCACATCGCCCACGCATATAACAAAGAGCTGGTAGAACAAAGAAAACTAGGGCGACAACTAAAAAGAAGGGCAAAAAACTCAAAAAAAGAACAAGACTGGCGGGAATGGAAAACTGAAGCAAAAAGATACGCAAATTGGCGGAAACAAACTAGAGCAGAGCAATACCAACTGGATGCAGAAGAAATGATGAGAAGACTGGCAACGAACAAATCTAGCAACTTCTGGTCATTAATTAAAAAAAGTAACCTCACATCGAACTCAGCTCCGACAAATGCCGTCCCAGAAGCAAAATGGATAGAGTACCTTTCGAGGGAGTTTGAAGAGCCCAAGGAATCAGTAGAACAGACTGAAACAACTACAACATAGACTTTGGTGTCCACCTCGAACCCAGAAGTTATCGAATCAAAAATCAGAAAATTGAAAACATCTAGAGCTCCAGGTCCAGATGGATTAACAAACACCACCCTCAAGCAATTTCCAAAAGAATGGGCAGAGCTGATTGGAAAGATCTTCGAGGAATGCGGAAGAACCCAACAAATTCCAGAGACCTGGCTAAAAGCTGTTATCGTCCCGATTTACAAGAAGGGTTGTCGGGAAGATCCAGTAAACTATAGACCAATCGCATTACTAGACATTATGGGAAAGATCTTCTCTTCGCTCATTCTGGACCAGTGGAGGATTTGGGAAAAATCAGCAAAGTGTAAAGACACTCTGCAAACCGGCTTCCAAAAAAATGGATCAACAGCTACCAACATCTTGATAATTAACATCTTAAAAGCTAAAGTAAAAGAAGGGGCACCAAAGATCTATCTGGCTTTTGTTGACCTGTCAAAAGCGTTTGACAAAATAGACAGAAACCTGTTATGGAAAAAATTGGAAGCCTGGGACTGTCCCCAATCGCTGCTCGATCCTCTAATCACACTACACTTGCACACAACTGTAAGAGTGAAGCTTAATCAAGAGGGAATCTTATCGGAGGAAATCCAGGTAAAAAGAGGAGTAAAACAGGGCTGCCCGCTTGCGCCGGCGCTCTTTATCGCCTTTCTGGGGGACTTGCAATACGCTGAAGAAAACATCAGAACATTTCCGCCAAAAATAGGGAAAACCACCATCCCCCGCCTACTATACGCTGACGACGTAATTTTGATCGACCAGACTAAAGTGGGACTGCAAAGGAAACTAACTAACCTTACAGAATACATTGCGACAAATCATCTGGAGATAAACACAAATAAAACAAAAATCATGACACTTGAGAAACAATTGAAAAAACCAACAAGAGCGGCGTCATGGCACTTAGATGACATAAAAATTGAAAAAGTCAAAGAGATCAGATATCTAGGGTTCGAACTAGACAACTCAAAAACCGACCAGGCAATGCAAGCAGCAATCTGGGACAAAGCGAAGAGACTGTCAGCGCAAATGAGAACACTGGACAGGAAATTTGGCAAATTTTCGCTAAGCCCAGCAATCAATTTTTATAAAATGAAACTTGTGCCGACGTTAATCTTTGGAACAGAGGCCTCACTCAGCATGCCTCAGACGATATGGAACAAAATAGAAGGTATGGTCTGGAAACCCGTCCTAGGGCTGCCCAAATCAACGGCAATCGCGGCTATCCGAAGAGAACTGGGACTGCTATCATTGGCATCGATAGCCGATTTCAGTGCAATGAGACTTGTCGGGGGGGAAATTCTGCCGGGGTCTGCTGGGCCGTCCGCGGACCCCTGGGCAGGGAGGCCCCAACTCCTCCCGCGTATCCCAAAAATGAGTATGAGGCACACGCAAGAAGCAAGGTGGTTCTGCTGTTTATTAAACAACGGCAGGGATGGGTCAAGGATCGTACGCGTCCGTCCTGACTCTCTCTCCTCGTGGGGCTCGCAGGCCCTTTTTTACCTTAGTATGACGCGCTACTTGCGTCACCTGGGAAAGTTAGCAAAAACCTATCGTCACTCTGGATTGGTTCCTCGAGTGGTAGGGTTAGTATAGCATACGTATAGAGAGCGCTGTTAGTGGTTGAGGGTCAGTCAGGTGGTATACTTGGGTTGTCCCTTCAATTAGATACATGAAAATTGTTACATAAAGACCCCTGAGGATTGGCTAATGTTAATGGCGTCAGTGATAAGTGCCCCAGGTTCTGATTGGTCCACTCGCGAGCCACCCCAGTCTGGGACCATCGCTGTTCCCAGCTCGCGGTGCACCTGTCATTTGCAACAATGTATAACTATGGGTATGTGCAGACAATGCGAAGATTTGTTCATATGCTGGAGGGCAGACTACTCCCACCGCCGCAGATGTCCATTGAGTCGCTTCATTGTTGCTGCTTGTGTCTCAAAACGTGGGATCCAGGCGCCTCCTTCCTCCTTGGTCTGGCACCCTGTCAGGTTCGGCTTGGTCACGTGAGGAGAGACCGTGGTTGAGGCATAATTCTGCACATTTAATATTGCATTTTCCACTGTGTGTCTGGCTTAGTTTGCAGGTGTGTCCTTGGCTTCGGCTTGTGGCATGCGAGTTTGCAACATTGCGCCCTTGACTGTTTGTTCTCGCCGGGCTCATTCTGCAGGGTCATCAATTGTACTCTTGCTCGTTCAATGTTCATGGAGGCTCTTGCTTGCGGCCTACTTGGGCCTGGTGCATCGGTGGGGATGTTTGATGCACGGCGCTTTAGGTTATGGTATCATATTGCCTTATCCCCAGTATCGTGTCTTCGTTATATTTCTCATTGCAATGCATGGGTTAGGAGAAGCGTCAGCAAGCATTTTAGATGAGTTCGTTGTGCGTCTTGCGTTTCTGCATTTTAAAAAACCTATGTGAAAAATAATAAAGATGCGCGTCAGTGGGTGTGTCCGTCACCTACGTCATAGCACTGAATATGTTCTTTGTGTGGACTGGTGTGGGAGTGTCCAGTGTGCATGTTTGCACGGGTGTGCTGACCGTTGGCTAGGTCGTCATGGCATCTCTAACGATGTGTTTATTTACTGTTGAATGGTTCAGTCGAGTTCATCCATGCCGCAGGTGTCGGCATGGGCAGGGCAGGCTGGTGGGCACATCCGTATGTTCCTGTACCAGGGTATTTGGTACTCTGGTAGATAGGCAAACTCCTCTCGTGGCGGGTGTCTGGGCCGCGATCCTCTAGGCCAGGGGCATGAGGGGATTGGTGGGAGTCTTTTGTTCCATTCTCCCACTTCAGTCCCTCCTCTGGTCGACTTGTCGACCACAAACATATCTTTTTCTTTATCTCCTCTTACTCTCCATATTTTCGTTACTCCTCCCAAGTGTCCATAGTAGTTGACATGGTCTTCAAATGAGCAATACATATATACACAGGTTCCTCCAGGTGTGCAGTATACCCATTTCCCTATGTAGCTCCTTGAGTTTCTTGGGTTTTCGAGCTTCACATATGGTGGGTCCAGGTGGTTGGTGACGATCTGTTTGCGCAGTTTTTCTCTTTCTTTTATTATTGTGTCCGTGTGCTGGCCATCATCTGCCGGCATCAAGGGGTGCATACCAACCATTTTGATCATTTCGTCTGTAGTGCGTGCCTTCCGGGCCTTCCAAAATCTTATTATGATCAGTGCAGCTCCAGCCAGTATTATGCATCCAACTATAATCTTCAGCCCGTCCGACAGCCAAGATGGCATCCATGACCATAACATTGAAAACCAGCTGTCATCCTTCTTCACTCCTTTACTTTCATCCATCATTTTGGAGTGCATCTGGGCCAGGTGTGATACTGCTTCTGTCAGTGTACCATTGTCAGCATCGTTAGCAGGAATGAATGTGCAGCATGATTGTCCTATCTTTGCACAAACTCCTCCTTCCATTGCTGTAAGGAGATCTAATACATATCTGTTCTGTAGTGCTACCATCCTCACTGCTCGCAGTTCCTCTTTTATTGCGTTGAATCCATTTACAGTAGAATTAATTGTCATCATCAGCTCCCATCGAGTTATCTGGAGCCATTTTGCGTTTGCGTAAGCTTGTAGTCCCGGGTGTATTATTGATGAGAAGAACATTGCTGCTTTGCTGAATAGTCTGTGTTCTGGTGGGATTGAAGTGAGTGCTGCTTCCGACCTTCCCCATAGGTAATTTCCTGTCAGAGGTTCTCCTTGTCTCTTCTTTTTATTCAGGACATTGTTGTTGTTGTTGTTTTCGTTCTCTGACCCCTTCTGAGGTTTTACAAATCTCTTCTTCCTCTTGTTTCCTTCATCCATTTTAGGGAAGTTCGCCATGTTCACATGTTTCTGGGGCACCACTAGTGATGGTACATTAACGTGTACCATTGTGCATATACCATTCCACAGAGGGGGCAGTGTGTGGTATGCCTTGTTTCCGCAGGCCCAGTAATGGTCCATTAATACTGCCGTTCCTGCTCCCCCCTAAGGTAACTCCATCATGCTTGCACAGTTGGTGTTGTATCCCACGTCCACTTCTCCTCTATGTTGGTAGCATATCTTAGGTGCAGACAGCGGCAGTATGCTTATTGGGTCTTCATCCTTCTCCATCCATGTCAGCATGGGTACGTACTTGCCCCAAATCGTCCAACATCTGTTGTTGTGTTCATCAATAGTCGTAATATTTTCTCTTGTTACCATGTTGCTGCCAATCACTCCTATGTCCCATTTGTTGTCCATGTACACCTTCCCTGTTATTGTTACCAGTGGTCTTTCCCAACATCCTTGTTTACCAGGAACTTCAGTGGCGTACCAGTCACATGGTAGGTATTGTAGTGTTACTTTCTTCGTTTCTCCCTTTTCAGGACCACTTGTCATGTATCTGAATGCTTCAGCATGCAAACTGCTCTTGTGATAACTCAAATAAGTCTTGAGGAAGTTGTTTTCGTATGGATATGTGTCTCGCGTTTTCCACACCAGTTTCACCACCGTCCCTTGAAATCTCCCTTTCGTTTGGAACAGTGCCAGGTATATTATACATCGTGCTGTCTTCATCTATTTCCGTGGCAATGAATGTTCGAGAAGCGCTCATGGCGTATGGGATCAATGAGCAGACGTAGCAGCTGTCTTCTGTTGTCTGCTTACCTATTTGGGTCATGTGTTGGTACCACATGTTGTTCGAGACGTGTGCTGAATCTGTTATGTAATTATCAATACCTTTATTATCTGAGTATGTGCTGCGTTTAACTCTATTTCCCTTATGTGGAATCTTGCTAGTACCACCTGACGTAACACCTGTTGCAGCCGTGGGTGGGGGTACATTAGGTTTGGGTACAGCCAAAATATTGATAGCATAACTTTTCTGCCATACAGAGGCAGCCAAAAACCCGGTGATCATCAAAATTCCTATCATTTTTATTACAGAAGCTAGTCTCACCGGCATTTTGCTCTTACCTTGCTGCAGTCCGGCAGCTTATTCTTGCGACGTTAAAGTTGCCCGCCTGAAAATTCTCAATAGGCTTGTTATTAGTGTTAGTTGTTGTTTTCAAGCTCTCCCTATCAAGTAGTCGTTCAGTGCCCAGGCGAAGAGCTGTTCCCACGCCAATCTAAGCGATCTGTCTCTTAGGGCAGGCAAGTGTTGGTGAAGATGGGGCATTGATTGTTCTATGGCCAAGATAAATGCTGTATAGTAGACACGTACCCTCCTTCTTTTTAGGTACTTTGGCCTTTTTATGTGATAGACAAATTGGTGTGATAGGGCTTCAGGGTAGTTATTGTCTGAGGGTAGCATCTACTCCTGGGCAATGAACTTTGTTAGTTCTCTGTTTTCTTAGCAATACAATAATACGCGGTACCTGCATGTGCGAGAAAGAAAAAAGAGAACATTCAAGTGTTTACATGTGTATATGTGCAAGACAATGTCCTTCAATTGGGTGGTTACTGTAGTGGGTAGGAGGTCGATGGGCAGGGGGTTTGGGGTTGAACTGGCGGAAGTCTCTTTACTCTTTGATCGTGTGACCATGGGGTGGGCGGTATGGGAATTACCAGTTTCTATTTCAGTAGTTGTCTCTGGGGAATCTGGGGGGTGACAGGGTATGGAGACACTTAGGTCGTCAGCTGTGGTAGAAGTCTCTTCCTCCGTGGGTGACGCTGTCGCTGTTCTTCCAATGGCCCTGTCGGTGACGCTAGGACGGGTCTGGAGTTTGCAGATCTTTACGTCGTGTAGGTGATTCCAAGCACGCTTATCCTGCAACTTTACTGCTCTCGTAGATACCTCCTCTACAAGGTGGGGTCCAGTGAAGCGTGGGCTGTTTCACTTTCTATTGAAATTGCGAAGTAGTACGTGGTCACCTTTAGCAATTTGGCACAGTTTTTCCTTTTCCGATCCTTTGTCCGCGTCTTCTTGTTGATCACTCTTAGACCCGCCCCGCGTGCGCTCGAACTGTTGAGACACAAACACTACACTAGTAATCAAAGAAGACACATATTGGTATATTTCATCACCAAGAACAGTTGCAGTGTTTTCATAGTCTGTGAATGCTCTTGATGTTGGCGTTAGAGGAAGGCGCATTTGACGTCCGGTCACCACCTCGTGAGGAGTGAGGTGGTGGTCGGAGCCTGGTCTGTCCCTCAGCTCAAATAGAGCTAACGGAAGGCAATACAACCAACTCTTCTTTGTTGTTTGCTGTATCTTTGCAATTGCCTCCTTCACTAGGCCATTCAGGCGTTCGCATATACCATTGGCCTGCGGGTGATATGCACATGCAAATTTATGCTTGATGTTCAGTAAGGATGTGATGTGCTGGAACATTTCATTAGCGAAATGCGGGCCGTTATCCGACCGCAGTACCTCGCACACTCCCCACCTGGGGAAAACCTCCCTCACCAGAAATTTAGCTGCTCTAAATGCATCTGGATGTGAGCAGGGTCCTGCCTCAATCCCCCTGGAGAATGGGCATACCACTACAATCATGTACCTATTTCCTTGACATACGTTGATCATATCAACGTAATCAATATGGATGTGCAGGAAGGGTCCCTCTGGCCGGGGTATAGTACCTTTTATCACTTTCAGTGTGTGACCGGCCGTAAACTGTTGACATGTGAGACAATTGCTGATAAAATTTGTCACATGGGAATTTAACTCTGGACAGAACCAATCTTCCCTAATTCGTGCTGCAATAACTTCCTTGCCTGTGTGGGCTGGGTGGTGGAGTTGGCTCAGGGCGATGTTCAATAGTGCCAATGGCATTACCATCTTTCCAGTGTTACCCTGACGCCATAGTGCGTCAGTTGGCGACATTGTACATCCTCTTTTTACCCATATTTCCTTTTCTGCCATTGGTGCAGCCGCTTGTAACTCCATTATCTGTGTGGCTGGGAGATGAGTGTACCCTTCTCTTATCAACATCTCTTTAGCTATCCCCCTCCCTCTCCCTCTCTCTGACTTTGGGGGGTTCCATATCTCACCAAAATATGCAGCATACTTCGCATGTGCGTCTGCTGCTGCATTTCCTTTTGAGATATGATCTTCTCCATTAGTGCGTGCGGTACATTTGACCAAAGCTAATTCTTGGGGGTCATTTATTACTTCAATTAATTCAGCTAATAGGAGAGCATGTTGCACTGGGGTGCCGTCAGCTCTTCTAAACCCTCTTCTCCTCCATTTGGACAATCCTGAGTGGACAGTAGATGTGACATATGCGCTGTCGAAATATATAGTCACTTTTTTGTCAAAACTTTCCTTCAATGCCAAGATCAGTGCAACTAATTCTGCTGCTTGAGCAGAGTAATGTTGTGGTAATTATACGCATTTCACCGCCACACACACCAATCCCTCTGTCATTTTTACCACTGCTGCCCCAGTTCTCCTTATCCCATCACTTTGGTCTATTGTTGATGACCCATCAATGAACAAGAGTTCTCCTCCATTCAGCGCATCCTCTTCAACTTTTCTAGTGCATGAGTACATTTCGGTAGTCTGCGTACAATCATGTGCATAGTCGCCTTCCTCAATGACTTCTGCTATAAACCTTGCAGGATTAACTGTGCTGCATCTAACAATTGATAATTCTGGTCTAGATAAGATGATCTCATAACCTGACGCCCTCTGCGTGGTTAGTGTGGACTTAGGCTTGTTCAATATTGCAACTAGTGCATGTTCCACAAATAGTGTGGTTGGGTACCCCATTGTAATTGATGATGCTTTCTCTACCGCAAAGGCAGCTGCAGCGAGGCCTTGTTCGCAAGGGAAATGTCCTAACATTACAGGATCCAAGTGACCGCTGTAAAATGCTACTGGTTTGTAACCCATGCTTGTTTTTTGAGCCAACACTGCTTTCATTACTGCTGAGTCGCAATGTGAAAATATAAAGAATTGTCGTTCATAATCTGGGGTGGCCAGTACCGGAGCAGTTGATATTGCATCTTTCAGTTCATCAAAGGCCTCTTTCATTTCCATTGTCCACCCCAATTTTTTCTCCCCTTTGTTAGCTTCTCTTAATGCCTCAAGTAGGAGTCCAATGTATGAGCTGTAATCAAATACCCATGCTCTACAGTAGTTGCACAGTCCCAGGAACTGCTGCAGTTCCCTCACTGTTTGTGGCAATGGCGTTTTCGATATGGCCTGTGCTCTTTGTGGTGCAATCTTTCTTCCGTATTGGGATATGAGCTGACCAATGTATAGTACCTGTTCCTGACAGTACTGTAACTTTTCTTTGTCTACCCTGTAACCCTTTTCAGCCAATATTGTCAGCATCTTCAATGAGTCCTCTCTGCATTTGTTTTCGCTTGTACTGCAAATTATTTTATCAACATACTGCAACACTGTGCTTTCCAATTCAATGTTTCCCAAGTCCATCTGTATTACTCTGTTGAAAATTGAGGGTGACTCGCAGTACCCTTGTGGCAATCTGGTGTGTTTCCATTTTGTGTTTCTGTACGTGAAGCTTGTCAGATCTTGTGAATCTGGGTGCAGGGGTATTGAGAAAAAGGCATTTTTGTGGTCAATCACTGTAAATCGTGACGCTTCTGCTGGAATGCCACACAATATTGTGGCCGGGTTTGCGGCTATGGGGTATTCTGCTTCCACTATGTTGTTCAAGGGCCTGAGGTCCTGGATGAAACGCCAAGACCCTCCTTTAGCTTTGCGCACTGGATATACAGCTGTGTTACATGGTGATTCTGATGGTACCAATATGCCATTATTTATAAGGGCCGTTATTGTTTCATATATGCCCTCATCTGCCTCTTTTGATAGTGGGTATTGCTTCACTCTAGGGAGTATTGCACCTTTTTTCAATTTTATTCTTACTCCCCCTATACTCTTTATGCACCCCACGTCATAGGGACTAGTAGTCCATAATGATGTTGGGACTTTTGCCATATCCTCCTCAAAGAAGGGAACTGGGGTGGATGTGGGTGTTTCAAGTGCCATTGCAATTTTCTGTGCCACTTGTTTGTATGTCACTCTTAGCCATATTGCTACACTCATCATAAATACCATTTCACCTTCTTCCTTTTCTTCTGAAAAGAGCTCCTCGTCTGACACCTGGGTGAGCCTGCATCCCTCAGCTAGGGCTATCACTGCCCTCCATGCTCTTCCTTCCCTGTCTTGGGCATGTACTGCGATATAATCAGCAGTTGCTATAATGCACTCCATGCTCACTGAAATCACCTTTCCGTCTGGTTCATTGGCTGGTGTTTCTGGTCTAAACAAATAGGCTGTTGGCCTCCTCCAGATCTTTCCTTCTATTCCTGGCATCCATGCGAATGCCATGTCTGTTCCGTACTGGAACAGTTCGCCATCTACTGGCTCAGCCCTAATCACTGTCTGTCCACAGTATGCTTGCATAATTTGTCGTGCAGTGAGCATGTTTATTCCTGGAGTGGAGCAAATTATGCCGTCCTCCGTAAAGGAGATAGTCATATTCAACCTGCTCATTATGTCTCTCCCGAGTATGTTTACTGGTGAGGCCCTAGAATATAAAAGCGGGACAGACATGTCATAATCCCCTATTGATAAGGGAATGTTATCAGTAAAGGGAACCAACCCCCTAGCCCCAGAGAATCCTTGGGTGTTCATGGCCTCACCTGACATCTTAAATTTACCTTCCCTTATGGAAGACCGGGTCGCCCCGGTGTCAACAAGGAATGATAATTTTTTGTCACCTATCGTTACCTCTAAGTGTGGTTCCTCCGCACTATTAGGTGTTACCGACAGGATGGGACACACCAAGGCCGTCTGTGGGCTGTCCTATTGTGGGTATAATGATTGACCACTTCCTGTGTAAGGGTTGTGTCCCAGGACCGTCACCCTTCCCAGTTGTGTTTGCTGTAGTTGTGTATTGGTAGAGGTTATTTTATGGTCTTGAATTTGGGCAGGTTGCTGTACTTGCTGCACTTGATGTTGTTGTGTTATCGCTACCTGTTGTGGTAGTGAATATGTCTGTGGCTGTTGTTGTGTTACTAGTTGTTGCTGCACATTTCCCGGTTGCAGTGCCTGCTGTTGTTGGGTGTCCTGTTGTTCCCTTGTAGGCCCTTGTTGTCCCTGTTCTCCCCATGATGGTGTGCTTGGTCTCATCCTACATGTGCGTGACATGTGCCCTAGTAATCCACAAATCCAACATACCGGTGGTTCCCTGTTCTGCCATGGAAAGCTCCCTGAATTGTCCTGATATACTGGCTGCCCGGTGGGGTAGACATTTCTGAATCCTCCCCCTTGCTGTTGTGTGTTATAGCCGTATCCCCTCATCATTCCTCCCCTTCCCCTGTTGTAATTATAATATCCAGCTCCTGGCGTTGAGTATCCTCCTCCCATGTTAGTCGTGTATGGTTGGAGTGGTGGCAGCTGTTGTGCTACAATCTGTGATGATTGTAATTGGGAGGGATCTTGTGCAGCCACTACTTGTGTGGGGTTTTGAGTCATTGTTGCAGGTGTAGTTATTAGTGCACCTTCCATCGTGTATTTAGTAAGTTTTTTCTGTACCAATTTAGCCTCTTCCGCTTTTCTATCCTCTTCCTTTTGTTTCATCTTTTCTTGCCATGTCCTACAATGATGTACTATCATCAGTTGTATTTCTGGCCATGCTTTTGCTTCCATCTCCACTACCTTCTTCAGTTGTTTCTTAACTGCTTCTGGGAGCCCTTGTATTAGTATATGATAGAATATTGCTGGTGTTTTGTCCCATTGTTCTCTAGTTTCCATACGCCACTTCTCTTGAATTTCCTGGATATAATCAACAGGATCTTCGTTCTCACGCATCTTGCGTGAGGTAATTGCTCCTATGTCTGATGTGTCTGGGTACTGTACCCTCAGCGCTTGCCACAATGCATGTCTGCAGTTTGCGAATGGTGCCCCATCGTGTGATGTGTTTGTTATTGTGACCCCGGGGAAGCCTGCTCTCTTCCAGATGTCATCTGCTGCATCCCCCAATATTGATATTAGAAGGCCCTTTACATCCCCCACTGCCAGTTTCTGTCCTGCGGTGTGTTTTTCCATTTCATATATCCATTTTCCCGCACCTCCACTTAATGATGGGAGCCTGCACTTTATATTTTCCTTGTCTGCATGCTTCCAAGGGACGTATTGTGGTCTAACCCCTCCCCTCTCCAGAAGTGGCATTAAGTTGTGTCCTGTTTGACCCCCTGGGTTCCACAAAATCGAGTCCGTACACCCCTCTTCTTCTTCCGTGTCTTCTACATCGTCAATTGCGTCCATATTTCCCCTGCTCGTAACTGTTTCTCCTCCATCTCTTCCCCTTCTTTTATCAGTTCTTTTATTTAATGTGGGCGTGTGTATTCGTTCTCCCTGCCTGCGTCCAGGGAGGTCTCTAAGCCTGCCTGCATAGGGTGTCAGTTCGTGGGGGGAAGGGTGCGAGTTTAGGTGGCCATGTTGCTTGTAATGAGTGTGGGGTGGTGGAGCATGTTGGACGGGATGATGAGGGTGTAGCTGCACGTGTCTGCCTTCCCGCCATTCCTTGCTCTTCCCCCTCACTTCCCTCCAGTTCTTCCTTTCCCCTGCAGGCCCATGGTGATTCTCTATTTGTCCGGGTGATGTATAATTTATCTAGGCTTTCCCTTTCACTATTTCTTCCTTCCTTCTCCATTCCTTCTTCTTCCTCACTACAAAAGTCATCCAGGAATGGCAACCCCCAATCTGTCTTTTTCCCCCTTAATCGTTACTGTTTTTAAGTCTATTAGATCCGTTCCTCCCGTTCCTTCTTTACCAATTGCTCCCCTTTGTGCTGATGTTGTTGCTACTTCTGTGTCTCTGTGTACATACCTCCTTACTTCACTCTCCCCTCTCCTATCTTCTCTTTCCCCTTCATTTTTCTCCGCTATTTCTCTACCAATTTCCTCTCTTTTCTTTTTCAATTCCTCCATTACTTCACTACTCATCTTTTCCAATATCCTTTCTTCTTCTCTCTTCCTTTCCCATCTCGCTCTTTCCCGCTCTAATATACCCTCTATCATCCTCCCTTCTTTGTATTTCCTTGTCGTTTCTGATAGTAATCTCCTCTTCCATATTTCCATTTCTTTTCCTTTCTCTTCTTCCTCTCTTTTCTTGTCACGCAGTGCTGCTCTTGATACCCTTTCTGCTACTGCCTTTACCCTTTCGGCTTCTCTCTTTTGCTCCTCAGTTCGTTCCCTCATTTTTTCCAACTCATTCTTACTTTCTTTCCTTTCCCGTGCTCTCTCTCTTTCCTCTCTCTCGAGCTGCTTGATCAGTGCATTCTGCTCATCTCTTAATTCTGCTAATCGTTCCTCCAAAATCTCTTCCTCCTTTCTTTTCCCCTCTTCCCTTTTCATTTCACTCTTTCTGGTATTATCCTCGTCCATTTTCCTTACTACCTCCTTCTCTTCTCCTGTTAATGAACCTTGTAATTTTAATAGTACCTGCGCAGCTACCCACTCATCATGTCCTATTCCCGCGATCTGTTCTTCTCCAGTCCTCCCTTCCCCTGCGGGCATCTTCGTACAGGCTGATCCCGTCGTACTAGTCTGTTCCCCTCCCGTGTGGCCACCTGTAGCTGTGTATGGTGGCGGGCTGTATGCCGGGTTTGAGTACCCCTCAGCCGCCCTTAATTGTTCTCTTACCATTTCTCGTAGTTCTGTTAAAGGATATAACCCCCCTTCCTCCTTTTTCACTACCTTCGCTAGGGGCATATCGTTGCTCTGTTCCTTTTTTATTTCCTTTTCATTGAGGTTGTTACTTTTTTCTCCTCCCTCTTGTCCGTTCCCTGTGTTCTGTGTGCCTTCACTCTCTTTTTCCCCATTCTCTCCTTCCTCCTTAATCTTCTTCTCTTCCGTTGTTTCCCCCATAGTGAACATTCCGTTTGGTCCTGGTCGGGACCCTTGGAACATCCTCCATAAGTTAAACACCTCCACGTGGTGTGTCAATTTCTTCCCCTTGTATGTGTTATGCAGATGGGTTAATAGTGAATGTTGGGTATATGGATCGAAACTGCCATTAGGCGGCCATGGTGTTGTCATTTTGTTGTCCGTCCCCTGTGTCCATTCTATGCTGTATTTGATCAGTTTCTCCCTATGGGGTGACAGTGTTTTACATATATGCTGTAGCGGGGTAGTGAGGGTGCTCCCCCACCCTCCCGATCCTGTCCCGTATGACATAATAGCACTTCACTTGTTATCCTACCCCTATTTGGTAGCGGTTATCTTGCTAACAGTGTACGCTATACAATCTTAGATCTTTACCTGGCCCCGTAATTTTGGGGACTTTAGATTGTCCGCTAAGGAAAAATAGTAAAATATAGCATTTGCATTTATATATTCTTTTCTTTCTTTTCTTCCTTTACCGAACACCTTTACGGCCCCCTACGGCCGAGGCGCACATAGCCCCCTGCGGCTGCGTGCCCCGTGTGACGTTCTTATACAGCCGTCCCACTTTCTTTTACCCCTCCTCCTCTTTCTTCACTTGTCGTGGCCGGCGTTCTCCGTGCGCAGCCACGTCCCCCTTTTCACCTTTCCCCGATCTACTCGCTACCGTTTATCTCCGTCTCCACTCCCTTACCATTATTCTCTTCCCCACCACTCTCCGAAAGATGCCTTGTGTTCGAGATATCCTATGAAAGCCCTGCTGGTGACGTCACCGATCTCCTCCAAACTACTGGTAAGTTCTTTACATGTTTTTATAAGTTCAAAATACGCTTGCAATCTACCCCCGTTAACCCCACAGCTGTCTTCCTGTCACGCCTGGAACAAGGTAATCAACAATATAATCGGACTGCGCATGCTGCGTCGCCTCGCGTGTGATACGCCCCTCAACAGGAGGGCTTAACCAGCCAATTATCTTCCGTATTAGGCAACCAGCTAGCTACCGTCTACAGGGAAACGTCATCTATCTATCGAGTTTCCTGCTCGATCAAATAGGGATCCTCATCCACTCATTGATCAATAATCACCAAGTCATAGGAAACCGCGCACACACACACCCTTACACGTGGTCGCGACCTAGGCCAATCAGTGTCTGCGAGCGGCCGCACGTGATGTTTTCGTGCTCCGCCCCCTCCTCTTCCGTAACGTAGTGGACTGCTCTCGCACTTGTCCAGCTACCATTCACTTCACCGTCAACACTAATTTATCAAACCTTCGCCGCGCACCTGTGTAACACCTCCCGCCTCCCGTATTCTATTCCCTCCCCCTCCCTTACAATTTCACATTGCTTGTTGGGCGTGGCATACTCACCAAGTTCTCTTGATGCGGGGCCGCTCGACTGCGTGCACCCCTCCAAGCGGCTCGCCACCTCCCCTCGTCTGGACCACGTCTGGACACTCGCCAACCGCGGGCGGGATACTTCTCAACCAGCTCCCGAAGGCCAATATCCGGATTGCGCTGTCCGGTCTTCTCGCAGTTCCGCAATGGTCCTGTAGTCCTCAAAAGGGGGCAGCGGCAGAGGGGGCCGCGCCACCGGGCCTCCTCGCAACGGGAGCACTCGGAAAAATAAAATAAAAGCAGATCTTAAAACAACGGATCTCAGCAGTGCCTCCAACTTGTCGGGGGGAAATTCTGCCGGGGTCTGCTGGGCCGTCCGCGACCCCTGGGCAGGGAGGCCCCAACTCCTCCCGCGTATCCCAAAAATGAGTATGAGGCACACGCAAGAAGCAAGGTGGTTCTGCTGTTTATTAAACAACAGCAGGGATGGGTCAAGGATCGTACGTGTCCGTCCTGACTCTCTATCCTCGTGGGGCTCGCAGGCCCTTTTTTACCTTAGTATGACGCGCTACTTGCGTCACCTGGGAAAGTTAGCAAAAACCTATCGTCACTCTGGATTGGTTCCTCGAGTGGTAGGGTTAGTATAGCATACGTATAGAGAGCGCTGTTAGTGGTTGAGGGTCAGTCAGGTGGTATACTTGGGTTGTCCCTTCAATTAGATACATGAAAATTGTTACATGAAGACCCCTGAGGATTGGCTAATGTTAATGGCGTCAGTGATAAGTGCCCCAGGTTCTGATTGGTCCACTCGCGAGCCCCCCCAGTCTGGGACCATCGCTGTTCCCAGCTCGCGGTGCACCTGTCATTTGCAACAATGTATAACTATGGGTATGTGCAGACAATGAGAAGATTTGTTCATATGCTGGAGGGCAGACTACTCCCACCGCCGCAGATGTCCATTGAGTCGCTTCATTGTTGCTGCTTGTGTCTCAAAATGTGGGATCCAGGCGCCTCCTTCCTCCTGGGTCTGGCACCTTGTCAGGTTCGGCTTGGTCATGTGAGGAGAGACCGTGGTTGAGGCAGAATTCTGCACATTTAATATTGCATTTTCCACTGTGTGTCTGGCTTAGTTTTCAGGTGTGACCTTGGCTTCGGCTTGTGGAATGCGAGTTTGCAACATTGCGCCCTTGACTGTCTGTTCTCGCCGGGCTCATTCTGCAGGGTCATCAATTGTACTCTTGCTCGTTCAATGTTCATGGAGGCTCTTGCTTGCGGCCTACTTGGGCCTGGTGCATAGGTGGGGATGT
Organism: Ambystoma mexicanum; assembly: GCF_040938575.1. Lineage (NCBI taxonomy): Eukaryota > Metazoa > Chordata > Amphibia > Caudata > Ambystomatidae > Ambystoma > Ambystoma mexicanum. Next base: position 471,199,056 of record NC_090932.1, on the reverse strand, counting down.
TTGATGCACGGCGCTTTAGGTTATGGTATCATATTGCCTTATCCCCAGTATCGTGTCTTCGTTATATTTCTCATTGCAATGCATGGGTTAGGAGAAGCGTCAGCAAGCATTTTAGATGAGTTCGTTGTGCGTCTTGCGTTTCTGCATTTTAAAAAACCTATGTGAAAAATAATAAAGATGCGCGTCAGTGGGTGTGTCCGTCACCTACGTCATAGCACTGAATATGTTTTTCGTGTGGATTGGTGTGGGAGTGTCCAGTGTGCATGTTTGCACGGGTGTGCTGACCGTTGGCTAGGTCGTCATGGCACCTCTAACGATGTGTTTATTTACTGTTGAATGGTTCAGTCGAGTTCATCCATGGCGCAGGTGTCGGCATGGGCAGGGCAGGCTGGTGGGCAGGCTGGTGGGCACATCCGTATGTTCCTGTACCAGGGTATTTGGTCGTCTGGTAGATAGGCAAACTCCTCTCGTGGCGGGTGTCTGGGCCGCGATCCTCTAGGCCAGGGGCGTGAGGGGATTGGTGGGAGTCTTTTGTTCCATTCTCCCACTTCAGACTATTCAGAAAAATCATCCTAGCAGACTCCCTGCCAATCTACGCTTTGATCAAAGAAGAACTGGAGAACGGTAACTGCGTCGCATTCAAGAAATGGGCTACAATCAGAGAAGAAAGTTTATCTGACATATCATGTACGGAAACAGACCTAAAACAAAATCCGGATAAAATCAAACGTAAACTCGAAGAAAGGGACTGGATTAGGACATTACATGCAGCAGCTGAAAACAAACTATTACGACATCTTCCGCCCACGTTTAACAAACCAAAAGTGCCAATCAAGTATGTCAGCAAATTTACAGAAAAGAAAAAAAGACTGCTGTTCATGAAAACGAGACTGAACATACTGCAGACAAAAGAAATACTCGCCATTCGAGGGATGGTGGAAAATCAAATTTGCCGGCTATGTAAACACACGGAGAGCGTGGAAACGCTCAGGCACCTGGTGCTAACTTGTCCCTGCACCAAACAAAACAGAACCACTTACCTGTCACCGCTGATTACGAACCCCTTGATGGCCCAGGAAGACGATATGTGGAACAGACTAATCTCCGGAGAATCCACACGGTGGACGGTGGTCATGGCGATCCTAGTCGAACTGGCTTTCACACAGATCAACGAGACCACCCCTTACTGAGGCCGCTTTCACACAGCGAGCCTAGTGGACAAAACGCGCGACGACCTCTTTTGTGGCCGACGTACCCCGCATCACTCACCTAGTTTGATCTGTGGAAAGCCTTTTTAGAAGAACCAGGAAAGAAAGACTTTTCAAAAGAAAACTCAAGACATCTTTTGATAAAATTACAGGGTTGCCTGAAATACAAATCAATTAAAAAAAAAAAATATATATATATATATATATATATGTGTTTAAAAGTGACTTACTTACAAAAGAAGTTGGTTAGTAACTTTAACTCTGAGAGTGAACAGTTACAGTTACAAAAGTTATTGCTTACCTTAGAAATGTTCAGCCATTCTGAAAAGATATGCAAGGTTATTTACTTACCTCAGTAATGTTCTGCCACTCTGAAAAGTATATGTAAGGTTATTACTTTACTTAGAAACGTTCAGACATTCTGAAAAGTATATGTAAAGTTATTACTTACCTTAGAAATGTTCAGCTATTCTGAAAAGATATTTAAGGTTATTTACTTACCTCATTAATGTTCTGCCATTCTGAAAAGTATATGTAACATCATTCTTTCCTTAGAAACTGTTTCTCCATTCTAATAGAACGTAAATGTAAGGTTATTTTACCCACCTGTAAAGGGGCTGTGCCTCTTTCTCAAAAGTAATGCTGTTAGCTTCACTAACTATTTCTTTCAGAGAATAGGTGTATATGTTTCCCAACTGGGTCTTGTTTCCCCTGACTTGCTGTTATCCTGTCCAGAATAAGTCTGCATTAGGTTTTACCTACCGAGAAGAACCTTGAGTCATTCATAAAGTGTGACACTGGGTTGTGCTTTCCCTGGTCTGTTTTAGACAGACACAAAAATAGTCTGAGATGTATACCTGCCTTTAAGTTGCTGATATCTCCTTTGAAAAATGTATAGGTTTTGCTTACCTTGAGGTATCTGTTTGCCATCCTAAAATAAGTTACACAAGTTATTGCTTATCTCAATCTGTGCTTCACTGATCTCAAAAAACACCTGTAATAGTATATTACCCCCTTAGGTTTTACTCACCTAGTATAACTGTGTGTTATCACAAATGTAGGTATAGGTTTTTACTGTTCTACTATTCCCAAAAGTATATTGTCCAGTTGGTTTACTATGTGATTTATTGCTGAGCGTCATGGTACAACTGCTAGGGTCTACTACCTGTATATTACTGGAAGTAATCTAATATTAACTATTGGTTTACTTCCCTAGAAATCCTGTTAGGTGTTCCAAATAAGGTTATATGCTTTGGTCTGTGTACCTTCAAGCATAGTGTCGTGTTTTTCTATAAGGTGTTTATATGATCTGTGATAGTACTTATTTTCCCAGAAGATTTATCTGAGCCTACTTTAAATAAACCATTCGTTTTTACAATACAGAGTGTTTCAGTGTTTATTTTGACCACTTTTATTACAATTACTTTGTACAGATTCTACAGCCCCCTCTCCCTCCTAGGATAAGCCGGACTGCTTTGTCTACGCTACCCTGAACTCTGGTGGTACACCCTCTTATACTAAGAGTGGAGTCTTGTACTGTCTCCATTAAATGGTTTTACTAAGCCCTTAGTTGGACTTCAGAAAAACTGTCCTAACAAGCAGGCCTTACTATGTCCAGGAAAATCTGTCTAACCAAACGTGTTTACCTGGATCTCTTAAAGGTTCAGGTAGTGCGGCGGATTCTGAATACAGTGAAAGTTCAGCTGTTTTGGATTTGGATAAAACATTTGGCACAGGTCTCGTGAGTTGTGCTCTGCAGCAAGATGGTATGGTCCAGATAAATAGTCAAGTCTTAGTTCAGAATATCTGTTATAATTTGGAGGAAATGTCCTTGTAATGAAGAGTGGGTATTGTCTCAGTTGGTACTAAGAATGGAACAAGGAGATGCACATTCATGCAACTCTTTGCATTACCACACTGCTTCAATGGGAACGATTACAGCCCTCAACTGTAAATTGTCTGAATTTTACCTGGCTATCTCCAAGTCTTGCCATTAGAGAACTTTATATATGTCTAAAATGCGGTGATATTGTTATAATTAGTTCAGTAGGGAGGGGAGAGGGTTGAGTTACATTTTTGGAATTAGAAGCAATTTGGTACTATCACAGTTTATTTCTGAAAATCACTTGCCACGGTCAACCTTTCTTGATTAATGTTAAATCTAATGGTATTTACCCTGGTATTGTTATCTTTCAGGCTGCAAGAGGTATCTCAGCTTCAACTTTCCGAAACATAAGGGGCATCCTCCAAACGCAGCAGGAACAGAGGGTTGTCAAGTACCCAGATATCACAAGCCTTAAGAAGAAGCTTACCAAGGAGGTCACCCAGAAGTTGAAGCAGATGCAGAGCGGGAGCACCTTGCCGGCCCAGCCTTCCAGTAAGCTTTGAGTGACAATCTGGGTGGTGCAGGGGAGAATGGAGCCCTCACAACTTCTGCAAATGTGCAAATCCTTAGCATCTCAAAATGATAAACTTGGGAAGGCCTTGCTGAATTTCCCTTTGAACCTATCTTGTTCTGCTAGCAAAAGCTAAAGGCTAAAACCACACCATAAGTGCTTTTGATGGCCAAGATAGGAGGAGCACAGGTCTGGAGTAAAAGAAAACACAACCTCGAGAATTCATATTTAGGGTGTTTGTGCAATTGTGCATGAAATAGAACACTCAGCACAACTTCTGTTCTAGAATAAGATGAAATTTGAAACAAAAACTAGTAGGAAGTGCATGATACATTTTAAGCTGGTTTAAATATGCTTTCACCCATTCAAATAATGACACACAGCCATAATGGGGGACTCATTGTACAATATTGTTTCTGATTGTATTTCCCAAGTTATCGTTGTGGATACTTTCTAACAACACTCTTGCGGGCTAAACATGACTTATTTGTGAACTACTGTACCTCCCACCTAGGGTTGCAACCCCAGACCTCCACTTAAAAGCATATGTATTCCATTAGCTAACCTCTAGTTTATGTAATTGTGGCCTTACCTCTCATTGGGGTTTCCAGAAGTATATAGAAATGCCTACATGTCAGCACTTACAATAATTTACCAAAGGAGTATGTAACTCTTCTGCTACTATAGCACAGTGCTATTTACACTGTTTTTCTAACTACTGCCCTTCAGAGTTCCAAGACCATGGTCTCCACACTGCCTTGCTACTGCACTTGCATATTGGCCTGTAGTATCCATGGTATTCCTTTTCATGAAACCATGCGTATCACTCCTCTAACATACCTCAATCTAAATCTAGTCTGATCTGTTAACGTCTTATGTAAAGCTTGCCATAGTGCTTCCCATCAACCTATGACCTTTTGCACCCATTGAGAGTTGATATTTGGCACATATGCAGCTCTGTGCTGTGCCTTAATGTTGGCTTGTACTAATCTCAGCTATTCCTATAGCTGATGTCCCTCTGGTTCTTTCAGTGACACACCTCATACATACGTCTCATGTTATCACAAGGGTAGGTGCCCACATGACTGTACCCCAGTCTAACTAACCAACAGCAGCACCTGCTCGCAATTATTGTTGGCCCTCCTGGGGTCTGCCACCTGCGACCCTCCTGATGTTGTTTACTTTGATTCTCATGATCCCTCACCACTGGCTAAACTAGTCAGGGTTGTTGAGAGTTGCAGTCTAAATCAATTAGAGAGGCAAAGGTTGCAGATCCCTAAAGAACAGCTAGTGCGCTTCAGTCCATTCCTTTAGCACTGTGTCCTGTTTTTAGCTGTGCTTGTCTATTGATCACAACTCACTGACTTCTCCATTTTGCAGTTGATAGCCCAAGAAGTACCAAGACGTTGATACAGCCACGGCCAGTCTCCCCAAAACAGAAGAAGGTTAAAGTGATTGAATCAAAGCCGCATCCCACACAACCTCCCAAGCCAATACCACGTAGTAAGATTCCCAGTCCGGCTACCATGCCCCGATCCTTTGCTCCTGCTGTGTCCCGCCCCATGCGCTTCAGGTGAGGACTTATTTTTATATTTGTACTTCCTTTCTTTAGAATTTAACACAGTAAAAAAAAAATTACATTTGTTAAACAGTAGCATCAAATTAGTTTTTGCTTGTTTCTGACAGTGAAACTGGTATTTTAGATTATACGTGCCTCTGAAAACAGCTTTATGCAATCAAACATGTACAAACATTTGGACCATATTTGTGTAGATGCAATAAGATTAAAAAAAAGACTCATGGACCAATGGCAATTTTTTATGAGTGATCAATAGCAAGGCCAACTATTCTGTCATTATAAAATACTTTAGAAAAATGATAATCTATCGGTTTCCTGGTCTCCTCTCTAAAGTGGTATGTTTAGGAAGGATTGATATCAGAAGTGCAATCCTTTGAGACCTACAAGAATAAAATAATTGGTCATTTGAATAATGCACCTGAATATTGGCTGTGATTAACAGGCAAGGGAAAATAAGGGGAAAGTCCAAAGGGTACAGAATGCTATAGTGCGTCTCATCTATAGACTTCGCAGGCGTGGCCATGCGTCGGGCGCCAGCCATTCTCCTCACTTACTGGGGGCCAAGGATCGCCTCCAGTTCACTTTGTTCGTACCAGACCTTCAAATGCCTAAAGAACCTGACACCCAACTAATTGAAGAGCAAACTCCAGAGTCACTCTACTGCTCTGTGTGAGAAATGCAGACTGACACCCCCTAAATCCTCCACTCTTTAAACTTTCTTCTAAAGTGGTTCGGTGGGTTGTTGTACAAGGAACTAAAATGCACAATAGCATCCAGCCACTATCTGATAAATGTATATTAACATATAGATGTATTATATTTACACAAGAATCACTTTTAAATACTTAGCAGAAGAAACCAAAACACTTAAGATTACTTTAGAATACTTTTCAAATGCCACTGCTTAGTTTTTACTTGCTCGCGGTTACAATTGTTACAGCTTTTGACAGTAATGACAGTTATATCATATTATCGGTAATAACGTGCACTCACGGAACTTAGAAGAAATACGGTAAACACATTTTCTCAGCAAAAACATATATGATAATGACTTTGAGGAAGGAAAATAGTTGCTTAGTGTTATAATAGCTGGGCTTGAGGTTCTAGAGGCAGTTTCTTTGCACATCAAGTCCTTTAAGTCCAAAACAAACCCTAGCTGAAGGCCGTTCAGAGAGGGCTCAAAGTCTTAAAAAGCAGCAGACTACAAAAAAAATTCCTCTGGATATTTTCTAGTCTCTAAGATGAATGAAGATATAACCAACGTTGGCAACACTGTTAAAGAACTTGCTAAAGGGACACAAGTAGCAGCTTGGGTCAGAGGTAAGAGGGGATTGCACTGGATACCTCTACGTTCACTCCAACACTCTGGAGCAACTTTTCAGATTAAGGCAATACCTTTTTTCCCACAGTACCTTTGGTTAGAAGAAATGTTCATGGCTGGATCCTCCTCGATGTGGCAGTGCTGGACCGACCTTCGGACTCCTTGGTCTGATGGCGAAAGGCAGGACAATGGACAGGATCTCTCAGCAGCTGTTCGAGGGAGGATCTCTGGCATGGATTTCAGCAACTTCTCTGGTCACTCTGCGGTTTTGGCACCTTTTTCTGCAGAACCAACAAAGGATGTGATTCGACCGGTCAAGAGGTTCACCTGGAGCTCAGCAAAGATGGACTGATTCGGCCGTTCCACGATGATGGACTTCAGTTGGGTCGGAGTTCTCCTCGTATTGCACTGGAGAGGCACAGCACCTCAGGCGATGACTCAGATTAAAGTTAATCTTAGGACTGGTTGTTCCCATCAGTCAAAGGGAAGGAGTCATGCTTTCGGAGTTCCTCTGTCGCATTGAAAATGGGGTCAGAACAGCAGTGGTCACTTCACGGCATTGCAAAGGGTCTGCAGGCATCTCTGGTAATCTTGTTTTCGGTTACTTCAGTTTCCAGTAGTTGACTTGCCTTTCACCTCAGGAACCTCACCTGTTATTCAGTTTCAGCAAACACTCCTCTACACTCTCTCTCAGCAGTTTCCAGAAAGGAACGGGTGGCTGTCCAATCAGGATAGCCAGACCCCTAGTGGGAGCTGATTTCATTCAGGCACTCAGGCAGACAAAGAACGGGGAGTTAAAAACTCCTCCAACACTTCCTGCCTGTCCAGAAACACTGGAGCCTAGGCGGGGACACCCAAGGGTTCCAGCCAAAGGCAAAACACACAGACAGACCTCCCCCTCCCAAAATGGTAGAAGGACTAACAAAGAACAACCATGCTACAAATGTCGAAAAAAGAAAGGAACCACCTAGTACTTGGGTGACCCTATTGTGCATAACCGGGGCTATGGACATAGGCCCTCATTACGACCCTGGCGGAAAGTAACTGACATGACCGCCATAGCGCAAACAGCGTTTCCGCCACTGCACGAAGGAGCAAAGTGCGGCTGATTCCGACCCATCGGGCACGAGCATTACGCCATGGCGGAAGTGCAAAGTCCGCGACGGCGGAAATGACCCCAAAACGCCCCTCACCGCCGTCGTACGCCGCCCTAGGTGCAATACCGCCACCCATCTCAGCGGTCACCGGAATGAGCGGCCGGCGCAAACTACGGCCACCGTAAATATACGGAAACGGAAGCAAAAACATGGGGCCGGAACGGGAAACAGCACACCGTACACCTATAAAACAGAACCCCCACACAACCATTAAAACTCCGACCCCGAGACACATCCCAACCCGTCAGCCAGCCCAGATTAAAAAACTAAAATGGGAAAAGTAGCCAAAAAAGCGTGCGACCGCAAGCGGCAGGTCCACTTCTCCCATGAGGAACTCACCGTGCTCACGGAGACCCTCCAGGAGCATGCTGCCGTCGTCTTCTCCACGCAAATGACGAGGACGGCCCTTGCGAACAAGAAGGCCATATGGGCACTGGTGGCACAGCGGGTAAGTGTGGTGGGGACCGCACCCCGCAACCCACAGCAATGCAGAAAGCGATGGGACGACCTACGGATACGCGTCCGGAGCATACTCTCTGCCAACCGGAACATCGCCACAGCCACCGGGGGAGGATCGGAATCACCCATCAAGTTGACCCCCTGGGAAGAAATCTGTGCCTCCACCATTGGAATGGAGAGCATAGAGGGAGTCGGAGGGATGGAGAAAGGAGTGCAGACATCCGAAGAATCAGGTAGGTGGCCCAATTGAAACTATGCCAAATCCACTATTACCAACCATGTGAAGTACCTGTGTCCCCATAGTGCAATAGGAACACATGTCCAGGAGAACGACCACATACATCGCCATGACAGCGCCCTATAAAAGTCAGAATAAATACATAAATAATTAAAAACCCCAAAAACACACCCTACATGTGCAGCATGCGCACCCTAACTGCAGACTGCAAAATAACTGCATCCCCAATCCACACTAAAATGAGACCACCTCCAAGGCCCTGACCCAAATCACCCTCAGGTACCACCCCAATGCATGTGATATAATGCCATTACAATTACCACTGACCCATGAATAACGCTCGCCCTCCTCTACTCCACCACAGGGTCCGATTCAAACGACGAGCTCCAGGATACCCCTACCAGCACACCTGCAAAGAGGGCCAAGACCAACGGCCAAAGACCCTCCACCTCAGCTGCACGGATCAAGACACGGCAGCAGCACAAATCAAGCGGCAGCACACTGGAGGGGACTCCAACAGGCACCCCAGCAGCCAGCACGTCCACAACAGCAGCACCACAGGTCCCCCCAACGGATGCCACAGAAGGCACTGCCTCTGGTGGCAGCAGCACCATGGGTGACACTGCATTCATGCCAGCATGCTCCGACACAGAAAACGGTGCTGTCGACGTAGGACCCATCCATGACCTGTCACAATCCCCCTGTATGCATCATCCCGTACACCATGAGGAAACCACGCAGGGGCACCCACAAGACGACGACTGGCCAACCCCCCCAAGTCCTGTGGCAGGGCAACATGAGGCGTCCAGCCCCTCTGTGACACCACCGCAAATGGGCATGGCCCAGCAGAGGCAACAGTCCCTCGAGCACATGATCGTGCAACAGCAGCAACTGGCCACGCTCCTCAAGGACCATGCTGCTGAATGTGGGGGTTCTAAGGCAGCCATTGAAACATCTACTGAGACACTCAGGGCAGAAATGGAGCGAAGTTCCGCGGGCCTGAGGGAACAGATGGAGAGAAGCACCGAGAGCCTGAGGGAACAGATGGAGAGAAGCACCGAGAGCCTGAGGGAACAGATGGAGAGACGCACCGAGAGCCTGAGGGGGGAACTGCATGCGACGTCCAAAGACTTATGTGGTGAACTTGCCGCTGTGCGCCGTGTGCTCACTGAGCTCTCACAAACCCTTAGGGACATGCATGGACGTGAGCAGGCAGAGACATCATCCGTTGCAAGTTCCGTCCAGGGCAGCCCCCAACGTAGATCTGGGAGGACCCGGCGCTCTACAGGCAGGGGTGCCCCTGATACCCGGAGAGGGGGCTTGCAATAGCGTCTGCCCACTGACAATGAGCATCTCTGGACACTGGTGTTCGGTGGGGAGGTGGGAGGGTGTAGGGGGTGTGTTGGGCTACATTGGGTGGCGGGTCGATTGGGTGTGTAATGTCATTTCACAAATGCAATACAATCCTACACAATCATCCTATGAGATGCGTGGACATTGATCTTTGTGTACGAGGCCTATCTATGCGTACAGTCCACAATGTGCATGTCCCAGACACACACAGTGCCACAAGTCCCGTGTCCATGTAACAGCCACCAGGCGTGAGTGCTAGAAGCATGCATCTATGATACTCTGACGAATCTCACGGGCCTCCTGTGCCTCGCGGCCTCCTTGAGGTGCTGCCACATCCCCGCCCTCATCATGACCATCTTCAGGTGCTTGCAGTTCTGCGTCGGGGGGCATGGCCACATTCTTACGTACGCACATGTTGTGTAGCATGACACATGCCATAACCATCTTTGCAACCTTCTCATGGCGGTACAGGAGTGCCCCGCCAGACCTGCTGAGGCAGCGGAAACGAGCCTTCAGTAGGCCGAATGCCTGTTCTATGACCACACGGGTACGTGAGTGGGCATGGTTGTAGTCCTCCTCATGCTGGTTCTGTGGGTTCCGGACTGGTGTAAGGAGCCATCTCTTCAGTGGATACCCGGCATCACCTGTATGTGGACAACAAAGGATGTTTGTGGAATGTCATTGCTACGTACGCATCCCCCCCTTCCTGCCAGGTCATTCACGCATCACCTACCCCACATACTCATGCATAAAATGAGACTCACCGAGTAGCAAGGATCGGTGCCCTGCGTGTCGCTCCATGTAGCGTGGTATCCTAGAGTTCCGCAAGACCATAGAATCATGGGTTGATCCTGGAAATCGTGCACAACAATGTGTAAAGATCCTTTTGGAGTCACACACCATTTGTACATTGATAGAATGATATTGTTTCCGGTTGCGGTACTGGACCTCCATGGCATGTGGGACAACCAATTCCACATGGGTGCAGTCGATGGCACCAATGCAACCCGGTATGCCGCCAAGTGCATGGAATCCCACTTTGGCGTTTGTAATCTCCTGCTCCGAGCGTGGTAAAGTGATGTAGTCGTCTGAGTGCTTCAGGAGGGCATCAAGCACTTGGAATAGTGTCCGTGAAAATAGTGGCTGTGAGATGCCATGCAGCTGTCCGACTGTGTGCTGGTAGGTGCCTGTGGCCAGGAAGTGGAGTACAGACACCACCTTCAGTAGGGGTGGGATGGCGGTTGGGCTATCTATCATGCTGACAAGGTCGGCGTGTGTCATGTTGACAATGGCGGCTATGGTGTCCCGGTCCAAGCGGTAGAGGGTGTGGATCTGCTCAGCTGTGAGGTTGAACGGATTAGCTCGGAGGCGTGGGATTGCGGGCTGCCTGCGTGGTGCTGGTGGGGCTTGCTGGCCCTGCCTTGCCCTCCTCCGCCTCCTCCTCCTCCTGCGTCTCCTCTGTGCGGCCGGTTGTTGGAGTAGTTGGCGTTCGTCTTCTTCCTGCAGTTGGAGTACTTGCAGTGCAATCAGGTCCCCCTGGCCCAACATCGCTAGTCCTGCCGGTAGCATTCTGGAGTGGGTGTGGTTGGGGGAGGGGGTTGGCCGTGCAATTTATGTGTGTTCAGGCTGTATGGCCTTCACCTGTGGTGATTCATTCCACCTGTGTCAGCTGCAATGCCTTTCGTGCGAGCACGTCCCGCACACACCGCTGCAATCCGACGCATGGCATCTTGCATTTACATTCATGTTTTCAATCCGGATGGCAGTGGCATATTGGTTTATTTGTTGATTCTGCTATGGCCCCATTGTTCCACATACTATATTAGCATTCGCGAGCAGACTTGTGAAGGGTCAGTGGAATGTAGTACTCGATCAACGGTGGACCCTCATGCAGCACCGTACCGACGTGCACCGACGGGAGGGGAGTAACATTACTGATTGGGTGCAGTTGCCATTTTCACACACAGCCGCACTGCATAGATGAATTTGTGAATTTAAGCGTACACAGGTGCCTTATCGACGTGATGTTGCAAATTAGGAATTCGAAGGACAGCGCTTTCGGGTCTCAACTAGCGGCGTGGAGACGCCCACAGGTCTGACTGGAAATATAACGTTCCATTGTTGAATGTCCTTGGGACAGGGCCCATGACGGGTATGCAATGATTGATATGAATTGTATGGGATGCGCAATAGCGTAGTGGACGATTAGGCAGGACGTTCCCAAATACATGTTCCTTCACTACACTGGGAATCCGGGCAGGAGCACAGTGGATTTTGCAGGCTGCATTACGCACAGACTCAATGGAAATACCTAATGTCATGTGAGTGGATATTCTGGCGTTTTCATACCGGGACGAGGGAATGATGGATGGATGCATGGACAGATGATTTAATTGGGGGTCTGCCATGTACATGGCTATTTGGAATCTGTCCCCTTCCCCTGCGCTATGTGATGCAAAGCTGCCATAGTGGGACCATCGTCTGTCTGCCCTTGTTGGACCCTCCCTGTCTCGACGCGCCTTCAATCACTTGTGTCTATGCACGTTGATAATCCCATCTGATGGATCCTGTACTGACAGGCGCATGCACACAGAAACTCGTTTGTGATAGTGTATCCACCTCGATTAATGTCGTTGTATTTCGCAAGTGATTTTCGGGTGGAATTGGTCCGTTTGGGTGGGCTAGCATGCATATGGTTGTATGTTTAGTGTGTTGCATGTAGTGAGTTATTCGTATGGAGTTCGGATGCCCATGCCATTTTCTTTTTCATTCGGGTGACAGGTATCTCCTCCCCTTCTGCCGCTGCCATCTGTACGCCACTCCTGCAGATGGCTTCTTCAGTCGACACCTGCAGCTTCGGGTTAATCAGTGGAGCTCCATTACGGTCTTATGGGACGATCGTCAATGGGCCACATGTCCTTACGCAGTACTAGTGGCTAGGAGCAGCATACCTACCTTCCAGCTGGACTAGTGCCTACTTCATGGGACGGCCCTGCGGTCCTGGCCGCTTCCATGTTGCCTTTTTGGACGTTGATGTAGCCCCTGTGTGCCATGGGGATACAGGGCGTCACACAAGGGGCAGCTGGTCATTTTTTGCGGATGCAGCCCACAGTAATGATGATCAGTTGGGAGTTAATGTTCGTATGGCTGTATGGGCTTGGTGATTTTGATGTGCATTAAATTTTTATTCAGATATTGCCCGTGTGGCGTTATTCTTTGCTGGTAATGTGGCATATCCCGATTTGTGGCGCGATGTGTTGTGAGGTGATCTGCATTGGGTTCCGGCTTCTGGGTACAGTTGTGTGGTACGTGCTTGTGCTGATGGTTGGTTTGGCAACTGGCATGTGTACAGGGCTGGTGCGGTCTCCCTCAGGTTGCTGCTTTGCATGTTTACACTGGTGGCATGCGATGGGGGACTTGTTCATTCCACTGGTTGCATGGTGTGACTACATTGCGCCTACGGGGAGTTGTGCTATGTGGCCAGGTAGTGGAGTATGGGCACTCAGCAGGGCCATTTACGGTTGGTTCGCGATGCCGTAGTTCTCGCCATGGCGGAATGGTACTTTCCGCCATGCTTGATGGCGTTATGTGGATGTCCGCTGGGGTCGGCATTCGCGTACCGTTGCGCCATGGCGGAATTTACGGTTTTGCAGGGCGCGCGTGCGCGTACTTGGTGCAGTTTGCGTTGGCGTTCACTACGGTGTCGCTGATGGCATCGTACTTTACGGTGACGGGTCTTAATCGCAACGGGCGGTATTCGATGGCGGAATTCCATTTCCGCCATCGTTTTTCGGATTCCGCCAGGGTCGTAATGAGGGCCATCACCTTATGTGGAGTGCCAAGGGGATACTTAGTATCCCCCTTCTCTCTGCTCCTGTGACTTTTTAGTCATATAGACAATCTCCTAGTTATGGCTGCTGGCAGTGGATGTGTTCTACCAACTATTGTGTGATTTTCTACTGCAGGCTATGGCCCTCATTACGACCCTGGCGGAATCCGAAAAACGATGGCGGAAATGGAATTCCGCCATCGAATACCGCCCGTTGCGATTAAGACCCGTCACCGTAAAGTACGATGCCATCAGCGACACCGTAGTGAACGCCAACGCAAACTGCACCAAGTACGCGCACGCGCGCCCTGCAAAACCGTAAATTCCGCCATGGCGCAACGGTACGCGAATGCCGACCCCAGCGGACATCCACATAACGCCATCAAGCATGGCGGAAAGTACCATTCCGCCATGGCGAGAACTACGGCATCGCGAACCAACCGTAAATGGCCCTGCTGAGTGCCCGTACTCCACTACCTGGCCACATAGCACAACTCCCCGTAGGCGCAATGTAGTCACACCATGCAACCAGTGGAATGAACAAGTCCCCCATCGCATGCCACCAGTGTAAACATGCAAAGCAGCAACCTGAGGGAGACCGCACCAGCCCTGTACACATGCCAGTTGCCAAACCAACCATCAGCACAAGCACGTACCGCACAACTGTACCCAGAAGCCGGAACCCAATGCAGATCACCTCACAACACATCGCGCCACAAATCGGGATATGCCACATTACCAGCAAAGAATAACGCCACACGGGCAATATCTGAATAAAAATTTAATGCACATCAAAATCACCAAGCCCATACAGCCATACGAACATTAACTCCCAACTGATCATCATTACTGTGGGCTGCATCCGCAAAAAATGACCAGCTGCCCCTTGTGTGACGCCCTGTACCCCCATGGCACACAGGGGCTACATCAACGTCCAAAAAGGCAACATGGAAGCGGCCAGGACCGCAGGGCCGTCCCATGAAGTAGGCACTAGTCCAGCTGGAAGGTAGGTATGCTGCTCCTAGCCACTAGTACTGCGTAAGGACATGTGGCCCATTGACGATCGTCCCATAAGACCGTAATGGAGCTCCACTGATTAACCCGAAGCTGCAGGTGTCGACTGAAGAAGCCATCTGCAGGAGTGGCGTACAGATGGCAGCGGCAGAAGGGGAGGAGATACCTGTCACCCGAATGAAAAAGAAAATGGCATGGGCATCCGAACTCCATACGAATAACTCACTACATGCAACACACTAAACATACAACCATATGCATGCTAGCCCACCCAAACGGACCAATTCCACCCGAAAATCACTTGCGAAATACAACAACATTAATCGAGGTGGATACACTATCACAAACGAGTGTCTGTGTGCATGCGCCTGTCAGTACAGGATCCATCAGATGGGATTATCAACGTGCATAGACACAAGTGATTGAAGGCGCGTCGAGACAGGGAGAGTCCAACAAGGGCAGACAGACGATGGTCCCACTATGGCAGCTTTGCATCACATAGCGCAGGGGAAGGGGACAGATTACAAATAGCCATGTACATGGCAGACCCCCAATTAAATCATCTGTCCATGCATCCATCCATCCATCATTCCCTCATCCCGGTATGAAAACGCCAGAATATCCACTCACATGACATTAGGAATTTCCATTGAGTCTGTGCGTAATGCAGCCTGCAAAATCCACTGTGCTCCTGCCCGGATTCCCAGTGTAGTGAAGGAACATGTATTTGGGAACGTCCTGCCTAATCGTCCACTACGCTATTGCGCATCCCATACAATTCATATCAATCATTGCATACCCGTCATGGGCCCTGTCCCAAGGACATTCAACAATGGAACGTTATATTTCCAGTCAGACCTGTGGGCGTCTCCACGCCGCTAGTTGAGACCCGAAAGCGCTGTCCTTCGAATTCCTAATTTGCAACATCACGTCGATAAGGCACCTGTGTACGCTTAAATTCACAAATTCATCTATGCAGTGCGGCTGTGTGTGAAAATGGCAACTGCACCCAATCAGTAATGTTACTCCCCTCCCGTCGGTGCACGTCGGTACGGTGCTGCATGAGGGTCCACCGTTGATCGAGTACTACATTCCACTGACCCTTCACAAGTCTGCTCGCGAATGCTAATATAGTATGTGGAACAATGGGGCCATAGCAGAATCAACAAATAAACCAATATGCCACTGCCATCCGGATTGAAAACATGAATGTAAATGCAAGATGCCATGCGTCTCATTGCAGCGTTGTGTGCGGGACGTGCTTGCGCGAAAGGCATCGCAGCTGACACAGGTGGAATGAATCACCACAGGTGAAGGCCATACAGCCTGAACACACATAAATTGCACGGCCAACCCCCTCCCCCAACCACACCCACTCCAGAATGCTACCGGCAGGACGAGCGATGTTGGGCCTGGGGGACCTGATTGCACTGCAAGTACTCCAACTGCAGGAAGAAGACGAACGCCAACTACTCCAACAACCGGCCGCACAGAGGAGACGCAGGAGGAGGAGGAGGCGGAGGAGGGCAAGGCAGGGCCAGCAAGCCCCACCAGCACCACGCAGGCAGCCCGCAATCCCACGCCTCCGAGCTAATCCGTTCAACCTCACAGCTGAGCAGATCCACACCCTCTACCGCTTGGACCGGGACACCATAGCCGCCATTGTCAACATGACACACGCCGACCTTGTCAGCATGATAGATAGCCCAACCGCCATCCCACCCCTACTGAAGGTGGTGTCTGTACTCCACTTCCTGGCCACAGGCACCTACCAGCACACAGTCGGACAGTTGCATGGCATCTCACAGCCACTATTTTCACGGACACTATTCCAAGTGCTTGATGCCCTCCTGAAGCACTCAGACGACTACATCACTTTACCACGCTCGGAGCAGGAGATTACAAACGCCAAAGTGGGATTCCATGCACTTGGCGGCATACCGGGTTGCATTGGTGCCATCGACTGCACCCATGTGGAATTGGTTGTCCCACATGCCATGGATGTCCAGTACCGCAACCGGAAACAATATCATTCTATCAATGTACAAATGGTGTGTGACTCCAACAGGATCTTTACACATTGTTGTGCACGATTTCCAGGATCAACCCATGATTCTATGGTCTTGCGGAACT
Organism: Ambystoma mexicanum; assembly: GCF_040938575.1. Taxonomy (NCBI): domain Eukaryota; kingdom Metazoa; phylum Chordata; class Amphibia; order Caudata; family Ambystomatidae; genus Ambystoma; species Ambystoma mexicanum. The sequence continues at coordinate 471,182,369 of NC_090932.1, read as the reverse complement.
CTAGGATACCACGCTACATGGAGCGACACGCAGGGCACCGATCCTGGCTACTCGGTGAGTCTCATTTTATGCATGAGTATGTGGGGTAGGTGATGCGTGAATGACCTGGCAGGAAGGGGGGGGGATGCGTACGTAGCAATGACATTCTACAAACATCCTTTGTTGTCCACATACAGGTGATGCCGGGTATCCACTGAAGAGATGGCTCCTTACACCAGTCCGGAACCCACAGAACCAGCATGAGGAGGACTACAACCATGCCCACTCACGTACCCGTGTGGTCATAGAACAGGCATTCGGCCTACTGAAGGCTCGTTTCCGCTGCCTCAGCAGGTCTGGCGGGGCACTCCTGTACCGCCATGAGAAGGTTGCAAAGATGGTCATGGCATGTGTCATGCTACACAACATGTGCGTACGTAGGAATGTGGCCATGCCCCCCGACGCAGAACTGCAAGCACCTGAAGATGGTCATGATGAGGGCGGGGATGTGGCAGCACCTCAAGGAGGCCGCGAGGCACAGGAGGCCCGTGAGATTCGTCAGAGTATCATAGATGCATGCTTCTAGCACTCACGCCTGGTGGCTGTTACATGGACACGGGACTTGTGGCACTGTGTGTGTCTGGGACATGCACATTGTGGACTGTACGCATAGATAGGCCTCGTACACAAAGATCAATGTCCACACATCTCATAGGATGATTGTGTAGGATTGTATTGCATTTGTGAAATGACATTACACACCCAATCGACCCGCCACCCAATGTAGCCCAACACACCCCCTACACCCTCCCACCTCCCCCCCGAACACCAGTGTCCAGAGATGCTCATTGTCAGTGGGCAGACGCTATTGCAAGCCCCCTCTCCGGGTATCAGGGGCACCCCTGCCTGTAGAGCGCCGGGTCCTCCCAGATCTACGTTGGGGGCTGCCCTGGACGGAACTTGCAACGGATGATGTCTCTGCCTGCTCACGTCCATGCATGTCCCTAAGGGTTTGTGAGAGCTCAGTGAGCACACGGCGCACAGCGGCAAGTTCACCACATACGTCTTTGGACGTCGCATGCAGTTCCCCCCTCAGGCTCTCAGTGCTTCTCTCCATCTGTTCCCTCAGGCTCTCGGTGCTTCTCTCCATCTGTTCCCTCAGGCTCTCGGTGCTTCTCTCCATCTGTTCCCTCAGGCCCGCGGTACTTCGCTCCATTTCTGCCCCGAGTGTCTCAGTAGATGTTTCAATGGCTGCCTTAGAACCCCCACATTCAGCAGCATGGTCCTTGAGGAGCGTGGCCAGTTGCTGCTGTTGCACGATCATGTGCTCGAGGGACTGTTGCCTCTGCTGGGCCATGCCCATTTGCGGTGGTGTCACTGAGGGGCTGGACGCCTCATGTTGCCCTGCCACAGGACTTGGGGGGGTTGGCCAGTCGTCGTCTTGTGGGTGCCCCTGCGTGGTTTCCTCATGGTGTACGGGATGATGCATACAGGGGGATTGTGACAGGTCATGGGTGGGTCCTACGTCGACCGCACCGTTTTCTGTGTCGGAGCATGCTTGCATGAATGCAGTGTCACCCATGGTGCTGCTGCCACCAGAGGCAGTGCCTTCTGTGGCATCCGTTGGGGGGACCTGTGGTGCTGCTGTTGTGGACGTGCTGGCTGCTGGGGTGCCTGTTGGAGTCCCCTCCAGTGTGCTGCCGCTTGATTTGTGCTGCTGCCGTGTCTTGATCCGTGCAGCTGAGGTGGAGGGTCTTTGGCCGTTGGTCTTTGCCCTCTTTCAGGTGTGCTGGTAGGGGTATCCTGAAGCTCGTCGTTTGAATCGGACCCTGTGGTGGAGTAGAGGAGGGCGAGCGTTATTCATGGGTCAGTGGTAATTGTAATGGCATTGTATCACATGCATTGGGGTGGTACCTGAGGGTGATTTGGGTCAGGGCCTTGGAGGTGGTCTCATTTTAGTGTGGATTGGGGATGCAGTTATTTTGCAGTCTGCAGTTAGGGTGCGCATGCTGCACATGTAGGGTGTGTTTTTGGGGTTTTTAATTATTTATGTATTTATTCTGACTTTTATAGGGCGCTGTCATGGCGATGTATGTGGTCGTTCTCCTGGACATGTGTTCCTATTGCACTATGGGGACACAGGTACTTCACATGGTTGGTAATAGTGGATTTGGCATAGTTTCAATTGGGCCACCTACCTGATTCTTCGGATGTCTGCACTCCTTTCTCCATCCCTCCGACTCCCTCTATGCTCTCCATTCCAATGGTGGAGGCACAGATTTCTTCCCAGGGGGTCAACTTGATGGGTGATTCCGATCCTCCCCCGGTGGCTGTGGCGATGTTCCGGTTGGCAGAGAGTATGCTCCGGACGCGTATCCGTAGGTCGTCCCATCGCTTTCTGCATTGCTGTGGGTTGCGGGGTGCGGTCCCCACCGCACTTACCCGCTGTGCCACCAGTGCCCATATGGCCTTCTTGTTCGCAAGGGCCGTCCTCGTCATTTGCGTGGAGAAGACGACGGCAGCATGCTCCTGGAGGGTCTCCGTGAGCACGGTGAGTTCCTCATGGGAGAAGTGGACCTGCCGCTTGCGGTTGCACGCTTTTTTGGCTACTTTTCCCATTTTAGTTTTTTAATCTGGGCTGGCTGACGGGTTGGGATGTGTCTCGGGGTCGGAGTTTTAATGGTTGTGTGGGGGTTCTGTTTTATAGGTGTACGGTGTGCTGTTTCCCGTTCCGGCCCCATGTTTTTGCTTCCGTTTCCGTATATTTACGGTGGCCGTAGTTTGTGCCGGCCGCTCATTCCGGTGACCGCTGAGATGGGTGGCGGTATTGCACCTAGGGCGGCGTACGACGGCGGTGAGGGGCGTTTTGGGGTCATTTCCGCCGTCGCGGACTTTGCACTTCCGCCATGGCGTAATGCTCGTGCCCGATGGGTCGGAATCAGCCGCACTTTGCTCCTTCGTGCAGTGGCGGAAACGCTGTTTGCGCTATGGCGGTCATGTCAGTTACTTTCCGCCAGGGTCGTAATGAGGGCCGATGTGTGCCACTCTCTCAGAATATAATGTTTTAGGAGAGGTACACAGTATTGTTCTATCCTTGAGAACTGTAGTTACTCCAGTATGTAGATAGAATCTCAAAGGGGTACCCAAAGGGTTCCCAGCAACATTGCCCATAAGGAGCTGTGTGCTGCAAAAGTGAAATAGAGATGCCTTAAAAGAGATATGGAGGAATGTAGACTCCATAGGACAGTAAAACACAGAGAACAGAGCTCCAAAAGACAGAGCCCATAAGAATTATTGAGTGGAAAAGGCTACACTCATTCAAGTTTGAAAGAAAAAGGTCCAGAAGTCCAGCATAATGTGCTGGGGATCTCACCAGGAGAGGGGATGAAGCATACAAATGATAAATCTCCCTAACACTCGCCCCCTCCCCAGAGTAGGGGCATGAGGATCTAATCGACTCCTGGATTAATCTCTTGATCCAGTCAGTCATACTTTCTGGAGACAACATCAGCATTCTTATGTTGGGTACCTGACTTGTGTTCAATAGTGAAGTCAAAGCTTTGTAGGCTTATGGACCACCGGAGCAATTTTGGGTTTTCTCCTTTCATCTGCATCAACCATCTCAAGGGTTGGTGATCAGTTTGAATCTTGAAAGCAGTTCAATGGAGGTATGGCTTGAACTTGTTCAAGGCCCATACAATACAAATACATTTATGTTCAATTGTGACCCTCTTGGTTTATCTTTTTTTTTATTTTTAGTTTTCTACTAATAAATCAGATGGGGTGCTCCCTGCCTTTGCTATCAAATTGAGTCAAGACTGCTCCTTTCCCTGTGTTATAAGCATCAGTCTGGACTGAGTCGGCCTGAGTATTATCTGGAACTCTCACCTCTGGAATTGTACAGAGGGCATCTTTCAGTCCCTGGAAGACGTTTTCACAGTCCTCATTCCACTTGACCTTTTTTGGGGACTTGGGAGAGGATACAGTATTCAGAGGAGAATCTATAGTCCCATAGTTCTCATTGAAATTCATGTAGTAACCAGTAAGTCCTGAGAAGGCTCTTACTTGAGCTTGAGTAGTTGGAGTGGCTCAGTCTTGTACAGCCTGCACTTTTCTAGGTAAGGGCTTACTCCTCCCTCCTCCTACCTCATGACCAAGGTAGACGACTTTACTCTGACCAACTTGGCATTTACCTGCTTAATGGTCAGATTGACCTACTGAAGGACCTGCAACACGTATCCTAGGTGGTTGAGATGTTCTTCTCAGGTAGGGCTAAAGACTGCAGTGTCATACAAGTATGCCATGCAGAAGTTCTCTAACCCATTCAGAACATGGTTCACCATTCTCTGGCATGTGACAGGTGTATACTTTAAACCAAATGGCATGACCTTAAACTTGTACAAGCCTTCTGTAGTGGAGAAAGATCTTTTTTTCCTTTTCATGGTCGGTCATGGTAATCTGCCAATAACCACTAGTCAGGTCAGAAGAACTGAGGACGTTTGCTGATCCCAGCTTATCTTCCAGTTCATCTGTCCTTGGCAAGGGATGGACATCAGTTTTGCTAACTGCATTTAATGCCCTATAGGCCACACAGAATCTAAGTTATTTAGTTCCTGCCTTCGGCACTAACACAACTCGGCTAGCCCATGGACTTCTGGAATGTTCAATCACTCAAGGTCATGGATCTTGTTGACCTCTTCTTTAATGTGGATTCTCACATTATATGACATTCTGTAGCCCCTGTTTTTATCAGGTACACTATCACCAGTCATGTTTTCCCCAAGGGTTTAAGCCTGGTCTAAGTGAGAATAGAGGAAAAAGTGAGTTAACAGGTTTTTGCACTCCTCCTGTGGCTGCATTCAGATTAGTAGAGAGTTTTACCCCTTCTACTAATCAATCTGAAGGGTGTCCCCTTAGAAGATCTGGGAGAGGCTCACTCTTTTTTTTTTAATCAGAAGCTAAGAGCAAAGCTCCTATCTCTGGTCTGGAAACATAAACCTTCAAACGGTTGGTATGAAAGACCCGTGGGGCCTCCTTGGGGTTGCCCAAGTCTACTAAATAAATGACCTCTCCAAGTTTTCCCACAACTTTGAAGGGTCTTGTCCATTTGTCCCATAAGTCCCTCTATTTTACTGGAACCATGATGAGAATATTTTGGTCTGGGGTAAACTCCACCATGTTTGCCTTCTGGTCATGCTGTTAGGGAGATTTATCATTGGTATGCCCCATCCCCTCTCCCAGTAAGACCCCCAGCACATTTTGCTGAAATTCTAGACCTTCTTTAAATCATTCATTATTATGGGCTCTGTCTTTTCAAACTCTGTTGGGTAGTGTTGCTGGGAACCCTTTTGGTTCTCCTTTGAGATTCTTTCTATATCCTAGAGTAACTACAGTTTTTAAGATTAGAGAGATACTTGTAATCTCTCCTAAAACTGTATATTCTGAGTGATTGGCACACACCACCTTATGTGGATTGCCAAAGGGATGCATAGTATCCTCCTGCTCACTGCTCCTGTGACTTTTTAGTCATATATGGCCTCATTCCGAGGGTGGCGCAAAGGGATTACCGGCACCGGTAAGGACACCGGTGCCGGTAATCCCTTTGCGCCCTATTCCGAGGTCCCTTTGCGGGTCCCACTAAGGCCGCCTGGTTTTACCAGGTGGCATTAGCGGGAGCCGCAAAGGGTCCAGGGAGCAAATAACGGTACCACAAATTGTGGTAGCGTTATTTGCACCTTCCGCATTCCCATTGAGCCTCAAATGGGAATGGGGAATGGTATTTTCAATGGGGTCAAACCGGTCTTGCAAAGGTCTGACTAGAACGGTAAGCCCCATTGAATGAGGGCGGACTCGGTACCGTTATGGCTACCTCCAATCTCGGAATGAGGCCCATAGACAACCTTCTAGTTATGGCTGGTGGCAGTGGACATGTTCTACCAACTATTGCGTTATTTTCTACCGCAGGCTATGTTCATACCCTTGTTGTGCACAACAGGGTCACTCAAGTACTAACTTGGTGGCTCCTTTCTTTTTTGCCATTTCTAGCATGGTTGTTCTTTGTTAGCCCTTCTTCTACCATTCTGGGAGGGAGAGGTCTGCGTGTGTTTTGCCTTTAGCGGGAAGCCTTGCATGCCGCTTCCTAGGCTTCAGTGTGTCTGGACAGGCAGGAAGTGAGGGAGGAGTTTTTTTCAGTCCCCTGCTCTGTCTCTGCCTGAGTGCCTGATTGGACAGCCACCTGCCCCTTTCTGTAAATTGCTGAGAGAGATTGGAGAGGAGTGTGTGCCGAAACTGAATAAAAGGTGAGGTTCCAGAGGTGAAAGGGAAGTTGACCACTGGAAAATGAAGTAACCGAAAAAGAAGATGACCAGAGACACCTGCAAACCCTTAGCAACACTGTGAGGAGAGCACTGTTGTCCTGAGCCCGTTTTCCATGCGACAGAGTGTATGCAGTACCCTTAGGGTGCACTCCAACAACCCTGACCTTCTGGCAGTAGTAACCCAACCTTTGGTATAAGTCTGTACTTCACATGTTGGAAGTGGGGACGAGTAGCCAGGCTTATCTCAAAAGGGGTCAGTGTGAGCTGTAGGTGAGTTACACAGAGGTTTACAGTGACAGGTATTCAAGCAGACACTTACACCTCCCTCACTTCCTGCCTACCACAGACACCTTGGAGCCAGAGGCAGGCTTCACTCGTGAATCCTGCCAAAGGCAAAATTGATAAAACAATTATTAATTTATTTACCAGTCAGTTAGGGTAAGCCTTCTTCAGAAGGGAGCACCGTAAAACACCACACAAATATACTTCAAAATTACACAATCTCTTAGTTCAGAATCAGTGAATACCCATTTAGGATGGCATACAGCAGAGACCTACACCCACAGGTGACTTCAATAGCTAGGGTGTTTTTGACATTAATGTATTACTGTTGGTATTCAGAATTAGTTAAGAGCAAGTAAAAAGGGAAAGATTATTAGAGCAAACAAGTTACCACAAATATTTCTTAAGCAGGCAAATACTTTAAGATCCTTCAATAAGAGTCATTCAGTTAAAACGGGCTAAGCCAAAGTCGATAGGCAAGAGTCTAGATGGGCTGAAGCACTTCTTTGAAGGTAAGTAGAAAAGTATTTGCACAATGTTTCAGAAGTCTTTGAAGAAAAAGATGAATCAATGTAGGGCCACAAGCTGTTAGACTTGTGAGTAGTAGAAGATGCAAGCAACTCTACAGCAAGAGGTAAGTTATCTTAGACTTTGTGCAATACCTTTAAAATGAAGAAAAGATGCAGCAGATGACTCCTGTTCCTGTGCAGCTCTGCAGATCTCACTGTTCCTGGGCCTCATTTGTGGGGACAAGAGGTTGGAAGTCGGGGGACTCCTGCACTGCACTGGGATGGTCAAAACTTGCAACTGGCAAACTTCATTTTCAGTGGCTATTCAGTGTTTCAGCTCCTCGCGTCTACCGCAAATAGCAACACTGCGGTTCCTGGCTGTCGAGATGGACTTTCCTTGCTTCTGGGGCCCCACACTCTGTTGAGGGGCTCAGGCTCGGTCAGTCCTGCTTCCTGGGAGTCCGGAGGATCTTCCTGGAGCTCTTGGCCAACTTAAAAGCAACGCACACAAACTGGTGTTCCTCTCCCTGGCTCTACGGTTTCCATCGGCAACTCCTGTGGAAATTCAAACAGCTCTGAGATGGATGTCCAGGTGGCTTACTTTGGAGTTGATTGGTCCCACCAACTCAAGGGGAGAAGTCGTCCTTGCAGGGGCTTCTCTGTCGATGCAAACCTGGCATTTCGGCACTGCAGCAGGGCTTCACCAGGCAAACCAACGGTCAAGGAGTTGCAGCAGGTGTCCTCTTCAAGTTCTTCTTTGGTTCCTTCGTCCAGTGGTCGACTCTGCCTTCCAAGCCAAAAGACTTGCCTTTTATACAGTTCTCTCCCTTTCATTCCAGCCTAGATGTCAATCACCCAGCAGGGTGGCTGTCCTTGCCGGACAGTCAGCCAGCCAATCATCACAGAGTGCATTTGGGTCTCATAGGAGACTATGCACATGGAGTTTCGGGCACCTCCCTGACTTCCTGCCTACTGCAGACACCTTGGAGCCAGAGGCAGGCTTTACTCGTGAATCCTACCAAAGGCAAAATGAACAAAGGGACCAAACCTGGTTTGGCATGCAGAGTAAATCTCAAAAAGGACCTTTGCACAAAGAATTGGCGAAAAAAGAAGACCGGGCCATTTTGACAAAAATGGCACCCTTGGGTGCTTTACTGCAGCTGCGAACGCAGCCCGCAGTAAATGCACACCACGGTAGTAAAAACGAAACCACTGCCACCAGCTATTCAGTGAGGAAAGGGCAACATAAAAATGTTACATGAGACGTTATAAGAAGGGGATATTAGGTAACCCCTCCAGCACCCCATTGTAAAATAGTGTGTGCTGGGTCTAGAAAGTTACAAATGTAAGTAAAGTCAATTTCATTTTACTGCTCTGGGAAACAGTAGTTTATCCCAGTGAAGGTATTTAAATCTTGGGGAAATTTAAGAGACTTCCCTGTATCACTGCACTAAAGGTGCTTTGTGCCACAATGTAAAAGATGATGCCTATGGAGTTTGTCAGAGTCCACAACCAAAAGAAACAGTGTTCAGAAATCACATTAAAATACATGAGAGAGTGGGAAAAAGGGTCTCACTCTCTCCAAGTTAAATAAAATGAAGTCCTCAAAATCCAGCAAAGTTGCCCAGGGTCTCTAAGGTAGATGGTATTGGCACAATCCTGAGAATTCTCCCTAACACAGAGGAACTCCGAAGAGGACTACTCCTTCCCTTTGACTGGTGGGAACAACTAGTCCCAAGGCTAACTTTATTCCGAGCCATCTCCTGAGGTGCTGTGCCACTCAAGAGCTACAGAACCCCAATACCAGAAGATTTCTGACCTAATTGACCTACAAATGCTACAACTACGCAGATGACACTCAGATCATCTACAAAATCGAAGACACTCAAGCCGATCACTCAACCCTAATCGAGTGTCTAAAATAAGTCTTTAATTGGATGAATGCCAACAACTTGAAAATCAACCCAGGAAAGACAGAAATCATGATTGTATCCAAAAATCATGAGAACAAGATCTATATTCCATGGCCATCGGAAATGGGAACCACACCAATTCCATCTAAGGTAGTAAACAATCTGGGAGTACTGATGTACAACACCCTAAACTTAGAACCACAACTAAATGCCTATAATCAAGAAATGCTTCTTCCTCCTTCACACGGCAAGAAGAATCCTACCTTTCCTATCCTTCACCCACAAAACACTCACAATCGTCACCCTCATCATGTCAAGAATCGACTATGCAAACAGCCTCTATCTCGGGATACCAGAATACCGCCTGAAGAAACTACAACGGATCCAAAATGCAGAAGCCAGACTCCTCCTCAAACTATCCAGAAAAGACCACATCACTCCAGCCCTAAAAACACTGCAATGGCTCCCAGTCAAACATGCATCACCTTCAAAACAATGTGCATATCACACAGGGCAATCAGCGGACAAGGAGCTGAATTCATGCAAAAGAAACTAACTATCTACAAGCCAGCGAGACTCCTCAGATCAAGCAACGAAATCCATCTGGAAGAAAAACCATACCTTAAGAAAAAAATGTGGGGCTCCTCCTTCTCCCACTTAGCCGCAAAAACCTGGAGCAACATTCTGAAATAAATAAAACACCAAAGACCGCCTACAATTCACAAAATTACTAAAAACCTGACTCTTCAACATCATAGACTCACACTGAAAACCAAACCATCGAACGGGAAAGACAATGAAAAGGAAGACAAATCTAGGACGACAATGACAACAGCTAGAACCGAATAAAGAAACCCTTAATACAACACTAAGTCTAATAGGACACAAACGACACCCATAAGGACAGAACACAGCATCCATAGCCGACTCCCAGCAAACAACCTTCATCCACTCGATAAATGTTACTATAGATCATACCTGTATAAAGCTGGGTGAACGTTAGCACTTGCGAGACTAACTAAGCTTTGGACATTGGCAGGGGCATAGACGAAAGAGAGTTGTGAATGAAGGTAGACGCCACCCCTGGCCATAATTGCAAGCGTTAGCATTGCCACACTCCAAAGGGGGTAGAAGCGATAACATGAATGAGCAACGATAAATGCCGAGCAGCCCCAATACACAGAGGGAGTAAACCTGGGCCTACCGATGCCACCCTCCTACTAGATTGGGAATGTTTTCTGGGTAAACTGCAAGTACACACAAATCCCTACCTGCCCCACATAGAAGGCACCCGAGGCACAAGGCACCTGTCCCGCCACCTTCTACAAACAGGGGCCACGTAGGCGGCCAGTGGCCAACCGGGCAAGGTTATGCATATGAAAGGAGGCCATATGGGAAAGGGACCGGGAGTGTCGTACAGCCCCTGTTCCACTCATCCCACCTGATTAGAAATACAGGAATTTAGCGCCTCACTTCGAGACAGCAATGCAAATGAACCAACCAACTAACAACTTCACCCTCTGCATACACCTCTCAAATTCTAACCAAACACAACCACAAACCTACCACACAACAATCCGCACAAACTTCACTACACAGCAACAACAAAACAAATCACACATAGACCCGCACAACAGCACACAACTTCTTCCGACAGTATAACACCCCAAACCCAGCCAACGGAATTCCAGGCTGAGGCCGCCAACAGCACATCACTGCTCTCTTGCACTTCTCCAGCTCATCCTCACTAACTCCCCCCCCCCCACCCCTCCTTTTTTTCAGAGCCGCCAGAGCACCAGGGACCACTCCGGTGGTGATAGTGCGTGGTACAAATATCCTTTAACATTAACTAATTGAAGTGCATTATCATGGAAAGACTGAATCCATCCAAGTCTTTTGCTGAGCTCCAGGAGAACATTGAGAGACATAATCTGACCCACCCAAGTCCCCTCAAAGAGTGCAGGACTTCGAAAACTGAAGATTGTCCGGGTGAATCGTGTCCTTTACCAGTGCTGTAGAAAAGGTATCAAAACCACAGAGTGACCATAGAAATTGATGAAATCTGTGCCAGATGTCCTCCCTCAAACTGCTACTGAGCGATCCCGTCCATTGTCCTACCTTTCATCACCAGACTAAGGAATCTGAAGGTCGGGTCCAGATCTGCCACATTGAGGAGAATCCAGCCACAAATATTTCTTCAAACTAAAGGTACTGTGGGGAAAAAGATATTGCTTAACTTAATCCAAAAAAAAGCTCCAGAGCATTGAGAGTGCACATAGAGGTGTCCAGGGCAACCTCTCTTGCCTCTGATCCAAGCTGCTGCTTGTTTCCCTTTAGCGAGTCCTTTAACAGCGTCTCCAACATTGGTTGCATCTTCATGCATCTTAGAGACTAGAGACTATAAAATATCTGCAGTTTTCGTTGTTCTGCTGCTTCTCTTTGAGCCCTCTCCGAACTGCCTTTAGCTAAGGTTGCATTTTGGACCTTCAAAGCATTGCTGTGTGAAGAAACTGCCCTAGAAACTTAGGCTCTGCTAGTGTTGAACTAACCAACATTTTTACCTTCCTAAAAGTCATCATTTTATGTGGTTTTGCAGACTAAATACAATTACTGTATTACTTCTATGTTTCATGAGTAAGCTTTATTACCGATTATACGATAGAACTGTCATTAGTGTCAAGAGCTGTATCGTTTGTATAGGTATACCAGAGGACCGGGGTTTGTGCAACACAATCACTGTTCGGCAGAGTACCAAGGGCCCAAAAAACCTCCCCGGCAAAATACAGAGGACTCCGCCAAGGGCAAGTTAGAATTGTCCGTTATTTTCCATACCAGACAGGTATCATACAGGAAATAATTCTCCAGCAATCACAGCTCCTGAGCCTGTGTCAGGTGTTTTTGTTTGCGTGTGTCATCACAACTTGGGGCTCTTCCCCAAAAACCTGAGCTTACTCTATTGGGTGGCTGGGGTGGTAGTGCCTATAGACGGCACCTATAGAGGTTAGCTGACTGGCCCTTGCGTGTCAGGTGGCTTTGCCTGAGCCTTTCCCAAAAACGATCTATTACATTGTTGCAGGGTCGTAAGATTACCATTGGCACTTGCCCTTTGCCATCCACCCCTTGATTTGTGTTCCCTGATTGGTTGGAGCAGGTCTGCTTAGGCCTGTGACCCAGCTCGGTTCTCAGTGCTCCATGAACCTTCTCAAGGTAATGAGAAAGACTATGGGCCTCATGCTGAATTTGCAGGTCTAGAAATAAGGGTGCTGGTAAGCTCACCGGCATCTTTGTTTCCGGACAGGTAAACTACTGGTTTGCCTGCTGGAGCTGCTGTGCCTAACAGGTCTGACCCTGCCGGGAACAGCAGTCACGGTAGGCAAAGTCGTCACGGAAGCACCGGCACCATTATCAATGATGCTGATGCTTCCGTGTCCCCACACTATGGGAATGGGGATTAACAGAATTACTGGCGCCAGACTTGTAATAGCCCGGTGGCACCGGAAGTCAGACGCCAGTAATTTTTTACCAGTCTGGCAGCAACCCACCGATGGCACCGGCAGGTTTACCGTCAGACACGTAATGAGGCCTTTTTTGTCCACATTGTTGCCACTGGTATAAGCACCTTGCCTTAGAGAATGCCTGCAGGTTGCAACATTGCAAAACAACACATGTATCAGTTCTTGTCTGCTTCGCTGGAAAATGCTTGTCTTCCCACCGTGGGCAAATGGCTATTGTTTGGCTCGCCTGGATCACGTGGGTGAAGACCGGAACATTTAGCTTTCCGTCTGCAATTAATGAGGATTTATTCTGCTATTTTGCAGGTGGCCCCTGTGATGTTGGAAATGCATCGGAGGGACAGGGCTTCCGTATCCTTGTCCTTTACTGCCTTTTTATTGTGTGTTCTGTCGTATTTTCTGCGCAGAAGTTCATGTGGGACTCCTGGCGGTGCAGCTCTCTCTTTTGGTTTGGTGAACGGACCCGTGGAATACCCTTATGGCACCCATGGGTGGGGGTACAACCCTGTGCCCCTAGTGTATGTTTTTGGGCACCTGTGGGTGGCCCGCAGAGCAGGGTATGGGCTGGTGGCAGCTCCATGCTGAATTTGACAGGTGCGCTGAGTATCCTCCATTTTGGGATCCCCAGACCCTGCCATTGGAATCAGTTCATTCCTGATGGAAAACAAGATGGCCCCTGTGGCCTCTTGCTTTCTATTACCTATTACCTTGTTTTCCCAAAGTCCTGGGAAGCCCTGACTCTGTCCCTTCCCCCTGACTGGCTGTTGGGTGGAAGTTCCATATATGGGGTTGTTGTGAAGTCCAGTCCAGACTGACTGGAGTCTTCCCAGTGACTGTATGTTGTGGGTACGCCCTGTGGGTGGGACCTGGGTGAATGGAGTGTGTGACCAATATGCACTTCTTGTTGTGGCTGTCTGGTTTCTGGTATGAGAGACAAAGACTGAGACAGCCCTGCCCGAAACTGGCCTGAATTCAGTGTGTAATGTTGAATGGCTGGGTACTTGTCCCAATCCACATTCCTTGTTGTGAGTGTCTGAGAGGGAGGAGGATGGCCTGAATGCACTGTGTGCCTGATTGGCTGACTGACTGCATGAATGTCCTTCTGTATGATTGGCTGCTGAGAGTGACCCAGCAGTGTGGATGAGAGACAAGATAGTATATCTGGGGACCTCTCACCACTGGAAATTGTTCAGAAGCTGTGTCTACACTTGAAGAGTACTGGAATTGCTGATCCTCGACGCCCAGATGGAAGACGAAGACTTGCTGTTGCATTTGCTTCGACCTGATCTGAAAGCTGCTGAACTCGTCAAGGACTGATCCGAGAGAGGACCTGGTAAGGCGCCCTCTTCCCGTGCTCCGAGGGACCATCGAGCACCGCTAACATTCGCCGAAACTCCCTGAAAGTCAGTCCCTCTAAAGGCTGCCGACCCGAGACGGGACCGCTGAGCAGAATGAAGCAAAGCACCCGGACTTCGCCGATGTCGAAGTCTATTGCTGTCGACCAGGGTTCGCAGATTTGTGTAACCGCTGGAGGCCCGTCGAAGTTGTGTTGCCCAGCCGTGGGGACCACTTGACGCTGTGCCGCCGACGACTGGAGCCGCCTGCTCCTTTGCCTAAGAACATTTGAATCCAAGGACTCCCTTGTCCGCAACGTCGACCGCTTTGTCCCACCGGAGAAAGTCGAGGACGACCAAGGCGCCGAGGAGAATCCACCGGTGGGTTTCCCGCCACCTGAAGGCCACAAAGGCTTCGAAGACTCGACACCCTTGTTGGGCCACAGTTCTTGTGAAACTCTTTGCGGTCCTGAACAATCCATCACTTAGGTGCCCCGCACACCTCATCCTCGCAGGACGTCTCTGACGAGCACCGGCTGGATCAATATCGGAGTCTCAGCACCCTGGAACTTCTCATCGCCGCTGTCGACGCCAAGTTCACCATCTTCGACGCCCCTCGACGATCCGTGGCTCCTGCTTTAAAGGGAGTCACTCAAGAAGGATCCTTCGATGCATCTTCAAAGAACTCTACTCCACCAGGTACATTGGGGGGGTAAAACCTTAATAGGAGGAAATTAGGCTATTGAACAATATATGGACTGGGCTTGTGCTATATCTCTTTATTTTACAGGTTGCCCAGGTGGGGGGATCTCCACACAGAACTGTACCTAGTGGTAGGGGCCAGTATTCTGCCTACCGTTTCAACCATCTTGCTTTCCTTCCTATCTCTATTGCTGGTTTCCGCGTTATTGATCTGTGTGACAATTTAACTGTACAGTTGATGCACTTTGAAGAGATTCGATAACATTGGTGGTACCACTTTAGAATTGTATATATTTATCATTGTTGATTTCCGAGTACAAAGTGCGTTATTGTGATCGTGTGCATACCTTTGAATATTAATTATATAAAGACTGTGTTTTCAGTAATACAGTGTGTGGACATTCCTTTGTGGGGGTTCGGGGACTACACTGTACTTAAGAACCAGCCTGCATCACCTCCTGAGAAGCTAGGCCTTGATTGCTCGACTACGTTACCAATAATAGAGAATCTTTGCTGGGGTCCTCTGTGCCTCTCCTCTACCATATAGAGAGCGGAAGTACAGACACCCCCCTCCAGTCTTCACACTGGTGGCAGCGGTGGGATGCTTATGGTTTTAAGAATCAGTGTATAACCGTGCCACTTACAAAATATCTGCACTTTATTAAATTAAGGTTTGGTTGTGTACAAAATAACTGCATTACAAGCAATGGAGTCTATTGCAAATGGTAAATTGACTAGGATGAGCTTAGGGGCTCTCCAGAGTGCTTGTGAAGCACTGGAGTTAGACTTTGTGGATAGGTCTAGGGCTGAGCTGATAGCTGCCCTGGTGGACTACCAGACTGATGGTGAAACTCTTGATGAGGGGGGGAATGCAACCAATGAGGACTCTGCCCCTGGGGCTTCTACTGAATCTGTTTCTGGGAATGCCACCATTCCTGCTGCCTCTGTTCCGAACGCCAGCACTGCTCTTCAGAGGGAAGCCCTGAAGATTGAACTTTTAAAATTGGAGCTACAACGGGAACAGTTAGCCTTTCAATACAAAAAGTTGGCAACCGAAGCTGAGTTGAAGAAAGAGGAGTTGGCACAGCAAGTGATACTCAAAGATAGGGACACTGAGCATCAAAGAATCCAGCTAGAGAAAGCTAGAGTGGAGACTTCAGCTAAACCAGTTGAGAGTGGCAGGTCCCCAGCCACCAAGTTTATGAAAGATTTGGTTGGTGTGTTTGTGGAGGGTTCTGATATCCTCCAATGGATTGAAGCGTTTGAAATGGCTTGTGCAATTCATGATGTTGACAAAAGAGATTGGGCTAAGTGTTTGTTAAGCAGAGTGCCTCAGACTGGGTATGACTGTATTCTGAAGTTGAGTGTGGAAGACAGGGGTCAGTATGAGTGTATGAAGTCTGCTTTAATTGCCAAGTTTGGCAATACACCTACCCAATACCTTAAAAGGTTCAGGGATTTTAAGAAAAGAGAGAATGTGTCTTGGGATGACTGGGTGAGTGCTGCGCACATGAACATGATGGGGTGGATTGATGGTTACAAGGTGAAAACTTTTGTTGAATTGTCCCACCTGTTGTTTTTTGAGCATTTTTCTGAAGCCTGTTCACCGGAGCTGCATCAGTATGTTGCTGACCAGAACATTTTGGATCCCTTTAAGCTGGGTAGGTTGAATGAGAAGTGGGTCTCCCACCGGGTGTCCCCTAAGGACTCCAGTGGAAAGGACAAGGAAAAGGGGGCCCCTCAGAAAGCTGAGGAGTCCCAAAAGCAGTCACAGTCGGGTAAACCTAAACCCTCCTCTCCTAAGACCCAAAAATCTAGTGGGGATAAGTCATCTGTGGGTGGGAATAAGAGTAGTGGTCCACCTGCTGCAAAGCAGGCTCCCAGTGGTTCCAGTACCGTACCCCGCACTTCCGGCACTTGTTGGGATTGTGGGGCTCTGGATCACAAGAGGGGTGACTCCAAGTGTAAATGTAAGGCACTTGGAGTACAGGCTGTCAGCCTGACCTACCCTTACCCCATGTCTGAGGTGGAGGCCACTGTCCTCCCCTCCTCTGTAGGGATCACATTTGGTGCCCTTGTAGAGATTTCCTTAGTGTCCCTTGGGGCCTGGGACCAATATGCGGGAGTACTGGCGACTATCCCACAGAACACCCGCAGATTTTTGAGAAATGTCCTCCTGAATGGCAAGCCTTCTACTGGTTTGAGAGACACTGGGGCAAGCATGACAGTGGTGGACAGAACCCTGCTCAAGCCAGAGGACTATGTAGGTGCTCCTCTGAGAACCACCAGGTTAGCTGGTGGGCCTCCCAAATGATCGCCTGTAGCCTTAGTCACACTCGTAATTGGAGACAAGATGGCAAAGCTTCCTGTCCTGGTTCAGGACAATGTCCCTGCTAACATTCTGTTAGGTAATGTAATAGTAGAGTTCGGATTGATCTCGGATGGTCTTCCCATGACTGCTGCTGCAGTCACTAGGTCACAGGTGACCCCGCGTCTGGCTGTGAGTCAGGTACCCGAGCCAAAGGCGCGGCCTAAGGCAAGACGAAGGAAGAACAAGAAGGCCACCTCTGTGGAGGGAGCTCCTTCTCTTCCTGCTGTTCCTACAACACCCATTGAAATCCATGCTCCAGACGGGCTGGGTCCAGTGGTAAACCCTGTCTCAACTCCTGTGGGAGAAGAGCCAGAAGACTCTGCGGTGGGGGAGGTTCTCAACCCGGAGGATCATCCCGATCTTCAATGCTTGTTAGCTGAAGGGGGACCCTCCCGGGCAGACTCCTGTAAAGGACAGAGAGAGTGCCACTCTCTCGAGGGTCTGAGGAACCAGGCCCTGTCCCAGGCACAAGGAGAAGTGCCTAGGACATTCCAGATTTATTGGGAGGGTGAGCTCCTTGTTAGTGAGCCCACTAAACCTGAACCTGGTGCCCTCAAGAGGTTGGTGGTACCCCAGGTTTACACACCCTTCCTACTGCAGTTGGCGCATGAGGTGCCCTTAGCTGGTCATCTTGGTACCAAGAAGACTAAGTAGAGGCTCTCTGCCCATTTCTACTGGACTTGGATGGGAGTAGAAGTGGAGTCCCACTGCAGGACCTGCCCAACTTGTCAGTTGTCTGGCAAGACTGGAGGCAGTGTCATTGCCCCACTGCAGCCAATGCCAGTGGTTGGCACACCATTTGAGAGGGTGGGCATCGACATTTTCGGTCCCCTGGACCCTCCCACTTCAGGTGGACATCGGTTCATCCTGGTTTTGGTAGATCATGCCACCAGGTACCCTGAGGCGAAACCCCTTCGGACTGTAACTGCCAAGGTGGTTGCCAGGGCTCTCCTGGGCATTTTTACCCGTGTTGGATTCCCCAAGGAGGTTGTCTCTGACAGAGGATCCAACTTCATGTCTAGTTACATGAAGACCATGTGGAAGGAGTTCGGAGTAACCTATAAGTTCTCCACCTCTTACCATCCCCAGACCAATGGTCTGGTTGAGAGATTTAATAAAACTCGCAAGGGCATGCTAGGTGCTTTGGACGAGCCCATAAGGAGGAAATGGGATCTCCTCCTGCCATGCCTGCTGTTTGCTTACAGAGAGGTACCTCAAAAGGGTGTTGGTTTCAGCCCCTTTGAGTTACTCTTTGGACTTCCCGTGAGGGGGCCCCTTGCCTTGATCAGAGAAGGTTTGGAAGTCACCCCTCCAGGTCCCGCCAAGCAAGTGGGGGACTATGTGTTAGACCTCAGACGGAGGATGACACAGATGATGGGTCAGGCAACAGCGAATCTCAAGGCCAGCCAGGAATTGAACAAATACTGGCATGACCTTAAAACATCGCAAGTGGAGTGGACTCCGGGACAGGAGGTCCTCGTGATGGAGCCTACCAAGCCTCGGGCATTGGCAGATAAATGGCTTGGACCCTTCAGGATAATCTCCAAGATGGGTGAGGTCAATTATCTGGTTGACATGGGAATCCCAGGGGTAGCCCCTCAGGTATTCAATGTTAATAGGCTCAAGCCTTTCCACAGGTGAGCCGAAGTCTCATGTCTCTTGCTGGCTTCAGAGCAAGAAGAGGATGAGAGTGAGCCCCTTCCTGATTTGCTGTATAGCAACCCTCAGGATGGCTCAGTGGAGGGAGTGCATCTCTCTCCAGATTTGACAACAGAGCAGCAGAGGGGCTGCAGGACATTGCTCCACCAGTATGCCTCTCTGTTTTCGCTGACGCCAGGCCTTACACCGTGGTGTAAGCACGAGACTGACACTGGTGACAGCGTGCCTGTCAAAAGCAGGAGCTACCGTATGTCAGACACTGTTAAGAACCACATCCAGGCTGAGGTCGCCAAGATGTTGGATCTGGGTGTTATTGAACCCTCAACCAGTCCCTGGTCCAGTCCCGTGGTTCTTGTCCCCAGGGAGGTACCAAGGATTGGAGGTTCTGTGTGGACTACCGAGGAGTCAATGCCGTCACCAAAACTGACGCGCACCCATTGCCCAGGGCTGATGAGCTTGTGGACATCATAGGTGCTGCCAAATTTGTGAGCACCTTTGACCTCACCTCAGGCTATTGGCAAATAGCTCTGACGGACCATGCCAAGGAAAAGACGGCGTTCTCAACACCAGAGGGACTCTACCAGTTTAGGGTCATGCCTTTTGGGTTGAAGAATGCCCCTGCCACCTTCCAGAGATTGGTCAATCATGCTCTCAGTGGGCTGGAAGCCTTTTGTGTGGCTTATTTAGACGACATTCCCGTCTACAGTTCCACTTGGGAAGAGGATTTGACACATCTGGGTAAGGTATTGCAGGCCTTGAAAAGGGCTAACCTCACTATCAAGGGCATCAAGTGCCAGATAGCTCAGGGGAAAGTCACATATCTTGGTCATGAGGTAGGAGGGGGTCAAATCCAACCTCTCCCCAGTAAAGTACAGGATGTACACGACTGGGAGACTCCCACTACCCAAACCCAGGTGAGAGCCTTTTTGGGCCTCTCTGGGTATTATCGCAATTTCATGGCGGACTATGGAACCATAGCTGCACCACTGACAGCTCTGACTTCCCCCAAACAACCTAGGAAGGTTAATTGGACGGAAGACTGTCAGAGGGCTTTTGATGGCTTGAAAGAAAGTCTGTGTAGGGCACCTGTGTTGTGTGCGCCTGACTACAGCCGACCCTTTATCGTCCAGATGGATTCCTGCGACACCGGAATTGGAGCTGTCTTGTCCCAGTTAGATGACAAAGGAAGAGAACATCCTATCATCTTCATCAGTAGACAACTCAAGGGTAGAGAACTTAGGTGGGCTACTGTTGAGAAGGAGTGTTTCAGTATAATTTGGAGCCTTAGGCATTTTAGGCCCTACCTTACGGGGTCTACCTTCACGGTCCAAACAGATCATAAGCCCCTGAAGTGGCTTCTGCAGATGAAGGGTGAAAATCCGAAACTGCTCAGGTGGTCCATTAGCCTGCAAGGGCTAGACTTCACCATAGAGCACAGACCAGGGAAGAGTCGCGATAATGCAGATGGCCTTTCCAGAAGGTATGTTGACTGTCTGGATGAGGGTGTCTATCCCGTGGGAGATTAGGCACCCTCCACCTCAGTCTGGGGGGGGGGTGACTGTGATGCTGGAAATGCATCGGAGGGACAGGGCCTCCGTATCCTTGTCCTTTACTGCCTTTTTATCGTGTGTTATGTTGTATTTTCCGTGCAGGAGTTCATGTGGGACTCCTGGTGGTGCAGCTCTCTCTCTTTTGGTTTGGTGAACGGACCCATGGGATACCCTTATGGCACCCATGGGTGGGGGTACAACCCTGTGCCCCTAGTGTATGTTTTTGGGCACCTGTGGGTGGCCCGCAGAGCAGGGTATGGGCTGCTGGCAGCCCCATGCTGAATTTGACAGGTGCGCTGAGTATCCTCCATTTTGGGATCCCCAAGACCTGCCATTGGAATCAGTTGATACCTGATGGAAAACAAGATGGCCCCTGTGGCCTCTTGCTTCCTACTACCTATTACCTTGTTTTCCCAAAGTCCTGGGAAGCCCTGACTCTGTCCCTTCCCCCTGACTGGCTGTTGGGTGGAAGTTCCATATATGGTGTTGTTGTGAAGTCCAGACTGACTGTGGGTACGCCCTGTGGGTGGGACCTGGGTGAATGGAGTGTGTGACCAATATGCACTTCTTGTTGTAGCTTTCTGGTTTCTGGTATGAGAGACAAAGACTGAGACAGCCCTGCCCAAAACTGGCCTGAATGCAGTGTGTAGTGTTGAATGGCTGGGTACTTGTCCCAATCCACATTCCTTGTTGTGAGTGTCTGAGAGGGAGGAGGATGGCCTGAATGCACTGTGTGCCTGATTGGCTGACTGACTGCATGAATGCCCTTCTGTATGATTGGCTGCTGAGAGTGATCCAGCAGTGTGGATGAGAGACAAGATAGTATATCTGGGGACCTCTCACCACTGGAAATTGTTCAGAAGCTGTGTCTACATTTGAAGAGTAACTGGAACTGCTGATCCTCGACGCCCAGCTGGAAGACGAAAACCTGCTGTTGCATTTGCTTCGACCTGATCTGAAAGCTGCGGAACTCGTCAAGGACTGATCCGTGAGAGGACCTGGTAAGGCGCCCTCTTCCCGTGCTCTGAAGGACCATCGAGCACCGCTAACCTTCACCGAAGCTCCCTGGATGTCAGTCCCTCGAAAGGCTGCCGACCCGAGACAGGACCGCTGAGGAGAACGAAGCAAAGCACCCAGACTTCGCCGCCGTCGAAGTCTATTGCCGTCGACCAGGGTTCACAGGTTTGTGTAACCGCTGGAGGCCCGTCGAAGTTGTGTTGCCCAGCCGTGGGGACCACTTGACACCGTGCCGCCGACGACCGGAGCCGCCCGCTCATTTGCCTAAGAACATTTGAATCCAAGGACTCCCTTGTCCGCAACGTCGACTGCTTTGTCCCGCCGGAGAAAGTTGAGGACGACCAACGCGCCGAGGAGAATCCGCCGGTGGGTTTCCTGCCACCTGAAGGCCACAAAGGCTTCGACGACTCGACGCCCTTGTTGGGCCACAGTTCTTCTGAAACTCTTTGCGGTCCTGAACAATCCGTTGCCAAGGTGCCCAGCACACCTCCCGCCTGGATCGACATCGGGGTCTCGACACCCTTGAACTTCTTATCACCGCCGTCGATGCCAAGTTCACCATCTTCGACGCCCCTCAACGATCCGTGGCTCCTGCTTTAAAGGGAGTCGCTCAAGAAGGATCCTTTGACGCATCTTCGAACAACTCTACTCCACCAGGTACATTGGGGGGGTAAAACCTTAATAGGAGGAAATAAGGCTATTGAACAATGTATGAACTGGTCTTATGCTATATATCTTTATTTTACAGGTTGCCCAGGTGGGGGGGATCTCCACACAGAACTGTACCTAGTGGTAGGGGCTAGTATTCTGCCTACCGTTTCAACCATCTTGCTTTCCTTCCTATCTCTATTGCTGGTTTCCGCGTTATTGATCTGTGTGACATTTTAACCGTACAGTTGATGCACTTTAATGAGATTCGCATTGGTGGTACCACTTTAGAATTGTATATATTTATCATTGTTGATTTCCGAGTGCAAAGTGCGTTATTGTGATCGTGTACATACCTTTTAATATTAATTATATAAAGACTGTGTTTTCAGTAATACAGTGTGTGGACATTCCTTTGTGGGGGTTCGGGGACTACACTGTACTTAAGAACCAGCCTGCATCACCTCCTGAGAAGCTAGGCCTTGATTGCTCGACTACATTACCAATAATAGAGAATCTTGGCTGGGGTCCTCTGTGCCTCTCCTCTACCATATAGAGAGTGGAAGTACAGACACCCCCCTCCAGTCTTTACAGCCCTCTGCCCCTGGAGCCAGGAATGTACTGCTCATCTCTGACCTTGACTGCAAGCAGCTGCCTTGGACAGTGTGCTGCAAAATCTGTTTTTCTTCGTCCCTTAGTATGAGGCCTATGGCTTCATGTAATTCTACTATAGTTATGTTATGATTTCTATATGTCCATATTGTATTATTTTCCTTATGGGTTAGTGGCACTTGGTTCTTCCATGTTCTTTATACTCATTTATGTATTTATTTCATTTGTAAAGCGTACATACAATCCGTACACAATGAGGCGCTGTTGCAGGTACAGAGTCCAACAAGGCGCCTCCAAGCAGCCAGCGTCGACGCAGAGATCCCGAGAGACCTGCCTGACCCGGTCCCGAGGCCTGCCTGACCTCCCAATGCCGGGCGCATCGCGGTGCCGAAACGAGGCTGAGGCCGCCTCTTTTTACATCTGTGCATCCGCCGGCAGGCGGATACGCCGGCGGCCTACACAAAGGCCATACTAAGGCCTGTTGGGTGCCTGTGCCCCCATTCCGTTCTATCTGCCTAGGGAAGAGGGCAGGAGCCCTCTCCCCCTCCCTGAAGCCGCCTCCAAGCAGCCAGCGTCGACGCAGAGATCCCGAGGAGACCTGCCTGACCCGGTCCCGAGGCCTGCCTGACCTCCCAATGCCGGGGGCATCGCGGCGCCGAAACGAGGCTGAGGCCGCCTCTTTTTACATCTGTGCATCCGCCGGCAGGCGGATACGCCGGCGGCCTACACAAAGGCCATACTAAGGCCTGTTGGGTGCCTGTTTGGAGCCACAGGAGCCAGGGGCCAGGAACTCTGCCCTTTCCGCTCCAGGTATGCCAACGTTGCCACCCCGCACGGTTGCACATGTGTGTGCTGCCCATGCCTAGCACTTCACCTCCCAAATCACCTCGTTGGACACCTTTGTCACTTACCCACAGCTACAACTATTATGGACCACGTCCTTTACACCCACGACTGAACCTTGTGCATCCCTTACGTGCACCTCACCTTTAGACCTTTCTTTACATCCCCCTTATTTACAAGTATATTCTGTATAGCCTGTCTAATGCCATCTTGTTTCTAGATGCCTTTATACTGTGCCTAGCAAACTGTGGTGCACTGTTGCTGGCTGCCTAATTGCGCCATCTTGAACCTAGATGTCCCTGTACTGTGCTTATTGACCTGATTTGCACTGCTGCTAGCCGCCTAATTGTGCCATTTCGCATCTAGATGTCCCTGGACTGTGCCTATTGACCTGAGTTACACTACTGCTGGCTGCCTAGTCGCGCCACCTCTACTCCTCTATACCCTTTGTACTGAACCCATATAGTTATATCCTCTGTACCCTGAGAAATACAAGCTGCGACATGCAGCTAAGAACCTGTGCCAACATTGACCTTGTATTCATAGTCCTCCTAGGAATATCAGCCTGCACTGCCGCCAGCCACCGCACAAGTAAAACTAAGACCTTACTTATTCGCCCATCAATCATGCTCTACCATCCTGAGACTCTATCGAACCCTTACCTCAACGACCCAGCCCTCTGGCTCAAGCACTTTGCTACCAAACCCACCCCAAACATCCCATGTACTTTACAACAAAGGAATAGCAGACTTAGAACTAGACTGCCTAGACCACCTTGTATTGTGCACAATCGCACTGCCCTTCCACTACCCATCCCTACAGCAACGCCTAGCCCTCCACCATCCACCTTACCCATCGCAGCACTCAAGGGAGCCCTTATCAATGCTAGATCCCTCACGGCGCACGCCCTTGACATCGCTGACCTCATCACGGTCCAGAACCTTGGCTAGCTATTACCGAAACCTGGTTACATGACGCCTCTGGTCCACTCCTCGCTTTATCCCTACCCAAGGGTTATACCATCATCAGAAATGACCGCCATTCCAACTTGTCAAAAGGAGGTGGAGTCGCTTTTATTCACAGCAACAAAATCGTTATGAGAGCCGCTCCCCTCATACAACTTAGTTCTGCAGAATCTCTCTCAGTGAAACTATCACTCTCTCCTACCAATACAGCAACACTCCACCTTATATACAGACCTCCAGGCCCATTGGGTTCATTCACAGATGAGGTTGCATCCACCTTGTCGACTAACACCAAGCCCAACTCTCAGATACTGCTACTAGGAGACCTTAACCTAGGTCTCTCAGATCCCAAGGACCACATGGCTACTGAAGTAGACACCACCCTCTCCAACCTAGGCTTCCAGCAGCGTATTCGTGATCCCACACACATCAAAGGAAGAACGCTCGACTGGCTAGCCGACCTTAACTGTAACACCAATGTCACCTCTAATGAAGCATGCGCCTGGTCGGACCATCATGTTATTACCTTCCTCCTGCCAGCCACCAACCCCCAGCCCATACCTACCATAGCCCCCGCTATACCTACCAGAAATAAAAAAGATATCACCAGGGAGAAACTGCTTCCTCTTATCCTCCCTTGCTTCAAAACCCTTGCTGCACAGCAGAAGGATAAGGACCCCACTGTCCTAGTAGACACTTATAACAGCCTAATGACCAATGCCATTGAGAGCCTAGCTCCACTAAAAATCCGTAAAGCCAAACAACAGTCCCACCTGAACACCTGGTACACCCCGCAGCTCAACGCGCTGCGTAAAGAAAAGCGCAAAGCTGAAGCCCTTTGGAAAAGCCATCCCAGTGCTGCTAACAGTGCTGCTAACAAAGCCTCTCTTCTAATCACCTCTCTTAATTACAAGGAGGCCATATTACAAGCCAAAAAGGAGACATACAACACACGAATATCCCAGGCAGAATCGAACACTAGGGAATTATTCAAAATCCTTAAAGAGCTAGAATCTCCCTCACTTGCCCCGGACACGTGCACCAAGGACAGCACCTGGTGCAACAACATACAAAATGCCCTTCTCAACAAAATATCCACCTTACAAGCCAAAATCAACGCCAAACAAAACACCCTCCACACCCCTTTATTTAGCAATACCAGGCCACCCAAAATAACAACCCTCGACTCCCCGGTGCCGTTCAGCTTCACATCACTCACCGTTCTGGAGGTTGAAAAAATCATCTGCAATCTAAAACCCTCAAATTGCCAAGGGGACACCTGTCCAGCCCCGATCATTAAGGAGTCGGCTCATGACCTCGCTCCTTTTATAACCTCTTTCATCAACGCCTCCTTTCAATCGGGAGTGGTCCCCAATAACCTAAAGGATGCTTGGGTTATCCCTCTCCTAAAAAAACCCACCTTAGACCCGGAGGTTCCAACCAATTACAGACCCATCACAACGGTCCCTTTTCTGCTAAAGATCTTAGATAGAGCAGCCTATCTTCAGATACAGAACTATCTGGAATCAAACAACCTACTAGGCATGAGACAATCCGGCTTCAGACCGAAGCACGGTACGGAGACAGCCCTCCTCGATCTCAAGACCCAAATTGAGGATCTCAAAGACAAAGGTAAACTAGCCCTGCTACTACTATTAGACTTATCTGCTGCCTTTGATCTGGTTAATCACCAAATCCTCTGTCACCACCTGAAAACTGCAGCTCACTTCTCCGACATGGCCACAAACTGGATTCAATCCTTCCTGGATAACAGACAGATGAGGGTATTCTCGCCCACCTCTGCGGCTGACCCTGCACCAGTCCCGTGCGGAGTCCCCCAAGGATCGTGTGTATCCCCCACCCTTTACAATGTATTCACTAAACCCTTATTTGATGTGCTTGACTATCTGGGTGTTACCTACACAAATTATGCGGATGACACCCAGATACTTTGGTAGCTTTGGTGAAGGCATGTTTTGCAGAGATGGTAGGTTCTTTTAGCCATGTTAACTGGGCATGTTGTTCCAGGGTACGTAATGCTAATAGGTCAGGGGTAAACCATGAGTTGGAGTGTCTGACGATCTTTGCTTTGTGAGGTACTAGGGGGGGTGCTAAGGTGTTCAATGCCTTAGAGAGGATTGAAATGTATGCATCCACTAGTGAAGTAGGGTTTGAGGCCAAGAGAGCCTGAAGACAAGGAGTGTTGATCAGGGGTAGTATATTAGCTCTGGTGAGCTTCAGTGAGCTCCTTGTGACAGCAGGAGGAAGTGGGTTGGGCAGTGCTACTTGTTTGGCTGTGTGATAGAGAAATGTATAATATGGTTGTCAGCCCATGGACAGGGTGTGTTGGCACTGGTGGAGATTTGACAGTTGTGATCTGCAATCCAGTCCAGTCTGTGGTCTTTGTTGTGTGTGGGATTGGTGATGCGTTGAGTGAAGCCAAGTGTGTTTAGTGCATCAGATAATGATTTGTAAGGTAGGTCATTAAGGTGATGGACGTCCAAGTTGAGGTCTCCTAGCAAGAATATTTTTGAGGAGGCTTTGCGGTTATCCTGGAGAATAGGAAGTATGTTTTGCTCAAAGTTTGGAGAAGGGCCAGGAGGGCAGTAGATGAGGTGAATGGTGATATTGCAAGTAGGTAAAGGTGAGATTTTGAGCAAAGAAAGTCACTGTTCCCATCAATGGATGTGTGAACTTGTCTAAGGGGAATGGATTATTTTGCAATCATAGTGACTCCGCCTCCCCCGCAGGTGGCTCTGTCATCCAGTAGGATAGTATATCCTGTGGGTATGGCTAGGGCAGAGCCAGATGCTTCATGAAGCAAGCTCTCAGTGTTGGCTAGTGTGTTAAGGTTTTATTTGGTGATGAGGTCATGGATATCAAGTGCATGGCCAGGGAGGGATCGAGCGTTGATTATGGCCCATGTCAGGAAGGGCAGAGGGTCAGTAGGTAAGGTGGAAGAGCCTCGGTTAGGTGCAGAGTCCTGATTCTGAGATGGTAAGTGTGGAGGCGTGGGAAGTGTCTGTTGCGTAGGAGTTAGATGATGGTGGATGCTGTGGATTTTGGTGGGGACTTTGCCCGTGATGGTAGTTAGGAGTGGGATTGCTTTTGAGTTTGATATTGAAGTAGTTTAAAGGGCGTACTGAAGCTTTGTGTGAGGACCTGGGCTGGGCTTATGTTTGCTATGAGAGATGCGATGGTGACGTGTTAGAGAGTGTGAGGGGGGGGGGATATTTTGCTGGCTGCAGGGTTGGGAGCAGTGTCTGGGTACTGAATGTTGGCTTGTACCTAGCATTTTTGTGGGAAGTTGGAGGTGATGAGTGGTGGTGGCATAGTGACTGTGTTAATTTTTGAAGGGGTTGTAGAAGGACAGAGGGCAGCAGCAGGAAATTCATCTGAAAAGAAGCTGATGCATGACCTTAGGCGTCAGTTCCTGGTGTGGGATTATTGGGGTGTGGTTTGGGCTGATTTGATGGAGAGACGTAATGTGGGTCTAATCTTATTCTGGGTGGGCGTAATGCCTGCTGTGCTCATGGGCGCAGTCTGGGAATGGAGGAAGCGCTGTGGGCAGCCAATGGTTAATTGTGGGGCTCAGCAGCAAAGTGTTTAAAAGGCATGCATTGGCGCTATTGCAGGAGTTTGCATGGCGAAGGCTTGTGAGTCCTTGCAGTGTGTTTTTTTTATTGAATGTGGGTGACAGCCGTGTTGAACGGGAGACTGGTCATTTCAGCTGTGGGAGGTGCTGTATTGTTAGCACTGCACTCGGATTGAGAGGCCATGGGGAGTTTAGCGTTAGCTGTGGGAATGGAGCTGCTGAAAGCGCATGTGCGTTCCTAAAGTGTTGTGGGGATTGTAGTTTCCTGCACGTGACCCTGTAGTTCCATACGGTTAGTTGCAATAAGCGGCTGCAAGCTTGCTCTGCATATCTTGCTGTCTTGTGTTTTAATGTTTTGCTAATGAAATGGAAAGGCTTCTGACAGTATGTATATGTATCTGTCCTCTATCTACAGAACTGTGTAAGCATGTTCTTCGTGTGTGTCTGAGTAACTTCGTGCAGGGATGCAAGTTTGCTTCGTGGTGAATGTTATTATGTCGTGGTGTCTCTGATGACATCAGCACAGCTGGATATTTATCATTAGTCAACAAGTTACAGTGTTGAGGCACCTGTAGCCATGAAGATGTTAGCTGTATAAGGTTTGAATGGTTGTCTAAGAGACTATGGGCCTCATTAGGACCTTGGCAGAGGACCATGGCGCTATAAGCACCATGGTCCATGGCGCTAAGGTCCGAACTCCGCCATGGTGGTTGGCGGACTTACCGCCCCATTCCGACCTTGGCGGGGCGGTAAGTCCCCAATCCCCATTTTACCCTTCCCCATTCCCATTTCTGCCCCATAGGGCATAATGGGAGTGGGGAAGGCGTTAATTACGCCACCGTAAATTACGGTGGCGTAATTAACTCCATGGTCCCTTAGCGCATGGATTTTAACGCCTGCAAAAAGCAGGCGTTAAAATCACCATGGCGCTAAGGGACCTCGGAATCAGGCGGTAAGGGTCGGCGATGTTTACGCCGGCGTAAACCCCTTACCGCCTGGGTCCTAATGAGGCCCTATCTGTTTGCATATGTAGAAGGCACTGGCCTTCATTGGAGCTGGCCAAACAGTGACTGGCATCTTGCATTTCTGGCTCTTCATGCTGTCATGCTTATGAGGATCTAGAGGGGCATTCCCGGGACCCTCTCTTCAGTCTCTCCTCTGGTTGCTTTGTCGGCCACACCACAAAACTTAGTCACCATTGCTTTTGGGAGCCACATCTTTGTTATTCCTCCAAGATGTCCATAGTAATTTGCATTGTCATCCATACTCCAGGTTATGTAACAGCATTCTCCTTCTGGGTTGCACCATACCCATTTCGCCCAGTATTTCCTTTTGTCCATGGGATCATTGAATGTTATCATCTCAGTCGGGAACAATGGGCACTCCTTCTGTCATTATTTTATTTCTTTCCTCTAATGTCTTGTCTTCACCATTTGTATCTACTAACACTTGAATCCCTATTGTCTTCTCTGTCTTGCGGCATTGCGTGATGCAGATCTTAATCACACATAGTGCTACTAGTACCAATATTAGTGCTCCTAGTAATACTTTTAGTTCATCTTCCATCCATGTTGGCATCCATGAAAATATATACAACAGCCAGCTTTGAACTTTTCCTGAACATTTTGCTTCTTCCTCCATCTTGGCGTGCATTTTTAACAATCTGGTAACTGCTTCTCTGAGTGTGCCATTTGCTTCATCGTTTTTGGGCACACCTGTACAGCAAGCTGACCCGATCTTGGTGCAAATTCCTCCTTCCATTGCTGTGAGAAGGTCTAGAACATATCTGCTCTGAAGCGCCATCAACCTTACTGCTCAGAGCTCTTCTTTTATCACGTTGATGCCATTTACGGTTGAGTTTGTCTGCATCAGCCCCCCCTCTCGTAATCTGGAGCCATTTTCCATTTGTGTATGTCTGTACAGCTGGAGCAACTGACACAAAGAACATTTCCATCCTAATGAACAATCGGCATTCAGGTTTGTGCGTCGTCCAGAGATGCTTACGATGCTGACGAGAATTAGTTCTCTCTTTTCACTCTACTCATACTGACCTCTTCTTTCTTCTTGACTGTCCGTTTTAGGGAATTCTTCTATTCTGCTGTCTTTTTGTGGCACTACTAGTGCTGGCGTATTGATGTGTACCAACAAACATACTCCTCCTCAGTTCGGTGGCAGCTTCTCATATGCCTTAGATCCACATGGCCAATAATGATCCACAAATACTGCTGTCACAACCTTCGTGCCTGGACGCTTCACTGTTTGCTTGCAGTCTTTGTTCTCTCCAACCTTTACTGCTCCATCATTCTGGAAACATAATGCTGCTTTCTTCTGTGGTATTATGGGCATTGGTCCAGCTTCATTTTCCACCCAGGTCAGTAACATTGCACTCATATCCCATTCTTAAAAGGCATTTATCATTTTCTGTGTTTACTGGAGGTTGTAGAAACGTGTGTGTTTTTGCTACCTACTTCTCACTCCTTCTATCCTTCAGTTGTGCATATTTGGCTATACACAAGCATTTGTGGTTGTTCCCAACATCCTGGTTCTCCTCCTACTTCCTAGGGTCCCTTCTTAGGACATGGTAATTCTTTCAGTGTTATTGTTTTTGTCTCTCATTTCTGGGGGCAGTCAGTTATGTATTGTATAGCCTGGTCTTGTTTCTAATAATTCTCCATCATGCCAAGTGTTTTTATATAGCTATCTTCATAGGGGAATGTCGCCTTGGACATCCATCGCAATGTTGCTGTCCTCCCTTGGAACCTTCCTCGGGTTGTAAACCTCAACAGGTATTAGATAAGGCATTGTGCACTTGCAGCTTGTATTTGGGTTGCTACAAATGTTCTGGAGGCACTCCTGGCGTAGGGAATTAGTGGGCAGACATAGCAGCTCCCTCCAGTGGTTTGTTTACCTACTTTAGGCATGTGCTTGTACCACATGTTATTAGATACTCAAGCAGTATTAGTGAGATAGAGGTCCACCCCTCCCATGTCTGCATCAGCACTGCGTCTACCTCTCCTTACTGTACTTACAGTGCTTACCTTTCCACCTGATGTTGTCATTCCACCTGCTGAAATTGGGGTTGCGTTAGTAAAGGTTACAGCGGTATGGCTTGCAACATATGATAGTTGCCAAAAGATTAGGGTGAAAATACCACATGTACAGGACACAATAAGCATTGTTTTAATAATGTCTCCCCTAACATACTCTTCTTTGGCCTCTTGTGTAGTCTTGAAGATGTTTGTTGTCTGTTTGTTGTCTGCCTGCAATGTGCCAAAACGTGGTGTCAGGTCATTGCAAGAAGTAATAATTGTTCGCAAACTGTTGGTTTTCTAGGATCATGAAGTACTGCAAGCACAGAAGGGTTTCCTATCTCTAGTTGTGGGTATGTTTGGACCAAAGAAGCTATAGAAACACATTAGGATGCCACTTTCTTGCGCTATTAGATCTCCTTAAAAACTGGACAAATTGGCCTTGGAAGGTTTTTGGATGAGGATCAAGGGGAAGCATGGGACAGTGCAATAATAACAGTTGCACTTTCACAATTAATACTGTCCGTGTGCGGAAAGAAAAATAATATACAGTGTGTTCTCTCTAAGGCTATGTAGGCAGTCCTTTCCCTATCTCTCTTGTTTTGGAGCGAGTAATCATAGATTGGCCTCTGCTAGGTTGTGATGCTTCGAGGCAATTGTTTTGTTCTTCTGCTTGTGGATCGTTGGCCCTTTCATTGTTGGTGCTAGGAGAGGTCACAGCTTTGCAGGGCTTGATGTACCCCAGGGAATTCCAGACTTTCTTTTCTAGCAATTTAACTGCAAGATCACTGACCTGCTCCACTGTATATGGTCCTGTAAAACGTGGTGTATACCGCCGCCTGGTAACATCTGAAAAATACCTGATTTCCAGGATACAGTTGAGGTTGCTTCAAAAGTTCTTTTTTTGCTTCTGGGTCGTTGTTTTCTTCTCTTGCTTCAGGCCTCTCCCGTAGTCCCTGCAGTTGATGAGAAATAAATGGTTCCATGTAATAATGTCGCCACAAAAATCTCGCTATGCAAAAATATCGCCGAAAAATGCCCGTTTTTTGTGGCGACATTATTGCATGGAACACGCGGGGGACACCCCCGCAAACCCCAAACTTTTTTTTTTTTGTAAAACATTTTTTTTGACCCTGTCCCCATATATATGGTCACCCATATAATATTGCCGCAACCTTTTCCCGGCGATATCATTTACGGCGACCATATACATGGGGATAATATTACCTGATACCAAATAAACAAGGCACTAACCATCAAGGAAGTGGTGTACTCATTCTTTTCCTGACCCAATACATCACACATTTTTTCCACATCTTTCAGAGCCCTCGTGGGAGAGGACAGGGAAAGTCTCATGTGCTTTCCTGTCACCACCTCATGTGGGGTTAATTAGTGGCCGGACCCTAGTTTGTTGGGTAATGCAAATAATGCCAATGGAAGACCGTGCAGCTAGCTCTTGTTAAGGGTCTTTTTAATTTTGGCGATGCCTTCTTTGATTGGTGTTAGGGAGAATTGTCATTTCTCTGCTAATTCACTTCAACCTTAGAGACTGACCCCCAACTAATTTACTGGACTTTAGGACTTTTTAATTTTAACCCTGGAGGGAGTGAGACCTTTTCATCACTCTCTTATGTGTTCTGACCTGTTTTGGATTCTGTGTTTCCACTGTTTTTGGGGTCTGACAAACTCCATAGGCACCTACCTTTTGTATGGTGACACACAGCAGCTTCAGTACAGTGTCACAGAGAACTCCTTTAGATTTCTTAAAAGGTTTAAATACCCTTTCTTGTGTGAACTAGAGTTCCCAAGAATAGTAAAGTGAAATTGACTTTACTTTCCTTTTCTCTTTCCAGGTCCACACCCCATCTTATGTGGGGTGCTGGGGGGGTTACCTAGTAGCCCCTTATCCTACATTTTCATGTAACATTGTTTGTTACCCTCACTACTATAAATAGCTGGTGGCAGTGATTTAATTGTCCTACCATTCTGCTTTTCTACTGCAGGATGATGTATAGCACCACCCATGGGTGACAATTTTGTCAAAATTGCCCCGATCTACTTGTTTATCCATTTTCTGTTTGTGAGGTCTTTCTTGGGATTTACTGTGTGCGTTGAGAGAGATTTGTGCCCTTTGATTGTCTTGACTTTGGCGGCCTTCAGCCCTAAAGCCTGCCTCTGGCTCCAGTGTGTCTGGAAAGGCAGGATGTGAGGGAGGATCCCGAAACTCCCCTGTCCTTTGTCTCTATGAGACAAAGGACAGGGGACAGCAACCCTGCTGTGTGTTTGACAGCCTAGGCTGTGCATTAATGGGCAAAACCTGCTTAACAGGCAAGGGTTTTTGGACTAGTGGCTGAGTCGACCACTGGGAGAAATACTCGACGAAGAAACTGTGACCGAAGCTTGCTGCATCTTCCTGGTCCTTTGAATTGCCCGGTGAAGCCCTGCTGCTGTGCTGAAACTCTTTTTTCAATTCGACAGTGAAGCTCCAGATGGGACAACTTCTTCCCTTGGTTTAGTGGGACCAACTAACCCAGAGATGAACTCCACTGGACCATCTTCCCTGGCTGGCTGTACTTCTTCACTGCTACAAGAACCGAGTGCCAGGTGTCGAGTAATCTGTAGTCGAGTGCAACGTCAGAAATTCAGCCATAAGCTCCAGGAGTCTCCTAAGGACCCTCCAGAAGCAGGGCGACCAGTCTTTGAGTCCCCTCACCAGAGCGCAGGACCCAAGGAGTGAAGGAAACCCGACCGATATCCGAGATCCGCAATGGTGCTGTTTACGAAGTGCTGAAACCGTGAAATGCCGCTGAACAGAAAAGAGCCCGTAGCTGCCGACAACCTCCAAACTACTGCCGCAGGAGCCCTCCCGATGTCCTCCCTCTTCTCCTCATGACTGAAGCTCAGGAACACAGGGTCTGCACCGCTGTAACATGACAGAATCCAGCTGGACCACTGTTCTTCAAACCAGAGGTACTGTTTAGGCTTGGGGTACTTACCTCATTGTCTTTGTAGCTGTGCTTTTCTCAGTTGGGAATTGCATTAGCTTACTTTAAGTGTTGATTCCAACTCTCTTTCCACAGGCTTAACAGCTTGTGTCAGGACAATGTTTCTGAAGTCCAACTAAGGGCTTAGTAAAACCATTCAACTGAGGCAGTACAAGACACCACTCTTAGTATAAGGTTGTACCACCTGAGTTCATGGTAGCATAGACAAAGCAGCCAGGCTTATTTTAGGAGGGAGAGAGGGCTGTTGAATCAGTACAAGTGATATTGTCATACAAATGATCCAAAGAAACACTGAAACACTTTGTATTGTAAAAATAAGGGATTTATTTAAATACAGGTAGGCCCAGATAAATATAGGGGGTAAGTAAGTACTAACACATTATATGAAATCACAATATAAAAACACAACACTATACTTGAAGGTACACAGACCCAAGTATAGACCTTATTAGTACCTAACAGTAGTTCTAGGGAAATCAAAACCTTTTCATACACATTCAGTATAGGTCAAGCCTATTCTTGGGGAGTAAAAACCAATGGTTACTTTTTACAATTACATTCAGTAATGCAAGGGCAGTAGACCCTTCCAGTTATATAATGATTCTCAGTACAAATCACTTAAGCAGTCAACTGGACAACATACTTTTGGTGAATAGTGAAACACTTATTCCATGTGCAGTAAAACCCTATAACTACTTTTGTGATAACACACAGTTATAGTAGGGGAGTAAAACCTAAGGATGTAATATACAATTACAGATGCTTTTGAAATCAGGGAACCCCAGATAGAGATAAGTAGTAACTATTTTAACTTATTTTTGGATGGCAGGCAGCTAACACAAGGTAAGTAAAACCCACATACTTATTTAACCTCACAATGAAGGGGAAAGTAAAACCCAAAGTCACACTTTACTGAATGACTCAAAGTTATTCTACGTAGGCATCAACGTAATCCAGACTTATTAAGGACAGGCTATCAGCAAGTGAAGGGAAGCAGGTACCAGTTGGGGGACACTCATACAATTATCCTCAAAGGACTAATCTAGTGATACCAACACTTTACTTTTGGGAAAAGGCACAACCTAATCACAGGAGAGTAAAATACCTTCACATCTACTTTCTATTAGACTGGCAAAACAGTTGCTAAGGAAGAAAAGACGTTAACCAAACTTTTAAGAATAATGCATCACACATTCAAGATCAGTAAGAACTTTTGTAACTGTTCACTCTTAGAATTACAGTTACCAACCAACTCTTTACAAGTAAGCACATTTAAAACACTTATTTTCTTTTTAAGGCAAAAGGCTCAATCCTTTCAAAGTCTTTCCCTTATTCTTGGAGCATGAGTGTTCTCAGTGGCAGAAGGGGGGGTCACTAGGACTAGTGACCAACAGGCAGTGTCAGAATAGGTTTTTTAGTAGCAAAAGTCAGAGTTCCTTAGGAAAACTGGGAAAACGGTAAGTACTTTACTTATGAGTTAGAAGAGGGTCCAGGGGCTTCACAGAAGACACCCTGGCATGATTCTAGCAGTGGCACTTGGTGCACAGGATGAGAGGCCTCCCCCTCACAGAAAACAACCCACAGCTACACAGAAATCCTAACAGGCTTAAGGTAAGTACATATCCAAGCCAACACAGTACCGAAGCTTTGAAGATGATTTTGCGGCAGGAGAACCTTAGGGTCTGCAGTCAAATACCCGGTCAGTGGATTTCTTGTTGTGGAGACTGAAAACAAGACCTCAGAGGGGACTTTGCAGCAGGGATCAATGAAGAAGGCTCTAGGCAAGGTTTCCCTCATGGCTGAATGCGGTTCTGTGGTTTTGTTGCCTTTTCAAGGAGCACAGAAGAAGACAGAAAATCACGGTTGAATTCTCGTTGTTACAAAGGTCGAGCACTCTGGTGAGGGGACTTTTCAGACTCGATTTGTGTCTCTGGAGATCCACCAGGATGCCCACGAAGTTACAGCGAGATTCGGAATTCGGAAGACTGTGCACCGCACAATGGCTTGAGGTCCCAGGGTATTACAACAATGCAAGGTCGCAGCAACGCGTGGGATGGTTCAAAATACAGGTCTTCTTGAGTCTAGTGGGTATCACCAGGGTCAGAGTCCCCAGGTCGATTGGAAGGAAGGGATACAGCAGGCTACGGTTACACAGCAAGCTCTCTGGTTGTGGAAATCATCTCAGCCGCTTTTCCTTCATCTTCCTCTTCGGTTTAAGTTCCAGTGGTCGAGACTTCTTCAGCTTCCAAGTTTGCAGTATTTATCAGGAATTGGAGCACAACCTCTGCATTCTCTCCCTGCATTTTACAAGAAGGGGCGGTCTGGTTGTCCAATCGGGACAGCCAGCCCCCCACTGGGATTTGGCCCCATTCAAGCAAGACGTAAGATAAAGGGCTGGGGAGTTTTGGACTCCTCCCTCACTTCCTGCTCTCAAAGACAGACTAGAGCCTGCGCTGGGAGTCCAGGGGAAGATAAAAATCACACAAAGGAATTTCCTGCCCTGGATGTCAGGGGAAGGTACAAGAAACACTAAAATGGTGAAAAAAGAATACTGGGGCCATTTTGGTTAAAATTGACATCCTTAGGTCCCTTTACTGCAGTTGTGAACACAGCCCGCGGTAAAGGTGCACCAAATTAATACAAGGTATTACTGCCACCGGACATTGAAGGTAAGCTTGTCACTGTCACAGAATTGTTACAGTTTTAGTGTGAAAGGGGATACATTGTATCTCCTCAGCACTCCACATAAGGTGGGGTGTGCTGGTTTCATTTAACAAAATGTAAAAGGGATACGAAGATCCTTTCTACCCTTGGGAATTGTAGTTCACCCAAGGTTAGCAAAAGAAAGTTAAAAGGGGAGCCCCTATGGCAACCAAGTAACAACAGGCACTTATTGCCAATACGTTGTTTTAGAGGATAACTTTAAAAAGACACTATGGAGAGTATTAAAAATGACACCCATAAAAGGAGTTAAAGATTATGTGAGTGTGGAAAAAGTTCCCACTCACTGAGGTATCAAGGAAAAATATCCCACTAGTAAAGCAAAAAGTTCTGAGGTTGAACCAGGAAGGGAAGATTTACCAGTTCTGTGCAAATCTTACCTAACAGCGTGTGACCCGACAAGTGATTTCTACAAACTCTCTAACTTTGTGCAAGACTGTTTCTTATCTAAGAAGTGCCTCAGCTCCATAGACTGTCTTCCAATTGACTTTGACTGTCCTGGCTCTCTGAAGACCCTTCTAGTCCATTGACTATGATATTGTTTGTCCCTCGTATGTGGTAGCTTGTTGTGAACTGGTACTGCTGGGAAGGGCTTGTCTAGACTTCATTGGAAGATTTAATTGTCCTCACATTTACTGAGAACCTGTTTAACCTTTTTCCTTCCTTAAACCTTTTCTTTCTGCAACCTCAGAATCTGCAAAGTATAACTGGTGTGATATATAAATGCCATTGCTGTCCTTGTGATTGAAGTGGCCTCAAGGTGTAGGAATTATTTATGAAGCATATCCAAAGACTATCCACTAACTTGATCTGATTCTGAAACGTGATTTTAAAGTATATATTGTTACACAAATTGCTGTTTCCTCGTCTGGTATTTCTCCCAGTGGTAGACTCTGCCGCTAGTCCCAAAACCCTTGTTAAATGAATAATTATTTATAACTGAAACCTTGAGTGTAGGTGTTACTTGGTTACTTGTATGGACAAATTTCATTGCTACAGCTCTACAGATCACATTTACACCTCTTGAGATAGGCCTTGCTGCTCAGTCACAGTACCACCTTGTGTAGTAGAGACCTATACCAAAAGGTAGGTTACCTGATACCAAGCATATAAGTGTTGTGTTGTCTCACACAGTGTGACTGCATCAATTCTTGCCTAACATGCAGCCCATTTAGGTGCTCAACCATCCCATTGCTTGTTGGTGATAGGCACAAGAGTATTTGTGTTGTATTCTCAACAAGGTTGTGATGTGGTGAAACATCCCATTGACGACGTGAGGACCATTGTCAGTACCTCACAGACGCCCCATTGTGGGACGATTTCCCAAATCAGGAATTTTGCCACTCTAATGGCGTCAGGATGGGGACAGGGACTGGCTTCGATCAATCGGGAAAATGGGCACACAACCACTATCATTTAGCAGTAGCCCTGGCACACTTGGAGGATGTCGATATAGTCAACATGGAGGTGCTGGAATGGACCCATGGGGCGATATGTCTCCTCTCACTACCCTTAGTGTATGACATGCTGTAAATGATTTACAAACAAGACAATTAGTCATGAATTCTGCCACGTGTTCTGCCAAATTAGGACAGAACCAATATTCTCCAATATGAACAGCAATCACCTCCTTCCCCATATGGGTAGGATGGTGTAACTGTGTCAGTGCAGTGTGCAATAATGAGAATGGCATTACCACTTTCCCTGTGTTGTTTTGTCACCATAAGGCATCTGCCAGAGACACTGTACATTCCCCCTCCTTATCCACAATTATTTTTCCTCCTTGGGCGCAGCTCCCTGCAATTCCATAATCTGTGTCACTGGTAAGGTGTTATATCCTTCTGTTAATATCATTGTTCGCACATAGTTGTATGGTGGGGATGAAGTATCCATTTCTAAAATGTCCCCACAAAAGGCGGCACGTTTTGCTTCTGGGTCAGCTTCCTCAGTGCCCTTAGAGATGGTGCCCCCCCCCCCCTTGTGTGGGCTTGGCACTTCACAATTGCCAAGCACAGTGGGCACTGGAGTGCTTCTATCAGTCTGCCAAATAGTAGTGCGTGCTGCACCGGTGAACCATCAGCACGTCTGAAGCCCCTCCTCAGCTAACATGACATCCCAGAATGTACTGTGGATGTCACGTAAGCTGAATCTGAATACAATTACTTCCTTGCCTTTGCTTTGCTCCAGTGCCAGAATTAAAGCTACTCATTCTGCTGCTTGTGCTGAAGAATCTGACTGTAGATGTGCGCTTGTCACCACCTCGCTCATCCTGTCCTCTTTTGATCTCACTACTGCTGTTCAGTATGTCTCTCCACGGTCGTTTGGTCAATAGTTGACAACCCGTCAATACAAAGCATGTCTCCCCCTCAAGTGCATCCTCCTGTACCTTTGGGTGTCATTGAATTGTTCTATGTTGGCTGCACAGTAGTGCACATAGTCACCCTCCTCTATGGATTCAGTGATGAAAGTGTCTGGGTTGACAAGCCAGCATCTCACTATCTTGAGAGCTGTGTTTGACAGTAACACCTCGTACCCTGAAGCTCTCTGTATTGTCACTGTACATTTGGGTCTTTCCAGTATTGCAAAGAGAGCATGCGCCACCAAAAGAGTGGTGCTGCATCCCATGGTAATACTCTCTGATTTGTTTACTGTGAATGTGCAGCAGTCCGTGCCTGTTCGCATGCATAGTCTCCTCCCATCACTGGGTCTAGCTTCCCACTGTAATATGCTATAGGTTTGTGGCCCATGCTTGTCTTTTGTGTCATTACTGCAGTCATAACCACTCAATTGGAGTGCGAGAATAAGAAGAATTGATTTTGATAGTCTGGGATCCATAACACTGGAGCTGTGCTTATTGATTCTTTCAGCTCGTCAAATGACTCGGTCATTTCTTTTGTCCATTGTAAAAGTACCCTTCCCTCTTTGTGCTTCCTTACTGCACTGAATAAGGGCCTAGTCTAAGTGCTGTAGTCAAATGCCCATGCTCTGAAATAATTACATAGTCCTAGAAACTGCTGCATTTGTCTTATGGTTGTGGGCTTTGCTGTCTTGCGTTTCGCCTCTGCTCTTTCTAGGTGCCACCTTTTGCTCATCTTGTGATATCAATTCTCCAATATACACTTCTTTCTGGCAATATTGTAATTTAGCCTTGTCTACCTTGTACCCCTTTCCTGCTAATACAGTCAACACATGCATGGAGTCATCTGTACACTGTGTCTCTGTCTTGCTGCAAATCAATATGTCGTATGCGTACTGTAAAACAATGCTCTCTAACTGTACATTTCCTAAGTCCATTTGAAAGACCCTGTTGAATATTGAAGGCGATTTGCAGTACCCTTGAGGAAGTCTAGTATGTTTCCATTTCTTATTTCTATATAGAAACAAAGTTAAGTCTTGTGTGTCTGGGTGTAGTGGTATAGAGAAGAAAGCATTCTTCAAATCTATGACCGTGAAGTAGGTAGCTTCCGTGGGAATGCTGGTCAAGATTGTCGACACCAGCTCCCGTATCATGTAGGAAACAGCGAACACTGGCACAGAGCATACCAGCCAGACCTGGCACCCACAGTCACAAGCCCTCCCCACCATAGCACAGACCACCAGACACAGGGCGCTGCACAGTGGCACTGCAGCACAGACCACTAAAACTGGACACCGGAAAGCACTGCTAGAAAAAGCCCCCGACACACCAACAGGCTGCATCGTGGTGTGTGTGCGGCCAAGTTGAAAGGATTTTTGCAACCATTCTACCAAGGTCAGCCATTAAAGGAGTGTAAAGGTGTCTGATGCTCTGAGAGAAACGTGACACTGGAGGGATGCAACGATCTATAGAGACATGAAAGGCCCTTCCTTCAATTACAAACAGATTTGAAGGAGCTGTGTTGAAGAAATTTGTAAAAAAAGAAAAAAAAATCTTCTCTATTAGGCAGTATAGCTCTTTTGGGGGAGGGGCACCACCTTTTAAGGAGGTGGTTTATTTTAATTACATTTTATTGCTCATTTGTAATGTGCCTGTACAAAAGTGTTTAGAGTCACAGAAAGGCAAGGGGGGTGGGGAACAGGAAGGGGTAAAATTAACAATCCTAATAGGTCTTTCTACATTCAGATTCGTGCAAGTGCGGTAATAAGAAGTGCATAGTGTTAGGTAAGATTTTAAGTTTAGTACAAATTCTCCCTCAGTTGTGAGACCTCCTGGACCTTTTGCTTGACTGGTGGATTATTTTTCTTTATACTTCAGTGAGTGGGAACGTTTTTCCACACTCACATATCCTTTTACTCTTTTTATGGGTGTCATTTTTAAGACCATAGTGTCTTTTGATGTTATCCTCTTTGACACCTTTTTTATATATAGCCTATTGTTGCTGGGTTGCCCTTTGGGGGCCCCTTTTAAAAGCTCTCTGGCTAAACTTGTGAGAACTACAGTTACCAAGTAGTAAAGAGGGATTTGTATCCCCCTTGACATTTTATATAGTGAGCCATCACACCCCACCTTATGTGGAGTGCTGTGGGGATGCATTGTATCCCCTTTCTTACTTACCTGTAACATTTTTGTTACAATTGCAAGTATGCATGAATGGTGCATAAATGGTGACAGTGGTTTTACCTTTATGACTTTGTCATTTTTACTCGCAGGCTGTTAATTCAGCCTCGGTAATACAGAGAAAGGCCACCATTTTTCTAAAATGGTGGGCTCCTTCTTTTTTAAACATGTTTTGCTTGCTTGTAGTTTTTGAGGTCTTCCCCAACCATTTTGTGTGGGAACGACCTACATGGGACTTTGGCTTCCCCGCCATGGCGCCAGAGTGTCTGAGAAGGCAGGAAGTGAGGGAGCAGTCCAAAACTCTGCACCCCTTTGTCATTCACCTTGCCTGAAAGGAGCCCAGTCACAACGTGGGGGCTGACTGTCCTGATTGGACAGCCAGATGGCCCCTTTCTGTAAAATGCAGGGAGAGAATGCAGAAGTTGTGGATCTGAATCCAAAGAGGAATATGAAGAAACTGTGGCTGAGATGATTTCCAGCGACTGAGAGCCTGCTGTGTAACTGTAGCCTGTTGTTATCCTTCCTTCCAAGCGACCTGGGTACTCTGAAAACAATGACCCCGACCCAGCGCCTGATGATATCCACTGGACTCAAGAACACCTGCATTTTGAGCCATCGACGACATGCTGCGACCTTGCTGGGCTGCAATACCCCAATACCCTGGGACCTCGAGCCATCGGGTAGTGCATGGTCTTCCGAATTCCGACTCAAGCAGAAGCTTTGGTGGCATCCTGATGGACCTTCAGCGACACAAAAAATGAGTCCTAGATGTCCCATCGCCAGAGTGCTGAAAAGGGCGCCAAAACTACAGAGCCACTTCCAACTGCAAAGAGACTCTTGCCTGGAGCTTTCCATGTTGATCCCTACTGCAA
Source organism: Ambystoma mexicanum (assembly GCF_040938575.1). NCBI lineage: Eukaryota > Metazoa > Chordata > Amphibia > Caudata > Ambystomatidae > Ambystoma > Ambystoma mexicanum. The sequence goes on along the minus strand of NC_090932.1, from coordinate 471,140,397 downwards.
AATCCCTTCCAGTTTCCTGTCTTCAGCCTTCATGACAAGGAATTAATTGACCAGGCTTTTGGCTAAAGATCCTGAAGTCTCCCCCGCTGCAAACTCTTCTTCTCTACTGAGGTACTGTGTTGGCTGGGATATTTACTTACCTTAAGCCTGTGTAATTTCGGTATAGCTTTGGGGTGTTTCTTGTGATTTGGAGTCCTCTCATCTCATCCAGTTCACCCAGGCCCACTATTGGAATCCTCCCATGGTGTCTTCTCAGAGGTCCCTGGACCCTTTCAACCTCTCTAAAGTGAAATACTTACTTGTTTGAACAGTCTTCATGAGGAACTCTGACCTTTGCTACTTCTGTGCCTGTCGTGACCTGTCTGTTTAGATACCTTGTGACCCCCCTTCTGCCACTGAGAAAATTCACGTTCCAAAAACAGGGAAAGACTTCCAAGGATGGGACCTGTTGCCTAGAAAAGGGAACAAGTGTTTACAAGTTTACTTACTTGTGAAGGAGTTGGTTGGTAACTTTCACTTTGAGAGTACTACTTACACCAGTTCTTACCTTGAATGCGTTTTTCTATTCTGAAAAATATATGTAAAGTTATTTTACTCACCTGTGAATAAGTTATGCCTCTTTCGCAAAAAAAGTAATGCTGTTGGCTTCACCTAACTATTTCTTTCAGAATATTTGTGTATAAGTTTACCAACTGGGTCTTGCGCCCCCAGACCTGCTGTATAGCCTGTCTAGAATAAGTCTATCTTCGGTTTTACTTACTATGAATAGCTGTGTGCAATTCTTAATACGTGTATTGTAGGTTTTACTTACCTTGGTCTGCCTTGTGTCATCCTAAAATAGGTTGGAGAGTTATTTCTTACCTTAGTCTGTGTTCTACTGATCGGAAAAGCAACTGTAATGGTATATTACAGCCTTAGGTTTTACCTGCCTACAATAGCTCTGTGTCATTCTTAAAAAGTGTCCTGTAGGTACAACTGACATTGGTCTGCCTGGTGCAATTCTAAATTAGTGTAGAAAGTTATTGCTTACCTTAGTCCGTGTTCTACTGATCTGAAAAGCAACTGTAATTGTATTTTACACCATATGGTCTTACCTGGTATATAACGGTGTGTTATCCTGAATGTAGTTATAGGTTTATACTGTTCCATGAATTGGCATTCCACTATTCAGAAAAGTATCCTGGTAACAGTTTTAGTGTACTAAGTGATTCCTTAACTGAGTGTCATTGCATGACTGACAGGGTCTACTACCCTTGACTTACTGTAAAGTAATCTAAAGGTAACTGATGGTTTTACTCCCTATGAATAGGTGTGTCCTATACTAAATGTGTTTGATACGGTCTGACTTCCCTAGAAATACTGTTAGTTTTCTGAACCGAGTATATGCTTTGGTCTGTGAACTTTAAAGAATTTTGTTGTGTTTTTTTAATGTGTTTATGACTCGATGACAAAGTACTTACCCCCAATACTTAACTTGGCCCAATTGTATTTATAATGCACCTTTATGTTTTATAATACCTCTGGTCTTAAGTGTTTCTGTTGAACCTTTGGTATTCTACACATTCTTTGTACCTTCCTAAAGCCCTCTCTTCCTCCTAAAATAAGCCTGGCTGCTCTGTGTTTGTACTGTCTCAGATTTATGGTTTTACTAAGCCCTTAGTTGGACTTCAGAAAAACTGTCCTAACACAGAGGGGAGGTGGTGAAGTGCAGGAACTAGGTGGAAGTGCTCATGGGAAAGAGTGTCAGGCAGGTGGAAAGCAGGGGTAGGAACAGTAAGGGGAGTTCACAGCTAAGTGCTATTGAGTGGCTCGGAAGCTACAGGGGGAGATAGCCAGTCAGCTAAGTTTAGGCACGTGGGGGGTGGGTGTGGGCAGAGAATGCAAGTGCAGTATGCAGGTGGGGAGGGAGAATACGTGCAGGGGTAAACTGGTCAGGGGATGGCCTGGCTCCCTGTAAACCAGTCACAGGCAGATGGGACATTAGCAGGAGAAGGGGAGGGTGAAGGAAGAAGAGAAAAGGAAAGTCTTGAGCAGCTTCTGGAAATTTAAGGAGATCTGGTTCAAGTCAGAGAGGGGCAGAGAAGGCCATTACAGAGGGAGGCACCTGTATAGGATACAGATCTACCCCCCTACTCTCTGCTTGGAAACATTTCTGATTTGCAGAGAGTTGGAGCTAGCTGAGCAAAGGACTCTCGTGGCGTGGGGAGGTATTTAGGGAGAGGGAGTTGAATATAGCATGGTCCCAGGCACCAGAAAGCCTTGTGGATGATGCAGAGGGTGTTGAATTTGATCCTCGCATGCACCGGGAGCCAGAGGAGAGATTTAAGCGCTAGATAGATGCGGTCCCTGTGCTGAGTGTGGAACCTGAGTCAGTGGTACCAGCAACAAAATTGTTGCTTGCTAATCATTTAGGGTCCCTCTGGATGCAGGTGCCATTCATGTTCCTGGTACTTTGACAGCATCAACGTACCAAGCCCTGCTGTGTCTGTTTCAGTGTGGATCAGGGCTGCGTTGCCTTTGAGCTCTGTGGCACTGAAGGGGTAATATAGGACTATTACAACTATCAGATATCTCACTGAGTCTTTGACAGAGGGCACTTCAGAGAAGGTGGACTTTATGGCCAAGTGGGTAAGGCCTTAAGCGCAGTAGGTCAAGCAGAAACTTAGTGTGGAGCAATAACTGGCACCGAGGAAGGAGCTGTTGTTGTTAAGCATGCTGAAGGACGTCAGTATTGGGAACTGTTCTCATCCATTAAGGAGCAAGGTGAATGGCCTTTGGTTAGGGTATTGGACCAATGTGTTGGTAGATTTTGCAGGGATGGTATACCATGATATGGTCATTGATTTTGTACAATAGAGGTTCATGTCTGCATTTTGCTGGTGCTTTTAAGGAACCAGACATGGATACACGATATACTGTATGGGGGAAGCCAGGACATAAACGCAACGTTTTAAGAAAGCACCAGTCTGTGACGGAGAATGTTCAATATTTGTTTGGACATCCATTGCCTGACCATTTGTATTTAAGGCGTACATGAGTTTTTGCGAAATTGAACTTCCCAGATTGCTAAATAAAACTTTATGACCAATGTTAGAAAAGATTTCATTTTATTTGTAATTTTCCCTCCAGTTGTACACCCCCAAACATTTTGCTGCTCTTTAAACACCTTAGTATGACTTTGCCAGGGGAGCAAAGCCTTCTGCTGCACTCCTCTGGGCTTTCGCTCACTTTTTATGGGGAAACTGACATGCCCTTAAGACACTGGGAGACTTTGTTTCCCTTAGTTCTTTTCCAATGAAGCAACTTTTCTGCAACATGTAGCAAGTGCACAATGTACCTTACAGTACATTGCACTTAGGTGTCATCGTCAATTACAGAGACCCTAGATACACTCATAGGACTTTTTTTGAGATGTGCAGATGTTTCATGGACAGGGCTGGTGGCAGCTTATCTTTTCATATAATGTTAACTCTTTCCTGCCATTTAAACCGTGTTAACCATGTTTGGCACAAATAGGTGGCCTGGCTCCAAAATGGCCATGCCACGAGGTTCTTTGTCCTATCCTTTGGCCATCTTGCCCCTTTGCCTTTCCCAGGTCGCGCCGACCCGCCTTGTGTGTACCTCCAGGATGTGGGCTCGGGTGTCTGTCCCCAATACACATCCTGGGTGACAGAGAGTCTGGAGTGCTGTGAATGCCTGGGACCACCGTGGTCTGTGATTGGTCCACGTATGGAGTGTGTGTTTGTGAGTAGATCTCCTATTGGGTCCTCTGTGTTTTGGCACGAAGGGAACTTTGGATCAGAGGAGGCTGAAAACACCCATACCATGTCGATCTCTGGAGTTCTCACTGAACGAAGGATAGGATCCAAGTATCCTGAAACTAAGAAGCCGAGTTGAGGAAACACTGGAAGGTTTGGCACCCTGAGCCCGCTGTCATCAAGACGCTTTGACCCATTAGAATAGTGGGACCCACTATTCTCGGCACCTTCAACAAAACCAGCAAGTAAGCCTTCTCGGAAGTGTCCAGGGGCCAACCTCTGTCTCCGCCATCGTTTTGAGGAGGCCCTTGAAACTTGGTATACTGCTAGCTCTTTTTCTCCAGCACCATCACACCGAATTTCGCACACTTGGCATTCCCAGGTCTGAAGTGAGACGAGTGCGCCAGGACCGGAGTAAACGCGGTTACGGTGTTGCCCAGCCGCAGCAACGATCTCTGCAGGTATGCAGCATTTGTGACCCTCTTGCACCTGAAGCCTGCTGCAGTGAAACTGGCCTGATCCATCCATCAGGAACGGAGAAATCGCCACTGTCCCATTTGGGAATCATCACTGTATCTCCAGACCTGAAAGCCGCAGAGACGTCCTTTTAGTCGCATTTGAACCTGCAGCCGCAGTGGACCCAACTGGCGAAGTTTGGTCCAGAGTGCGCCTGTGGCCCCTAGCGCCTCCATCTGTTTTTACGCACGAGTGGCCCCTGGGGGTCCCTCTCCTTTCCATTGCTAGTGCAAACTAGTGACCTATTCCTGAAGCTTGGAATCACCTCTGCCTTCAAGTGGAGGCCCTCCTCGAATAGTGGGAATCTATTCTTCATCGCCTCACTCACCCACCTTCCTGAGCTGCTAGAGACCCTTGAAGATACCCCGTTTTGCCCATTTGAACAACTGCGTGCGCCTGCACCACATGTACTATTGAGCATAAGGCTCCTCTCTTCTTAGGGTTTGGACTGCCTCTTAGTTAGGTGTGTGTTTGATGTTGAAGGGGACTAAATGCAATCTGCACTGCCTATTTTCCTTCCACTCTCGGTTGTGAATATTTCGTGCCTTTAACCCTTTAGACCCCAATGGTGTTGTGTATATCTTGTATTGATTGTATTGTGTTGGTTTAGTAAGATTACTGTGATTCCTTTACTGTGTGGTGAGTTACAAAGGCCTTGAAATAAATGTGTTTATATTGTTGAAATATATACACCTGTCTGGGAGTAAATTTGTAAGTGTCCTTGCTCTGTGTGCTCATTTAGGTCTTTCAGTGACCCTCACCCGTCCTGAGACTTGACCTGTTCCAAGAAACTAGGCTGGCCTTCTGAACATCTGCCTACCAGGTCAGAGTTCAGAAATCCATTTTAACAACCAGGAATCCAATTCATATGATTAGCAATTTTGTATAACTTTATTTTCTATCCGTCTGCATTAATATCCTCAGAATTTTGGAACAGGTTAATGACGACCACCCATTTATCACTCACATTGGCACTCGTTACATTTTTGATAATAACTTAGCTAGTATTGAAATGCTAATGTCTGGCTAAACTAGAGGTGCAACATGGCACTTAACAAGCATACATAACTTTTTCTTTTTGTTTTATTATTTTCGTTGCATTGTTGTTTTGTGTTTTTTCATTCTTTTTGTGTTGTCATGGTAGCACATTATCTAGAAATATTGCTGCATGATGCAAATGTTACAAGGATTGTAAGAGTTGCAAAGAAGCATAGAAATATTACACTACTTTTTATGAAATTTGATGTGAATATGTTAATATGAGATGATGTAAAAGTGCTGTGTGCACTAAACACATTGTATTATTAAAAATATATTATTTTCAATAGGATGGGGAATTAATTGCAGGAAGACATCAATAAAGACTTTACAGCAGTTTCTGTGTAGCCTTCTTGCTATATCAAGTACCACGGTTGCCAGTCTTTGTCATTAAGGGCATAGCTAATTTGTGACCCAACCTGTTGGCTCTACCCCTTAATTTTCAAATAATTTGCTTCCTTTAGCTCAGTCTTCTCCTCTGTCACGTTCACTGTAGCTGTACAAGTCATTTTGTGCAGTTTATTGACTTTCATCTTTTTTTGTATTTAAGTAACCTGAATATTGAACCGTACTGCAATGTCTCCCTTTTGTGTGGCCGTGTTTACTGCTCAACTATAGTTGGTAATGATAAGACTGTGCTATATTTCATATTCTTGTATTTGGGAGCAGTTAACACATAGCTAAATACAAAGGAATTACAGTAATTGGTGTAGAGTGGAATACTTTGTTGACTTACTGATCAGATTTCTTTCTTCCCTGTCTGTGCGATTGACTCAGACCTTGGATCCAAATTGCAGGCAGGAGCTTGAACAGAGTGGACTGTAAAAAAATGAAAACCTATTGCTTTATGGTGGCACTTTTGCTCTTTTAACATAAAAAAGGAGCATCAGCCCAGAGACTATTTAAATCAAATGTGAGTGCATCACAAATTACATCCCTGGATCATCAATGATGTGTTCCTGAACTCCGATGTACCCGCTCAATCAATGGCATTCGTTCATGTTAGGACAGTTTTTCTAAAGTCCAATTAAGGGCTTCATAAACCATACATCATAGGCAGTACATAAGCTCCACTCTTAGTATAATGCGTACCACCTGAGAATCTGGTAGCATGGACAGAGCAGCCAGGCCTATCTTAGGACTGTGAGTGGGCTGTAGGAAAGTACACTGAACATGTAGTACACTAAGAATAAAATAGAAACTCTTACAACCAGAAGTATTATAAAAAATAAAGGTTTATTTTAAATACAAGTAGGCCAAGTTAAGTCTTGAGGTAAGTACTGGTCATAGAGTCATAAGCACATTTATGAAAAAACACCACAATGCTTGAAGGTACACAGACCAAAGCATAAAACCTTCTTCAGAATACCTAAAAGTAATTTGAGGGAAGTCAAACCTCTTCCTACACATTTAGTATAGGTCACACCTATTCTTGGGGAGTAAAACCATACGTTACTTTTAGATAACTTTCTGTAATACAAGGGCACTAGACCCTGTCAGTTATGCATTGACGCTCGACAAAAAAAATCGCATTGTAAACCAACCTATATAATTTTCTGAACAGTGGAACACTTATGTTAACAAGAAGTTGTAGCATACATATGGTCCAAAGAAACACTTAAACACAATGTATTGTAAAAATAAATGGTTTATTTAATTACAAGTAGGCCCGGATTAATCTTGGGGAAATAAGTACAATCACATATATAAACACAATTATATTAAAAAAAAAACACAATACTTGTGGGATACAACCCACAGTGTAACCTTATTAAGAATAGCAATCAGCAGTTCAAGATGAGTCAAACCTACAACACATTCAGAATGCAATTGGTTATTCTTGGGGAGTAAAAAGAGGTTAGATATACTTTTAGAATTCAGTAGACCCAGTCAGTCATGCAGTAACACTCAGTTATTAAATTATATAATAAACCAACCACAAGGCTCCTGTGTCTCCTCAACGCTATACAAATGTTTTACTAAACCTCTGTGTTACGCTCAACTGGCTCCCACAGAGGCGTCGATCGGAACTGGACAGCTGCGGTCTCCACCAATGTGATGTGTAGGGCCGAGATGATGGACTGGACTGGCCCACCTAGCTTCGTTTGCTTGGCCCGTAGGAATATTCTGATGATTTGAAAAGATGAGCTCTCCATCCTGCATTGAGCGCAGGGGCGCGTTGATAACCAGTTGCTAAGTTCGTAAGAGTTCAAATGCCTGACTTTCACTCTTGTCCGATTCCTTGCAGGTTGCAGCTTGATCCTAATGAAGAGTTCCTCGTGGCAACCGGTAGTATTCTGGTAAGGATTTGTATTTTCCAACACAGTTCGATAAAATAATGTCAATATGTAACCTGTTGCTTTCTTCCTTATTCAGGCGCTGAGAGAAAGTATGAAGTCTTGGGGAATATTACCTCGGCGGTAAAATCAGGTAAGTCTATTGTGGTGAGGAGGGTGCCCCTTGTTTGTCCCTTTGTTTCACCTTGCTGTCCTTTCGTTTCCCCTTAGGGGCCGGGGTTCGGCGAAGATGCAGTGGAAGCTGCGCCGACCCGTGAAGAGGAATAGTACCCCCGGTGGTAAATTCAGGTAAGTCAATGGGAGGGTAACTCATATTCCTCTGTGTATTCCCTTGGCTCACCTTGCTGTTCTTGTCTTCTCCTTAGGTGCCGGAGTGCGGCTGGAACATACAGGAGAATGCGGTGGAATGTGAAGATGCTGCGAAGGCCGGTGAGTTCAGCGCGGCGCTGCAGCAGGCGAGGCGGCGCGCATAAGATAACTTCTTTCTTCCAGCTCGAAGGCGCGATGGATCGGGAATTCAGGTAAGGATTAAAGGTATTGCTCTTGTTCTAACCTTTTCTCCTTCTTCCTCCCTTTTTCTAGGAGCTCCAAACTCGAGGCGGGCGTGGTAGAAGGCTGGATGCAGACTTGCAGGCACGGTGAGCGTTACGCTGCTGGATGCAGAATAATGTGGAGCGTGTGTTGCTATTCAGGCGTGGTTAAATAGCCTCCAAAGTAGTCCCAGGTAAGTATTCATCCCCAGCCCCACCCGAGTAAAAAATACTCCCTAAGTAAAGTAGTCCCTTCCAAGCCTCTTTTGGCTTGGAGCTCTTGCAGCATGGTCTGCATCAGGTAAGTTTGCAGCATGGTCTGCATCAGGTGAGTTTTAATCTATGAGCCTGGCGCCTATGGCGCCAGGACTGACTCTCCATATGAGCCTTGCGCCATAGGCGCCAGGACTGGACCCAAATAGCCTCTAGCAGGGGTTTTTGGGCGTGCTTAGGATAACTTGATGCTGCTTCCGGGGTTGCTGGACGTTGTCTGGGTCCCCGGGGGTAGGCATCATGACACTCTGTTTGACCGTCTCGATGACTTCGGTGTCACCTACACTAAGTACGCAGATGACACCCAAATTCTCATCCCCATCACAGGCGACCATGTCATTGACTCTGCTTCTCTCAATGCCATCTATCTATCCAAGCCTGGATGGCACACCATGGCTTGTGTCTGAATGACAAACAGAGAGCTGCTCCTTATTGGATCACAACTCTGTATAGCTAAACTAAATGACGGCTTCAAAACATTCAGCATTGACGGTAACTGCATAAAAATAGACAAAGAAGTGAAAACCCTTGGATTCTACTTGGATTCCTCTCTCACGTTAACCAAACAAGTTAATGGCACAGCATCAGCAACTGCACACAACTGCAAGGTCATCAATGCTTGCAGACCTTTCCTGTCAACTGGCAGCTGCATCACGCTGGCCAGAGCCCTTATTTTGTCTAGATTGGATTACTGCAATGCCCTTTACGCGGGCAAAAAGATCCAAACCATCAAACTTCAAATACTTCAAAATAATGCCTTCACAGTGGCACTCAACATACACAAAGCCACTCACATCTCCAGGATTAGACAAAAAACGCACTGGCTACCGTGCAAAAACGTATTGAATTTCAAACTCTTACCTTAACACATAAATGCATAACTAAAGTAGAGCCCTCTTACATTGCTGACAAAGTAATCAGATCTCAGACCAACAGGCCTACCCTCTCAGCGAACTTGAACCTACTATCTACACCCAGATTCAACCTACAAAAAGTAGGAGGCAGTAGTTTCCCTACAATAGCTGCTAAACAATGGAACGCCTGACCAACCCAACTGAGAGCTGAAAATTATTTTTGGACCATTCGCAAACAACTGAAAACCTACCTCTTAATACCTGGGCTTTGTAATTAACGTGTGTATCTGTGTGAAGTAACGAAACGGTACACGTCAATAACCTGTATTATGCTCTCTGTAACTAATAATGAAATGTACCATATACCGGTACCATGTAAGATAAGGACCCAGATGTCTCCGAGTTAGCTGTGCTATACAAATGGCATAAATAAATAAATAAACCCTGTTACAAGTATACTCCTTGCAACATTACTTTTTAGAACTCAGTTCAGCATTCGTAAAACAACTCGCATGCTTTCTGGAGAAGCCTTAAGCTACTGAATGACCAGTATTAACACACTAATTATTTCTGAATGCACTCAGCAATTCAAGGACAGTAATACCCAATTATATTTTAAGAAAGACACAATAATATACTTCAAGGTATGTAACTGACCTATTGGCACATAACTATCTAGCTAGTTATACCCAGTATAAGTTTAAGAAGTGTATAATGCAGTTTCTAAGGTGAGAACTTTATGTAACTATTTTAGAATCACACCAAAGCAAACCAGGGAAGCACAATCCAGTGTTACCAGTTTAGATGAACATCAGCTAGTCAAGTTGAGTGAGACCTATATACGTTTAACAGCAGCTACCAGCAACTCAAAGACAAGTATTAACTGTTTTTGATCTGTTTAAAGCAGGTCAGGGAAAGCAACACCCAATGTTGCACTTTAAGAATGACACAATGTTATTCAAGGCAGGTAAGCCCTATTTGTGAGCTTTTACACTCATTCACTTAAGCAATGATAAAACAGCAAAACTCATTACTTTTTAGAAGGGGGAACACCATTCAAAGTTGGTAAAGAAATGTACACTTTTTGGAGGGGCACAATGGAACTCAAAGTTAAGCATACACTTAATGACAGTTTGTAACTTCTTTCACAGAGATACAGTTACCACACTAACTTCTTTAGCAAGTAAGTACTTTTACACTTGGTATACTTTCAAGGCAGAATATTGTTCCTATCCAGTCCTTCCCTAGTCTATTGCATGAGTTCTCTCGGAGGCAGAAGAGGGACCCTAGTGGTCTAGGTGTGACCTGTAGGCAGGTTGAGATAGGGATCAGTTGCAGCAAAGTCAAAGTTCCAAAGGAAATCTTCTTAAACAAGTAAGTATTCACTTTCAGAATTAGTTAAAGTGTTCAGGGACTTCACAGAAGGCTCCCTATATGTGTTCCAGCATTAGACCTGGGCAATTGGTGTGGGCAAACTCCCAACCACTTGCATCACCCACTCACCCTCACAGGATGCACAGCAGATTTAAGGTAAGTATTACCCAAGCCCACACAGTACGTTAGGAGAAAATAAGATCTTCAGAGTGGATGCCTTCAGAATGCAGCAGCACAGGACCCAGTCCCTGGATTCTTGGTCTGGAGAGGAAAGACTTGGACACTGGATGGGAACTTGCAGCATCATTCATTGGAGGAGCCTTCCAGGAAAGGTTTCTACATGCATTCTCATGGCTCTGTGTATTTGACATCTTTTTTACAGCAGCCAGAGGAACAACGAATATCGCCGGGTGAATTATCTTCACTCTCTCGGTCCTGCACTCTGGTGAGAGGACTTCAGGGATTTGAGTCTTATCTTTGAAGATCCAGCCTGAGTCACCAAGTTTCAGATGGATTTGGACTTCGGAAGACCATGAAGTGCACTCAGGCTCGAGGTACCAGGGTATTTGCGGTTTGCAGCCCAGCAAGGTCCCACCATGTTGTCGGATGGCTCAAAATGCAAGTCTTACTGAGGCTAGTGGAACTCATCAGTTTCTGGGTAGAAGTTATCACGTTTGGGACTCCAGGTGGATTGGAAGGAAGGGTTACAACAGGCTCTGGTTACACAGCAGGCTCTCTGTTTGCTGGAAACTGCTACAGATATTTTTTCTTCATCTTCCTCTTTGGTTTTAACTCCAGTGGTCGACTTGTCAGCAGCTTCCAGGTTCAGAGTATTTATCAGGAACTACAGCACAACATCTGCAATATCCCCTGCAGCTTACAGAATGGGGCGGTCTGGCTGTCCAACGGCGACAGCCAGCTCCCCACTGGGACTTGATTCCTTTCCGGCAAGATGGAAGAGAAAGAGCTGCAGAATTTTGGACTGTTCCATCTCTTCCTGCCTTCTCAGACACTCTGGAACCCGGCATGGAATACAAAGGATTCCCGCCAAAAACAAAACTTCCACTGAGGTTGTTCCTACCTAGAATGGGAGAATTTTCAGAAATGTGCTAATTGCCTCCACCTTAGAGACCCCCAGCAACTTTGTTGGATTTTGGGGACTTGATTTTTTTAACCTGGAGAGAGTGAGACCCTTTTTCCCACTCTCTCATGTATTTTAATGTGCTTTTGTACACTGTGTTTCTTTTGGTTGTGGAGTCTGACAAACTCGATAGGCATCATCTTTTACATTGTCACACAGCACCTTCAGTGCAGTGGCACAGGGAAGTCTTTCAGATTTCCCAAAGGTTTAACTACCTTCTCTGGGATAAACTACTGTTTCCCAGATCAGTAAAGTGAAATTGACTCTACTTACATTTGTAACTTTCTAGACCCAGCACACACTATCTTACAATAGGGTGCTGGTGGGGTTACCTAGCATCCCCTTTGTCTAACTTCTTATGTAACATGTTTATGATACCCTTTTCTCATTGAATGGCTGGTAGCATTGATTTCGTTTTAAGTGCCATGGTGTGCATTTAACGCGGGCTGCGTTCGCAGCTGCAGTAAAGCACCCAAGGGTGCCATTTTTGTCAAATGGCCCCAGTCTTCTTTTCTCGCCATTTCTTTGTGGAAAGGTCCTTCTTGAGATTTACTCTGTGCGCCAAACCAGATTTGGTACCATTGTTCATTTTGCCTTTTCCGGGATTCACAAGTGAAGCACGTCTCTAGCTCCAGGGTGTCTGGGGTAGGCAGGAAGTGAGGGAGGTGCCAGAAACTCCATGTGCTTAGTGTCCTAAGAGACCCAAATGCACTCTGTGGTGATTGGCTAGCTGACTGTCTGGCAAGGACAGCTACCCTGCTGGGTGATTGACAGCTAGGCTGGAATGAATGGGACAGAACTGAATAAAAAGCAAGTCCTTTGGCTTGGAAGGCAGAGTCGACCAATGGACGAAGGAACCGAAGAAAAACTTTAAGAGGACGCCTGCTGTAACTCCTGGACCATTGGTTTGCCCGGTGAAGCCAGGCTGCAGTGCCGAAATGCCAAGTTTGCATCGACAGAGAAGCCCCTGCAAGGATGACTTCTCCCCTTGAGTTGGTGGGACCAATCAACTCCAAAGTAAGCCACTTGGACATCCATCTCAGAGCTGGTTGAATTTCCACAGAGTTGCTGCTGGAAAACGTATAGCCAGGGAGAGGAACACCAGATTGTGTGTGTTGCTTTTAAGCTGGCCTAGAGCTCCAGGAAGATCCCCCAGACTCCCAGGAAGCAGGACTGACCAAGCCTGAGCCGCCTCAAAAGAGTGCAGGACCCCAGAAGCAACAAAAGTCCACCACGACATCCAGGAACCGCTGTGTTGCTATTTGCGGTAGACACGAGGAGCTGAAACACTAAAAAGCCACTGAAAGTGAAGTTTGCCGGTTGCAGGTTTTGACCATGCCAGTGCAGTGCACGAGTCCCCCGACGTCCTCCCTCTTGTTCCCATGACTGAAGCCCAGGACCAGTGAGATCTGCAGAGATGCACAGGAACAGGAGTCATCTGCTGCGTCTTTTCTTCATTTTAAAGGTACTGTAAAAAGTCTGAGAGAACTTACCTCTTACTGTAGAGTTGCTTGCATAGTCTACTACTCACAAGTCTAATCCGCTTGTGGCCCTACACTTGATTCTTCTTTTCTTCAAAAACTTCTAAAACATTTTGCAAAGACTTTCTACTTACCTACAAAGAAGTGCTTCAGCTTACATAGACTTTTGTCTATTGACTTTGGCTCAGCCTCTTTCACTGAATGACTCTTATTGGAGGATCTGAAAGTATTCGCCTGGTTAAGAATAATTGTGGGCTCTTGTTTGTTCTAAATCATCTTTTCCTTTGACTTATTACTATATGATCTTAAATGCAACAGTGATATATTATGTCACCAGCACCATAGCAATTGAAGTCACCTGAGGGTGTAGGTAGTGTCTGCGGGCCATCCCAAAAGGGTATCTAATAATTTACAGACATTAAGAGTGTGTATCTTATGATGTGTATTTAAGTGTTACTATTATATTGCTCCCTTCTGAAGAAGGCTTATTCTAACTGACTGATAAATCAATTAATAATTGTTTCTTCAAGAAACCCTGAGTATCAGAGTTTATGGATACGTTTAACTGTACATCTCTGTGTAACTCCACTACAGCTCGCATTGACCCCTCTTGAAATGAGCCTGGCTGTTCAACACGCTACCAAACTGTGTCGTACAAGCTTATACCAAAGGTTGGGTTTCCTGTACCTGTAGTCAGAGTTGTTTGTAGTGTTCTCAGAGGGTACTGCATACAAACTTTGCCTAACACAGGAGAAGACCTCAGAAATAAAAAACAAATGAGAAATGGTGAAATGAGGAGCCCACCATTTTAGTAAAATTGTGGCCCATCTGTGAATTACTGAGGCTGATTTAACAGCCTGCTGGTAATACAACTAACATGTCACTAAGGTAAAACCGCTGCCACCAGCCATTCAAGTAAACTTGCAATTGTAACACAAATGTTACTAGTTAAGTAAGAGAGGGGATACATTGTATCCCCCACACCTGCCACATAAGGTGGGGTCTGCTAGCTCACTATTTTAAATATATAGGGGATGAGAATCCCTCTTTTATCCCTTGAGAACAGTAGTTCACCCAAGTACATTAAAGAGAAATGAATGGGGAAGCCCAAAGGGGCAACCACGCCTATGCCCAAAAGATATAGGAAACTAGAACTCCAATCAGACACTATGGAGACATCAAAATGTCACCCATACAAAGAGTAAAAGACTAGGTGAGAGGCGGAGAAAGATTCCCACTCATCTAAGGACAAGGCGAAATAATCCCCAATTCCAAGCAAAGATTTTGGGGTTGACACAGGTCAGGAAGATTTATCACAAATATGAAAATCTTACCTAACGACCCCTTACAGTTTAATGTATTTTTTAAGTCCTCACTCAGCCATTTTGTTGCTTCTGCATACCTTTGTTTGGCAAACCCATGATACCAGCCTTAAAACTGTGGTTGTACACCCATGGGCACACTTTGAACCCAGCCCGTGACATCAGAAGTGGTTTGTGCTGGTTTAGAACAGTCTATGGTCTCAGGCATGGCCAATACACATACTGAGATGGTGGTTCTGGGTTTGTAACAGTTTTTGGGGCCAAACTTATTGGCTGGCCACCAAAAGCTGTGTTTAATCCCCCTTTGTGTGATTGGTGGGCTGGCATGGGCACTGAGTGCATGAAATATATCTAGTGTACATCTTGTTCCTACACTCAAATCTCTTACGAATTTCGTGATTGCAGAAGGTTTTACTTACCCAATGGAGGATTTACGTTGTGGAGAAACTGTTGCTGCATTTTAGGACTAGATCTGGCCATTCATACTTGACCCTGTATGCTTGGCTTTCCTGCAGTTTCGATTTTCATCTGCTGAAGGCCCTCCTGCTGGCTTGCGGGTTGCCTTTCCTTCGAGCCTCTGAAACCTGATTGTCCGAGTTCTTCCATCCACCTGGAGCCATCGTCGCTGTTGCTGCCACTTGTTGCACACTCCTAGGAAGGCAGATTGTTCTTCTTTTGTGCCGTCAGAGTCAGGTTTGTTATTAGTATGGGGTTGAAGTCCCTGAGTGACCAGATGCTGCATTTCACTACAGCAAGGGAAGACAATTTACTCACAGGGTTTGTTAGCCGTTCCAGGGCCAGGTTTTTAGGAAATGCTACTTTGAGTACCTACCTTGGGGCCCTGATTTGGTGGGTTATTCGACATACTTACCTTTAGGGGTCCCTTTTGGTCTGTGTAGTGGGTTCTAGAAGAACTGTTGCTACCACATTTTGCCATTGGCTTGAATTCTGCTCTGCATCTCTTCTCCGTCGGGTTCCTGGATCTCGATCCTACACTGTATCTTGGAAAAAGGGTCTTCTCTTCTCTGGTGCCCTTTGGGATCAATTACTGCATTATCTACTCCTGTTGGATAAAGGTGGGACTTAATTGGCTTTTTACCACAACTCTGGGTTTTCCTATTTACATTGTTACATGAAACTACTCTGAAGTGACTCTTTCAGACTATCTGGGCATTAATATTTGTCTTTGGTCCCCCCCCCCCCCCGACACCCCCGGCGTCCCTGGAATTTGAGGGCACAGATTCGAAATGTAGCATATGCCATTGATTTTAGACTTGCATTAGACTGCTGGTAAGTGACATGGCCGGTTACATTGTATCACTGTAAATTGTTGCTGTTTCTCTAGGATTTTAATGTGTTAGTACAATCAGTGTAAATGTATTTTTGCCTTTCGGTGCACTTTATCTATACGCATTTAATGTATAGTGTGTATTTGTAGCAACACATTACTACGTAGCAGCGGTTTAGGAATACTGTGGTTATTGTTTGTGTGGCACCTTGGGTCCTACAAATGACTAAGTCAATTAAATGTTTTACTGCCGTCTACCTAAAGTACTTATTTTGACCTGCTAGAGATTATATGTGTGACTTTAATAAGTGTACATAGTATACCAGAGTGGGAGTTATCTTGGGTTAACTGTGTGGACTAACTTAGCATTGCTACCAGCCTTCCTTCCTCTCGTGGGTTAAGTGTGGCTGCTGTACCATAGAGGCCACTATGGAGATGTGGCTTCTCTTTTGGTTGGATTCACGGTTTTACTAGTAGTTTAGACGGTTGCACATCCCTCACCCGAGAACTCTGTAAACGTTTCCCTAATGTAGCAAACACATGCCTGATGGCTGCAGCAATCAGCCACTGGCTGTGGCTGGGCTTCTTGTCACACCAGTGTGCTCTACATTGTAATTAGGAACTATCTGCATCTCCAAACATACTGGCAGATAGCCTTGCTTCCTTTGCATCAGTGGAAGAAGATACCACAGCAGAGGTGGTGGCAGATGTGTATACCATGTCATGTTATGCCATTACCAAATGTGTTCGTGTGGCCAATGCATAATGCTCACTCTTTGTCTCTTGCCACACTTCATTGTTGAAGGGGTTGCACACAGCTGCACACTCGTCTGAGTGTACCTTCTGCTCAGGCAGGGGGGGAAGTACTGCCACACCCAGGAGGGGTCCATGATAGGGAGAGTTGGGACAATACCCCATTTGTTAGCGCGCTTCTCTGGATAGCCTTGCCCCTTCCACAGGACTGGATCCATAGAAATCAGCTTCATCAGCCTCCTGCTCTCCTGTCCCACCTCTGCGTGTGACTCCTCCTCCTCCTCCTCCTCCTTCCAGCTCCCTTCCTCCTGCCCTACACCTATATCCACCCCCTGCCTTGCATCGGCCCGATGTTCCACCTCCTGCTTCCACTTCTCGTTCTGCCCCTCATCTTGCTCCTTGTGTGCACCCTCCTGCCTTGTATCTATCGCCAACATTTCCACAACCATGTCTTGCTCCACCTGTAGGCCCTCATCCTGCTTCTTGTGCGCCCCCTCCTTCATTGCATGTGCCTACTCCTTTTCGTCATCCTCCTCCCCTGGATCCATGTATTCATGTTGCCCCTTCTGCTGGCCGTCCATCTCTGCCTACTCGTTTGCCAACTCCTTATTTTTCTTGTTCCGCATCCACAGCATCTATCGCCACCTCTTTTCACATTACCCGAGAGACCTCTCCCAATAATAGCATGCCACTGTTCTGGACCTTTCCTCCTCCTCCTCCCCTCACTCTTCCTTTCCATCACACAGCCCCTCTCCAGCTTCATCATTCACCAAGACTTCCACATCTATTCTCCCAGATTAGGAATCAGTCCTGTAGCCAGCCCCTCCTCTTCAACCAAAGGTCACATGATTCGAAGCCGATACAGTTACCACGGAAACCAATGGAAAGGTTTTCAGCAGAATTTCTAGAAAGGGTTTCACAGTGTTTTTCTTCGTTTTTTGGAGTGGGTGAGGAAACAAAAAAAAACAATCAGAAAGGGTTTCATAAACTTCTTTTTTATTTTATTCATTTCTTTGGATGTAAGGAAAAAAGATGAAAGGACATTGATAAAAAATAATCACAAAAAGGTTTTCACTAAGGGGTTTCCTATTTTCTTTTTGGGATGGAAGTTGAAAAGGCACAGGAAATGAATTAAAAAAGCAATCACAAGATGCTTCTCAGAAGGGGAATCAGACTTTAAAGAACCTCCCAAAATAAGTGCACTACAATATAAAATGAAACTAACTTCGAAGGAATTTCAAAGGGACGGCAGAACGTGCTCTCATTGGTTACAGCACAAGCTCTCCTGTTCTCTTCTTTTGTTGGCGGCAGTACTGTTCCTCCCTCTAACAGCCAAGCACAACCCACAGTGAACTAGTAAGTGATCTTTGACTTATCAGGCAACTAAACTAGAGACTCAGGGGCTCTGATTATGCTTGAGGATATTCCACAGTTCTGATTGGCCTGCCAAATTCTATCCCATCTGCCTAAATTCTTGCACAGGTTTCGATCATGATTTGGTGCTGCCGATTTGTCGAATTAGATTTTGCAGCATCACCGAATCCTGAACATTATGGTCCAGATGCTCGAAAAATAGCGCAAATGGAAGGAGCGAAGAGAATGCACTCATTTCATTTGTGCTATTTTTAGAAATGCTTGGGTCACTTTATTCACAAAGGTGACCTGAGCATTTCAGGAAGGGCTGGACGGTAGCTCTGTATGTTCCTTGCATACATTACACTAATGTGTAATGCCGGCCCGATAGCACAGGGGTAGAGCGTTTGCTTTGACGTCCGTGCCGGCCCGATAGCACAGCGGGTAGAGCGTTCGCTCTGACATCCGTGCAGAGCCTGCAGACACAGGTTAGAATCCCGGCAGGGCCAACCTCAGCCTTTCACCCTTCCGAGGTTGATAAATGAGCATCACACACCGTGGGTAATAATCAGCGCACAGATGCCTGAGGGTTCGTAGTGCTATACAAATGCTAAATTATTATTATGTATAACAGCCTCCCAGCACCCACGTGGTTGCTGGGATTACCTTTCACTGGGGCCATACCTATGAAATAACTCAAATAATTTTCATCCCTGTTTGGGGGATGGAAATGCTAATGTGACAGCCACGCTTAAACCCACAGCTGTTGCACTTCAACAGAAAATTATGTCAGGGTCAGAAATAACCCTGCCATAATTTCCGCCTCTCCTGCTCCTGTTCTGAACAGGTGCAGGGGGAAGACTCTTGTATCTGGGCATTTTAAAACCCATCCCGTATGTGAATTCGGCACCCAAGCGAAGTACCCGGAAGTACCCGCTTGGCCGCACTCTCTGCTTCTACTTGATCTCATGGATTTGGATCAACCATCCTGGATTAACGGTATAATACTAACTTCACTTGCTGACTATTGTACTTTTCCCACATTGGAGTATCTCACACTAAATCTCTACTTATGCTTTTTAATTTAGGCACTTTTAAGAGCAAACTAGCTCTTACACCATTGTAGCCCCGCCTACTTTCTGTGCCTTACAACAAAAGGCAGCACGTACGTGCACCCGCACGCACGCACTGAAGCGAAGTACCCAGAAGTACCCACTTGGCCACTTTGCCGTGCTTGTCGCGGTGGTGTGGCTAGGTGTTTCTTCTGTGATGGTACTTTCGCGTTCAGAACGGGGCTCTTAGCTTCTATATCCAACCTTCCCATTTTTAGGAGGTAGTTGGAAACGTTTTCATTCAAATAAGGTTCTTGTAATCATGCAAAGAGAAGTTTTCACCCTGACGACTGGTAGGCCTCCTACTGCCCTTATTTTTAACAAAGCTCATCTGAAATCACCCAATGCTAGTGGCTCTCTGAAAGACTCTCAACATTCATGTTCGACGCCTCTGACTCGCTCTATCAAAAAACTGATGCTGTCTGCAAACAAACCAGACATGAACATGGACATACAGACTTTCTGCAAGGACTCGGACCGAAGCATTGGATCCCCTTTTGCTTGTATTGGTCAGTCCTCAAGCCATTTGCAAAGTCAAATTACAGGTCCGCTCACTTTATCAGATCTGCAGCCCGTAGTGGACCTAACTAATTCCATGAGTTGCCCTTTGTCCCTGCCTCTTCATTGGGTGCCTCTCCTTTTAAGTCTGCTTTGTTGAATGCAGCACCAATCAAGCCAAAATCTAAACACTTCCATTACTGACAGTGCACTCTTGAATAATGCTCTTACTGGCCCATCTGTTGATAATAATGTGAACCAACTGGAATCTATTGATATGCCCGTGATTGATCTGGAGCTCAACGGCTCGTGCTTCTCAGTTCATGAATCTTTTCACCATCTCTCTAGGTCACCAGACCTTTTCCCTGACTATAGCCATCCATATTCTACCTTGGAAGTATCATTTTCAGTCCCCAACCCCCCGTAGAACGCGTGAATCATCTTTGCACCTTCAGACTCCTAGGAAATCTGAAGCCTCCCCTAAATTGTTGGAAATTACTCTCAATGCCATGATCCTTGCAATACTTTCGATGACTAGACTTTTTGACACATTGGACGCCAATTGTACCCATCAAGCTGTTCAATTGGATCAAATCCTAATTTGGCAAAATAACATCTCCCATCCTTCAGGCCTAGAAGCACGAGCCTCTGTTGAATTACCATGATCAATTGCCTCCATGACTTCTGTTTCTTGTCAAATTATTACTTGTATGTCTGACTTAAATATTCCCTCTACATCCTTGGGAACTCAGGCTCCTCATAGCTTGACACCTATGCTCCCCCACTTTGCTGACATCATTCATGATAGTTCTGTTGATGTGCCAAATGGTGATGTAGCAATCATACCTTCTTCAAAGGAGAATATCCCTGCTCTATCACCCCAGCTTGGCGGAAAACCTGCATACATGTTTCACGCCAATAACCCACTCTCTGAGGTTTTCAAACCCCTCCCTGACTCATTATCAAAAAAAACAAAAAACCTCAAATCGATAAAAATACCCACGTCAAAAACCAAGCAATTTATAAAAACTCTAAATCAGCCAAAGAGAGGTTTATCCACAGCCCTAAAAGCCATGACTCAGAAGTATGCTCGATTAGCCCATGATAAGAAAATGAAACTCACCTCCACCATCAAGGTGCCCATTCCACCTTATGCTCCACTTGATGAACTAGTTGCTGCTGCTGCAGCCGTGCCTGTTGAGGTCCTAGATTCCCAACCACTCTTGCCTATTTCTAACTCACCACCGGAGATTACAATACCCACCAACTCTTCCTTGATTTTCATCGGCAAGAAATTCGTAAAGCAGTGGATGCCTACATGGCTGCACAACGCTCACAAAAATACAAAAATCCTTCGCCCCCTTCCAAAGACCTTGATTGTTCCCTACCTCAACTCGCCTTAACATCTCTGGCGAATTTCCATCCTACTGTTGTTAACAAGGGGGTCCATCTTCAAACATCAAGTGACAACCTACCTCAGCAGGGTTTTAAACCTCGGGTGAGGTTTGATCCCACTGTTGCAAATATGAGCAATCAATCCCCAAGTCCAAGTGCTAGCTCTTCACTCGAGCAAACACAAAGGGCTCCCATCACCCTTAACTCGGCCCCAAACACCTCTGAAGGTACCATCACATTGGCGTCTCTTACCCGGGAGATACTACGATTGATAGACACAGTGTTAATGAGTAAAAAAGAAATAAGAGCCCCCCATTGACAAAAATCTATTAGAAATCAGCCCACCTCCTCCCTTGTGAAAAATCAACATATTCGCCCCACAAAGCGCCCAGCTCCTTTTTCTCTGTTGATTTTCTGTATACCATTGCCATTTACACAATATGATCTGAATCGGCAATCACTCATGGAAATATTTTCTGAAATTCCAGCTTTGGAAGATATTGTTTTGTCAGATATTGAATTGGTTCAATTTACTCAAGAGAGTAATTTATCTTCTGTCGAGATATGGATGAAATCTCGCCTAGTACAAAACACCTTATGGCTTCCCAAATCACAATTGTATTCCATGGGTTTCATTCTGTTGACTGGCTCGACTAACAACAACTATTCGAGCTCTGGACCTAATCTATCCATGACACAATCTGGTTTGACTTCAGCTCCAAAGTCAAACCACATACCAATGGAGCAAGTGGTCACAAATCGCGTTTGCAAATGTAGCAAAACAAAGCAAAAACTAGACCACGCACATTCACCTAGCTTGGTCTCCCTGCTAAGCTGGAATTCTAGGGGCTTCAAACACTTACTAAATAACTGTTCTCTTGAACTTAATGATTATGACGTGATTCTCTTACAGGAGATGTGGCTTACCTCCTCTCCCATATGGGATAATCACGACATGCATTTGAACTCAGCCATTAAAGCAAAACGAGGTTGCCCCACCTCAGGATTGTTAGTCACTGTGAAAAAACATCTGCATTTCACCTCAGAGGCTTGGGCCTCTCCAAATGCTTTCATTCAGATGGTAAAACTGCAAGTTGATGAGTTGGCCTATGCTTTAGTGAATGTTTATTGGAATCCAATGAGGATATCCTTTGAACGTTTCCTTAAAGACCTTTATCACACAATGGAACTTATATCTTTGGATTCTAACATCATAAGGATTATAATTGCGGGGGGATCGGAATCTTTACTGTCTATGTACTGATACCCCGCAAATTTGTGGAAGACTTTTCAAATGGAATTATTCTGTCAAAACTAGAAATAGGCAAATGTTAAATGGCTCTTTTAAAGCCGGCATTCCACCGAATCCTACATGGCATAGGGGAGCTAGTCTTGCAGTCATCAACTATATTTATGTTGATCTGTGCTCTCCAATCAGGCCATGGCTTTTCAAGTTTTGCCAACGAACCTGAGGGACCATAATATGCTTAAAAAGGCATGGACTCTAAAGAATATGTGTGCGTGTGTTTCAAAGCAGCTACCCAAGGGACACGTAACAGTCAATTCCAGTTGTTATAGATAACACTGGTCTGAGACTTCTGTGATTTTATTCAGCAACCATCTAGTGTCAGAAATTCACAAGAACCTTAGCGGCGCATCAAATCAGGAAATCATATATTGTGATTTTATCCAGCTCTTTCAGTCGAATACATGTCAACAAATGAAACCTGCATGCATACAAACAAGAGATAAGAGAACAAAAAACCTTATATCGATCTCAAAAATGAGAAGCCCTCAAATTGAAGGATGGCTCCAGGGGTGCCGTTCTGATTCAATTAAAAAACAGATACAAAAACTGGCTCTGTGCTCAGAAATCTTATATATCATTTGGATGGTGCAAAGATGTTGTCTGCCTTGCAAACTAAAAACACTGCTGAAATATGGTAAACTATTAACCAAACTTCTATAGGATCACGGGTAGCCCTTCAATCTCAAGGGGTCACAGAACGTAACTGGATTTCTTACTACTCACAACTATATGCGCTTCCGGTGGCCAATACGAACATCTCCCCTGCCATTGAAATAGCAAGTTTCCATCTAAATTTTGACAGGGAAGATGTTTTATTTTACAACCAGAAAGCAAGTAATTTGCGGGCCCTGTGTCCTGATGGCCTTTCGAATTTTCATTTTAAACAACATCCGGAAATCTTGGCAGATGTGCTGTATAACATCTTTAATCATGTTAACACCACCCAGCAAGTACCTCAATCGTGGAAGCATTCGATGATTTTGCCTATTTACAAAAAAGGTGACTGATGTAAACCCGCCAGTTATCGTCCCATTGCACTCTTGGACCCCCCTGAAAAAATCTTCTGTCGAATAATCTTGCGAGATTTGAATAAGGGTCCTCAAATATGACCAAGAGAGACCCTTTTCAATCAGGATTTGTGGCTGGTTTAGGGACTTCTCTGAATCTTAGTGCTCTAAATATGATCACGTCACATTATGCCACTCGGAAACAGCCGCTATATTTAGCCTTTGTAGATTTCCGAGTGGCATTTGACTCCATTGATCACCAACTATTGCTAGCCCGCTACAAATGCCCTAGCTCACTTCTCACCCTAATTAAACTCTTGCATACTAATACAACCATGCAGGTGAGAGTCACACTGGAGGGCCTTTTGTCCGAACGCTTTTTTGACTGACCGGGGACTTAAACAGGGATACATCTAGGCCTCCATTTTGTTTAATCTTTTCTTTCTAGACATGGGCAAAACATTCACAGCTACTATGTCAGATGCCCCAAAATTAGGTTTACAACACATTGCATGGCTTCTTTATGCGGATGACCTTGTCCTCCTATCTCAGACCCCTAAAGGGTTACAAAACCTTCTTTGTCCATGATAACAAGTTGCTTATTAACACAGATACAATACAGGTAGTTGTTTGTAATGGTGGGACAAAAACACAGTCATCTCTAAATATAAGTGAATGTTGCAACGGTCTGAACTCAGGATAGTAATGCAATACAAATACCTAGGAGTACCATTCAACAACTCGATGTCAGAAGCCATCTATGAATAAACCCTTGATCTAAAATTAACAACTTTGATCTCACAGGCCAAGGTTCTGATGTATAAATATGGTAAATTCTCCTGTGCACATGTAATGATGTTCTTCCAACAAAAAGCAGTCCCAATTCTACTATATGGAATTGAAACAAGACTACCGAAAGTCTGAAAGACGTGGGACCTTCTTGAGGCGCGATTTTGGAAGAAAGTACTAAAACTTCCAAACTGCTCACCATTACCAATCATACTTTATGAATTGGGTTCTACTTCCTTACATGCTTGCGTTTTATGGAAAATGATTGCATTTTTACATAAATGTCTTCTGGGTCTTCGAACAAATAACATCCTGAGTGTAGTTGCGCATTATCTTTTGAAATCTGACCATCACTTTCCTCGTAAATGGCAAACTTGTCTCGTGGATGCACTCTCAGATGCCTCCATCACCATGGATCTCCTGATAGAGAATCCAACTCATGCAAAGAATGAACTTTTTGATTTCGCTTGGATAAGCAACCGTTCAAAATGTGAGTCCTACATAGATTTCAGTGGGGCTCTTTTTGGACATAAAAGATTTCGCAACATGGAAGATTACTTGATAAAGTGTCCAGCTTCTTATATCCGCAACCAATATCTACGTTTCAGGTTAAATTTATGGCCCACAAATGCTGTGTTGGTGAGACGAGGTCAGATCCCAAAGGATATGAATTTTTGTCGGTTTTGTATCAATACTCTGCAACAAGAAACACTACAGCATCTTATTGTAGATTGCTCTGCTTTGGCAAATAAACGCCATCTATACTTTAAAAATGTCATTTCAATCTACCGTTCTTTAGACTCCAATTCTATATGGCAGCTTATCTTTTCAAATACTAGGATAACCTTAAGGATAGCTGTGGTTCATTTTCTTAAAGCGATATTTCCATCATCGCCACATGACAAGTCTACATAATGTTCCACAGCTAAAGTCTTTTGTTTTCAACAGGTATTATCCTCATGGTTATACTTCTGCCAAATGCTTAGTAGCAATATGCTTTTCCGTTTTCCTCCTAGATCTTAGTGATTTAAATGATGTAATATCTTGTGTTGTTTATCATTTTTTTGCTAAAAAAAATATTCTTGTTATATTTTATACTCCTTGCTATTGTCTGAAAGAATTGCATTGTTATTTTATCTTGGTTATAACAGAATGTGTGTTTGTCATTTATGAATAAGTGTAACATGTTTTACTTAAATTGATTTGAAAGGTTGATATTTTCAGTCAACCAAATAAAAAAATAAAATAAATAATAATTCGGGATCTGCTTTAAAATGCCAAGAAATACCACCTTATTTACGCAAATGGTCAAGGGGGGGAAAAAGAGCATCTGAATGAGTGCAGCTAAGATGCGCACTTTGAGATGCCCTTTGTGAACTGTGCTGTCACTTTATTTGACACGAGTGAGGAGATATGCAAGTGCATCGCCTAGTGTCAATTTCTTTTTGAGAACCTGGACCTATATTCTGTTAATCCCACGATTTTAGAAAGGTGGGGACTTGCCCATCCTTAATCAGGACAACATTTCTGTTACTACCTAAATGCTTGTTGTGTTTGTGTGCACGCGTGTTTCTTGTTGGTCACAAATATGTTTGGTCTTTGCAGCACACCACCCTTCACCTCAGAAGAGGAGTCTGTGAGTGACAAAGCCTTTATCCGAAGCCCAAGACTGAAGCAGCCTGAAACCAGTAAACAAATGCAAGTAGTCCCCAAGAAGCAGGTGGATGACATCCAGTATGAGGACTGGTCTGATACAGATTTCTCAGATGAAAACGCCAGTCCCATGTCAACAGGGGTTTCTGCGGGACGGACTGATGAAGGTCTGTACAGGAAGGGATTTTGCAAGGCAAATATATGCTTAAGGTGATACCATAAACTTCAGGAAACTGATGCAGTGTTGCCCTTTTCTGATTATTTACATATACCTGAACCATAGTCACCTGCACTAGCACTGAGATATTGTGTTATCACTGAACCAAATTGGGAATCAGGATGATAAATGCACTAATACACAATGGAGTACTTTTTTCCAGATGTAGATCTGCAAATTGCACCACCTCTGTTCATTCTTTTTGTAATGAATGAATATGCGTTTACCACAAATATTTTTTTTATCCATTTTGTTTTTGGATAATTGAATATAGTTTTTTTAACACATCAACGGTTTTGGCTTATAAGTGGGGCTTTACCGCCACCTAGGGTGCTAAAATTATTGGATTGAATTAAATGGAATAAGGAAGACGATTGTCTTCTCCACATTCTTAGCATTTTCATCCGTTGCTGGCTTCCTGTGGTACTTGTATTGGCTTCCTTTTCTGTTACTTTGATATGTTAGACTTTACAGAGGATTTTTGTTTTGTTTATAGCTTCAAAGCCTCTGTTGATGTTATTATTAGATGAGGAAGTGAACTGTTCACTTTGCAAGGCCAATTAACAGTCATGGAAAGTGATTAACCTGCCTTGAATTGCTTCTGTAAAACAGGGAAAATCGCTCTTCAGAATGGAAAATAAGATATGCCTAATCCAAAGGTTTTGGCTTTTCTATTGGTAAGGTGTGAAATAGCAATGTGGCATTTTGGTGAATAATAGGTGATTAAGAAGTTGGAAAGTTTTTGATTTATTTTCATTGATGGACATTTTTATGAAGTTTTGTTGTAGTCAATATATGATAAAATAAGCTGCCTGTATCATGGTTTAAATATAGCTAGCTTCACTACATTTTTGGCAGTAATTCTGTGGTATTACCACCAAACTCGTTTACCATTACCGCCACTCAGATGCAAAATTTCACAGCAGGATTATGAGTGGTGTAAAAGCAGTGTAATTCCCCATTTATGGAGTCCCTAGTTCTTCTTGCGGGATATTTTCTTGTCTTAACGCTGTCTGTGGAGGGAGAGCTGACTAGACTACAGCAGGTTAGTCTGGAACATTTTAGGAATGTACTCCAGTCTGGTTTTTCTTCTGTATTACCTCTTGTGATCGCAAATTGCCCCCTCCCTATAATTTTCTCCGCCCACCTTTTGCCCTCCAAGCCCCTGCTGTCAGGGTTTGTCCCTATCACTATGGAGCTGCGTTCACCGGATGTCTCAATGCAGGCGGTCAACTTCCCCAACAGCCCTTAATCTCTGGAACCTGCCAGTATCCTTGGTGAGGTATGTCCCTGAAACAACCACACCCTGCACATGCACCATCACACTTCATGCGTCCTGATCCTGACACTGCAAACATACACCCTCAGCCTGCTCACATGCACCATCATAGTACACATGATACTCACACTGCACAGACTTCTATACACAGTATACTTTGACAGTAGGTACATGCACCCTAGCACTGAGCATTCATCCATTGAGAAAATGGATAACACACTACATACACTGACACAGTAAGTATACATCTGCTCACTGCTCACCCTGATCACCCTAACACTCGACATGAACCCACAAACTGTACATGCACACTTCACAGTTCTTCATAAAAACGGGGGCTCTATACTATTAAGGGATTTGATTGAATAGGCCAAAAACTGCCTTGAAAGGTCCACCCAAAATCCAAAATAAACAAATTGTGCTTACCTATCTTATCTCATGTATACAATGCATGTTGTTCCCCGCGAGAAGGCCTCTTGATCAGTGTGGTACAGACATGTTGTGAATTAATATTACTGGAGTATCAGGAATACTTCTACATGGTATCTCTTCATTGCTTAGTCTTAGCAGAGATGTATCAATGCACGTGCTGCATTCTCTTGGAAGATGCAACTTCAGCACCATACTGTTCATGACTTATCATAGTTGGAGTAGATTTCCTTTTTGCTTGAACTTCTCTCCACCTGTGAGTCCCCCAGCACCTTTTGCTGGACTCTTGCTTTTTATCTGATTCTCCTGAGTGAGTGGGAACCTTTTTCCACATTTACTCTGAACTTGGGAACTTTTTTGGATACTTTTTCATAGAGATATGCTTTCCTCCATGTATTCTTGCATGTACCTTTTACTATTTCAGCACACAACAGTTTCTGTGCATTGTTGCTGAGAGCTCCTTGAACTCCCATTTTCATTTTACCTGGCTTAGTTTCTGTTACCAGGACAGGGGGTACACCCTTTTGTCCATCCTGTATTTTATTTGGTGTGATCAGCAGACACCACCTTACGTGGATTGCTGAGGGGAAACATCAAGCCTCATTACAACTTTGCCGGTCCGGAAACAACAGTGCCGATAAGCTTACTGTCACTGTTGTTTCCGGACCGGCAAAGTGCAAGTCTGCAGGCGGATTGCCTTTCCGCCCGCCAGGTCTGCCATGGCAGGCGGAATGGCACCCACCCGCAGACTTTCATGGAAGCGCCAGAACCGTTATTAACGGTGCCGGTGCTTCCATGGTACCCATTACCATTGAGTCCTATTGGACTCAATGGGAATGGGAACTAACAATTACTGCGACCTGACTTACCTGACCACTGGGGCTGTAATGCCCCAGTTATTCCGACAAGTCAGGTGGCAGTAAATCATTGCGAGTCCGGTGGCAGCCTGCCAGTTTAACCGGCACGGTTACCACCGGACTCGTAATGAGGCCTATTGTCTCCCTTTTCTCAGTGTTTCAGTAACTTTTAGTTACCATTACAAATTCACCACCATTTGCCTAAAATGGTGGCTGTACTTTTGTAAACCCTGTTCATAATGACTTGTTCTTACTTTACCCTTCTTCTACTTGCCTGGGTGAGGGAGGTCTTGATGGGTGTTTTGTCTTTGGAAGGCTTCCCTTGGAAAGCCCACCAAGGCTCTCTGCCCAAAAAGACGGAAGTGGAGGAGATACCCAAAACTCTCCTGGTCTTTGTCCTGCAGTGTTGCCTGCCTGGAACCAGTTTAAAATGGAGAGGATGGCTGTCCCCTTGGACAGACACCTCCAGCTTTGCATCAGAGGACTGAAGGGCGATTGGTGGGCTCAGCCAGTTTTCTTGCATAAAAGGCAAGGGTCCTGGAGCTGAACCTCACAGTCGACCACTGGACTGAAGATCCGAAGAGGAATTTGCAGAAGTACATCCCAGCAACTTCCAAGCGACTGCCAGAATACCCGACCCTGAATTCCGAGCGACAGGGAAGATCTCTTGAAGACAACTTCCTCCCCTGGACTGGTGGGATGAGTGCACCTATCTGTTCCCTTCTACCTTCCTTCTTCAGCCATTCTGGCCCAGAAGTCTGAACCAGGGACAACTGCCGCCTCACCTTCGAGACAAAACTGCTGCACCAAATTCTTCATTGAAAAGGTACTGTCTCGAGCCAAGGTACTTACACTGGTCTTGCTGCATTGTTCTTGTGTTCTTGGAGGGCTGCAGTTAAGCTGTTACTTGCACCCTCCTCCAGCGCACCCTGATCCCCATTGCGGTGAACCATCCATTGGGCCCTAACTTGATAAACTGTTACTTACCTGCAAACCTGAAAAACTTTCATATGCTCCACTATGTTACATACCTGCCTTTTTCCTACTTAGCCCTTGGTCACTGGACCCCCAGTGACACCCTTGAGTCTGTGAGAAGCACCAAGTATAGGCATGGTCTTGTAAAGTTTGGCTAAGCAGGGGTTAACTAAAGTTATAAGAGTTATATGTTTACTTATATGATTCAGTAGTTTCCCTCTTTTGTGCTGCTTAACATTTGATTTAAAGTGTGCTACCTTTTATTCTACTGCGATGTTATTGCGTGAATATTACTTACCTGATTTATTTCTAAAGTCTTATTGTAATATAAGAATACATTCATATTTTTTATATAACTGCTAGTGTTTCAGTGTTTCCATGGACTGGGTGTATGCCCTAAGTACTGTGTGCCTCACTACAACCCTTCCCCATCCTAGATTAAGCCTTGCTGCTCAGCCATTGCTACCACACCTTTGGGTTGTTCAGGCTGAAACTAAGGGGTACAATCCTGTCACCCAACGTGGGCTTTTCCAAGTTCTGTCACAGACAGCAATTTGTGTAACTCTCCCTAACATATACTATTATAGCACATATCTTGAATACGACAATTGAGGAAACATATAGGACTAGTGTCTAAGTCATGCCCTGCTGCCTTGACTCTTCTGTCAGCTTGCACCTGGGACTGTAGACCATGTTACTTATGAGTGAATCAGCCAGCCCTTCTCTTTCCCTATTTGCCATGAAAAAATAGCCCTTCTTCCAACATTAGTCAGTGGCAGTGAATAACTTTGTGACTGCACATATATTTCCTGTCATTTTAACCTCTTCAGATAAGGACATTTATCAGACCTCCACTTTCACTATGATTATTTTTGATTACACCCATCTTCACATTACCAACATAAATAGTAAATGTGCTTCTCTTTCTTGCTAGCAAGATAACCTAACTTCCTTCCCTCTTTATTCTTTTAAAGGGCTGTTTCATGGTCTTCCTTTTCTGGCCCTTCTTTCCATCCAAAGCCAGTTAATCACCACATCAGCAGGAAATGCATGTCTCTGTCATAGTATTTCCCCCAATGGCAGCCACTAATTTATGAGTCCAATTAAAGGCTACTGTTGGCTGCCTTGGAATTGCAACTCTAGTAGATACTCCACTTATTTGTTAATTTATGATTACATAAATATAAATTAGATATAAGCAGAGTATATGTCCTCTCCCCTTCGCCTGTCTGCTTGAGGGCTTATAGGTAAGCAGCAGGTAACCCTACTCCACGTTCAGCAGGCAACACTACCCCACATTCTCTGGACCTTCCCTTTGCTATTTTCATACTTAAGGAACGGCCACCTACAGGCATATCGCCAACAGCAAGATTGGTTGGCCCCTTCTACATGTGGACTATGGCTAGCAGACTGCACCAGCTTCTTTTGTGGCAGAATCTCGAAAAAAGTACTGTCATGAAGCAGGGCAGAAATCTGGTGAAAAATCCGCCAGTTTCCATGCATTGCAATGTGGACGGGATTCTGCCAGCTTTCCGTCAGTGTACAGCTGGTGGAGTGCTCTCTTTGAATAGCCTTCATTGCACCTGCGGGAAGCTGGTGGATTTCAGCATCTGCCAGACTCTAAAGAAGCCCCTAGGAACGTTGGTATTTTTGACAATGATAAGTTTATTATGGATGGTTGGGCCAAACGAAAATGTAGCACACCAACAGAATGACCCATCCCTAGAGGTCCAAAAACAGAGTCCATTCACAGGTTTACCATCAGTTCTCAGTCCCAAACACTCCTTTCTAGGCTCTTGGTTCTATTGGCTTAGGTTTTCTGCTTCTGATTCTAGTCCTCTGCGAATCCTATACGTAGGTCTATGCAGAGGTGTAAGATTGGGCTGGATAAAGCCTCCAGGAGCCACAGAACTTCCTACAGGAGTCTGCAAACTTGGCCTGGTTATGATCTATTCCTTCCTGCCTCACAGTCTTGACTCTAGTCCACAACCCTATTTATGTCTACCCCATTGAGGAGTCACATGCCTAGGGATTTTCTCTTCCTTCAATCATCTCTTCTCCACTCCGTCTCACTTTTACCTCCTTCTATTTAGCCTTGATTCTCTGCCACCTGCTTGTAACTCCTGAAATCCCACCTGTCAGGCTCGTAGCATCCTTAACTCCACCAACTTCTCACAGGCTGTCTATCCACTCTTGTCCCATCTTTTCCCTATCTCTGACCCCTCCTAGATATTCCTCTTCACTTCCCTACTGACATCCCCCTTAGGTGTCTGAAGTCTGTCTTCCAGCTGTTGCTTTAACCTTCTTGATTTGTCTTTCTCCCTCCTTTCTAATATTTTATCTTCTGGCATCTGCAGTCTCATGCACTGTCTTATGTGTTTCTCTGATTCCTAATGTGGAGATCAGCTCACTGCAAAATGTATCCTTTTTATTCAGGGCACTGACTAAAGAAAGCACGGACCTAGTGATTTGTAGGGCACTCTAACTCCTATCCTGTTTTTACGGTTGTACCAAATGGAACCCTCTGCACATTACCAAATAGATATGCCAAACAGAAATCAGTCATGCACAGCCTTCGTTTATTTATAAAGCACTTTGCACACAGAAATGCACACAATGTGCGATCATTGTAACATTGAAGGCATGCTGCGAAAGAAGAAATATATTCTCATTAATCTGCACTAGCTGGTTTCACAATCTGTGTGAAATGATGAAACGTATTAATGCCCATAGCAATTTTAGAGCCTCTCACTCCAAGCGAATATTCCTCCTCCACACTCAGCAAAGTGGTGCCTCATTCTACAATTGGCACAGCACACTTTATTTGATACCCTTGAGATATAAATGTTGCTCTTACAGTTTTGCAAGCAGTAACTCTTCTTTCTACAGGCAGTTAGTTTTGCATCTGAAAACATATATGTACTCCAGTGAGTGAAGAACAAAGAGGCTTTCCTGAAGTCTAATTTGACTTTCTGCTAATCAATACAAATGTATCTACAGTCCGTAAAATTCTCTTCATTTGTCACTTCATGCTTACCATAAACTTTAGAAGTGATTTGTCTTTGCCGACTGGCAGCAACCCCTCTTGTAAGCACACAGGCAGTTTGGCTCAGAATAGCACCCCAAGTGAAAGGCTCTCCGACTTTCATGTTTCTTTTCTCACTCCTCTTATTCCTCGCTCTCTTGTCAAAAAGCACCCCTCCTCATTCTCTCTGCACCTCTTTAAACTCTTTGCCAACCCATTTCTCCTATATCTATCTACAGAAAGTATATGATCTTCCAGCCCCTGGAAGTGATGTCATCCCATCAATCATACACCTCCTCTGGCATGGCCAAGCCTTCTGGAAACTTCCAGAAGTCCCTATTCTTTTTCACAGTGCCCCTTGAACAGAGTTTGGTTCAATGGGTCCGGAATCGACATGTAACATTTTTGCAGTCCTGCTTCCTGTGCTAGCAGCTCAAAAATGGCGGCTTTCGGTAGAATGATTTTTCAAATTCCTCAGCTCACATCCCCATCGCAAAAGCAGCCTTAATTCTTGCATTTTATTTATAAACAGCATTGCAGCGTATGTCCCTGCCGCCCCATTTACACCCCCCAGTTTGCACCCTCAGTTTGCACCCTTTTCCATGGACTAAGCTGTCCGATTTTAATCACTAATTATGATAATGGTTTTGGGGTTAAGCGTTATTGATTAGCATGTTAGGAGTTAGTATTGTTAGTTCCCACAATAAACCTACACTCTGCCTTTGCTATGCTATGTGATGCTATGTAACCAATGCAAGCTACCCTTCCTTTGGCTTGTATACATTCTCATCTTGCTCTCTGTTAGGAAAGATTTCTTAATTGTATGTAATGTTCCCTCCATGTGTCAACCCCCAAACTTTTTGTTGCTGTTTGGACACCATTGACTGACTTTGCCAGAGAAGCAAAGCCTTCAGCTGCACTCCTGGGCTTTCGCCCACTTTTTATGGGGAAACTGACATGCCCTTAAGACAGTCAGTGCGGGGAGACTTTGTTTCCCTTAGTCTTTTCCTCATGTTGCAACTTTTGTGCAACATGTAACAAGTATGCAATGTATCTTACCATACAGGGTCTATAGTCAATTCCAAAGGCCCTAGATACTCTCGCTGGACTTTTTATGAACTGTGCAGATGTATCATGGACAGGGCTGGTGGCAGCTATCTTTTCGCATTATTTTTAACCCTTTCCTGCCATGTTAACCACATTAACATAGGTGGCCTGGCTCCAAAATGGCCATGCCACAAGGTTCTTTGTCCTGTCCTTTGGCCATCTTGCCCCTTCACCTTCCCTAGGTTGAGTCGACCCGGGTCAGTCCTTATTTGGTCATGCACTTTCCCGCGAAACCCAATGCTTTTGTGGGCTTCTGCATTCCTTTTGTGTGTGCCTCCAGGATGTGGGCTGGAACGCCTGGTTCCAATACACATCCTGGTTGCCAGAGAGTCTAGAGTGCCATGAATGACTGGGACCACCGTGGTCCGTGATTGGTCCACGTATGAAGTGTGTGTTTGTGAGCAGATCTCCCATTGGGTCCTCTCTGTTTTGGCGCAAACGGAACTTTGGATAAAAGGAGGCCGAAAATACCCATACCATGTCGATCTCCTGAGTTCTCACTGAACAAAGGATAGGATCCAAGTATCCTGCAACACGAAGCCGAGTCGAGGAACCGCTGGTGACCCGCCAGATGGTTTGCACCCTGAGCCCGCTGTCGTCCCGTGGGACCCCTCTGCATCTGGTCGACCTAGAAGGTCTGCGAAGATGCTTTGACCCATTGGAATAGTGGGACCAACTATTCTCGGCACCATCATCAAACCCTGCAAGTAAGCTTTCTCGGAAGTGTCCCTGGGCCAACCAGTGGACTGACCAGCTTACTCAGTTGCATTGCACTGTCACCACAGCTGTTTTGAGGAGGCCCTCGAAACTTGGTATACTGCTAGCTCTCTGTCCCTGGCACCCTCACACCGAATTTCATAGACTTGGCGTTCCCAGGTCTGAATTGAGACGAGTGCACTAGGACTGCAGTAAACGTGGTTATCGTGTTGCCCTGCCGCGGCAATGTCCTTTGCAAGTCCGCTGCATTTGTGACCCCCCCTTGCCCCTGAAGCCTGCTGCAGTGAAACTGGGTTGATTCATCCACCCAACGTGGAGAAATTGCCAATGTCCCATTTGGGAATCATTGCTGTAACTCAGGAACTGAAAGGTGCAGAGACATCCTTTTTGCTGCCTTCGAACCTGCAAGCGAAGTGGACTGCACTGGTGAAGTTTAAGTCCGCTTGGGTCGGGGACCGGTGAGTACTCCATACCCGAACCGGTGGCCCCTAGCACAAGGGCCCATTTTTTTAATGCACAAGTGGCCCCTGGAGGCCCCTCTCCTTTCCACTGCTATTGTGAAATAGCGACTCCATCCCATACTCTCGAACTGCCTATGCCTTTAAGTGGAGGTCCTTCTTGAATAGTGGAAACTTGTTCTGCATCGCCTCATCCACCTTCCCGAGGTGCTAGAGACCCCTGAAGAGACCCCATTTTGTCCATTGGAACAACCGTGTGTGCTTGCATTGCATGTACTATTGAGCACAAGGTTCCTCTCTTCTTAGGGCTTGGACTGCCTCTTAGGTGTATTGTCGATGACGAACTGGGCCTAAAGACTATCTGCACTGCCTGTTTCTTTCCCTTCTAGGTTGTTGACATATTTCGTGCATTTAACCCTTTAGACCCCAATGGCCTTGTATATACATTGTATTGATAGTGATGTGTTGGTTTACTTAGTGTTACTGTGATTTTGTTTGCTGTGGTCTATGTTACAAAGGCATTGTAATAAATGTGCCTATATTTTTGATATAACACCTGCCTGGAGTCATTTGTAAGTGTCCTTGCTCTGTGTGCTCATTGAGGTCCTTCAGTCACCCTCACCCCTCCTGAGACTTAGGGCCTCATTATGACCCTGGCGGAATTCGAAAAACGATGGCGGAAATGTAATACCGCCATCGAATACCGCCCGTTGCGATTACGACCCGTCACCGTAAAGTACGATGCCATTAGCGACACCGTAGTGAACGCCAACGCTAACTGCACCAAGTACGCGCACGCGCGCCTTGCAAAACCGTAATTTCCGCCATGGCGCAACGGTACGCGAATTCCGACCCTAGCGGACATTTACTTAACGCCATCAAGCATGGCGGAAAGTACCATACCGCCATGGTGAGAATTACGGCATCGCGAACCAACCGTAAATGGCCCTACTGATTGCCTGTACTCCACTCGCTGCCCACATTGCACAACACCTCGTAGGCGCAATGTAGCCACACCATGCAACCAGTGAAATGTACAAGTCACCCATGCATGCCAACGAACAAATGCATGCAGGGGCTCCAAGTGCCCTGTGAGTGGCCATCCATATATGGCATGGCACCATTGCCGTACTGATACAGCACAGGCATATGAAGCTTCAAGTACACCAAAATGAACTGAAATATCCCATGAGACAAAACAAATAGTCCCCCATCGCTTGCCACCAGTGCAAATCAACATTCAAAGCAGTATCCTGAGGGAGACTGCACCAGCCCTGTACCCTTGCCAGTAGACAAACCAACCATCAGCATGAGCATGTACCACACAAGTAGGCAGAGTGACTGAGCAGCCAGGCTCATCTCAAGAGGGGCCAATGGGAGCTGTAGGGCACAGATGGCACGAATACAGAAGCAATACCAATGGACCTGACCTCAGTCTCCCTCCAAGGAACGCACGCAAACACAGGCACCTGTGACCAGCCATTTCCTGATATTCCCATCATTCCACCAATCCACCTGGCTGACCGGCATCTGTTGCACAAAAGCCAATCCCCCGCCCCTGAGCATGACATCATGAAAACAGTCATAATGGCAGCCCCTATCCCTGACCTTACTGGGCGTCGCAGGCAAACGCGGCCAGTACAGTACCACACAACTCTACTCAGAAGCCGGAACCCAATGCAGATCATCTCACAACACATCGCGCCACAAATCGGAATATGCGACATTACTAGCAAAGAATAACGCTACACGGTAAATATCTGAATATAAATTTAATGCACATCAAAATCACCAAGGCCATACAGCCATTTGCTCATAAACTCCAAAATAATTTTCATTACTGTGGCCTGCTTCCGCAATAAATGACCAGCTACTTCTTGTGTGACGCCCTGTTCCTTCATGGTACACAGGGGCTACATTTACGTTCAAAAAGGCAACATGGAAGCGCCCAGAACCGCAGGGCCGTCCCATGAAGTAGGCACTAGTCCAGCTGAAGGGTCGATATGTTGCTCCTAGCCACTAGTACTGCGTAAGGGCATGTGGCCCATTGGCGATCGTCCCATAAGATCGTAATGGTGCTCCACTGATTAACTCGAAGCTGCAGGTGTCGACTGTAGAAGCCATCTGCAGGAGTGGCGTACAGATGGCAGCGACAAAAGGGGAGGAGATACCTGTCACCCAAATGAAGAAAAAAAAATTGTATGGGCATCCGAACTTCACATGTATTACTCACTATTACTCACTTCATTCAACACACCAAATCTACAACCATATGCATGCTAGCCCACCCAAAAGGATTGATTTCACACAAAAATCACTTGTGAATCCCAACGATATAAATCGAGGTGAATACACCATTACAAACGAGTGTTTGTGTGCATGCGTCTGTTAAAACGGAATCCATTAGATGGGATTGGTAACGTGCATAGACACAAGTGTTTGAAGGCGCGTCGAGACAGGGAGGGCTGAACAAGGGCAGATAGACGATGGTCCCACTATGGCAGCTTTGCATCACATAGCGCAGGGGAAGGGGATAGATCCCAAAAAGCCATGTACATGGCAAACTCTCAATTAAATCATCTGTCCATGCATCCATTCATCATTCCCTCATCCCGGAATAAAAACGCCTGAATATTTACTCACATAACATTCGGAATTTCCATTGAATCTGTGCGTAATGCAGTCTGCAATATCCACTGTGCTCCTGGCCGGATTTCTAGTGTAGTGAAGTAACATGTATTTGGGAACGTCCTGCCTCATCGTCCACTACGCTATTGCGCATCCCATTAAATTCATATCAATCATTGCATTCTCGTCATGGGCCCTGTCCCAAGGACATTCAACAATAGAACGTTATATTTCCAGTCAGACCTGTGGGCGTCTCCTCGCCGCTAGAAGACCAAAAGCGCTGTCCTTCGAATTCCTCATTTGCAACATCACGTCAAAAAGGCATCTGTGAACGCTTGAATTCACTAATACATCTACGTAGTGCGGCTGTGTGTGAAATGGTAACTGGCTACAATCACTAATGGGACTCACCGCCCGTCGGTGAACGTCGGTACAGTGCTGCCTGAGGGTCCACCGTTGATCGAGTACTACATTCCACTGACCCTTCACAAGTTTGTTGGCGACTGCAAATATAGTACGCGAGACAATGGGACCATAGCAGAATTCACATATGAACCAATATTCCACTGCCATCGGGATTAAATACATGATTGCAATTGCAAGATGCCATGCGTCAAATTGCAGCGTTGTGTGCGGGACGTGCTCGCCCAGAAGTTGTTGCAGCTGTCACAGGTGGAATGAATCACCACAGGTGGAGGCTATACGGCCTGAAAACACATAAATTGCACACCCAACCCCCTCCCACAACCACACCCACTCCAAAATGCTACCGGCAGGACTAGCGATGTTGGGCCTGGGGGACCTGATAGCACTGCAAGTACTCCAACTTCAAGAAGAGGACGAACACCAACAACTACAACAACCGGCCGCACAGAGGAGACGCAGGAGGAGGGCAAGGCAGGGGCAGCAAGGCCCACCAGCACTGCCACTACCACCACGCAGGCAGCCCGCAATCCCACGCCTCCGAGCTAATCCGTTCAACCTCACTGCTGAGCAGATCCACACCCTCTACCGTTTGGACCGGGACACCATAACCGCCATTGTCAACATGACACACGCGGACCTTGTCAGCATGATAGATAGCCCAACCGCCATCCAACCCCTACTGAAGGTGGTGTCCGTACTCCACTTCCTGGCCACAGGCACCTACCAGCACACAGTCGGACAGTTGCATGGCATTTCACAGCCACTATTGTCACGGACACTATTCCAAGTGCTTGATGCCCTCCTGAAGCACACAGATGTAGTCATCTCTTTACCACGCTCGGAGCAGGAGATTACAAACACGAAAGTGGGATTCCATGCACTTGGCGGCATACCGGGTTGCATTGGTGCCATCGACTGCACCCATGTGGAATTGGTTGTCCCACATGCCATGGAGGTCCAGTACCGCAACCGGAAACAATATCATTCTGTCAACGTACAAATGGTGTGTGACTCCAACAGGATCTTTACACATTGTTGTGCCCGATTTCCAGGATCAACCCATGATTCAATGGTCTTGAGGAACTCTACAATACCACGCTACATGGAGCGACACGCAGGGCACCGATCCTGGCTACTCGGTGAGTCTCATTTAATGCATGAGAATGTGGGGTAGGTGATGCGTCAATGACCTGGCAGGAAGGGGGGGGGGTGCGTACGTAGCAATGTCATTCCACTAACATCCTTTATTGTCCACATACAGGTGATGCCGGGTATCCACTGAAGAGATGGCTCCTTACACCAGTCCGGAACCCACAGAACCAGCATGAGGAGGACTACAACCATGCCCACTCACGTACCCGTGTAGTCATAGAACAGGCATTCGGCCTACTGAAGGCTCGTTTCCGCTGCCTCAGCAGGTCTGGGGGGGCACTCCTGTACCGCCATGAGAAGGTTGCAAAGATGGTCATGGCATGTGTCATGCTACACAACATGTGCGTACGTAGAAATGTGGCCATGCCCCCTGACGCAGAACTGCAAGCACCTGAAGATGGTCATGATGAGGGTGGGGATGTGGCAGCACCTCAAGGAGTCCGCGAGGCACAGGAGGCCCGTGAATTACGTCAGAATCTCATAGATGCATGCTTCTAGCACTCACGCCTGGTGGCTGTTACATGGACATGGGACTTGTGGCACTGTGTGTGTCTGGAACATGCACAATGTGGACTGTACGCCAAGAAAGGCCTCGTACGCAAAGATCAATGTCCACACATCTCATTGGATGAATATGAAGAAATGTATTGCAAATGTGAAATGATATTACACACCCAATCGACCCGCCACCCAAAAGAGCCCAACACACCCCCTCCACCCTCCTACCTCCCCCCCGAACACTAGTGTCCAAAGATGCTCATTGTCAGTGGGCAGACGCTATTGAAAGCCCCCTCTCCGGGTATCAGGGCCACCCCTGCCTGTGGAGCGCAGGTTCCTCCCAGATCTACGTTGGGGGCTGCCCTGGACGGAACTTGCAACGGATGATGTCTCTGCCTGCTCACGTCCATGCATGTCCCTAAGGGATTGTGAGACGTTCTCCTGGACATGTGTTTCTATTGCACTATGGGGACACATGGTACTTCACATGATTGGACATTGTGGATTTTGCATTGTTTTATTTGGGCCACCTACCTGATTCTTCGGATGTCTGCACTCCTTTCTCCATCCCTCCGACTCCCTCTATGCTCTCT
The DNA here is from genome assembly GCF_040938575.1 of Ambystoma mexicanum. Classification (NCBI taxonomy): domain Eukaryota; kingdom Metazoa; phylum Chordata; class Amphibia; order Caudata; family Ambystomatidae; genus Ambystoma; species Ambystoma mexicanum. The sequence goes on along the minus strand of NC_090932.1, from coordinate 471,100,295 downwards.
ATTCCAATGGTGGAGGCACAGATTTCTTCCCAGGGGGTCAACTTGATGGGTGATTCCGATCCTCCCCCGGTAGCTGTGGCAATGTTTCGGTTGGCCGAAAGTATGCTCCGGACGCGTATCCGCAAGTCGTCCCATCGCTTTCTGCATTGCTGTGGGTTGCGGGGTGCGGTCCCCACCGCACTTACCCGCTGTGCCACCAGGGCCCATATGGCCTTCTTGTTCGCAAGTGCCGTCCTGGTCATTTGCTTGTTTGTTTGTTTGTTTGTTTGTTTATTTGGTATAGCGCAGAACCAAACCCGAAGGGGTAGCTGGGCGCAATCAGTGCAAGATTACTTGAGAACTTAGTTACAGGAAAAATACAATTTATGCAGATCGCAATTGAATCAAGAAAAGTGCAGTTTATACAGTTCATGTTAGATCAAAGGTAAGTATAGAAAGAAAGCAGAGGAGAAGAAAAATATGCAGAGCTAAGGTACAGTCTAGTTGAACGGATGTCATTCAGCTGGTAGCAGACGTCTAGTGTCTGTGTGGGAGGGGGAGGTCAAGTTAAGTGTCATTGGCACGGATCCAAGTGAGGACTTTTCGCCTGAAACTAGAGTAAGGTTGGTCCATTCTGAGATCCAGAGGGAGTTTGTTCCAAGTTTGCGCAGCTATGATTGGGAAACTAGAGCCGCCGGCTGTACTCTTTTTGTATCTAGGCATCACTAAGGTGAAGGCATTGGTCAGTCTCGTGGGACGGTTTGAGGTCCTCTTGTGGATTCTGTTGGCCAGATAAGGGGTGGCAATGTTGTTAAGACATTTGGATGTGAGGGAAAGTATTTTGAGGGTGATCCTGTCTTTGATTTTTAGCCAATGGATATTTTTCCTAAAGGTGGAGATGTGGGCTCTGTTAGGAATATTTAACGCTACTCGGATAGCGTTATTTTGGAGAGTTTGTAGTTTGTCAAGGATATACTTGTTAGAACCAGCATAGAGGGCATTGCAGTAATCCAGCTTGGATATGATGAGAGCATTGGCTAATGTGATGCAGCTAGTCTCAGTTAGAAAAGGTCTGCATGCTCGGATCAATTTGCAAGTATATGCCGTGGAGGATGCTAGAGAGCTTGTTTGTTTTTTGAAGGTAAGCGCTGAGTCAAGATAAACCCAGAGGGTTTTGACTGCAGTCATCACTTTGATAACGTTATTGTCGATGTTAAATGAGGTATAGTTGGGACCGAGTTTTTTGATGGCCAGCGCTGAGCCAAGGATCAGTAGCTCAGTCTTGTCGTCGTTCAGGCAGAGGCCATGGGATGCCATCCAAGCCTGAATGAGGAGATATATCTTATTTACTAAGTCCGTGTCTTCCAAGAAGTTACCCGAAAGGGGGATTAGAATCTGAGTGTCATCTGCGTAATTAGTGTAGACAACACCCAGTCTGTCCAACTTATCAAACAGGGGTTTAGTAAAGATGTTATACATCGTTGGAGAAACACATGATCCTTGGGGAACACCGCATGAAACTTGTATGGGATCAGCGGCAGCTGAGGGGGAGAAGACTCTCATTGTCCGGTTTGCAAGGAACGATTGTACCTAGGTTATGGCATCACTTGAGAAATGAGCGGCCGAGCTTAGGTGATTGCATAAGACTGCATGATCTACCAAGTCGAAGGCCGCAGATAGGTCAAGGAGGAGTAGCATAGCTGTTTTACCATTGTCCTTCAACTCGTCAATTTGGGTCTTGAGGTCAATCAAGGCTGTTTCAGTGCCATGAAGGGGACGGAAGCCAGATTGCCGTGATCCTAGTAAATTGTTAGTTTCTAAGTAGTCCTGGATTTGCAGGTATGCTACTCTGTCTATGATTTTAAGTAAGAAAGGGACGGTGGTGATGGGTCTGTAGTTAGTTGGTATGGCAGGGTCAAGTGTTTGTTTTTTTAGCAAGGGAAGCACCCAGGATTGTTTGAGATTGTCAGGTACTAGATTAGACTTAAAGGATGCATTAATGAGTTTCGAAATGAAGGGTGCTAGGTCTCGAGCTGCATCTTTTATAATTTGGGCCGGACAGTTGTCACCTTTACAGTTGGAGGGTTTTAGAGATAGTATGATTTTTTCTGTCTCCAATATGGATATTTTTCTGAAGCTAAATGGGTGAGGGGTGTTAGATTGGTTTGGGAGGAGCTGATGTTGCAATATGGGTTCTGTTGGCAGGAGCAAGGAGGCTTTTTTGATAGCAATTTTAGATTGGAGCAAGCTAATTTTACCCGCCAGGGCATTTTGTATGTTAGTGCACCAGGGCTTATTTTTAGGAATGTTGTCAGGTGGTGTTATAGGTGTTTCCATTTCACGGAGGATGGAAAATAGCTCCTTAGTGTCTGATTTGGCTTTAGAGATTCTGTCATTGAAGGTATTTTTTTTAGTACTTATGATTTCCTTTTTATACTGTTTGGCGAGGGTGGCTAATTTAGTTTTGTTCTCCTCAGTGGGTGAGTGTTGCCAGATTGACTGCAACTTTCTTTTTTGGATTCTAAGGTCTTTCAGGTATGGCGTGAACCAGTTGTTAAGGTGACAGAGTTGTTTGCTTTTGCGCAGCTTGGTAGGGGCAATCGAGTCGAGTGCCTTGATCATTGAGCTGTTGTACACTTCTACAAGCGACGTGGGGTCTGTGATGTTGTCTAAGTTATTAAGGTTAGGGAGAAGGTGGGGTAGGAGTTGTTCAGATGTGATGTCTTTTTTATTTCTGGTGGGGAGTGGCGGGGCCATGAGTATAGGTTTGGGTCGGATAAGGTCTAGTGAGGTATTGAATACAATTAAGTGGTGGTCGGTCCAGGATTGTGGTATTATGTTGGTAATGCTGATGTTATAGTTCCGATCAGCAACCCAGTCTAGGGTTCTACCTTTGGCATGAGTAGGAGAGGAGACTTTTTGAGTTAGGGCGTAGTCATTCAGGAGTGAGGCGACAGATAGGGCATGTTTGTCGTTACTGTCATTAAAGCCCAGGTTAAAGTCTCCCAGTAATAGTATTTGGGCGTGGTCTTTAGTATTGTTAGTTATGATGCTGGTTAGGTCGTCTTCAAAGGTTCCCAATGGTCCAGGTGGTCTGTAGATAGCATGCAGGGTGAGAGTCCGGTTACAAGAGAGGTGCAATTTGGCAGTAAGGAGTTCACAAGATGGGAATATCAGAGTAGTAGCTAGTTTGAAAGGTAAGGTAGCTTTATGAATGATGGCTAGGCCGCCACCTTTAGTGTTAGGTCTATCGACTCTTAGTAGTTGGTAGACGTCAGGTATAGCTAGCATGATGGCAGGGCCAGCCGCATCGTGGAGCCATGTTTCGGTTATGACTAATAGGTCTAAGTTTTCATTGGTTAGGGTGTCCGAGATCTCAGTAGCATGGGCGACCATGGATCTTGCGTTAATAAGAGATCCAATTATTGATAAGGTACTGGTTGGTTGAGTCGAGGGAGGTTGTTTATTTTTAGTGGGGGCATCTCTTTGTGACGGTGGCTGGTTAGTAGTTATAGGAGCAGGGCGAGGGGTGGTGGGTTTGGGGTATTGCGAACGTTTGTTTGCTAGATCGGTATAGCCTCTGTGATTGTAGTAGGAGGAAGGTTCATGAAGACAGGGCAGTCTTGCCCTCAGTCTCATGTTTCTATCCTTAGCAGGGTGTGAGTCCACCATGGTGTGAGTCTTACCATGGTGGTAAGGAGGCTCAGGGCAATGTGTAAGGATTGGTAATGGGTGATTTTCATTCTGGTAGTGGGCCGGGATGAGAGGGTGGGCAAGTCCAAGTTCAAACTATGGGCGTGGACTAGGTTGCATGCAAAGGCGTGTAGCTGGTGGTTTGGTGCCAGAGAGGTCTGAGCAGTCTGTAAAGAGATCTGTATGTTGGCAGTTAGGTGATCTAGGCGAGTACCAGGCTAGGTTCTATGTGGGCAAAGCGGTGGCAGACTAGGCAAGTGTAGAAGGCTAGCTAGGTAGTGTGTCATCTAAGTGTGTCAGGGCAACTAGAAGCACATTGAAGTATATAGAGTGGCTAGGGCAGTGTTATACCTAGTGACAACCATGGGGCAGGTCAGGGCACAAATCAGGTGAAGTACTATCTGCAGCAGCATAGATTAAGGCACAGGTCAATTGTAGTCTATTGGCGAGCATAAGGCACAACACAAAATTAAGGCACAAATCAGGTAGGGTCTGATGGCGACCATAGGGCACAGCACGGATTAAGGCACAAATCAGGTGAGGTCTGGTGGCGACCATAGGGTACAACACAAAATTAAGGCACAAATCAGGTGAGGTCTGATGGCAACCATAGGGCACAACACAAAATTAAGGCACAAATCAGGTAGGGTCTGATGGCGACCATAGGGCACAGCACAAAATTAAGGCACAAATCAGGTAGGGTCTGATGGCGACCATAGGGCACAGCACAGATTAAGGCACAAATCAGGTGAGGTCTGATGGCGACCATAGGGCACAACACAGAATTAAGGCACAAATCAGGTGAGGTCTGATGGCGACCATAGGGCACAACACAAAATTAAGGCACAAATCAGGTAGGGTCTGATGGCGACCATAGGGCACAGCACAAAATTAAGGCACAAATCAGGTGAGGTCTGATGGCGACCATAGGGCACAACACAAAATTAAGGCACAAATCAGGTAGGGTCTGATGGCGACCATAGGGCACAGCACAAAATTAAGGCACAGGTCAATTGTAGACTATTGGCGACCATAAGGCACAACACAAAGTTAGGGCACAAATCAGGTAAGGTTTGATGTCAAGGTTAACCTTATGCAATAGAGCTGCAAGGTAGAGGGAAGGGGTTAAGCAGCCCCACTACCGAAATACAACAGGGGTTGCATAGGGCCTTTGATAGAGCCAAATAGGTATAAAGCGTGCAGTTTTCTAGGTTCCAGCTAGAGGTGCAGGAAAAAATCCCTCGGGCTTACCGTGGTTGTGTGAGTCCGTCCTTGCAGAGGGCAGGGTTCCTTGCAGGATATCTTCGGGAGGGAGGGACAAGGGAGAAGGCCGCGCCGCGCCTACGATCAGGGCGCAAAACAGGGCCTTTGTATGGCCTTCGGCTGCGCCGGCGTATCCGCCTGCCGGCGGATGTAGGATTTAGATATTGCCGCGGTTAGCGAGGCTCAGCCTCGTTCTGGCGCCGTAATGCGCCCGCCATGCCCGGGTTAGGCACAGTGAAAGGACAAGGTCAGGCAAGCCCTGCACCTTGTGCATTCGTAGCTCGTGGGCAGCGGTAATGGCTGCGATGTGGCTTCTGCGGGGGGGGGAGAGGGCTCCTGCCCTCTGCCCTTGCCGTGAGGTGGGTAGTACAGCATGTGCATGTAGCGCAGCCAGAGCGCTAACAGTAGCTAACAGGCCTTATGCTGGCCTTAGCTGGAGCCGGCTTCCGCCTGCCGGCGGATATACGCGGTAGTTATTTGCAGCGTTGCCTGGCGACGAAGGGGAGCTAAGCCTCGTTCTGAGGCCGCATCGCGCCCGACATTTTGAAATCAGGCAAGTCGGCGCCGTGCGAGTAGGAAGGCTTCAAGAACAAAAGGATGGCAATTCGGAGGGTGGCTGTGCCTCAGCAATCATGGGGTAGGTGGGTGGAAGCATGGGGGTGTGCTCACCAGTAGAAGCAGCTGGGTTGGTAGGCCAGATCGTCGCGTTGCAGAAGAAGAAGTTGCCTCCGTTCTGGTCGCGGATGCAGGGCAGCTGGTGGGGGCTCCAGCCCACTCCACCTGAGGGGTCGAGGCTGAACACGAGAAGACGACGGCAGCATTGTCCTGGAGGGTCTCTGTGAGCACGGTGAGTTCCTCATGGGAGAAGTGGACCTGCCGCTTGCGATCGCACGCTTTTTTAGCAACTTTTCCCATATTTTTTTTTTTTTACTGGGGTGGCTAACGGGTTGGGATGTGTCTCAGGGTCGGATTTTTAATGGTGGTGTGGGGATTCTGATTTTATAGGTGTACGGCGTGCTGTTTCCTGTTCCGGCCCCATGTTTTTACTTCCGTTTCCGTATATTTACGGTGACCGTAATTTGCGCTGACCGCTCATTACGGTGACCGCTAAGATGGGTGGCGGAATTGCACCTAGGGCGGCGTACGACGGCGGTAAGGGGCGTTTTGGGGTCATTTCCGCCATCGCGGACTTTGCACTTCCGCCATGGCGTAATGCTCGTGCCCGATGGGTCGGAATTAGCCGCACTTTGCTCCATCGTGCAATGGCGGAAACGCTATTTACGCTATGGCGGTCATGTCAGTTACTTTCCGCCAGGGTCGTAATGAGGCCCTTAGTCTTGACCACCTGCCATAGCTACCCCGATTGGTCTGGCTTGTCCAGAGGTTACTTTGTTCCAAGAAACTAGGATGGCCTTCTGAACCTCTGCCCCTCCAGGTCAGAGTCCAGAAATCCATCTTAACACTCTCTCATCACCTCCTCACTCTTCACCACCTTTTTAATATCCACCTACCCCTTAGTCTTCACCATCTCCAGCCTCCTTTTTTCCCTCTGGCCTTCTCTCTCCAGCCTCATTCCTCCTGATCTAACTAAGCTGCCTCCTGCTTTTACCCCCAAAACTCTCCTTACCTGGTCCTCTCTTCCTCAAAACACCCAAACCCTTCTGAGAAAGCAAGCCCATTTTATAGTGGCCTGACACCAGCCCTGAGAAACCTCCCCACCTCATCCAATTCAGGGAATGTGTTCATCAATTTTGAAACTGAATTTGTGCATTATGAATTGAGGGTGGTTCACCTGTGGACCCTGCCACTTCACCCCAAGTGACATGAAACTGTACTTGCACCTGAAATTAATGTAGCACAGCCTTTATCAGGACATAATAAGGAAAAAAGCAGATATGGGACCTGTCAGGCTCTGGAGGTGCACTAGGTGACCAGTCAGGTGAACTGAGCAGAGTTGATGAGAAAAGCAGGAGAGAGGAGAGAGGGGATTAGCAGCGGAGAAGGAGAGAGAAGGAGGCTTGGTGTATACTGATTCTATTATTTCAGTCTTTTGACATTGTATTTCTTTGCTGCACTTGTGTTTATTAGAGGGAGTTCTTTTGATGTTTTGTACTCTCTCTGTCCCTATTCGGTCCATACTTGAGTTTGCCTGCCTTTTCCATTTTCTCTGAGTTTAGCGCTTCTGAAATCAGGCTGTCCTTGCGGGTAGGATTTGACAACCTGGCGTTCCCCAGAAGTCGCAATGCTATCGTGCCAGGAGTTATGATCCCCTTGCCTAAACATTTCTCGGTAGGTGGACGCTCTGCTATCCATTTATGGGGCATGGCTTCAATATAATTATACCAAAAGTGCTCTGCGATATTAGAGGGCCTATTCATGATGGGGGCTTCTCTTAAAGGGATAGAGGCACATTACGTATCCCTGTGACAAGCCCCTGGCACCTCACTGGTATAGTGGGATAGACCAGATGGTCCTACCTTTGGCACCCTCAGGCCCAGCACCACTTATCCTTTGGTGGCAATTATACTCCTGGGCCACCCAAACAGTAGTTCCCTTAAGTTCATGAATGAGAAATTAACAGGGGAGCCCAACGAGGCAACCCAGCCTTAGCCCAAAAGCTATAGCTTTTGTATCGTAACTATCAAGTACGCCTTGGGCGGCTTCAATGTAACCCTCTTAAGTAAGCCCTCGTATTCTACAAGCTTTCAGCGCCTCAATGCCCGTGGGCTGTAGTGCGCGTTACAAATACAAATTAATAAAATAAATAAATATAGGAAACTATGGGCCTCATTACGAGTTTGGAGGCAGCCATGGGGCTATTAGCACCATGGATGCCTCCAAACCGGGCTCCATTACCGGGTTCCTGCAATGAGGACTTACCGGGTCATTCCGACATAGGAGGACCCGGTAATTCCTCCTTGCAGGAACCATTCCCCATTCCCATTTGAGCCCCCATAGGGCTCAATGGGAATGGGGAGGGAGGTAATAACAGGCACATTACAGCTGACCCGTTATTACATCCCTCTTCCCCTCGGTGGATCCGGAAAGGACGCCTGGTTTTACCTGGCGTCCTTACAGGGTCCCGCAAAGGGAACCTCGTAATCGGTGCTCCCGTAATGAAGGGTGCTGGTCCCGTACCGGCACCCTTCATTACGGTAGTGCCACCCTTGTAATGAGGCCCTACAACTCCAACCATACATTATGGAGAGACATAAAATGAGTAAAAGAATAGGTGAGGGCGGAACAAGATTCCCCTTCAGCTAGGGAAAAGGTAAAATAGTTACCAAGTGCAAGCAAAAAGTTCTGGGTTGACACAGGTCAGGAAGATTTATCATGAATGTGAAAATCTTACCCAACAGTCAAAGCATGCTGAATGAGTCTGGGAGGCTGTGGTGCAAACCGCATGGTTTATGCAGGTTGGATTGCTCGCGAGTGAGTGAGGGACCATACGCATGCGAAATGCCGGTACAGTTTAAAATACAGATGATTGATAAATACAATTACCAGAATGAGGAAAGAGATGAATGAAAGGATTTAGTGACTACCAACTGTGAATTAAATGAAAAAGGCCAAAGAAGGACCAGAGAAACAGTGAACTTTGAAAATGTGAACAAGCCTATGAATAGGGTGCAAAGTCCCAACAGGAGAGTAAACTGGGGATTTGGTGTTGTTTTTTTTATTGAGAAAGGTTTTGTGAATACCGAACTGTGAATGAAAAGAAACTGACAAGGCCAAGGAAGGGCCAGAGAAACAGTGAACTTTGAAAGCATGAATAAGCACGTGGACAGGGTGAACATTCCCAGCAGGAAAGTAAACTGGGAATTTGAGGTTGCTTTATTCAATGTGACTGATTGGAGTGAAATGAAACTCATTTTTAAATACTGAGCCGAAAGAAAGCAAGTGTGACCGAATACTAATTGAATTGAAAGCAGTTGGTGACGTTCCCTGATAAAAAAGGAACAGTTTATTTATTTATTATTTTTATTTATTTGCTTATACCGTGCCGTAAGCCCGCAGGCATCTGGCTGCCAATATTGTAAGTGACTTCAATCCAGCATTCCAACTAAGTGAATGCCTAGTATGGGATGGCCAATGGAAACCCTTATTTATATATTTTTATGTCAAAAGTTCTTTAAATCTGGATGATGAACCCTTATATAACGCCCCTCTCTTTGAATCTCCCCGACCTCACTGAGCCAAGAAGTGGGTTTGTTTTGCAAATTAAAAGGTTTATTTGAAGAATTGAACGATATATGTATCTCACTTTTATGAATAGAATAATATCTGAATAGCACACTTATGAATATGAACGGTGATCAGCAATGGGTAGTATTACAATATCAACAATCTCTTTAATCACTTAGGAGTAGGAAAAGGAAGGATAAGGTAGCAGAGAATACTTTGTATGAGTCCAAGGAAATGCAAGATAGGAAAAAATGCAACACAAAGATAAACTTGATATGATTTCCACAAAAAAAATATAATCACTTTTTCCCCTGTGACTACTCACCCCCCCCCCCCCCACTATGCAATATGAAGAGATGCAAATGAGGGGACACATGTTTCAGGAATATTAATCAACAATGCAGTTCAATCCCAGTTCCCCCAGCAAGCTTAGAGAGAACAGCTATGATTTTAAAACAGGTCAATATGCTTATGTGATTGCAATGAATGTGAAAAATGCTAAAAATGACTTTAATTCGCTAAATGAGATTCAGGATAAGTGAGAGTTACTTTGGATTGGTTCAGGTCAACACTAGCAATGATTCTTGAATAATTATCAGATAGAAAACGAATTTCAGCAGTTGAAAACAAGAAACCGCTATTTTGACAAGTGGTGAATTTGAGCTAAATGGCAATTTGCGGCAACTTTTCCGCATGCGTGAAACGCGATTGCAGCAAAACTATAAGGAATTGCAATGTCGTTTTAGGTTCGTTAGAAAGCTTAGGATCCTAGCTTCAAAATCACAGTTAAATTTTGGTTCTAGGAATCAAGATTTCAAAATGACAGATTGCGCTTTAAAGATTTAGCAACAAGGATAGGCTTATACTAAGGAGCTATGAAGAAGCAAGACACTCAACGGGCAGCCACTAGAACCGCGGCGCCTCCGCTCTGACCTCTGTCCGTCAAGACATTTGAAAAAATATCAGCGCATAGATGATTATCGCTAGAATGATCACAGACTATACAATAAACAGGAATTCAGGATGGACACAAGATTCTATAATGCAGTTCTAGATAGGTTGAAATGGTTGGATTGGGTTACTTAAGATTAAGAGATGACTATGGACAGTTCTAGACTAGATACTCACTCCTATGGCTTTGGAATGGAGTGGGCCTCGTCAAAGATCTGGTCAAGGGTTTGGCTGGGGTTCTCTCGCCACCGGACAGGTCATGGCACTAGGTTCTGCTTTCAGCATGGAACTCTGTTTTGCGCGGCCTCTTGGACTGGATCTGACGGGTTCTGGATACAGCTATGCTCTCTGGGTCTGGATTCTAGCACAGGGTTCTTAGCTAGAAGCAGAACAGCTCAGCTAGGCTGTTGGATTTTGGGGTTCCCCTTGGAGGTTTAGGGGTTAGAATCAGGTTGCAAAAGATTCTGAGGCCTCTGAAAAAGGTTCAGCTTGTGGGTTAGGCCTCTCTGCTTCAAGGTTCTAGAGTTTGGTTCTAGAGCTTGGTTCTGGAGTCTGGTTTCTGGATCTATGTCTGGATCTTCCTGCAGGGTGCTTTGCCAAGAAATCAGTTGAGAAGTGGAAAGTGTGCGTCTTGCCTGTCCTCAGCAGTCCCAATTTATGTAATTCCAAAGTGGGTGGGGAGGGTGATTCTCTATACCCAACCCTCTAAGGATCTGATAGGACAGAGGATTTCCTGTCCCCTCATTGAAGAAAGGAGCAGCGTGTCATCCTGTGTCATCATGTGTCATATTTATGGTTTAGGGAAAACCCTCCCCTTTGTCCCTGTACAGTATATCTTATTTTTCATAAAACACATATTTACAATATACACAACTTGTTAATACTACATAAATTTCATGACAGATTGCCTAATGTACATTTCTGTTCAACTCTCATCTTCCTAAGAGCTTTGGTTCAGAAATGACACATTTTTCACGCTGTTGGTGGGTTTCTCAATATTAATTCTGCACCAACTTTTAGACATGCATGCACACCCCATCTGAGCACATTTCTTTAATTTTTCATGTTCCAAGCTTAAACACAGTAGCTACAATTTGAATAAATTCCGGGGTTAAGTCTCAGAACATTGCACAAATTCCAGCTTAGTCTTAAATTGTGAGTGAATTTTTCATTTTAACAATCTCAAAGTTTCACATTTTTGTCAGTTCAGTGCAATTTGATATAAGCATTTTTCTAAAAATGTAATCCAATGTTAAATCCACATTTCAGTCTGGTCCGCCTCCAGAGCTGGGCTGACTGAGAGGGTCACATGTCCTTCTTCCTGGCAGAGCAGTTTGTTGTCAGTCACACCCAAATTAGCATTTCTATTCAGCTCAATGGCTCCATTGTTTTCACTAAGAGCAACAGGCCAGCGTGCCACTCCCATTTCCTTTTGACTCCAGCCTGTTAATCTCTAAGACAAGGGCAGGGGGAAGTTTCCTTTGTTCAGGGAGAGGTGTGGAATTTGTTTGAAGCACAGTGTGGGAAACTTTACTCTTAAACCAATGTCTAAAAATTGTCTTCTCTTAAAATATAACTCACATTTTTCACAAATACATCAAACAATTTTTCACTTCATGCCTTTTCAGAATATAGTTTTGAATTGTATCCACCTCTTAGGCTTCTGATAGCAAGTCTTTCTTTGGCATAGTTTGAGTTCAATGTACAACTTGACACAAAATGGTTTTAAATCGCCGGCTTCTGATAGAGGTGAGTAACGGTATTACACCCATTTTTGTACAGCTTTCTTCCAGCAAGCAATCCTCAAAAGTGGACTTTGTTCCGATAATACGTACTTCTGTGGACCTTATATTTATGTAGATTCTTGAAGTGGAATGATGTTGACCACCCAACAAGAAGGTTGGATCTTTTTGGGTCGTTTTTGAGCCAATATTTTTGCAAATTTGACACCAAATAAAAACAGATTTTTCAAACAGCCCTGTTTCTTTTGCAATGATTTTGCTCTGTGGGAAAACAAATGATGGGTTTTGGCAGTGGTCTCCTGTGTTACCACTGACATAGGCAAAAGTAGATGGTGGCCTATTTTTCAGATTTTCACTGCGTACTTTCTGGTGATTTCTAGCAAGCAGCATGCTTTCCAGCAGCCATTTCCGAGTTTTCTGCTGCCAGCGATGCACAGTGATGTTGCAGGGCTTGGATTAGTGGGTTGATACATCCCACAAGACCCCCCTCTTGCGATGGGCGTTGATCTTCCATCAATGGAACTTCGCAAGACTGGGATGTCAGCCTCATCTCTCCAGATTCCACAATGGCAAAGTTCAGCATCTTTTCCTCCATCAGGGTGGATTGATTGGTTCTCCTCGCCAGTCCTGATTGGAGTATTGAGCGATACTCCGGGCCCCTCAGATCTTTGCTCCCGGTCCCCGGGTCGTCCTCCTTGGTCAGTCTCCATGGTTTCCAATCACTATAGGTTATCTACTATGATGACAAAGCAAAAAAACATATTTGCAGACATTTCCCCACCAGTATTAATGTAGTTGGGCGGACATATACATTTTATAAATCAGGAGACATTTGCATTATTGTATTTTATAGACTATATGTGGAATATTTTGGAGTTGGAATTTTATGGATTTGGAGGGTTCCCCTCTGGGGTTCCAGAAGACGCCTCCAGTTGCTGCAGAGTGTGCAGAGGATGGCAACACTTTAGCTGATTAATATGGACCCACTTATCTTCCCCTTCCACCAAACTGCTTTTGGGGAGATTTTGTCTACAATTTCAAAAGGTCCCTTCCAGGTAGGCAGACATTTCCGCTGTTTGGCGTGGTTCCTTTGGAAATTGTATAAGTAGACCCGGTCTCCTATATTGTATTCTTTTCTGGTAGTCTTCAAGTCATAGTGGGTCTTCATGCTGTCGGCTGATCTTTCTAGATTTCGCTGAGCACAGGCAAAAGCATGTTGAAGGTTTTTTCTTAAATTTTCAACATACTCATGAGTTGTGGAGGCATTGATCAATGTCTGCTCTTGGTTCCTGTAGAGCAGATGCTGGGGAAGCACCGTCCTGCGTCCAGTCATCAGCTCAAACGGTGACATTTTAATTGCAGATGAAGGGGTAGATCTGATGGCCATTAGGACAAGAGGTAATCGGATATCCCAACTTGGCCCAGAATCTGCCACAAACTTTTTAAATATGCTCACAATGGTTTTGTTGTATCGTTGTACTGCACCACTAGAGGCTAGCCGGTAAGCAATGTGTAGCTTCCTTTTAACCCCGAGTATCTCCCACATCTTTGTCATTACTTCGCTGGTGAAATGGGTATCTCTGTCTGACTCAATCCTTTGGGGTAGTCCAAAACGCAAAAAGATGTGATTGATCATCAGGGCAGCTTCTGTTTCTGCTTTGCAGTTTGGGGCCGGGAGACATTCCACCCATTTAGTAAATAAGCATGTCATGGTCAACATGTACTTATTTCCCCTAGAGGAGCGAATCACAGGCCCAATGAAATCTACTTGCAAATCTGACCATGGCAGTGTCATCCCCCTCTTCTGGAGAGGCGCACAGTGTGAGGGATGTTGGCTGAAATTGTGCGCACACAAGACAACCCTACAAGTATTGGTCGAGGTCCTGCCCCATGTGTGGCCAGTATGCAACCTCTCTTAAGATTTCAAGTGTTGTATGAAACCCCCTATGACCGGCTGTGGCCGCATCATGGGCGTGACTTACCATCAGGCTTCGGAATGAGGTAGGAACCACCCACTGATCATGGCCAGCTAGGGATTTCTTCACCAACAAACCGCCTTGGATTCGGAACATTTTTGGACATTGCATCAATACTCTGAGGTCCTCTTTCCCAATGTAATCGGTATCCGTCAGGGGAAAGTTCTCAGGGTCCTCAATGTCTTGATAAAACTTACCAATTATTGGATCCCCTTTCTGAGCCGTAATCAAATCAGCATCTGGGGTCTCCTTACTCCATTGTGCAGTTGAGAGATTGTTGTGAGGATTTGTCTGGGACCTAGTGATAGCAGTGACTGGATTTCTCCCAACAGGGACTTGATCTCTATTAGATCCCCTTGGATGGCCCCGGTTGTGGCCAGCTGATCAGCAAAGTCATTTTCAGTTTTGTCTGGTCCCTCTACTTTAGAATGACCCTTGATCTTTTTCCAGTAGATGGTCATCCCATTCGAGGCGACCAGATTATCAATATTTTGGATTAACTTCCTATGTTTCAAGGGTTTGTTATTAGCACATAACATGCCTCTGGTTTTCCATTTAACCAGGTGCTCCACGAACCCGTTCCGTACATAATCTGAATCTGTGATTAAGACCAGTTCATGGAGTTAATGTTGGACAGCAGTGAGGATGACTTGATGCACAGCCATCAACTCTGCCACTTGACTACTTTGGGGACCAGTTTTGTACCCAGCGGAGGGTTCTGGGGACTCATTCACCCATGCATTCCCTACGCCAGCCACAAGTTCTTTTTCCCCGTTGTTGTCAACATGGTAAGAGCATCCATCCACATAGACAGTGGGCATTCCCTTACACTTGTCTTCTTCAAAGACTTTGTGTGGGGAATTGAGGTATGCTTCCATGTTGCCCTTGATTTTTAGACTTTCGTCCTCGAGACAGTTTTCTCTGGCACAATCATGCAAGTCAACCAGACCTTGCGCGAGGGGACTCTTCTTGTTTTGGCCATATCTGACCTCCACAGGAAAACCTTGCATTGACAGAATCCAGGAAGTAATTTGGGAATTACTCACATTTCCGGCCCGGATTCTGTCACTTTGGAGATATTGCAGAGGCTGGTGTGGAGTCTCCACTATGATGTGTTCCCCCTGGATAAACGGGCGGTAATCCTTCAATGCCCACACCGTTGCCAGGAGTGCCTTCTCACAATCATTGAATTTTTCCTCCACAGAGGATAAAGTTTTGCTCACATAGGGGATTACTTTATTGACCTTGTCATGCTTTTGGTATAATACCGCAGTAAAGCATGTATTTGAGAACCCTGTCTCCAAGAAGAACTCCTTGTTTCTGACAGGGTAAGCTAGGCAAGGCACTTGTGAGAGGCTTCTTTTCAGTTGTCTTACTGCCTCGGCTTGTTTTGGACCCCATTCCCACTTGACCCTCCCTTCAAAAGATGAATCAGGGGTCTGGTGATCTCTGCGTAGCCCTCAATGAACTTTCTGCCGTAATTAGTCAGTACAAGGAGGCTCCTTAGTTCTAGCAGAGTTGTGGGGTCCTTCAGTTTCTGGAGTGCTTCCACTTTCTTTTCCTGGGGACAGATACCCTGAGGAGTAATCTCATGCCCCAAGAAATTGACACGGGTTCTACACCACTTTGCTTTCTGAAAGGAAAGTTTTGCTCCGGTGGCCCTCGACTGTGTCAGAACATAACGGATCTCCGCTATGTGTTCCTCCACAGTTGAGCTTTTGATGAGTACATCATCTACATAAGCCAGGTTACCCCTTTCACCCAGGTCGGGCATGGCCTTATGTAGGAAAATGTTGAATTCATTGCCGGAGTTGAGGAACCCGAAGGGAGTCCGGGTCCATGTGTACTGCTGGCCCCCAAAGGTAAAAGCCAGCTTGTATTGGCCCTCCATACTGACTGGTACAGTCCAGTATCCATTGGCCAGGTCTATTGCAGTGAATACCTGTGACCCCTGGATCTGGGCCAGCCCTTGGTCAATGTAGGGAAGAGGCCATCGGGAAGTATGGACCCGTTTGTTGAGCTCCCTAAGGTCGGCGCAGAGGCTCCACTGGCCGTTTGGCTTCAGTATCCCCAGCACCAGATTATTGAAGGTGCTGTGGACTGCACGGATTATCCCACGGGACTCAAGGTTCTTAATTATTTCAGTAAGGGACGATGCGAGAGGCAAGCAATATTGCTTCACAAACACTAGAGTCATGCCCGGGTCCGTGGGAATTGTTGTTGTGTGGATGTCGGTGCGACACAGTCATATGAGTCCACCGCAAAGAGATCTTGAAAATCCAAGAAAACTTGTTTCAACTTTTGCTTCTGCTCCAGAGTCTCACAGGCATCAGCTAGGTTGACTCTCTCTTCAACCGTTTTCCTGAAGCCTGGAAAAACATCTGGTTTTGCTATCTCAGCGGCCTCCTCCAGCTAGGTGGAGAAGTCCCTAGTTAGAGTGCTGATTTGGACTGGGTGCTTCAGGTGGGAAAGGCAGCCCTCATGGACCTGAAAAATCACATCATCCCTCCTGAAGTCACAAGTCACATCTTCCTTACCATAAGGGCAGGAAGTGTACACCAGGAAGTCCTTTGCCCCCCCACATGCTGGGTAAAGATCCTGTCTGGTTTTGTGTTGTCATCACTGTCAAAACAGTCCTTGGGAATTGGTCCTAACAGTTCATTGCCTAAATCAATGGAAAAATGTCGGTCATCAACCGCCATTCCAATAACGGTGCCTGCGGCTAGAGTGATACTCTTTAAGTCGCTGTTATCCACCTCTATTGGAATGGTGTCAAGTTCTATATTGACTAATGGTGTTGGGTTTGCCCCAACCCTTGCTGTTGGAGAGAAGCATTTAGATGAATATAGGCATCAGGGTTTTTCAATTTCTGTCCTCTTAACTTTCATTTCCAGGTAGAATTGTCAGGTCCTTTCTGGGATGGTGACTTCCTCTTCAATCTGAATTTCAACTGCATAAGGTAGCAATTGAGCTGACCTAAATGCTTTCTCTGGATCATCAAAGCCCATGGGATTATCCGCGAATCGGGACCAAGCTTTGAATTTTATTAGGTCCAAACTAAGGGCAAAGCGATTGAGAATGTCACTGCCTAAGTAAAAGGCAGCAGTGACGTCTCGCACGACTCAACAATTATGGACTATGCTCTTGTTGCCTATGGAAATTTTGAGCATACACCTGCTTGGCAGGAGATGTTTGGAATTGGGTGCTTCCAGATCCTGTTCCCATTTGTCTGAGTCTAAATGTGGGAATGGCTGGATCTTTTGGGAGTTGGCGGAACATGGCTTCGCTGATCAAGCTCTTACCATTGTTCACACACACTCGGGCGAGAACAGAGTCCTTCCCTTCATTTAATTGAACAGGGATGAACAAATGCTCTCCAATTTGCTGAATATCAGCCAGGCTCTGAGCTGATTTATTATCTTTCTGGACTATTGAAGTGGGAATGTCTGATTGTGGACTGGTAAAGAATTTCAGAGTGTTTCCTTCCAGTGTGGAATTCCACCTTAGACTGGAAGGAAGGTTGATTTTCAGAAATAGAGAGGACCCCCCCATCACCAGTTTGTTGTCCTACTGCTATTACTGTCACGTCTGGAATTTGGTTGTTCTGGAAGTGAAATTCTACTTGGTCAGGTTTTTGTTCAACCATGTGGCATGTGCCGTTTAAACAACATGGTTGACTCTCTGTTTCAATTTTATTGGTCGTCTAGTCTGGGTCCAGAGGACCTTGTTTACGCAATCTATTAGGGGTGACAACCTTCTCAGGAGGTCATTCCCTAGTAAACAAGGGGTGCCCTCTGGAGTCACCACTATGACCGGGTGTTTCACCTTGTGTCGCCCAATTTTAATATCCAAATCCGCAGTCCCCTCGGTGGGAATTTCCTTCCCGTCAAAGTTCTGAAGTTGTCCAGGAAAAGAGGTGAGAGGAATTTGATAATTCTCCCCCCTTCCTGAATTCAGTTCATCAAAGGCCTTTTTGGACAGAAGGGTAGCTTGGGATCTAGTGTCTACCAGTGCCAAAATTGTACCCTGCCCCTGTACTTGAACCGGGGCATAGTATCTTCCCTCCTTCTCCACAAGGGGGCACAGATAATGCAAATTTTTGGACAACTGGTGGGCTAGTTTTCTGGTTTTGGACATGGAGAGAGAAGAGATTTCGGCAGAATTCTGTGGAGAGTCTTGGGAATCTGCAAGAAAAAGGTGGCAACTAGAGATGGGAGAAGTGTTGAGTTCCCCTGGTTCTGGTTCTGGGCCCTCCCCCTTTTTTGGAGGCAGTCACCAGGATGGGTTTGAACCAGGGGAGTTTGATGTTGTTGGTTCTGGGATGGGAAGATGGGTGGCGCTAGCTCAGTCCTCACATCTACCCAGTCTGAATTTGAATCCCTTGGGACACATTTTTCTTTGGGAGGAGTTCCCCCATCTCTGGAGGAGAAGATCCTTTTCCCAGCATCCTCTGAGGATCCCTCTCCTTCAAATTGGAAGATCTGTACCTCCTCCTCAAAATGGGTCTGTTTGGGTCCTTTGTTTCTCCTACCCCCCTCTGCTCCTTAGCTGGCAGACTTTCAGGGGCAGGAGATTTTGTTTCCGGTTCCTGGGTTTCCAGGGGCTGTTTACAAGTGGGGAAGGAAGCTTCCTCCAAGGCTTTACACCCCCCTTCCCCTTGTGCCTCCTCCCTGGGAACCGGTGAGTTGTTGGGGTGCTGCCCCGTCATTGTTCTGGAGCACCAGGTCCACAGTTTGGGGAATTCTGCGCCGGCATGCTCATCTGATGGTTCTGCTGAGCCCTCAGCATGTGACCCAGATCCTGTGCCATGTTTTGGACCTGCCGCTCAAGCTGTGAAACCCGCTCAGTCTGATACAGGGTTCTGTTTTCTCCCCTGGGCTGATCCCGGGAAGGGTAGCTATCCCTTCTCTGGTAGCACCCCGGGTTGGGAAGATTTGGGTACCCCTCCACCCTTGGACTCCCCTCTCCCGGATTAGGTTGTCTGGGCTCAGGAAAGTAGGGAAAGAAGGATGGATGATTTTGGGGTTGGAAGTTCTGTGGGTACCTGGGGAAAAAGTTCTGCCCAGGATTTGGGAAATTTCTGGTAGTTCCCTGGGTTGTGTGCTTGGTTGGATCCCCCCGCTTGGGCTGGAGGGGTCCACACATAACCCAGGATGGGGCTGTTGCCCTTGTAGCGGGGACCTACATAGTCAGGGGAGTGAGGGACCCCATTTGTGGGACTACCTCCTTGGCTCCCTGTCTGTGACTGGTCCGAGGGCCTTCTGGGCTTTGAATTATTCTCTGCAGGCAGGTTTTTAGGCCCCCCCCATCTCTAAATCCTAAATGGGGGCAACCTTTACCTTTGCCACCTTGGCAGCAGCAGGGGTGCTGGTCGGTTTGGGGCTTTTCTGAGCATTATTTTTATTTTCTATTGGCTTCTGCACCCCATAGATTCGGGTGGCCTGTTCAATGACCCAGTCTAGTGATCTTTTCTCATGAAAATCTCTCACTAGCTGGGTCATGATGTTTTTAGGCAAGGCATGGAAAAATGTATTAACAAATTCTTTGCTGTCCGTGCGCACCCTTTTGGTAGTCTGCGCAAAGGCACGCTTCAATTCCTGCACAAATTCTTGTGGGCCTGATCCTCCCCACATTGTAAATTGCAGGCTGCCTTGCGAGCCTCTTGAGGATTTCTGTGAACAGAAAAATGCTTTAGGATGGCAGCTCTATATGTGGACCATCTTGAATGATGTTGGTCCTCCAGCTCCCCAAAGAAACTGGAGTATTCTGGGAAGAATGTCCATTTCACATACTGCATGCAGCTACTGCTGTCTTTCAAATGGAAAGTCTCCATCATTTGCTCAAAGAGCTCTAAGTGTTCCCACACAGAATACTTGGAGTTCCTGTGATAAGGCGTGATGACACTCCTTATTGCCTTAATCTGTTTTAAGGGATCCTTAAGCAAGGCCTTTTTGCCTTATTGGCCTTCTTGGTTCGGGTAACCCTGGTCCATTCATCCTCTGACTCAGAGGCACTGCTCCCAGAGGTACCCGTCCGGTCTTCCAGGTTTTCCCGGATTCTGCGAGCCTGGGAATGGCTGTCAGAATGTGGGGACCTAATCTCCTGTGTCCTGGGGCAGTCAGAGGAGTCTTCTGATTGCTCCTTGCTCCCAGGATTTGATGGATACCCCCCCACTGACCTAACTGGGCAGAGGTTTTCAGGAAGCCCTTAGTGGGCCTAGTCTCCTGGGGCTCCCCACTAAACTTCACTGTGCTTGGGTGCCCATACCCAGATGCCCGCCCATCCATTCCTGGGAGGTACTGTTCTATGAGCCCCATACTTCTGACTGGATAGTAATCTGCCATCTCTGTGGCCCTGGGCTCATGTGCGCCAGGGGACATGGGGGTGGCAGAGTCCAGGGACTGGGAGAGATGGAGGTCTCTGGTACTAGGGCTCCTGAGGTTATGCTCAGGTGTTTCCCTTTCCCAGCGAACCTCATCTCTATCAGCCCCTGCTCCCTGTTGCCATGCAAGAGCCTGAGCTTTCTGTTCCTCAATCAAGGCCTTACTAGACTCTATCAGACTCTCTTGCATGGCTAAATGGCTATCTGTCGCTGGAGCCTATCATTGTGCTGACAGAGAGCCTCATTTTCTCTGTGCTTCCTGGTTTGTCTTGGAGTACTGGGCCAGTCTTTGCTGCAGGAGGGTTACCTCCTGAGTCCCATCCCTACTGGCCTGTTCCTTTCTTGCCAGAACATCTTCCACCCTCCTTGTGTGCTCTAACAAGTTTTGATGCTCTTTTTGGAGGTCACCCAGTCCCTGGAGGGCCAGGTGATTTTTTTCCAGCTTCCCTTTTAAGTGACAGACTTCCTGGCCTAAGGTATCCCTTTCCTGAGCAAGAGCCTGCCTCTGTGCCGCCAGGTCGTCCCTCTGTCTTTAAAGGGCACCAGCTTTCTAGTGCTCTACCTCAAATTCTGCCTGGGTGTCCAGGTCTTTCAGAAATAATGTATTGCTCTCTGCCTTCTCTCTATCTAGGTGGCTTTGCAGGGTGACTACCTGCTCTGCGCATGCCCTATTGAAATCCAGCTGTTGCTCCAGCTTTTTCTGGCTCAGCAGTAGGGATTCCAAACCTTCTTGATACTCCTTCTGCAAGGCCAGAATTCTGGTATCCTGGTCTGCCCTTTCCTGTTGCAGGATACCCATATCCTCTTTTATTTTAGTTATATACTGCCTACTTTACTTTCGTTTTCTGACTCCTGGCTCCTCTGCAGCCTCTGCTCAGAAGAGTCCAGATCAGATTGGGCCTTCTCTAATGCCATCAGTTGCCTACTTGCCAGATCTTGGCCTTCAGCACATTTGTCCTGTATGGTTCCCATAGATAATTATAAAAATGCTGCTACCTTGGCAATCTTGTTGTGCTCATCCTTGGCATTAGGGGCCATATATAGTTCACTCAGGGCCACATGTAAGGGACCCTGATCTCTCCAGATATCTAACCCAGTTGCAGTGACCTGTTGTGTGATCGCCTGCAACCACACATTCTGGTCCTGCTCAGTCCACTCACCTCTCACAAATGGCTTATGTAAAAGGTGCTCTCTAGCTATCTTGATGTCTACCAATGTCGTCATTCTGGAAATTGATTTCCTTCCTGACTTACAGAAGTTATTTATTTTATTTTGCAAAACACACCGTTTCCTTAGAGCGTTCCCTTTTGAGGGGTGCGTTTACAGCGTAACACAGCGTGCTAGCCGACCAGGATTTAGGTATCCTATTAGTTAGCACACTGTATTAAGCTGCACAAGTGGTAGCTCTAATCCAGAAGTCCCGCTATGAGCCCCCAATCTGTAAGGGACTTCAATCCAGCATTCCAACTAAGACAATGCCTAGTATGTGATGCCCAATGGAAACCCTTATTTATATATTTTTATGTCAAAAGTTCTTTAAATCTGGATGCAACGCCCCTCTCTTTGAATCTCCCCAACCTCACTGAGCCAAGAAGTAGGTTTGTTTTGCAAATTAAAAGGTTTATTTGAAGAATTGAACAATATATGTATCACACTTTTATGAATAGAATAATATCTGAATAGCACACTTATGAATATGAACGGTGATCAGCAATGGGTAGTATTACAATATCAACAATCTCTTTAATCACTTAGGAGTAGGAAAAGGAAGGATAAGGTAGCAGAGAATACTTTGTATGAGTCCAAGGAAATGCAAGATAGGAAAAAATGCAACACAAAGATAAACTTGATATGATTTCCACAAAAAAAATATAATCACTTTTTCCCCTGTGACTACTCACTCCCCCCACTATGCAATATGAAGAGATGCAAATGAGGGGACACATGTTTCAGGAATATTAATCAACAATGCAGTTCAATCCCAGTTCCCCCAGCAAGCTTAGAGAGAACAGCTATGATTTTAAAACAGGTCAATATGCTTATGTGATTGCAATGAATGTGAAAAATGCTAAAAATGACTAATTCGCTAAATGAGATTCAGGATAAGTGAGAGTTACTTTGGATTGGTTCTTGAATGATTCTTGAATAATTATCAGATAGAAAAAACGAATTTCAGCAGTTGAAAACAAGAAACCGCTATTTTGACAAGTAGTGAATTTGAGCTAAATGGCAATTTGCGGCAACTTTTCTGCATGCGTGAAACACGATTGCAGCAAAACTATAAGGAATTGGAATGTCATTTTAGGTTCGTTAGAAAGCTTAGGATCCTAGCTTCAAAATGACAGTTAAATTTTGGTTCTAGGAATCAAGATTTCAAAATGACAGATTGCGCTTTAAAGATTTAGCAACAAGGATAGGCTTATACTAAGGAGCTATGAAGAAGCAAGACACTCAACGGGCAGCCACCAGAACCGCGGCGCCTCCGCTCTGACCTCTGTCCGTCAAGACATTTGAAAAAATATCAGCGCATAGATGATTATCGCTAGAATTATCACAGACTATACAATAAAAAGGAATTCAGGATGGACACAAGATTCTATAATGCAGTTCTAGATAGGTTGAAATGGTTGGATTGGGTTACTTAAGATTAAGAGATGACTATGGACAGTTCTAGACTAGATACTCACTCCTATGGCTTTGGAATGGAGTGGGCCCCATCAAAGATCTGGTCAAGGGTTTGGCTGGGGTTCTCTCGCCACCGGACAGGTCATGGCACTAGGTTCTGCTCTCAGCACGGCACTCTGGTTTGCGCGGCCTCTTGGACTGGATCTGACGGGTTCTGGATACAGCTATGCTCTCTGGGTCTGGATTCTAGCACAGGGTTTTTAGCTAGGAGCAGAACAGCTCAGCCAGGCTGTTGGATTTTGGGGTGCCCCTTGGAGGTTTAGGGGTTAGAATCAGGTTGCAAAAGATTCTGAGGCCTCTGAAAAAGGTTCAGTTTGTGGGTTAGGCCTCTCTGCTTCAAGGTTCTAGAGTTTGGTTCTAGAGCTTTGTTCTGGAGTCTGGTTTCTGGATCTATGTCTGGATCTTCCTGCAGGGTGCTTCGTCCAAGAAATCAGTTGAGAAGTGGAAAGTGTGTGTCTTGCCTGTCCTCAACGGTCCCTATTTATGTATTTCCAAAGTGGGTGGGGAGGCTGATTCTCTATGCCCAACCCTCTAAGGATCTGATAGCACAGAGGATTTCCTGTCCCCTGATTGGAAAAAGGAGCAGCGTGTCATCCTGTGTCATCATGTGTCATATTTATGGCTTATGGGAAAACCCTCCCCTTTGTCCCTGTACAGTATATCTTATTTTTCATAAAACACATATTTACAATATACACAATTTGTTAATCCTACACAAATTACATGACAGATTGCCTAAGGAACATTTCTGTTCAACTCTCATCTTCCTAAGAGCTTTGGTTCAGAAATGACAACTTTTTCGCGCTTTTGGTGGGTTTCTCAATATTAATTCTGCACCAATTATTAGACATGCATGCACATCCCATCTGAGCACATTTCTGTAATTTTTCATGTTCCTAGCATAAACACAGTAGCTACAATATGAATACATTCTGGTGTTTAGTCTCAGAACATCGCTCGGATTGCAGCTTAGTCTTAAACTGTGAGTGAATTTTTCATTTTAACAATCTCAAAGTTTCACATTTTTGTCAGTTCAGTGCAATTTGTTTAAGCATTTTTCTAAAACATATATTTAATCCCATGTTAAATCCACATTTCAGTCTGGTCCGCCTCCAGAGTTGGGCTGACTCAGAGGGTCACATGTCCTTCATCCTGGCAGAGCAGTTTGTTGTCAGTCACACCCGAATTAGCATTTCTATTCAGCTCAAGGGCTCCATTGTTTTCACTCAGAGCAACAGGCGAAGGTGCCACTCCCAGTTCCTTTTGACACCAGCCTGTCAATCTCTTAGCCAAGGGCAGGGGGGAAGTTTCCTTTGTTCAGGGAGAGGTGTGGAATTTGTTTGAAGCACAGTGTGGGAAACTTTACTCTTAAACCAATGTCTAAAAATTGTCTTCTCTTAAAATATAACTCACATTTTTCACAAATACATCAAACAATTTCTCACTTCAAGCCTTTTCAGAATATAGTTTTGAATTGTATCCACCTCTTAGGCTTCTGATAGCAAGTCTTTCTTTGGCATAGTTTGAGTTCAATGAACAACTTTACACAAAATGGTTTTAAATCGCCGGATTCTGATAGATGTGAGTAACGGTATTACACCCATTTTTGACAGCTTTCTTCCAGCTAGCAATCCTCAAAAGTGGACTTGTTCAGATAATATATACTTTTGTGGACCTTATATTTATGTAGATTCTTGAAGTGGAATGATGTTGACCACCCAACAAGAAGGTTGGATCGTTTTGGGTGGTTTTTGAGCCATGATTTTTGCAAATTTGACAACATATAAAACAGATTCTTCAAACAGCCCTGTTTCTTTTGCAATGATTTTGCTCTGTGGGCAGACAAATGATGGGTTTTGGCAGTGGTCTCCTGTGTTACCACTGACATAGGCAAAAGTAGATGGTGGCATATTTTTCAGATTTTCACTGCGCACTTTCTGGTGATTTCTAGCGAGCAGCATGCTTTCCAGTGGCCATTTCCGAGGTTTCTGCTGCCAGCAATGCACAGTGAGGTTGCAGGGCTTGGATTAGTGGGTTGATACATCCCACAATATATAGACAAGGAACCCAAAGATTACAAAAGATAGGACAAAGCATTTAACACATAAAATCTGTCATGGGGCGCTATTCTAACTCACAGTTGGAACTACTTGAAGAGGTATGTTTTGAGTTTTTTTTGGAAGATGGTGTATGTGGGCTTTGAACTGTTTACACTGAAAAGAACAAGCATTGGCAAGTGCCATAAGAATAACAGGAACTGTGTCATTTGAAAGAATAAGCAGTGACAAAAGCTTTGAGAAGATTTGATAATCTAACAAGTGAATGGCTGCAAAACAAGTATTGTGACAGCTGCAAGAGGATAAGGCAAATTCCACAGTGAAGCTGAAACAGTGCCAGTGTGACTGTAAAGAAGCAAAGTAAGTTGTCGGTGTCGTGACCTGTAATGGGTGGACCATGTGGTCCGACAACTGCGCCTAGACTGAGACACCCACCTAAAGGAAAAGCCATTTAACACATCTATAAGTTGTATATAGTCAAGGAAAACTTGTGTATTTTGAACTGTACTTTGTTAAAGACACTAAAGCCTGAAAAGCTGTGAAGGATCCCAAGAAATTATGTTGGCTTTGAACATTGAGAGACTTGAAAGCCTGGGGAAGGGAACCCCTCCTTTTGATACAGTGAACTATCTTGAATCCTGGGGAAGGGAGTACCCCTTTCCAAGCAAGAGCTAGAAGAGGCTCTGAACTTGTATTTGAACACTTTTCAGTGTGATCCTGACATCCCTACACTTTATGCACAAGTAGATGTGAGAGCAAGTACAGGTTTTGGACACCAACAGACTTTTACTTTGGACTTCCTGACACAAACTATCCTTAGTTTCAGTTAGGTAGGTAAATCCCACCTTAGCATAGGGCAAGTTAGCCCTTTTTCCAACCTTTTTTTTGATCTGAATAAAAGTTTGTAGCCCAAGCTGTACTCAATTGTCTGTGTCTGCTTTCTGATTCCTTCTCACTTGACAATTAGGTTAGAATCTGGGGCTTCCATTGTCTGCTGACCTGCTTACAGGTCAGAGGACCCCGGGGTAAGCAATTGCCAACTGTTTCTGTCCTGGGAACACCCACTGACAAACAATTGATTCTGGTTGGAGGGTATCAGGTAATATTATCCCCATATATATGGTCGCCGTAAATAATATTGCTGGGAAAAGGTTGCGGCGATATTATATGGGTGACCATATATATGGGGACAGGGGCAAAAAAAAAAAAAAAAAAGTTTGGGGGTTGCGGTTGTGTCCCCCGCATGTTCCATGCAATAATGTCACCACAAAAAAAGGCCATTTTTCGGCGATATTTTTGCATGGCAAGATTTTTGTGGCAACATTATTACATGGAACCGGTGGGAGAGCAGGCACCAATCCTTTGCCTGGTGATAGCCTAAGGGCAGTTTGGGGAGGGTCATTGTGTATGTGCATTGCATGTAGGATACACAGGTATGTTCCGCATGTGGTGCCCTGAGTACAGTCAAAGATGTGGAGCTAAATGCTTGTGTTTTTATGCAATATGCATGAATTGCAAACAGGAAATGTTCCAGTGAGAATAGCTGGATACATGGGTTCATGTAAAGAGATTGTTCACAGATTGATCCTTGTGGTGCACATACATTTGCATGTATCTTATTCTTACACTTCTACTTGCGAGAAGTATGTTTGCCAATTTAATTACAACTTTCAATGATTCACTCTGATTCTATTTCTAATTGTAATTAATGTAATATGCACAAGTTGTTTATACCTGTGTTATTGTTGGATTGATTTCCCTGAAGTATCTGAAAAGGGTGTGATGTTACACCAGGCTTTTTTTTTTTTGCTGAAACATTTTGGCCGAAAAAAAACAATCTAAAAATATGGGGGTGGGTGGGTAAAGATATATAAGGAGTAGGGGTGTGTGGGGAATAGGGACTAGAACATAGTGAAGGCGAGGATTGGGGGGAACCCCCAATAAAAAATAAAACAAATTGGGTTTTTTCAGCCAAAAATATTCAGGAAACAAAACTGCTGTATCTTAGAACATAGAACCCAGAAAGGATCAGCATTGAATGTTCTTATCTCTTGACTTTGTATAAACCGGCATGCATTGTTGCTGTATCCTGCCTGTCTTGATCATGAATTACAACCTTTTTCACCTATGATTTCTTGTCCTCCATCTAGGGACTTTAGTGCATTCCATGGCGCGGTCAATTGAGAAGCAGTTCAGTGGTCAGCGCGGAAAGCCATTTGGTGGGGTGTCTCTTATCCCTGGACCATCTGCTGCATCTACGCCTTCCAGAAACGTGCCAAAGAAGGTATGGTCCAAAAAAAAGTACACATTCAAATTTAAGAGATAATTAAGAAAGCACTTATGATTGTAGTATTGATTAGAAGAAAACCCCTTATTTAGAGTTGTGTTACTTTAGCAACAGGATTACTGCACCGACAAATTCATTGTTTCATCATGAAAGTCGAAAATTCCACATGGTTTCATGTGGTGGCAATTACCTCCCTGTAAAGCCATAAATGCATGTGGTAATTCTCACATTCAGTCATTACTTAATGCAGCAAGTACCAATCTGTATTGAGTCCCATGGTACTCCTAATTGGGGAATAACTGAAGGGTCAGCTTGAGTCTGAATCATGTGGACTCTTTCCATTACCGCAAGCATACCGCACATGGTAACAGTAATCAGGTTTGGCAGAAACAATCTCCAAACTCTAAATGAGGCCCATAATTGGGCCAAAGATAGCCCATTATGCTAATTGTATACTGTACTGCCTTATGAATACAATTTAAATGTTATTATTGATGTATACCGCGCACTGATACCACCCAAGGGCAGTCTCCAAGTGCCACATGCTCTGTAAGAAAGAGGACCGGGTTGTTAGTGAGGTTAGAATGATAGGATAGGTCCAGAACCAGGAGAAACTGGCATCTGTGTGTGTTGGCTACCAGATGGTAGGTTGCATGCACGGGCTTGTTGTATCCATACGGGTAAGGTCCAAAGGCTGGGATGTTTTCTGTGTGTCTGTTTGTTTTGTTGTGGTGTGCCTCTGTGTATTATGAGTAGATTGCTGGTATTTATTGTAAGTGTGTGTTGCTTGTGTTGCATGTGTTTTCGAGTATAGGTTGGCTATCCCAGTGGGCATGTATAGTGTTTGGGTGGGTTATTTGAGGAAGTTAAAGAAGGGTGGTTAGTGCTTTGGCTACTTGCTAAGTTCTTCTGTGTGGCTAGTCTACACAGTCCTATCTGTTGTGACAAATGACTAATCTCCACAATTCTAAGTTTGATAAATGGTAAATCTTCTCAATTCTATCTGAATGGGACGCATGGCTAAACTTCATAATTCTCCGAGTGTGATCCATGGTTAATCCTCACAGATGTATCTAAAAGTGACGCATGGTTAAACTTCACAATTCTATCTCTATGTGATGCATTGCTAAATTTCACAATTCTTTCTCGGTGTGATGCATAGCTAACTTTACAATCCTATCTAGGTGTGATGCATGGCTAAGCTTCACAATTCTATCTTGGTGTGATGCATGGCTAAACATTACAATTTTATCTAGGTGTGGTGCATGGCTAAACTTCACAATTCTATATTGGTGTGATGCATGGCTAAAATGTACAATTCTGTCTAGGCGTGGTGCATGGCTAAACCTCGCAAATCTATCTAAGTGTGATGCATGGTTAATTCTCAGTTTTATCTAAAAATGACGCATGGTTAGACTTCACAATTCTATCTAGGTGTGACACATGGCTAAACTTCACAATTCACTTTAGGTGAGATGCATGGTTAATCTTCACAATTCTAACTAAGCTTTGCTAAGTGCCAGATATGGCTAACTAACACCATTTGCCTAAATGGCAGATATGGCTAACATACAACCGTGGACTACGTACAGCAGACTACAAACTAAGAGTGGTGGGACAGTTTAATGGGGAACCATAATGGCTGTTCCTCCTGCCTGGACCTCACTTACCTTGTCAGTCACTGCTGGGTGAAGGCTGCACTGTAGGGTCCACTGACAAACACAGTCTGGAGCTGCTTCTGCCGGAGCTGCCCTTTGCTTTCGGGCCCTGTGCCGAGGGCTGCACGGGCAGGAGGCTACCCTGGGATATCCAGCTATGAGGGCTTCCAGCTGTCCCTGCGGCCAATCAGGGAGGGTGAGAGGTGAAAAGCGGGGCAAGGGGTGAAGAGGCAGTAAGGGTGCAGAGGGAAGGGCCTGTTTCAAGACAACTGCCAAATTCACATTCAGTGCAGGATTAAATAAATATTCACACACAGTGCTGGATGTTAAAATAAATAAAATCGCCAGCCAGCATCCTGCTTGCAAAGCACACATAGTGTTCATTTAAATAAATAATTAAATTAGAGAGGCCAGGCCGCAGCCTTTGTCCAGAGCACATGGAGGGCACATTTAAATAAATAATTAAATGAGAGAGGCCAGGCCGCAACGTTCGTCCAAAGCACTCAGAGTGGGTGTCCATGAATTAATCGAAAGTGAAATATCAGAAGGAGAAAAAAACAAACGTTATTTGAACAATATCAAAACTTTTGCTTTTTTCTCAACCTGCCAACCCACTGTGACCCACCCCCTTACTTACCTTTTGGCAGCACACTTTGCTGTCTTCCTGCCTGCAACACCTGTTCCCTTCACCTACGTTGGATGGGAACTGGTGCCGCAAGGTCCTCCCTTTTTTAAAACATTTTTTTTAAACTTTATTATTTGGGAAGCGGGGGGGGGCACCCACGCAACCACCAATGCTATTGTAACGAATAAGGGTGTGGGTTAAAACATGCATTATCATCTCTGGTGACTGAGGAACATTAATCGAGGAATGTTTGCTTTAAATTAAATGTAGTAAGAAATACACTATTTACTCCAACATAATTGAACTTCTTGAACTCAGCAAACCAAAAGCAACAATTATGGAAGAAGCCGACCTAGACAAAAAAGTAGCTGTACTTCACAACTGGATCAATCAATGATCCAAAATATCGCAAAAGAAAAAGCTTTCACCCCTTCACGTAAAAGACCAATGGCAAAATGGTTCACCTTACTACTGAGCGGCATGAAAAAAAAGAACTGAAAACTAGAACTAGAATGTAGGACCACAAATGACGCTGGAAATAAACTTACATTTCAACAACATATCCGTGCCTACAAAATGGAAATACAAAAAGCAAAAAGGAAATATTACGTTAACCGAATCCTCACAGCAACAAACACCCAAAAATAACTCAAAATCATAAATTAAATAGGAAATCCACCAGGCTGCAACAACACGACAATACTGTTGATGAAACGCCTGAACAAACTACGAAACTTCCCCGAAATATCAGTGAAGACTTACGTCAAACTGGTAAATCAGAACAACAAAACAGGTTCTCCTGAGGATCCCTGCCCACCGAACATATACAAATCAATCCTCCCACAAGGAACCCCCACGGAATACCACATGAATGTCCTCAACCTTTCAATCTCAACAGGGAAAGTGCCACAATCCTTCAAATCAGCGTACATCAGACCACTAGTCAAAGACACAGCTGGAAATATAGAGGACCTTTCCAACTACAGACCCATCTCCAACATCCCGTATACAGCTAAATTGCTTGAAACTTACATATACAAAACAACCCAAGAATTCATAGAAAAACACTGACTACTAGACTAGGCACAATTTGGTTTCAGACTAATGAAAGGAACGGAATCAGCTCTACTCTCATATATGGGATGACCTAAAAGCAAACCCAGACTCCGACAACAGTAGAGCCTTGATACTCCTAGACCTCTCTGCAGCATTCGACACAGTTAACCACGACATCCTCATCATGAGATGAAAAGGATTGGGAATAACGGACACCGCCCCACTGTGGATTTAATCCTTCCTAACAAACAAAACAGAAACTGTATGGATGAAACAATTCAAATACAACACAAGAGAATCCACATGCAGCATACCACAAGGATCAACCTTATCCCTGCTATTATTCAACATCTACCTTTCTCTGCTGATTAAAATTATCAAAACACACAGCCTCACCTGCTACAACTACGCCGACGATACACAAATAGTATTCAAAATACAAGACACTCAAGAAGAGAACACAACACTTTAGAACTGCTTTCATGATCGCTCTTGTCATGTTCAGAGGAGATCACGCCAATAGCATATACCTGGGTATGCCTGAACGACTTCTTAAAAAACTACAACGCATACAAAATGCGGCAGCTAGACTGCTCCTCAAACTACCGAAAAGAGAACACATCACTCCTGCGCTAAAAACATGACATTGGCTACCAATAAAGCAACAAATAAAATTCAAAGCAATGTGCATCACGAACAGAGCAATCCAGAACCAAGGCGCAGAATTCCTGAGAGACAAATTACACCTACATCACCCAACAAGAACGCTCAGATCAAGCAACGACATTCGCCTGGAACCAAAACCCTATAACAAAAGAAAACTCTGAGGATCCTCTTTCTCACCTCGCAGCAAAAATGTGGAACGACTTACCGAAGAAAATACGCAACACAAGAAACCCCCTACTATTCAGGAAACTGCAAAAAGCATGGCTCTTCACTGCATAGGTAGAAGAACGCCTACAGGGGCACACACATATCTGGTAACAATGATAAATGAAGACACTGATCCCGGACGCTAACAATCTATCAATTACATACAGAATCTAAGGAAGACAATCTATGATGTATCAAACTACAAACTGAGAGTAAGCCATGACAGGATGACACTAATGACCAAATACATAGTTAGACCAAGACGAAAGGTTAAAGATGATTCATCAATATCAACCTGGCCCAAATAAGGCCCAAGCCCAGCAGACCACTGTCAATATACACAGCGAGGGAATAGGGGGCGGCCAATCCACAGCAC
This sequence comes from Ambystoma mexicanum, assembly GCF_040938575.1. Taxonomy (NCBI): domain Eukaryota; kingdom Metazoa; phylum Chordata; class Amphibia; order Caudata; family Ambystomatidae; genus Ambystoma; species Ambystoma mexicanum. Next base: position 471,068,507 of record NC_090932.1, on the reverse strand, counting down.
CAACAGCAGAAGGGGGAGACTAGACATAACCAGCCCCACCAACCTAAGATCTATGCAACACAACCAGGAACGCACTGTAATATCTAATCTAATGGTTAGATGGCCAAGAAACATGACTAGCTACTAAGTTTACCCACAGGAATACTACTAATATAGAACAAGATCGGCTAAAACCAGGACATACAACCCACTAACCCAACTTCAAATCTCTGCTTACCTAATTCACCCAAAAACCCACACAACCATCTCTCGCTCAGCAAACCACACACACTTCACCACAACACAACACCACCAAACAACACATAAACGGCATCAACAGCACACAAGGTCCCGCTCAGATCCGATACTCACACCGAAGCTCGGCGCACCGTGGAAACCGAACTGAAGCCGCCAACAGCACACCACTCCTCTCACTCTCCTACTCCTTCTTCACCCGACTAACCTAACCCCCCCGCCCTCTAGTTACATATCTGCCTGAGCGCCTGGAGACCAACTCTGTTGGTGATGGTGGGCGATATAAATACCATTAACGTTTAATATGAAACGGGCATCCATTTGTGTGATAACAAGACTGAATTCTCAGCACAAGGATTGCAAGCATGTCTTTAACAACTTTTGGGCCTTCTCGGATTTTGTCAGAGTTGTAACAGTCTACTGGACCATCTAAGACTAGCCACATTCGGTAGTGACTCATGCTCTGGGCAATAAAAATAGTTAAGTCATGATATAAATGAAAGCAAATTAAGGAAAATTAGATTAAGGAAAATTAGACTTTAAATTAGACTTTAAATTGCCAACACCTAAGAGAGGACATTTGATTTTTGTTTAGCTGGAATTAAGGGACATATTGATGTGTACATGGTTTTTATGGAACAATATTTTTGGGAATACATGCTTGCCACTTTTCAGCCTTGGTTTCTTGGAAGTCTAATTGCATGCATAGGCACCTCACAATTCAAGTGCTCACTTCTAGCAGGAGGCCATCCTGCACTTGGGAAGCTCAACAATCGTTGTACAGAAATGATTACAATATTTTATAAAATATCAAACATAAATAGTGTGTGGAACACAATGACACCAATTTCCCATAATAACAACATTAGTCCTAAAGGTCGGAGTGGCCATTTTCTAACATTTCAAAATTCTTTCTCTGCTTCCTCCATGGCTGAATTTAGTTAGAGTTACCAACATTAGGAATCATAGTTTTTCCACAGTATATATGTGTTGCTGACAAATACAGTTGCAGCAGTGTCACTGTTAAGTGCTGGTGTTGTTTGTGTGCTCTGTAATCCATAATACACAGAAGTTGTTGATGAAGTACACAATATCCTCACTCTAAAATGTGACAAAATGTGATAGCTTTACACATAAACAGGTGTTTGTTATATGGAAGAGTGCTGCGCGATCCAATGTTTACATGATGGACATTAGTATGACTCTTGGATTTTTAGGGGACTAAAGGAGTAGTTTTTTTTTTTCAATGAAAATCACAAAGAACTGGTGATCTGGAGACAACAAAAATATTTACATTTTCTAGTGAGACTAATGGTTAGGGTGGCCAGATTTTCAAAATAATATGCTGGGACAGACCACTGGCATAGAAGTAGGACTTTCAGCAGTAATAAACACAAAAGGAGGACTAAAACACAAACAGGACGCAGATGAAATGTCATGATCTCTGCTTCCAAAAGGTCAGGGTTTTCCCAACTCCCTTGGAAGCAGATCCATAACCCAGGTTCCGAGTGCCAACCAGTCCCAATTGGGACCTTTTGGACCCAGTCCTGGCGCCAGTGGCACCAGGCTCATAAATATGCCCAGTCCCAGCGCTGGAAGCGCCGGGCTCATAATGCTTGGGTGGACTTACCTGCAGCAGACCATGCTGCTTACTTGCCTGCCAGTTGAGCCTCTGATCCTCTTCTGTTTGGAACTACTTTTCCTGTTGGGTGGGGCAGGAGCCACTCCCTAGATTCAGAACACTGGAACTCTTCTGGAAAGCAGGAACTCTTTTCTTACCTAGGCTTGGCTGTGGAAGGAGACACCTAAGCACTACAGGAGGCTATTTAAACCACACCCGGTGGATGAATCTTGCTTTGCGTTATTCTGCATCCTCTGCAGCAGAACGCTCATCGTGTCTTCTGCATCTGATCCTGGGCCTAAGGAAAAAGGCTTACCATCCTGAATCCAGTCTTCAGCAACACCTATAAAGACAAGAAAGAACAGGTTAGCATTCCGGCATCTGAAAGAGAAAGGCTTACCTACTCTTCGTGCGCTCCGGAGGTCTTCACACTGCATTCCGGCATCTGAAAGACAAAAGCTTACCAACTCTTCGCACGCTCTGGAGGCCTTCGGCGCTGCATCCGCATCTGAAAGACAAAACAAGGTGCGTTTAAAGACATTGGGGAACTTTAATACTCACGTGCCATTACTCCTTTCCACATCTAACCCAGTGGGTATTCCGGCACCCTGCAGCCGCTCCGAACTTGTACCTGCAAAATAAAAAGACAGTTAGAGCGCATCGTGAAGCAGACAACAAGCGCTTACTTACGTGCTTCCAGGCACTTCTATCCATCACACGGGCTCCATCTTCAACTCACTTCAGCCCGTCATCCGCCATCGCCGGAACCCTGCAAAACAAGAGACATCATTACTAAAGACTTTAAAGACATTAGAAGTACTCGAAACTTACCGTTCGTGCAGTAAACGACGGACAGCAGTCCTCTGAAGTCAAGAGGCCTGCGCTACCTATCCAGTGAAGAAACTGGTTACAGCACCCTGCCCCGAGGCAGATGGAGAGCTCGGCATTCACTTACCTAAGGTGAGAGCGTTAACCTTTGGGGGTCTACAGGAGAGGAGAAAAGGAAAGAGATAGGGACACCCCAATAACCCCAGTTCATTAATCCCATATTTTCTATCTGCAGACATCTTACTCTTCAAGTCAGGCATACAGTGCACAGAGGTCCAGCCCAAAGAGCCAACCGGGTGCTACACATCACCTTTGAAGATACGGTAGTCGCCCGGTCAAGACCGGCGCCTCTGTGAGAATCAGGTGAGCGTTACAGAACGCAAAGCCTACCGCAAAACTCTCGCCCAGGCGCTATGGAAACCTCGGATACTGACCCCCTAGCCCGGTTACTTGGGGAACTAAGGGCAGAAGTGCATGCAGCTCGTCAGGAAACTAATGCTCTAAGAAGGGAACTAATTATTTCCAAGGAGAGAACAGACAATCTTGCTAGACAATTGCTACAGTCACAAGCCGAACAGACCCCGTTACCCGCATCAGGGGCAAATCTTCCTTCAACATCCTCTATGAATCCAGTGCAGATCAACCTACCTGGGAATGTACCTCTGGCTCCGCCCGAACGATTTTCTGGTGACCCAAAGAGGTTTGCAGTATTTATCAATCAGTGCCGGTTGCACTTCTTATGCCGGCCAGCAGCCTTTCCAACTGATCAAGCTAAAGTAGCTTTTGTACTTTCGTACCATAGTGGCAATGCGGCAGACTGGTCGATCCCTCTAGTTAATCAAGATGATCCGGTTCTCCATGATTTTCAAGCTTTTCAGCTTAGTATGGAAAAACTGTTCGCAAGACATTCACAGGGGCAGGCCTTGGACAATGAGCTTCTTTCGTTGCGACAGGGTAATCAAGACCTTTTGGCTTATAATGCATCTTTCAATAGACTAATAGTGGAAACTCAATGGCCTGAGGACAAAAGGATTACGCTGTTTTATAGAGGTCTACGTGGAGAGCTCAAAGACGTTTTAGCCCAAGTAGTGAATCCCCCACAAGACTGTTCGGATTATATAGACTTGGTCGTTCAAATAGATCACAGGCTGCAGAACAGGAAGGCCGATCGTTCCAAGTTTGATGCTCGAGTATTTTCCAAACCGCCAACTCCTTCCAAAGGAGTAGACTCCGGGGAACCCATGCAAATAGGGGGTCTGAAAGGTCCTCTAACACAAAGGGAGCGGGAAAGGAGAAAATAGTTGCAATTATGCCTATATTGCGGAAACTCAGGGCACTTTCTTCGAGACTGTCCGGTGACACCTGCCAAGAAGGCAGTAGGAGCTGCAGTTACCAAAGTTACAAACTCTGAGCAGGGAAACGACCTCGCCCGACAAGAATAGAGGTCCTCTTGCCGAGCGTGAAAACCAGTTCCGTGACCTCGCATTTCGTGATACCTATGGTCCTCATTAGCCCTGATAATCCGGATCGATTACATGCAATTGAAGCTTACGTCGACAGCGGTGCCATCGGCAATTATGTGGATCATGAAATGGTTTTGAGGATGAATCTAACTCTTTGTCCCAAGGCTGTAAAGGACGTCATTACTACGGTGGATGGTACGGAGATAGCCTCCGGGCCAGTAACGCATACCACTCAAGAGGTGACGCTAGTAAGTCAAGATGGACACCATGAGAAGATCATGTTCGATGTGATCAAGGCCCCTCAGTTTCAGATTATTCTAGGAATACCTTGGTTAGAGAAACACAATCCTCTGATCGATTGGCGAGCAAGAACGGTCCAGTTTCCAGAATGTGTCTCTACTTGTCACCCTCCACCTGGTGTTACACTGGCCGCAATTTCTTCAGAGACTCCCCAGTTACCTCCCGAATACCTAGAATACCAAGATGTTTTCCGGAAGGACCAGGCTAACTCTCTACCTCCTCATAGGTCTTATGACTGCCAGATAGACCTGATACCTGGATCTACTCCTCCTTGTAGTAGAATTTATGCCCTCACCAAGCCTGAGAACCTTCAACTTCGACAATACCTTGATCAATACCTGGCAAATGGGTTTATTCGTCCTTCCAAGTCCCCTGCTTCTTCAGCTTTGTTCTTCGTTCCAAAAAAGGAAGGAGACCTTAGAACTTGTATCGATTATCGCTCCCTGAACCAGATCACCGTTAAGAATAGATATCCGTTACCTTTGATCCCTGAACTCCTGGACCAAGTCAGAAAAGCATGCATATATACAAAGCTGGATCTTAGAGGAGCTTACCACTTGGTACGAGTAAAAGAGGGCGATGAATGGAAGACGGCCTTCCGCACCAAGTATGGGCTATTTGAATATCAGGTCATGCCCTTCGGACTTTGCAATGCCCTGGCCGCCTTTCAATATTTTATGAACGATGTCCTCAGAGAGCTCATAGATGTATGTGTTGTTGTTTACATTGACGACATCCTCGTTTATTCTTCATCGGAATCTGAACATCGGAAACACGTGAAAATGGTCCTTGAAAGATTGCGTCAACACAAACTTTTCGCTAAGTTGGAAAAATGTGTTTTCAACGTGACTGAAGTTGAATTCTTGGGATTCATATTATCACCTGGCGGAGTGCGTATGGATTCAAAGAAGGTCGATGCAGTTCTCAAATGGCCATCACCATCCTCCGTAAAAGGTGTGCAAAGCATGTTAGGCTTCGCTAACTTTTACCGCAGGTTTATCCCCGAATTCTCTCGAATAGTCCAGCCCATCACTGCCTTGTTAAAGAAAAACAAACGTTTTGAATGGTCTACCGAGGCGGAACAAGCTTTCCAGGATTTGAAGACTAAATTTATCTCTGCACCAATCTTAAACCACCCTCACCCCGAACTCCCCTACATCGTGGAAACTGATGCTTCAAGCCTTGCCATGGGGGCAGTTCTATCACAAAAGGACCCGGTAACTAATCAGTTGCATCCCGTGGCATTTTGGTCCCGCAAATTCTCACCTCCTAAAATCAATTACACGATTACTGACAAGGAACTTCTGGCTATCAAGTCTGCCTTTAAGGCTTGGCGGCATTATCTGCTGGGGGCCCGACACACCGTTACTGTGATTACGGATCACCGAAACCTGCAATATTTGAAAACCGCAAAAGCCCAATCCTCTAGACAACTCCGTTGGGCATTATTCTTTGCCGAGTTTGACTTCATAATTACCTATCGACCTGGTACAAAGAACGGTAAAGCTGATGCCCTTTCTCGGATGGGAGTGGAAGAACACTTGATCAACCCTAAACCTGTACCAATCATTCCCGAACAAAGAATTCTGGGTGTAATCGCCACCGAATCCATAGAGGAAGTTAAGGATAAAGCCAGGCAACTTGTAACTCCAGCAGACATACAGAATTGACATCTGCAGGGAAAGGACTTTGCAGTAAAGGACAACTTATTGTATTTCCAAGAACGATTATACCTACCCAGCACAGATTTACAGAAAAAAGTAATCTCTTGTTATCACGACTCTTTAATGGAAGGTCATCCCGGTATGGCCAAGACCTCAGAAAAGATCAAGCGCTACTTCTGGTGGCCGTCTTGGAAGAAAGATATCAGAGACTTTATAATGTCCTGTGGAGTATGTACCCAAAACAAGAGTCAAAAGCAAAGACCACCAGGCCTCTTACGCCCTATTGACATCCCACCTCGCCCTTGGCATACGCTTTCTATGGACTTCATCACCAATCTACCTCCATGCTCCGGATACAATACGATTCTAGTAATCGTGGACTTATTCTCCAAGATGGCGCATTTCATTCCGCTCAAAGGCTTGCCAACAGCAGCAACTCTGGCCCGAGAATTTCTCGAAAACATTGTCCGACTGCACGGTTTTCCTTCGGTTCTTATTTCGGATCGAGGTAGTCAATTTATTTCTCATTTTTGGCGAAGTTGCTGTCGGTCGGCTCAAATTGATGTGAGACTATCGACCAGTCACCACCCTCAGACCGACGGACAAACCGAGAGGACCAATCAAACTCTGGAACAGTATTTACGCTGCATGCTGCAACAAACTGAAAAAACTTGGAAAGACATCCTTTGGATAGCCGAATATGCCTACAATAACTCTGTCCATTCGGGAACTGGGAAACCCCGTTTTTTCTTTTGTACGGCAGTCACCCTCGAACCTCGGAGTTGGATCCCCTCCAAGATCTTGAAACACCAGCAGTAGACTACCTGCATTCTACAATTACCCAAGCCTTTAAGGAAGCTGTTTCTCACCTTCAAAGGGCTAAAGAACAATACAAGAAAGGAGCAGATCAACATCGGAAGGAAGCCCCTCAATATCAAGTAGGGGATCAAGTCTGGTTATCCACCAAATATCTACCTCTAAAAGGGCCACGCACATTCAACCCAAGATACCTTGGTCCCTATTCCATCACTACCATAGTAAACCCAGTAGCGGTCAAGTTGGACTTGCCCCCGCACATGAAGATACATCCGGTCTTCCACGTCTCTCTATTAAAACCCGTGCAACCTCAAACCCGACTAACCAAATCTCCAAAACCTATCCTAGTTGATGGAGAACTCGAGTTTGAAGTCAAAAGCATTCTGGACTCCAAGATCTCCAAATCTAAACTATTCTACCTAATTGACTGGAAAGGCTACGGCCCCCAAGAGAGGTCCTGGGAACCTGCTGAATATGTCCACGCTCCTCGCCTAATCAAAAGATTTCACCGAACATTTCCTGACAAGCCAAAACCCCCGGAGAAGCCCGGTTTGGGAGGGGCCTTGAGGGGGGGTACTGTCATGATCTCTGCTTCCAAAAGGTCAGGGTTTTCCCAACTCCCTTGGAAGCAGATCCATAACCCAGGTTCCGAGTGCCAACCAGTCCCAATTGGGACCTTTTGGACCCAGTCCTGGCGCCAGTGGCACCAGGCTCATAAATATGCCCAGTCCCAGCGCTGGAAGCGCCGGGCTCATAATGCTTGGGTGGACTTACCTGCAGCAGACCATGCTGCTTACTTGCCTGCCAGTTGAGCCTCTGAACCTCTTCTGTTTGGAACTACTTTTCCTGTTGGGTGGGGCAGGAGCCACTCCCTAGATTCAGAACACTGGAACTCTTCTGGAAAGCAGGAACTCTTTTCTTACCTAGGCGTGGCTGTGGAAGGAGAGACCTAAGCACTACAGGAGGCTATTTAAACCACACCCGGTGGATGAATCTTGCTTTGCGTTATTCTGCATCCTCTGCAGCAGAATGCTCATCGTGTCTTCTGCATCTGATCCTGGGCCTAAGGAAAAAGGCTTACCATCCTGAATCCAGTCTTCAGCAACACCTATAAAGACAAGAAAGAACAGGTTAGCATTCCGGCATCTGAAAGACAAAGGCTTACCTACTCTTCGTGCGCTCCGGAGGTCTTCACACTGCATTCCGGCATCTGAAAGACAAAAGCTTACCAACTCTTTGCACGCTCCGGAGGCCTTCGGCGCTGCATCCGCATCTGAAAGACAAAACAAGGTGCGTTTAAAGACATTGGGGAACTTTAATACTCACGTGCCATTACTCCTTTCCACATCTAACCCAGTGGGTATTCCGGCACCCTGCAGCCGCTCTGAACTTGTACCTGCAAAATAAAAAGACAGTTAGAGCGCATCGTGAAGCAGACAACAAGCGCTTACTTACGTGCTTCCATGCGCTTCTATCCATCACACGGGCTCCATCTTCAACTCACTTCAGCCCGTCATCCGCCATCGCCGGAACCCTGCAAAACAAGAGACATCATTACTAAAGACTTTAAAGACATTAGAAGTACTCGAAACTTACCGTTCGTGCAGTAAACGACGGACAGCAGTCCTCTGAAGTCAAGAGGCCTGCGCTACCTATCCAGTGAAGAAACTGGTTACAGCACCCTGCCCCGAGGTAGATGGAGAGCTCGGCATTCACTTACCTAAGGTGAGAGCGTTAACCTTTGGGGGTCTACAGGAGAGGAGAAAAGGAAAGAGATAGGGACACCCCAATAACCCCAGTTCATTAATGCCATATTTTCTATCTGCAGACATCTTACTCTTCAAGTCAGGCATACAGTGCACAGAGGTCCAGCCCAAAGAGCCAACCGGGTGCTACACATCACCTTTGAAGATACGATAGTCGCCCAGTCAAGACCGGCGCCTCTGCGAGAATCAGGTGAGCGTTACATGAAACTGAAGTCCTCCTTCTATGTCAGTGGTCTGTCTTGCTGCATGTTGGATGCACTGGACACTTATTGGAGGAGAGAGGACCTGGAGGAAGGGAGAAGCTATGGGGAGAGGGCTCAATCGCATGTAGAAAAAAAGTGACAGTCAGCAGCAGACCCTCAAATCACAGGACAGGGATTGTAAACTGAAAAAAGCCTCGAGACAAAGGAACAGACGGGCAAATACTGGAACAGTCCTGGCAAAACTGGGTCGTCTGGTCACCCTACTAATGGTTATTATTTTAATTGAGCTAACCTGGTTTGAGGAGCAGCATGCTGAAAGGAAAAACACACTCCATTCGTTAGAGTGTAGATTGACCTTCACCTGCCTCATTATAGAGCATGGGTAAGGGAGATACTCATAATATACAAGATAATAGCATGTCAGTAACAGCTGGTTGACGGCTGCAGGCCTCGCAGGCTAACACGGGCCAACACGGTCTGGAGCTGCTTTTTCAGCAGCTGTCCTTTGCCTCTGGGTCCTTCAACACAGGGGCTGCATGGGCAGGGTGCTGCCCTAGTGCAATGTTTAATAAGGAGCTGTGGGCCAATCAAGGAAGGGTGTGGGTCTGGAGGAGAGAACAAGCCGGGTACCAGGATGCAGGCGCAGGGGAGCCGGCTACAGCATTCCGAGCGCAATTACATTATTAGTTTCAGACAAGTGGAGCACACATTGCAATTTAGGATCAAAAGGGCAGTATCCCACAGGAGAAACACAACCTCACCTCACCTCAAGCCTGGATCAGAATCAGACATCAAAGTGCTAAAGGAGATATTCTTTAACAAGTAAATCTTTCTTTCAGAGTTAGTTAAGTGTTCAGAGACTTCTGAGAAGACTCCCTATATGTGTTCCAGCATTAGGGCTGGGCAAGTGGTATGGGCAAACTTCCAACCACGCAAATCACCCACTCAGCATCGCAGGATGCACATCAGACTTAAGGTAAGTATTACCCAAGGCACACAGTACCTTAGGAGAAAAGAGCTTCTGAGTGGATGCCTTGAGGATGCAGCAGCACAGGGCGCAGTCCCTGGATTTGTGGTCTGAAGACGAAAGAACTGAACACTGGATGGGACCTTGCAGCAGCAGATATCAGAGGAGGCTTCCAGCAATGTATACTGATGAATATAGCCGGTCGAATTCCCTTCACTCTCTCGGTCCTGCGCTCTGGTTAGGGGACTTCAGGGATTTGAGTCGTGTCTCTGGAGAGCCAGAAAGAGGCCACCAACGTTTTGGACAGATTCAGATTTCAAAAGACCAGGCACTGCACAATGGCTCGATGTTTCAGGGTATTGGAGTATTGCAGCACAGCAAGGTTGCAGCATATCATGGGATAGCTCAAGATGCAGGTCGTTTTGAGACTAGTGGATCTCACCAGTCTCGTCTCATTCAGGACCCCAAGGTTGATTGGAAGGAAGGGTTACATCAGGCTCCGGTTAAACAGGCTCTCTGGAAATCGCTACAGATGTCTTTTCCTCATCTTCCTCTTTTTATCATCAACAACAGCACAATTTCTGAAATGTCCCCCAACATTTTAGAGGAAGGGACGTCTGGCTGTCCATTAAAGACATCCAGGCCCCCACTGGGAGATGGTTCTTTTCAGACAAGGTGAAAGCAAAGGGCTGCAGAGTGTTGGACTCCTCCCTCACTTCCTGCCTTGCTGCCTTTTCACATACTTTGGAGCCTGGGAGGGAAATACAAAGGATTCCTGATAAGGACAAAACTTCCACTGAGGCCGTTCCCACCTGGAATGGCAGTGGTCCACCATTTTATTATTGAGTTTGATTTAACAGCCTGCGAGTAATGATGACTAAAAGTCATCACAGTAGTTACACTGCCAGCAGCCACTCAAGTAAACTTGCATTCGTAACAAAAACGTTGTAAGTAAGAAAGGGGCTCATTGTATCCCCCAAGCACTCCACATAAGGTGGGGTGTGCTGGCTCACTTATAAAAAATGTATGAAAATCCCTCTTTACTACTTGGGAACTGTATTTCACCCAAGTACACGAAAGAGAAATTAACAGGGGGTCCCAAAGGGATAACCCAGCCTAAGCCCAAAAGTTATAGGAATCTATAACTTCAACCATACGCTATGGAGAGCCATACAATTTCACCCATAAAAAGAGTAAAAGACTAGGTGAGAGGGGAAAAGATTCCCCTTCACCTAGGGACAAGGTCAAATAGTTACCAAGTCCAAGCAGGAAGTCCAATCATAATTATGAAAATCTTACCAATTCAGGCCCCACCATTTTTACCAGATAATGACTATACCACTTCACAATGCCACCAGAAATGTACTACACAATTACAACAAAAGTGACATGCCAGTTTCAACTGTGTGATGACGGTTTTGTTCTGGTTAAGCACATTGGAAGTCATTACGAGTTTGCGGGTATTCTGGCAGAACATCTGCCAGAATACTGGCAAATGGAATTACAGATACCGCCACTTGGTCAGGCAGTATTATCACCAGAGGTTTTACCTCCGGTGGTAACATCACCTGATTACAAGTGGTGGTTTGCCGGTGTAAATTGGGGATTTCTGACGGTATTACTGGCACCGGTATTACCAGATGGTAATACTGGCGATTTTTGTAGGCAAAGTAGAGGACTTAATACCAGTGCCACTAATACCGGCAAACTTGCACTTTGGCTGCATGGGAAAAATTGAGGTTAACGGTATTACCTTCACTTTTTTCCCACACCACCAATTTCATAATGAGTCCCACTAGTGTCTTGCCTGTTTCAAATTGCTCCTCAAAAATTGCCATGGTCATTTCTAACAGCCCCAGCAAATTAGCAAGTCAGGTTCAAAATGTCATGCGAGTTTCAAAAGGGCTAATCCATTTTTACCCTATAAAGCACTTAGGAATTTGACACTATAACTTAATAAAAGTGTCATGGCACTTTCAACAGGTTTATTGCCTGTTGTTTTTTTATTGCACTAGTTAAGCATTGTATTTGTTCAACGGTGCATCCAAAAATGGTAGATCACTTTCACAGTGCTATGCCAGTTTCACATTGATGTAGTTGAGCCATTGTGTTTCCATGTCATTTTCCACCAAAAATAACCATTCCACTTTCATGCTGCCCAAAGAAATTGTTGGTTTTGAAGGTGCCCTCCCAGTTGAGCAATTGGTTGTGCAAATTGTTTCCAGTAGTGTCTTGTGCCCATATGTATCCCGTTGGCATGAGATGCTACACAGAGGAAAAGAAGGATGGGCACGAGAATGGAGCGCGAGGAAGAAGGGAGGACTCGCGCATGGACCGTGGAGGTGCGGCAGTTGGAGAAGAGTGAAGAGAGAGTAGCAGAGACATCATTCATATCCCCTTTCCTCCCATTAACTTTATGATACTTTCATATATGTATTAATAAGTAACAAAGTACTTAAATATCTTACCAATTGCCCCCTGTCCGCCCCTACTTCAATGGCGACGAGGATCTCTCATTTCAACCGGCCGTTGAGAGGAATCTCCGGCCGGTGAGCAGGTAGGAGCGGCGGCGACTGCCCCACACTCAGCCTATGCATGTAGAAGTCAGAGTGGGCTGTTCCCCTGTGATGTGCCGCTGTACTAAGCCTCCTCCATTTTAAACAACATGCTTCTGCTGGTGTCGACTCCATGCCCCGAGTGACCCTGCGCTTCTGCGAGTGAGAAGTGTCGTTGCGGCCAAGTAAAGAAGAGGCAGAGGTGGCGTTCAAGTGATCCGCGTATGTGTTCATGCACACGCCCCGCCTCTCGCTTCGTACGGAACTGGAAACGGCCGTCGCAGTGGTAAACAAGAAAAGGGGATTGCACATGCGCACTGTATCGTAGATGCGACCTAGCTCACTATACAGCGAAATATTTGACTACGCATGCGCACTGTCTTCCACTGTGAGGGAGCACAGTTGCTATTGATCTGATGTCGATGCATGGATCACACAAGGAAATCTTCACCACTCGCTTTGCTCATCTTCATTGCAGTACTTTCATGTAAATGAAATAGTATCAAAAATTTCAACCAATCCTCACTGCATCCTTCGTTTACAAAAAAAAAGAAAGGGGAAAGAAAATAAAGATAATGAGAGTTGAAAGAGCACTGCTCTCGGAATTTGAATCTAGGAAGGGCTGTGAATAACCAAAGCAATACCCTGTCAAGTTGTCACACAGTTCATTGCATAAGTCTAGTGGCCTTGACGCCTTGAGGTAACTCCTAGCCAAACCAATATATTAGCTCGGCATTCGCCAGCACGACTAAGTTCTGCAGACTATGGCATTACATGGAGTTCCTGCTCCTCAAATGTTCTTACCAGAAGTGGGAGAACCAACTCTTCCGTGGAAAAGATGGCTCATGGCCTTTGAACATTACGCAAGTGTGGTCTGTGGGACCAATTATTCTGTTGGACAAAAAAGTCTTTACTTTTGCATTGCTTAGGACCGGCTGGACAGGAGAAATATGAGGATTTGCCGGATCTTCTGGAAAGAGAAGCAGGGGACATGAATGAATATAACAAGGCAATCAGAAAACTCAACAAGCATTATGAGAAGAACCTTAGTATCATACTAGAAAGATACAAGTTTGGCAAGAGAATTCAGGAACAAGGTGAGACGGTGGAAAAATATGTTACAGCCTTGAGAAAGCTTGCACGCATCTGCAAATTTGATCAGCAGTTGGAGGAAAGAATCAGAGACCAGTTCATGTTAGAATGCAGGAGTGGCAAAGTCAGAGAAAAGTTGTGGTCTGAAGACGACCCTTCACTCGATGTGGTGCTGAGACTGGACAAAAGTGGAGCACACGGAAACTTGTGTACAGGCCCTGGAGAATAGAATGAAGGATGTTAGTTAAATCAACAGTCAGCACTGTACAAATAGATCAAGATGAAATCATAGGAGCAGTGAGAGGGAACAGAAAGGTTTCAACACAATCGAATACGCTTTCCCAGAGAGATGAAAAGGTGAGATCTGATGAGAAGCATGAGTTTGACAAGAGAGTACGTCGGTTTGACTCATACAGAATGATGACACCTGAATCCGAACACCATTTTAAAGGAAGAAACGCTCAGAGGAAGGGGAAGAGCAAGACTGAGAAGATATCGATGTGGCAGTCCGCCAAATTGGGCGAGTAGCAACAGTTGTCCTGCACTGAAGGTGATCTGCAGAAGATGCAGTGGAAGAGGGCACTTAGCCAAGTGTTGCAGAAGCAGTAAGCGAGATGATCCAAACATATACTGGATTGCTTGATGATGATCAAGGAAAAGAATGTGTATTCATGGTAATGGATGAAGATCAGCAAATTGATAGTCCTAGGACAGCGATATCTGTGAAAGGGCAATCCATTGTTATGATGGTAGACTCTGGGGCTAGATACACATTAATTCCTGAAGATGTATGGAAACGCTGTGGTCCTGAGTATCTGCGAGAGGTTGATGTTAGACCAAAAGCCTATGGAGGGGCCAAGATTGAACTGCTGGGTTGGTTTCAGGCCACCATGAAGTTCAAAGACAGGGAAGCAGTTGGTCGTATCTATGTATCGAAGAATGGACAAACCTCGCTACTTAGTTGGACTCATCAGAAATTATTGAAAGTTCGATTGGATCCCAATGCGTGTGACACTGTGTAGATGGTGGAAGGAACAAATGTAGATCATATACAGAAGATCAAAGATGACATTTTTAAGGAAAACACCATAGGATGTTTAAAAGGGTTCTCCCATCTGATATTGCTCAAATCAGGTTCCAGACCTATTGCCCAGAAGTTGCGCAACATACCTTTAGCACTCGGGAGTGAGGTCAAGCTAGAATTAAAGAAGTTGGAAGACCAAGGCATAATCGAAAGTATAGATGCTGCGGAATGGGTATCGCCGTTAGTTGTTGTCAGGAAAAGTTCTGGTAAAGTAAAGTTGTGTGTGGACATGAGAGAATTGAATAAGTGCATAATACCTGAAAGTCATCCTTTGCCCAACATCCAGGAACTGATATCGACTTTAGGTGCAGCAAGTATATTTTCCACCTTAGTTCTCACGGCTGCCTACCACCAGATAAAATTACATGAAGAATCCAAACACTTGACGGCATTTATAACACCCAAATAACTTTACCAGTATAAGAGGATGCCATTTGGCCTAATTTCCGCAGCATCTGTCTTCGAAAAAGTAATGTACAGGATTCTGGAGGGAGAAGATGGTGTTGTATTTTTCCAGGATGATGTGCTAATATGTGCCAAAAATGAGGAAGGACACAATAAAAGACTAAACAGAGTGCTGAGGAAATTACATCAAGCTGGAATGGTGCTCGGTAAAGAAAAATCCAAAATTAACAGAAAAGAAATCGAATACTTAGGTCACGTGATTTCTGGTGAAGGGATTTCGCCAAAGAAAGAATTGGCAGATTCTATAAAACTAATGCTTACACCAGGAAACAAGGAACAACTCAAAACCTTCTTAGGGATGGGCAAGTATTATGCCAAGTTCATAAAAACATTTCTCAGATCATACTGTTAATTTGAGAGGTCTTTTGAAAAGTTTTAAAAAGTTTGATTGGGATGAAAGATGCGAAAATGAATTTCAGTTCATCAAGGAAGCACTTGCTATAGCACCGGCTTTGAAGAGTTATGTGAGAGGAAGGAAAACCATAATAACGACTGATGCTAGTGATGTCGGTCTGGGAGCATCGTTGACTCAGTATCACGAGGGGAGAGAATATGTGATAGCATTTGCTTCCAAACTTCTTAAAGGCTCAGAGAAGAACTATGCAACGATAGAGAAAGAAGCTTTGGCGATAAAATGGGCAACTGAGAAATTTCGGAGTTTTGTGTGGGGCGTCAGATTTGAAATTCATACGGATCACAAACCTTTAGTAGAAGTTTTCAGTACGAAGGGTTTAGACAAGATTTCTAGCAGGATCAGAAGATGGGTTTCCAGGCTTCAAGAGTTTAATTTTGGCATCATCTACATTCCAGGTGCTATGAATCATACAGCAGACTGTTTGTCGCGTCTGACCAATTACAGTGAGGCAGAAGATAGTTCAGAAGAAAAAGGGTTGGTTTGTGAAATGTTGGATCAAACTCTGTCGAAACAGCAATGGGATGAACAAATGAGTAAAGATGAGGTGTTGAAGACAGTGATGAAAAGTGTGGACGAATCGAGATGGAACAGAAGAGCAATGACAGAACTGGGAATTGATGAGTTCTGGAACATCAGAGACGAACTGTATATACAAAGTGGGTGTTTGATGAGAGGAGACAAACTAATTCCCCCAGATGGTCTTAGAGAGAAGATAATTCAACTTGGCCATGAAGGTCATCAGGGCATTGTGAAGACAAAACGGTGTATTAGGAACACGTATTGGTGGCCAGGATGTGACCGACAAGTGGAAGAGAAGATCAGGAGCTGTATCCTCTGTTCAAAGAGTGACAAAGTGTGTGTGGGGGCGAGCTATCCTATGGTGTTAAGAGAAATACCAGATGCACCATGGAAGAAAATTGCACTAGATGTGTTGGGTCCAATATGGAGTGAGGGCTATTCCATATTCTGTTTAGTAGTTATTGATATGCTAACAAGATGGGTAGAAATTTCATTTATGCCTCAGGTCACCACACAGAAAGTTATTGATTTTCTTGAGGAGCTGTGTGGGCGTGAGGGGTACCCTGAAGAGGTACTTACGGATAATGGCTTGCAGTTTAAATCAAAAGCAATGGAAAGGTATTTGAGCGATAGGTCTATAGTACACAGCGTTTGTGCGACTTATCATCCCCAATCCAACGGGATTGTTGAAAGATATAATCGCATAATTAAAGATGCTATTAAATGGGCCTGGGTCAATGGAAAAGATTGGAAATTTGTTGTAAAAATGACTGTTATAGCCCATAGATTCACACCACACAGTACCACTGGCGTTTCACTGTTTGAATTAAGCAGAAGTAGGAAGGCAAATACCATGTTATTCCCTGGGTGGATGAGTGGTGTGATTGGTAAAGTTGTAGAGTTAGACAATGTGAGGTTGAATATTATGCAAAAGCAATTGTACAATAAAAAACAACATGATAGATGTTTCAGGAAAGGAAATGAACCATATGTTTGGTGTTTTGTTCGGGTTAAAGTTCCTTTTCCTTTAAGAGAGAATGGATGTCATTGGTCCAATCTTGTGGAAGTGGTGGAAGTGTTTAGTCATGCAGTCAAAACCAGGGATGGTAGAGTATGGAATAATGAGAGAGTGATGGTGTTAGGAGATGGTCATGTTGCTGATGATGAATGGTACAAGGCAAGAAAAGAGATGAGGAGAAATGATGACAGTGATAGGCTGAGAGAATGTGACATTTATGATAACAGCTCCAGAGTTAGTTGTAGTCAAAACTCAACGAAATCATTTTCCTTGGTGAACAGTACAGATATGAGTTTGGAGGAGTCCAAGAAGAAGTCAAGAGGTGGAAGGAACTACAGACGACTCAGACACTTGATGGACTACGTAGACTTTTAAAAACCTTACATATTTCAGTTATTTGTTTCCGTTATTAAGGAAAGGGGATGTGTAGTGTCTCGTGCCCATATGTATCCCATTGGCACGAGATGCTACACAGAGGAAAAGAAGGATGGGCACGAGAATGGAGCGCCAGGAAGAAGGGAGGACTCGCACATGGAACGTGGAGGTGCGGCTGTTGGAGAAGAGTGAAGGGAGAGTAGCAGAGACATCATTCATGTCCCCTCTCCTCCCATTAACTTTATGATATTTTCATATATGTATTAGTAAGTAACCTACCAATTGCCCCGTGTCCGCCCCTACTTCATTTCCCCACCCAGTAGTTGCTATGCCAGTTTCATGCTGGCCCCCAGAAAATGACCAATCCAATTTCACATTGCCCCCAGAAAATTGTGATCTAGTTTTATGTTACATCCTTTTCGTTATCGCATGTACATCCTTTCTGTTATCGGATGAGCGCTCAGCTGTGTATGGGGCAGGGGCAAACGGTCATGGCTAGCATTTATACGATATTCTAACTAAACAAATGTGATGTTTTGTAAGTGGCTAGAATCCCAATGTGCCTAGACTGATTTCAAATATATGTAATTCACTCTCAAGAGCGGGCCGTTTTTACTGATTCACTCTCTCCTCTGTCTGCCCTTTCCATACAGGCTTCAGATGAGGACAGCGATCTTGAAATTTCATCCTTTGATGAGATCACTGAACATCTGGACATTAAGGAAAAGTCGAGGCCTATCCAGGCCCGTCCATCAGCTGTGAGGCTTAGTGCGGACTCTACAGGGTCTCAGGGTACTAGCATCTGGAGCTCCAATAGCATCAGGGCTGGAGGTTGGTAGCGTGCATGACCTCTACGCATTCTTCTAAGAGTGTGCATGTCATGGTCATTCCGCCCTTTGTGATGCCATCTTACATGCTGTCCATTGATAGCAGCAAACCAACTCTGAACAAAAGCACCCGGCTCTGCAATGCATTGATCACGTCTTCAAAATAGGTTGCTAATATTCTCACTCGATTGATGCATACTATTTTGGCAGCAATGCAGCCAGAGCACTGACCGCACCAATGAAAACATGCATTAAAAAATGCTCCCAGCTGGATGAACCTCTACACATCAGCAACAACATTGTGCACTTTTAGAAATCTTAGAACAAGAAAGGATGATGCGGGTGCACTCCTATGTCTAGTAAAGATTAAATGAGGATAACTAAGTTGGTCAGTTGAACTTGATTTGGTTACTGTTTGTTACCATACAATGACTCGAGTGTGCAGGGGACGTGAGTGATCCATAGACCGTGGACACTTTCCATTTTTTGCACTTTTAGAAATCTACCCGGCCTCTGAGGATAAGATTTCAGCCCAGCAGCAACCTAGCGTGGGCCATCAAAAATCCAGACGCACCTTCATATGCAACTGTAACAGCAATTGTCTAGCAGCTGGCCACCTCTGCACAAAAGCAATGAAGCCCATCGACAAGCCTGCACCGCCAGGGGAAATTCACTTCTGCGTTCCGGCTCTGCACCAGACCAGAGGAATTCTACTTGAGTTATCGGATGGCACCATGTCACCAGGGACCCGTTGTTCCAGTTCTGGTGTGATAACCTTAGGTTCTGTGCCAAAGCAAAAGTGTTCTGTATCAGAAATGCATTTGGCATAGGAATAAGGCGACCCACAACACATGTCTTCAAGCTTATTTCAAATTACTCTGAAGCCTTGCAGCTCTGTCCATCATGAGAGCGATGCGATTGCATGGCATCAAATAAAGTCCGTCAGAAAGACCAACCGCACAGGGATTTATCTCCAATGCCGCTCAGCATCAAACAGACTGGAATAAGGCCATTCATATTCTATATTTGATAACCGCTTGCATTGCAAAGTAAATTGCTGTTCCACATGCCCATTTTGGTAGGCGTTTTGGGATTTCCATGGATTGAAGTTATATCAGAGATTTCCAAATAAATGTGGGCATCACTGCACAGATATGCCCACATACATAAAGGTTCTAGATTCACAAACCTGCCCATTGACTGGAAGATGTTGCATCCTTTTCACTCCAGATCCCTACAGCAGCAGAAACCCAACTTTGCACATCAGAATCCCCGCCTGACACAGAGCAGCCCAGTTATGCCGAGAAGCAATCCCGAGTGGACTGGCCATGAACCTTACCATGCGAATGCCACACAGACCTGCTTCATCAAAGCCTCAAGGGCGTGTCCCCTGCTTACTCAGGACTGCAACAGTGTTGCTCTCAGTACCTTCTCACCTTCCTTACCAGGCCAAGGGTAGCCTAACCAGAGAAAACTGCTGTGTTCCTCTCCCTTTATAACAACCCTAAGAAGGGCCACTTTGATTCACCGCATGACAAATTCTCCAGTTGATGTCGATTTGTCCACACAGACATGGCCTACACTGGGCCATCACGCTGAGGTTGCAAATGGACCCGCACCGCTGTTCTGATCTGGCTGTGCCTAGTCTGCTCCACAGCATATGAAACTATACAAGAACTCGTGGAGGCAATGTTCCAATCAATTGTTTGATATACCCCTCAGGAAAAGTGCTTACATATTGTTTTGATCTTTGCAGAGCTGTTTAATAATATGTATCCATTACAGGCTATTTACTTGAAGCGCATGCATACAGAAGTCATCCAAATACCAACATTTCTCCGAAATGCAAATGGAGCGAAAAACCTTCCAAATCCAGTGCCTTGACCGGAGCCCTGTTCACATTGCGTGGATGCCAAAGAGGCATCTATGTACAGCGGCTCCGTTGCTTACCAGCTCCTTTTGCACTTTGTAAATCAGATACATGCATACAAAGAGGCCATGCATTACATGTTAACATGCGTTCAAGCTTTGTGACATAAATGTGGACAGGGTGTTACCGGAAAGCAGCAGAGCAATTTGGAAGAGATGCAGACGAAAATGCCTGTTCAACTTCACCTTCGTCCTCCATGGACATGTCACGATCGAGCACCTTGCGTACTAGTTACTCCACACGTTCTGCAGGTGACCCCTGATCCCACCCCCACCCTTTGAACCTAACATGTGCCTTACTATTGCTGCTTCCGCGCTCTGATGGCGAAATGACCATGAAGCTCAGATGTCGCCTCTCCAGCAAGGCACTCTACAGTACCTTGGACTCCTCCACAAGAGTAGAGATTACATGCATCTTGCTTTGCACAAGGTTGATTTTTTTGCATTGGAGTGAAGATCTGGTTTTCGGTGAGTATATGAAATCACCATAATCCAGCAAATGTTATGTGCCTCAGTTCCTGCTGAAATCCTAGCTGAAATCCTAGCAGGTCCTATTTATTTGTGAAATCGACTTGGGATTCATGGATCTGGTGTTCTAAAGCCATGTCTATTATTATTATATTATTTTTCTAATAAATTATATAGTTGACTTTTGTTGAACGAATAAAGTTGTAAATAATTGTAGCAATTCCCTGTTCTCATTCCTGTCATCACGGTTTATCTATCAGCAGTCCTATGGGATGTCTATCCTCAGAGCAATACTTATGGCAGTATGTGAATGCAAATGTCTTCTTCCGTATTGCCGTTATTTCTTCATTGTTGTTGCTTTTTATCATTTTTCTTGAACACTGTTGGAAGCTTGTTGGGATGTTCCCAACAAGCAAGAGAAGTAATAATATTTGTATACTTAAAGCTTACTTTTTTTATCTATGGAATGTTCTTCCATTGGCTCGTACAGGAAAACACGTGACCTATTATTATAACAGTCAATGGGCCTTATTTCTGCTGCCTAAGCGGGCCATCGTTCTTTCCAGTGCAAACTAGTCAACCCAGAGAGGAAGAAAAAGGGGCATGTACCCCTACCTCTTGGTCATTTTGGTCCACTGATCCACAGTACTACCAGGAAGAACGTCTCTGCTGATTTGAAGGGGGTTATGTGGTGTCTGGGCTGAAATATGTCCCATGGTACTCCTCACAGGACATGTGTATTAGTGAGACTCATAGGTGCTTTTTCGTAGTCTTATTCTATTCTAAGCATTTTTTGGTACATGTCTGCCATCTTGTAATACCACCTTGGCGAACGTCGATGGACTCTAGGGTTGGGGCTGGAATTGCATGGAAACACGCATATGCAAATATAGTTCAACCCACCTACTCTCTATAATTGGTATTAAACAGAGGGTCTTGTCTACCACTTTTTTTTTTAAACTGCAAACCACGCACCGCATGGCCTCAGCATAGTGCGGTATTGGCCTTCTGGGTCAGCTGGGAGGCCCTGTGAAGCAATTAAGACACCAACCTTCATGTCTGAAATGGCTCCAAGTACTTCTTATTTCCATCTTGTAACTTGATGAGCAGTTGGGTACTTTGCTACATTTACAAATGTATGCTTTAAGGAGTGAAGAGCCAATGCTGCCTCCCCCGTCCTCACTGGACTCTCTTGTGATTGCTAACAACTTAATGGAGCCCTCACCAAAGAGGAACATTCTGTATAGCCAAATTGTAGATAAACCGTATACTACCAGCAAAGGCATAGATAGAAAATCTGTACCCATCTAGGGGTTGTCCCTCTACAAACAATCATAATCCCTGATTCTCTGAATACCGGTACCATGATGGCAACAGCTGAAAATCTTATCCATTCCCCTAATTTTCTGGTTTCCAACACCCATACTATGGCAAGCTCTTTTGAACCTTCAAGATTTTCTTACAAATCCTCTCCCCAGATTCTACATTCTCCTCATCTTGATGATTCTGAGTGGTCACATAATATAATGGGCCAGACTACTTTGCTAGCCCTAAATGTTGTCCTAAATTCCCTCGTGAAATTATATGTAAATATTCACAAGAGCTTTAAAGACCACAAATCTGCTCTGAAAACCATTAACGCCAAATTCTCCTTTTTAGAGGGCCTCATATGATATGATATGAAGTGGCATTTATAACGCACCTGTACACAAGTGTTTCTAGGGGCGACAAGACAAGGAAGCAGAAACAAAGGGAGGACAAAATAACGATCTTACTAGGCCTTGTGTCATTCAGATCATTTAAGTGTTGCGAAGAAAGAAGGAGAAAGTGCCAGGGGGGAGTTGGAGGGGGCAGTGCAGTTAACTCACAAGTGCAGCCGGCGGGTGGCTCATAAGTACAGAGAGAAGGGACTATAGGGTTGCAGATACACACAGTGCTGGGGTGCCCGGAGGCAGTGCGAGGGCAACTGGACAAGCAGAAGCCTGGGCTCAAGTTCAGGGGGTGACGGGTGACCAGTGCGCAGAGCAGGCAGGTGCATCAGCAGGGGAGAGGAAGCGAGAAAGCGGAAGTCTTGAGTTGCTTCTGGAACCAGAGGTGGTTCTGGTCATGTTTGAGAGAAGCAGGGAAGCTGTTCCGCAGGGAGGCCCAGCCGAGGAGAGGGATCTGCCCTCCACTCTCTGCTTGGAGAAGCGTCTGACCCTCGGAGAGTTGGAGGTGGGTGAGCGGAGAGCTCAAGAAGGAAGATGTTTAGGAAGAAAAAATTGGAGGTAGATCGGTCTCGGGCCCCAGAAAGCCTTGTGCACGATGCAGAGGGTTGTTGAAGTTGATCCTTGCAGCCACATGGAGCCAGTGGAGAGTTTTCAGAGCTGGAGAGATATGATCCCTGGGCTTGAGGCCAAGGACAAGTCTTGCAGTCCTGTTCTGCATAAGTTGAAAAGGTCGAACAGTAGTGGCAGTAATCCAGCCTAGGGAGACCAGAGCTCTGGAGACAGTGTGCTTCTGGGGTAAAGTGAGAAAACAAAGAATACCTCTGAGGTGCCGCTGATAGTTTGACTTCTTAGAGACATCAGAGATGTGAGGAGAGAAGGAGAGGGTGGAGTCGAAGATGACACCAAGGTTCTTAGCCTCACAGGAAGGAGCAGGAAGAGGGCCCAGAGTGGGTGGCCATAGAGAGCGAGTAAAGGAAAGCAGGTGTCCCAATGAGGAGGATCTCCGTCTTACTGGCATTAAGGCAGAGATCATTGGCAGTGCACCATTCCCAAATTGCGGTCAGACAGTCTGTTATGAGAGAAGAAGCATAGGTGGCTGAGGGGAGCCTGAAAGAGAGGTGAGCGTCTTCTGCATAACATTGAAAATTGGAGCAGAAAATAGCGATGCGGTGGGCAAGAGGTGCCAGGTAGTGGTTGAAGAGCCAGAGAGAGAGTTTAGACCCCTGTGGAACACCACAAATAGAGAGAGGAATAGAATAGAGGAAAGACCCCAGTTAGACCTGAGAGTGTTGGTTGTTGAGAAAGGATTTCAACCAGGCCAGGGCCTGATCAGTAATACCAAGGTTGTTCCAGAGATGATTGAACAGGATGGCATGGTTGACTGTGCCAAAAGCCGAGGATAAATCAAGGAGTATGAGGAAAGAAGGGAGTTTAGAGTTAAGATTGGAGAGCAGGTTTTCACGGGTGTTCAGGAGCGCAGTTTCTGTGCTTCTGGCAGCTCTGAAGTCAGACTGGTTGTCATGGAGGCAACCAACAGATTCAGTATGTAGATCAATCTTTTCCAAGAGTTTGCCCAGGAAAGGATATGAAAATGAACAGCCAATACTGTTGGCATCCCTTGGTAGAGGGGCATTCTGGATACATCAGATTGACTGCATCACCGAAGGACTATTGACACAATGAGAACACATATGAATTCATTTATACCTAAGCATAATAGTCGGTGGCGTATCTTGATGATAGCTCATCTGGTATGAATCCCATAGACAACCTCCTGGTATCTGATTATTCAAACAGGTCCTCAGCACTGGCACACATTTGGGCAAAAGTGGGAATTCACATTGACAATGCAGATGTTGTGTCTTGCTGGGATTTGATACCTTGCATTTCCATTAATAGTGCGTAATATAGAAATACAATGTATAATGTTTTGCCCATAACCTAGGGTGTGTGTTCTGTGGATGGCATTCCAGGATAAACTTGAAAAGGTTTTTTGCTGTGAGTTTCCAGTTCCAGCTTGGTTGGTTCTCTCCCTTTTCTGGGGAGCACATCCCTCTCTTGACCCTGAAAGCTGTGAAAAAAGATTGGTGCAGGCTGTGCAGTTTTCATCCAGAAAAAAACATTCTTAAAAACTGGAAATCTGAACGAGTCCCTACCGGTAGGGGGTGGCTCTCCTGTTGGCCGCAGTGTGTGAAGCATAATGCGATGCTCTGTCTAGGAGACTCTTACCACAAACAGCTGAAATAATAGGCTGCATGTATGATGAACTTGCGTAATGCATGTTGGTACAAGAGCAACGTGCTGATTTGGGCTTCGAACTGAGATATACTGTATCAATATCAGGGATGTCGATGCACCAAAATGCCTGGGGTAACAGATGTGACAACACATCCATGATGACATCACAGGAAGTGATGTCACTTGACCTTAGACCCAGAAGGCATCAGTTCCACTTGAACCCTGGCAACATTATCGACAATCGTTTGCAGTAGTAAAAAATGGCATAAACGTAAAAAATGTATAATACCAAATACATACTGTAGCAGAGAAGAATATTTTAGATACCAAGCACATTTTAATAAGGGTGCTGCCTTCGTATGCCTTGGATGGGGTCATTAAATGATGGGGTTTGATTCCATTTCCAATACTGATTCTACCATCGGGTTCGCTATTTGAAGATTTGAATGTAGCTTTAAGCAAAATATATGAGAAAGCATTGAGCAATTTTGTGGAGTGCTGTGACAGGATTTTTGCTGAAATGGACTCAGACAGGCGTACATTGATGTAAAGCCTGGTAAAGATGTACAACAAAATGAAAATTCGAAAATGGGGAAAGCTATACAGAGAATGTCATTGTATGAACTACAAAGAAGGCTAACCACACACACCTGAGGACATATATGGAGATGCAGTCCTCCGTGATGAGATTCCCAGAGCTGAAATATTGTTACATTTATTTGCTCTTTTGTCTTAAATTACTAGGCTCTCTACAAAGGTGGGGTCCCATTAGAGGGATCCCTTGCCAAGAAAGAAATGGTAGGGTCTGTAAAAAGCCTGGGGAGGCTGAAATGCTAAAACATTGGCTAATTGGCTGTCGCACAACACTAGGGCCAAGGAACATGTGGTTGGGAATGTTCATAAGGCGATTAGGGGATTTAAACAGTCAAGTGATGCGCCGAGCAGGCTATTGATTCCACGCTCTCATTGAACAGACAAATGAATGCAGTAAGGTCGGCATCTGCCTACACGTGCAAACGTATCACCGCCTGCAGACCCTTTCTAAACCCTATCAACTGCATCACCCTCGCCAGAACACTGATTATGGCCAAAATCGACTACTGTAGCGCTCTCTACCTTGGGACTAGTCAGTCCAACCTTAATAAATTGCAAACCATCCAAAATAATGCCATATGGGCAGCCTTAAACATCCCGAGACGTGCACATATCTCCTCCGTCAGATCTGACCTACACTGGCTCCCGATAAAACAAAGAATCACCCTGAAGACCCTAGCCTTGACCCACAAATGCCTGAACAATAATGCCCCACCCTACCTATCCTCCCACTTCACACCCGACACCTCCTCTCGTCCCACAAGATCGGCCCAAACTCAAAGCCTCACCCTGCCTAGATTGAAACTCCAAAAAGCGGGTGATGTGAGCTTTCCAGTCTTAGCCTCCAAACTTTGGAACACTCTACCCACTCCCATCAGAGCTGAACCGTCATTCCAAACCTTCAAGAACAATGCCAAAATGTGGCTGTTCTCTCACGTCCAGTGAGGCGCCTATCTTAGACCTGCCTGCCACATGTAATATAATTTGTGTATATACACCTCTTATTGTATCTGTATCTCATTTTTTAACGGTATGTCTATCTGTACTTTCTGTAGTTTTGTAAATTTACTGTGCATTTACTGTTTACTGTAACATTCTTAGGTTCTTGTATGTTTTTCTCGATTAGTCCACCATAATGAAGTAGGGAAGGTTGTAATTTGTCGGATAGGTGGACACTTTAATCTTGGGGGTTAGAAAGGGAAGCCATGATAGGTATATAGTATATGATATTCTGTATTGTGTTGAATAAATTAACGTCTGTAAAGTTTGTTTTAGAATGTTGTGCCTCAAGTAATTTATTGCCATTTGTAATTAACTAAGAGTTGTGAAGTATATGATAAAAAATGTGTTAACGTTTTTACAAACTATAAAACACAAAAAACAAAATGGGCCGAGGCACTGCTATACATATGCCACTTCAGCATTGTATGGCAGTTACTTCCAAATTATACCAATTATAGCTGCATGGTGGGTATTGTCATTATATGAAAAGTAGATGCCCTACATTGCCAGCTGCTGCAATAATAATATATCCAAAAGTCCAAGTCACTTTCAGTGCATGGGAGCATTAATGCTTTAATGATAATGATTTGTTATTTATATAGCACTATTGCCAAAGCGCTGCACATTGCTATATTTACACACAATTATCATCCCAACCAAAGTTGGTACTCATTTATCAACCTCGAAAGAATAAGACTGAGTTTGCCTTGCCAGGATTTGTACCTGCAGATCACCCACAGATCACAGCAGCGAGTGCTCAACACAGTGAGCTATCTTACCACTTTGCTATTAAAAATGCAATGCCACCATACCAAAGCATGCTAAAACTGGCTAGACCATGCAGGCCGAATACATAATAGCACTTATCATGTTTGCTGCAGCCTTGATGATGCACAGTAAAACATACCATGCCACTGTAAGACATACCTAGACTGGCAGCACCAAAATGCCACTCTAACCACGCAATAACACTTATCACGCTTACTTTATTATAGCTGCCCAGAAAAATATATGCCACATAAAGGACTGTCTGCAGCCAAATGCCAGTCCAGCCAGGTAATTACACTGATCATGATTGCTTTATCAGAGATGCGGCCAGTACAAAATGTCATGCCACAGTAAGAAATGGCTAATCTAGCTGCAGCAAAATGCTTGTCTAGACACGTAATAACACTTATGATGCTTCCTTCTTTATAGATACCCAGAAAATTATGCCATGACACAGTAACAAATGGCTAGACTGGCTGGAACTAAAAGTCAGTCTAGACAGGTAAACACTTCTCATGCCTACTTTATCATAGATGCCCTGTAAATATGTCATGTCACATTAAGAAATGACTAGACTCGCTGTACCAAAATGTGAGTATAGCCAATAACACATCATGCCTGCTTTATCATGGATGCCCATTACGTAATAACGGACCCACCACCTGCCCCACCTTCCAGACATGTCCCCTATCCATCTAACTCTGCTCCTCCAACCCCAATCTCAGCCCCTTGGCCCAGCATTACCTCCATGTCCCTCTTCCTCATCCCAGTACTTAAGTATGAGGCAAGGTGCTTCATAGGCAAGTAGTGGGATGAGGAAGAGTAGGACTAGGAGTAATGAAGATACAAGTAAGTAATCCAGGTATTGACCAAAAGCACATCATTCACATGCTCATTTACACTTCACCCAGCCACCATTCACTCGCACAACCAGCCACCCATGCGTCATGCACTCACTCTCAGACATTGACCAAAAAAAATACTTCTGTACATTTTTCCAAATCCATTGCTGCTCTGAGGAACTCGTCTGCAGGCAGGCCTCTTTCCAATGCTCCACGGCTGCAAGTAACCAGCTGTGGCTCCTGTAATGCGCAGGGCAGGGGAGACAGAGCCTTCCATGTCCTGTGGGTTGAGGAGAGTTTTTTTTAAGTCAGTCTAACTTCAAAAATAAACCATTTCCATTGCGGTTTTCCGCAACGGAAATAATTTCCTTTGAATTCAGACTGACTTAAAAAAGAAATGCATGTTAAGAGGCTCTCTTTATTTTAGGTTTCTCTCTGCCTCTGCAGCCCCCAGGCGTCACAGAGGCAAAGCCAGGGGTTGCACAGGAGTTGCCAGATATTGCAATTGAGACCTGGCGGCCCCCAACTGACATCTTTTTTTTTTTCTTTACTTTATTTATAAGGTACCTGACATTGCAACAGAGGACAGAAATAGCAGCTGCAAAAAGATTGAGACATAATCTTACATATGTTATTGCTCACATTGGTTTGATATAGTTGAGGCTTGGTGCAAATTAAACGGTGTTAGAGATGCATATATGACGTCTGGTACGGGGTGAATGGAATTGGCAGGTTAGCCACTCTTCGATGAGTCTTCATTGTTACGAGCATTCGCCTGTCTAGACAGCAAATAGTTATGAAATGGTGGGCAAATGTCTATTGGTTTACATTTCATGGGTTGCAGCAAGGACCAACGTTTTTCTTGGTCCGAGGCCCATGTGATGGCCCAAAGCCATTGTGCCACGGATGGGGAGGTGCGGCGTAGCCATAGTAACAGTATACATCTAATTGCAAGCAACAGGAAGAGGCTCGCCAGTTTGTGGGAGCCATGTTGCAACTGCTCAAACCTCTGGAATAAACAGTTCAATGGTGGAGGTTCGTTGGTGCGACCAAATATCACAGTCAAAGTATCACATATCTCCCCCCAAAACACTGCCAGTTCAGGGCAGTCCCATAACAAATGGAGATATCCCGTCTTGTCTAAATGGCATCTGGGGCAATGTGCAGGAGAAGAGGTGTAGTCTAGCCGGGGTGTAGAGGAACCTATGCAGTACCTTGAATTGTATTATGTGAAACCTGGAATTGAAGAAAAGGGCTTGTGTCTGTAGGCACATTGCCTCCCACATCTCGTCAGTAATTTCTACTGCTAAGTTTTTGGCCCAGGCTTTGTGGAGTTTTGTGAGGGGTCTATTACTTCAGCACTGTAGTGAATCATATAGTCTGGCCACATCACCCAGAGCAGAGGTACCCCCTATAACAACATCCAACAGTGGTTCATCAGGGGGCAGTGTGGGGAATTCCACCCAAGCTGCTTTAGCTGCATGACAGAGTCCTGCGTATTGTAGCCAGAATGTGGAGAGTCTCTGTGTGGGCCACGGTAAGTCTCTGAGCGTAATAAAGGACCCCATACTGTAAACATCTCTTATGGAGCCATCCGTTTCCTACTTGTTTATTTTAGGGAATGATGGGAAGAAGTTCCATAATGTTAAGTCTCTATGAAAGGGGGGGAGTTTTCCTGCATTCTCCATTTTGCCCCAAGCAAGTGTTGTCACTGCAATGGGACTGCTAGTTGCTGCGACTTTCCATACCGGTGGTAATATTAGTGAGCTTGTGTTCCCGCAGCGAACCACTCGATCTTGACGTGTGGATGACATATGTCAGTGTCGATATTCAGTTTGCAACCGGCAGTTTGTACGGTATTCCCACTCCAGCCATGCACACCAGATAGCCGCTTTGCAGGATATGCTGAGATATAGACGCAGCAACCCAGGTGACCTTGCACACGGCTGAAACTTTGTCAGCACCTGCAGTGGGACTGAATCTCTACAGCCACACACCAGGACCCCCACAATGAGAGAAGACACCAGTGTCTAGGGCAGGTCCTTTTTTGAATAAACAAGCTAGATTCAGCTATCCTCCAACAACAGCGCTATTAACTATCAGCTGTCCCAGCCCTGATGTAAGTGGTTCCTACCTCTGAAACCGGTCTGCTCATCATAACACTGTACCTGTGCAGGCAAATGGAATAAAAAATGCCAGACTACAGTTTGACCTTTTCGTAAAAACAAGCAACAGGACTGATCAAGGACTTTTGCTGTGTATTCATCACACAGGGACCTAAAAACTAAAACATTAAGATAAAAACAAAATAAGAAGAAAAAAAGAAAGTGAGTGAGGCAAATAGTTTTTAGGGCAATTTTGTCCTGTATAGAGAGCCACCTGTGGTGCTTTCTCGTATCTGATATATGCTCTCTTTTGGGGATATTCAGCGCGGCTCTGAGCGCGTTATTTTGTATAATCTGTAGTTTGTGTAAGATGGTTTTGTTCGCTCCTAGATAAAGACTGTTGCAATAATCCAATTTGGGTTGTATGAGCGCTCTCGCCAGGGTGAGGCAGCTAGCGGGGGATAGTAACGGTCTACAGGCTCTGATTAACTTGCCAGGGTAGGCTGTGGCCGATGAAGTCATGTTGATGTGCTTAGTTAGGTTAGACTGGGCGTCGAAGTAGAAACCTAGAGTTTTTACGTGTTTGGCAATAGGTAAGCTATTCCCATCGATGACTATGTTTGTATAGTGAGGACTTAGTTTAAGGATGTTGTTGGATGATCCGACTAGGAGTAATTCCGTCTTGTCATCATTCAGGCATAAGCCATGTGTGGCCATCCATGCCTGAATGATGATGTAGACTTCATTAATCCGTGCGACGTCTATATCATAGGTTCCTGAAAGGGGTAGGAGTATCTGGGTGTCATCTGCATAATTTGTGTAGGTGACACCCAGACGGTCCAATTTGTCGAATAGTGGCTTTGTAAAGATGTTGTACAAAGTGGGTGAGACGCAGGAGCCTTGAGGGACTCCGCAGGTGATGGGGATGGGGTCAGCAGTTGCTGAGGGTGAGAACACGCGCGTAGTTCTATTTGCAAGGAAAGATTGGATCCATGCAACTGCAGAACTGGAGAAATGGGCCGCTGAGGATAGGTGGTTACAGAGTATGGAGTGATCCACCAGATCAAAAGCCGCAGAGAGGTCGAGTAGAAGTAGGATGGCCATCTTTCCTTTGTCTTTTAATTCATCAATCTGGCTTTTGAGGTCAACAAGTGCGGTTTCTGTTCCGTGCCGAGTCTGAAGCCAGATTGACGGGTGCCAAATAGTTTGTGGGCTTCCAGATAATCTTGTATTTGCAAGTAGGCTATTCTGTCCAGAATTTTCAATAGAAAGGGGACTGTCGTAATTGGTCTATAGTTGGTGGGTATAGCTGGGTCAAGGGTCTGTTTTTTTAATAGTGGTAGAACCCAAGACTGTTTAAGGTTACTTGGGACAGAATTGTTAGAGAAGGAGGAGTTTACAAGTTTAGTGATAAATGGGGCGAGGTCTCTAGCGGCATCTTTTATAATCTGGGCAGGGCAACTGTCACCCTTACAATTTGACGGTTTAAGAGACGCAATGATTTTCTGGACTTCAGGAATGGTGACTTTTTTGAATGAGAAACCTGAGTTAGAGTGAGAGGTAAGAGTAGGAGCAGGTGTGGTGACTGTTACTTGGGATCTTTTGTCCGCTATTTTAGTCTGCAGTCCTTTGATTTTGTTAGGGCATTTTGAATGCCATGCTTTGTCCTTGGTGCATGTAACTGGCGGTGGGTTAGGGTTCTCTAATTCTCTTAGAATGTTGAATAATTCTTTAGTACTGGTGCTGGCTTGGGATATTCTGTCATTATAAGTTTCTTTTTTGGCCTGGATTATCTTATTTTTGTAGGTGGCAGTGATAGTGGCCAGGTTAGTTTTGTTTTCAGGTGTGGGGGATGATTTCCAACGAGATTCCCATTTTCTTTTTTCAGTGCAGAGTGTTTTCAGCGCTGGAGTGAACCACGAGTTAAGATGGGCTATAGGTTTGCTTTTTACGTAATTTTAGCGGGGCAATATCATCAATGGCTTTAGTCATAGTCTCGTTGTAGAAGTTAATTAGAGTGTTAGGCTCATTAGTGTCCGGAAAGGCATTAAGTAGGGGGGCTAACAAAGGAGTTAGAGCGTCTGCTGTGATGTTCCGTTTATTCCTTGTGAGGCACGGGGGAGCAATAATGGACTTTTTCTTTTCCAGGTTGTTGATGTGCAGTTCAAAGGTGATCAGGTGGTGGTCTGACCATACTAGTGGTGTCGGATCTGGTGGGGAGATGGTGCAGTTTAGGACTGCAACCCAGTCAAGTATCCTACCTTTTTCATGTGTGGGTTTGGTGCTAATTTGAGAATAACCTCGTTCTAGTAGTGTAGAAGCTAGAGAGGTGGCGTGTGGGTCACTGGTGTCCTCATAACCGAGATTGAAGTCTCCTAGGATAATATTTTGCGCCGTAAATTTGGTGTCGGCTGCTAGGGCTGTGATGTCTTCTTCGAAGGATCCCAGAGGTCCTGGGGGCCTTTAAATGATATGTAGCGTGATGGTGCTGTTGGGTGAGGTTTGGAACTTAACTGAAAGGAGTTCACAAGATGGCAATTGTATGGGGGTGGCTAGTCTTATGTTGAGAGTGTCTTTAAAGATAATGGCTATTCCACCTCCGCAAGATGTGAGTCTGTCTGCACAGATGATGGAGTAGTTGGCTGGGACGGCTAGGGCAATAGAGTGGCCTGCTTCCTCGTGCAACCAGGTTTCAGTCATTACAAGGAAGTCAAGGTTGTTGTTCACAATCATATCGGCAATGTCAGTTGCATGTGCTACCAGTGACCTGACGTTCAGTAATGCTCCTTTAGTGGGCTGTGATTGTGGGTTCATTATTGGAGGGATGGGGCTAATGTCCCTTGGGTTGTTCAGCGGGGCTGTGCACCTTTTCTTATGGCGCCTGTGATTATTACCGGGGGATCCTGGGCGAACTGTGCGCATGATCTTATGGGAATGTTCTAAAGTGCCTGTTGAATGGTAGTCTGCTGGTTAGTCTCTCGTTCCGCTTGGAGGTGTCAGGAGGGGAGGCGGTAGAGGCTATAGGCACAGGAGGCAACTTGTGTGAGGTGGGAGCTGGATGGGGATAAGTTGTGGTTGGTGTGGGAAACGGGGGTGGTGTGGGAAAGAAGGGTGTAGGGCAAGGGATAGGGTGGTGACGGGGGCATCTCAGTCTGCCTAACCCCTCACCAAGCTTAATGCAATGACCTCTAGTGCAAGGGATGTCAGATGGTATGATGCAGAATGGGAACATAGTTAAAGTTAGCAGTGCCTGCATTCTGTTTGATAGAAGGCAACTTTGGTGTGATGTTGCTGATGCTAAATAGTTTACAAAGGCACAAATATATTGCAACTTAGAGTTGAAGTTTAGCAGGCAGGGCTAAATATATAATTAACATACCGTCGGCTGTTGACTTTAGTGGCCGTTAGGCACTGATCACAGATATAGTGCTAGCTTGGACTAGGCTAAAGTGCATAGAGTAGGTTCAATATTGGCTTGGGCTTAATGCACGTTAATTTGGGCTACCTCAGAAGCGAGAATGGCACACTCCTAATTCAGCTTATCAATTCAAAATGAGCATGCCTAGATTCAATTTACCATTGTGAGCCGAAGTGGCGCTAATTCAAGTGAACACACCTAGAAGCAGCTTTAGCAATGCAAGATACCTAGATTCAATTTACCATTGTGAGCCGAAGTGGCGCTAATTCAAGTGAACACACCTCGAAGCAGCTTTAGCAATGCAAGATGCCTAAATTCAATTTACCATTGTGAGCCAAAGTGGCGCTAATTCAAGTGAGCATAAGCAGAGCAGGTCAACATTGCTTCCTAAAAACATTTTGTTGAACTGAGGTCGGATAGGTTATCTATGTAATCTAGCAGCTCAGTAAGCTAGTGCCATAGTATGCAGTAGAACAGGCTAGTGCGGTAGAGGCAAGCAGTAGGGTAGCAGTGTGGTGTCTGGTCGGCTAGCTGAGGTGGGTACTTCACAAAGCATAGTAAGCACGTATGGTGGCTCACAGATAGTGGCAGTGACTGGCCATAGTAGGCTTGCATACGGATTAGGTTGTAGCAATAAAGTCTTGTGCTGTAACGTTATTAGTACCTGTAGGAAGTCTAGGTCCAGGTGGGTGGCAGGTTACAGTGCCTAGGTACTAAGCGCAGACCGCAGCACGGCACGCTCGGTCAGCTCCGTCAGCAGGGAGCCTTCTTTCAATGGCCTTACTTCGAAGGGCCGGCTCTCGTCTGCCGGCGGACGCGATTGGTGCAGAAGAAGGTGATTGCAGCCAATCGGCGGGTGGATGCAGGCAGGGAAGTCAGGCAGCGGCTAAGGACCTGGTCAGGCGCAGGGTGCCCTCAAGACGGTGGTCATCATGGGGCAGTGAATCCCAATTTCAGACAATGGGATCTGCATCAAATGCCCTCGAAATGCAGCATTAATCCAGCATGAAGTTATGCAGCTGAATTGGGTTTCATTTAAATGCTAAAGTGCATTTTATGGGCAGTTTGCTGGCGCTTGGGGGTTCGAGCGCAGAGGGGCTGGTAGGCAGCAGATAATAAGCCT
The DNA here is from genome assembly GCF_040938575.1 of Ambystoma mexicanum. Lineage (NCBI taxonomy): Eukaryota > Metazoa > Chordata > Amphibia > Caudata > Ambystomatidae > Ambystoma > Ambystoma mexicanum. Next base: position 471,034,099 of record NC_090932.1, on the reverse strand, counting down.
CCAGCTTACCTCAATGGCTTGCCCGGATGCAGGTGTGGATACTGCTCCAGCAGCAGCACTCTGCGACGCTGGGGAGCTCCTGCTCCTTCGGATGGGTCATCTGCAAATACCATTAGGTCTGGCCAGGGTACAGTAGCATCAGTGAGTGGGAATAATTTGGATTTAGCACAGTTGACCTGTAGCCAGGATAGGATCCCGAAGGATTGGACTTCTTGCATCTTTGGGGCCAGATTTAATGTGGGGTCACGTACAAATCGAAGTGCATCATCCGCATATAGCGAGAAAATTTCAGGTTCTCCTGGGAGTATGATCCCCCTTTGAGTGTGTCTGTCGAATCAAATCTGCAAGGGGTTCCATCACTATAGAAAATATTAAAGGAGATAGTGGGCATCCTTGTTGGGTCCCACTGTGAATATCAATGGGAGCCAGGAGTGATACATTTATATTTTGAACTTACGGTTCTTTAGTATCGTGCATGGAATGGACGGGGTTTGCAAAATAACTCTGAGTCCAAATAATCACACCAACTCAGGAAGATTGCTGTTTTATTAACAATTATCTAAAACAGGGAGGTTACAATGGACATCAACGAATGTCTGTTCAGTTCTCTACAAATTTCACATAAAAACATCCTTATATGGAAACAATACGTCATACTACGTGGCAAATAAGAAAAACCTACGAGGGATTGTGATATGTTCAAGGGGAACATAAAAGTATACTTTGTATAAGGGCTGGGATTGTGATTGGCTATCTGTCAGATGGAAAACATATGCCTACCTCTAAAACATGTCATCTCCAACACTGTATATCATTGGCTCTCAAACTATAAGGCCCTTTGTTATACGGCCTTCTAGTATTGGATGGCATGCTTGTGTCATGTATGGAACATTCGGTTCACTTAGCAGCACGTAAGCTCATACCCAGGTCTCAGGAGGTGGGATTGACTTTACCTCCGCACCCAATTAGCCCAACATCTCTCATCACCCATGCTTTCTGCCATGCAGATTGTCTTTGAACTAGGCCCTGCAAAGTATCCTTGTCTGTGGGAGTATATGGGAGTACAGGCTTTCACTATCGTTGTTCTAGACTCCAAGCTCGACTCTATTTCCATCCTCAGCTCATGTGATAAGAGACCATGACCCTGGTCTATTCTGCAATATTTAAATGTCTTAATTGTATACAACTTGGCACTCTTGGTGTTCTTTCTTTGCCCCTCAATAAGGGATGATTCATCCTTCTAAGGTTTATTGCTTTCGAGAAAAAAAAATTACCTTGGCTACTTTTGTTTTGATGCCAGGCCAGACAGCCCTGCCAGGTTCTTCCAGGATTTCAACGTATTCATGGTGCAACACAATTCTCAGCCTTTCTTCTTCATGGGTTTCAGCTTACTAAAATTCATGACACTGATATCCAGCTTTTATACAATGACACCTTCGCCTGCAGTCTATTCACTACGCATAGCCAGCTTCTATGATCACTTAGTGTACTTGCATTTCAGCGTCTGTACAATCATTGAACGGTCACATTTCTATAGTACTTCACATGTGTGCAATCTACTTTTCTGCATATTAAAGTTGACTCAATTCTTAACTTCGTCATCAGTTTCCGCAAGATCCATACATTCTCTTCAGCAGTATTCTCAGTGTGTCACGCTCGTCTCTTGTGACATCACTGGCTTCTCTTTCACTCTTTTTCATATTACTTCAGGGAGTTCCTCCCTCAGATTTTCGTTTCTTCAGGGATACATTCGATAGGGTTTTCTCAGAGGATACCTGTTCTCAAACACTCGCTGCGGAATTGGTACAACTGCTGGCGTCAAACATGGCACAGTCTCTGACTTCCAAAATATAGGAGGCAGGGGGGCAGGATTTCCTATCCATAGTTGAGGAGTGTGAGTTGTACCCAAGTTATGGAGCACGGGCCAAACTTGCATTTATATAGTACTGCCCACATGAATTGCCAGGATATCGAATCAAAGGCCTATTGCATATCAAGGGCCACAGCAACAGCTTGTGCTCCTGGGTTTATCTGGGCATGTACATTTAAAAGGCGTCTTAGATTGAGTGCCGTATAGTGGCCGAGAACAAAGCCAGATTGGTCTGAGTGGATAATGTCTCATATAAGGGACTAGTCTAAGGGCGAGAACTTTGGCTTTCCCAGGTGGAAGGGATTGTATGGCAGTGGAAATCACATCTGGGGAGATGGGCCGGTCAAGAGTCTCCCGAGTCTCATCGGACAGCATTGACAGTGGTAGTTTCTCTTAGTATTGGTCTAGCTCAGAGGGGGTTGCCATGTCAGTATTAACATATAGTGTGGCATAAAAGTTGTGGAACACCTTGGTCAACTCAGGGGAGACATGAGCCAAAGCACTGGTTTCTTCCCGCACAAATGGAATATGGTGGCTTCACCCTGCTTCTCGTGTCATTGTAGCTAGTAGCCTTCCAGGGCATTTCCCATATTGTCTTGCCAGGGCCAGACTATCAAGGAATTTCAGTTATCTATCCGCTAGTGCCCAGAATTTGTCAATTTCAGTCTTAATGTCTCCAAAAGGTGACTTTGACAGGAGTGGACGTTTACTGCTGCTCCAGTCGCCCTAGGTTAGTTTCAGTAGTATGGATATCTCGCCGTATTGCCTTGAGTAGTCCCGACTCGTCAGCCAGGGCCATACCCTGCTCATAGACTTTAAAGGCCTCCCAAAGTGTTGCCTGTGTGTCAACAGAGCCAGTGTTTACCTCGAAGTACTCATCAACACATTTCTCCATTTCGGTTTTAAATACGAGGTCTAGCAATGCCTGAGGTTTAAATCGCCACACCCTTTTGGCGCCAAGTATGCCCCCCAGTTTTAGTGACAGTGTAGTTGGGGAGTGATCCTAGAAAGTTCTGGCTAGTATAGCAGCATCACTAAGTTGTGTTATGAGAATGCCAGATAGCCACCACATGTCTATCCGGGAGTGAGAATCGTGAACTGTAGAGTAATAGGTGTATTTACGTGATGTCAGGTTTAGCATCCTCCAGGTATCTACCTTCTCTAGATCAACTAGACCCTCCCGTATATCCACTGGGCAGCTCTGATCAGCTGTCGAAGCCTACTTCCGGATCTGTCAAGGTCTATGTCCACTATTGTATTAAAATCCCCTCCCCACAAGACTAGTATTAGGGGGTATAATGCAAGTAGTTCGAACATTTCAGAGTGAAATTCAAGGTCATCCATGTTTGGTCTGTAGATATTCAGTAGGATTATTGCTTGACCTTTCAGTATGCCCTGCAATAGTACATAACGACCAAGTGGATCTAAGTGTGCCCATTTATGAACATATGGTACGGATTTATGAAGAAGAATCATAACTCCCCTACTTTGGGTCAAGTATGCATTAAAGTATCGTTATGTGCCCCAATTTCTGGCAAACCTCTGGCAGCCCGCAGCCAGTGCATGTGTTTCTTGTAAAAACACAACAACTTTGTCTTCTGTAGTGCCCATTCTTGTTTCCACTTCCATTATGCAGGCGTCGGTTTTGTCTCTCTGGGAATTTATTGAGCTGATTGTGCCGCTCATGTCATCCAGTTTGGTGTGGATGGTGGTAAATCCCTCCTGCATGTATTCCATCACCCTGTGGAGCTCACTGGGTTTGCCTGACTCTGACGCCCCCGTCGGCCACGCCCTCCTCTGTGTCAAGGCTCTCGGCCGTTTTGGGTGTGTCTTTATTGAACATGTTTATTGAACTGTTTCTTTCCGTCTTTTTTGGTCATCATCACTTTGTCACAAAGGTGGGGAATATGATGTGGAAGCCATAACCCCTGCAGCCGTCCATTTGCCTTTACTGCCAATTATTCTTTGCGCATGCACCCCAATGCATTATTCCTTATCCCCACAAATTGGCATGACACAGAATTTCAAATGGCAAACTTGGCCGCAGTTTTATTTCCATGACAACAGAATTATTTGTACACATTGTGAACTTCATTCTGTACGGGTGGCGCTTTGCTTGCCGGATTTCCTTTGCTTCCCCCTATACTTGGTATAGTAGGCCCCCAACTCCCCCGCCCCATTGTACCTGTTCCAAACCTGCCCTTGCAGGTGTCCGTGGGTGGGGAGAGCGCTGTTTGTTTTGGGGGAAGCTGAGCCTTATTTGTCCCTACCAGACGCCCCCGCCGTTTAGGCCCCCAAGAGGCGCTGGTCCGGAAGAGCGAAGACCCATTCCGTTTCCTTCTGGCTCGTCCGGAGTCTATCATTTGTGCTTGGTTGCCCAAACACCGCCAACTTGTCATATACTGGCCTGGGTGTCCTGCGACAGCAACGCCCAGGTCTCCTGCTCCTTGCTTGTATTTCGTGGGTGGGTGGGTGGAAAACGAAATTCCTTACACTTGCGAGGCGGCGACCGGGTCCCAGTGCAGAAGCGAGATGCCTGGCACCCCGGTCCCGCCTGCTTATATCCTGGTGGCCCCGCCCCTTTTCCTTTGTTCAACCCTTTGCAGGTTTTTGGGCCATTAGTCCTTTGGCGCCGTTCCACCCTTCGCCTTTTGACCCCAAGGGGAGGGTCCCCGGTCCTGGCGGCATGACCCCGCAGGGGTTACCCTGCTGCCTACTCCATCTTGGGCTGATTTTTCCGTCGTCAGCTCCATAACCCCTGCAGCCGTCCATTTGCCTTTACTGCCAATTATTCTTTGCGCATGCACCCCAATGCATTATTCCTTATCCCCACAAATTGGCATGACACAGAATTTCAAATGGCAAACTTGGCCGCAGTTTTATTTCCATGACAACAGAATTATTTGTACACATTGTGAACTTCATTCTGTACGGGTGGCGCTTTGCTTGCTGGATTTCCTTTGCTTCCCCCTATACTTGGTATAGTAGGCCCCCAACTCCCCCGCCCCATTGTACCTGTTCCAAACCTGCCCGTGCAGGTGTCCGTGGGTGGGGAGAGCGCCATTTGTTTTGGGGAAGCTGAGCCTTATTTGTCCCTACCAGACGCCCCCGCCGTTTATGCCCCCAAGAGGCGCTGGTCCGGAAGAGCGAAGACCCATTCCGTTTCCTTCTGGCTCGTCCGGAGTCTATCATTTGTGCTTGGTTGCCCAAACACCGCCACGCCAACTGGTGGGTTCCCGCCCACCGTGGCTCCCCCTTTCCACAATTCCTCTCACAACTCCAGCAATTTGGTACAAATGTTCCAGAAAAAGAGCTCCATTCCTTTTTTGGATAGGTGTACCCCATCCGCCAGGAAGTACTCGGGTGCCTTCCCGTCAATCAGGCCGTGTCTGATCTGATGGAAACCTCTGCCCCTGCAGAACTTGGCAACGGCCCAGTTCAGCTTCCTCCTTGATTTCTCCACTGCTGAATGGCTCTCTGCCCCTCTCCATTGTGCCCGGGGAATCACCTCAGACCAGATGATCTCTGTTTCCCCCACTTGTGCCGATATCTCTTGTAGTGAGTTTGTAATGTCCCTCAGCAAGACCCCCCTCCCCAGGCTGGTCAGGTCATTTCCTCCTAAATGTATCACCAACACGTCCGGCCTCCGCCGCCTACTCAGCAGCTTTTGCAATTGCCCCTTCAGTTGCGCCCATTTCATCCCTGGCACCCCATGCCACTCGATCCTGAACTCTCCAGCCGTCAAGACCTCTTGCTGTTGCGTCCAGCTCGCCTTTGCCCTTGAGATGAATGAATGCCCCACTACCCACACTGTGCGTAGTTTCCTTTGGCGCACTGCTGGAAAATGAAATGGAGGGAACGCCATGGTTATCTTTACATTTTTTCTGGTCTGACATAACGTTTATAACATCCTGAAGACCATCTCCCCAGCTTCTTGCTGTCCTCCGCCCCTAACCCCCCGACTGCCGCGGAGGTGGCGGCCCCTATCCGAAATGAATGCGTCCCAAACCGGCCCCCTGCCAGGCCCATGTTATCCAAACCTAGTGCCATCACTTTCCTGAACTGAAAGCGGCTGAGTGCGGTCCCATGCCTGTGCATGAGCCACGGCGCCTCAGCCCCTGAATGCCGCCGCTGCTGCATAAAGTTTGCCGCCACCGCCACCGGGCAAACCCTGCTTGCCTGAATTGCCTGTAAGGTCAACGCCACCCCTTTTCCTTTCTGATCCGTTTTTGATCTCCTTACATAAATGACGACTTGAGCGCTTCCCACTTGGACGTCACTGACGCGCAAGAACCCATTCACTTTGCCAGCCTTGTTCTCCGGCACCAATTCATTGATCCTGAGAGCCCCAAAAAATGCCACCATGAAGGTGGCCGTGAAGAGCAATCTCTCTGCCTCCTCACTACACACTGCACCTAGACATTTAACCAACACATGCAATTTCCCAATATCGATTGGCCGCCTCTCGTCTGGCTTTGCTATGGTTCGTCTAGCCCAGCCTCTCATGGCCTGCTAGACGTAGTGTTCCTTAGTGGGGTCCTTCTCCCCTTTTACTTTTGCGTAATGTGCTATGGCCGCCAGGTGGTAGCCCACCCACGCCTGGGTCTTCCCTGTCTTCCAGCACCAGCCTATGAATGCCCTCACTGGGTTCTCCCCCTGGCCCCCAGCCAGCACCTCCTCCTGGAACTGCATGAAACGATCCCAACAAGCCCTGTACCTTTTGGCTGTACCTGGGGCCAGGGCAGTCTCTACCAGCGAGGTCAGGTCGCCCCAATCATCCCCCACCACTGTTCCTCGAATGGGGTCATCTCCTCCCTTGCTTCGGGGCAGCTGTCTCGGAACCGGTCCCACTGTAAACGAGACAGAGAATCAGCGGCCGTGTTTTTTACTCCTGGAATGTGCCGTGCCCTAACCTCGATGTTCAGCATTAACAGACTTCTGGTGAGTTCCCTGAGGAGCCTCAAAACCCTCAGATTGCTGGATGACCCTGTGTTAATAATCTGTACCACCGCCAAGTTATCTGACCATAGAGCGACCTTTGAATTCCGCAGCTGCCCCCCCCCACAACTTAAATGCAACCACTATGGGGAAAAGTTCCAGCAGCGTAATGTCTTTCGTGACCCCTTTCTCGTGCCATTCCCTTGGCCATGCCATGCCACACCAACTGTCCCCCAGGATTGCCCCAAAACCCAGGGACCCAGATGAATCTGTAAACAGTTTGAGCTTCTGGCTGCTTGCCCAGTCAGCCCTCCAGATCGCCAACCCTGTTGGAGTCTGTCAAGAAGCTTTCCCACATCCGGAGATCCTCCTTTACCTCTGAACCCAATCGGACGTGCTGTGAGGCGTGTTGTAAGCCCACAGTTTTTAGCTCCACACTCCTGGCAAACGCCCTCCCGGCCGGTATCACTCTGCCTGCAAAATTGAGGTTCCCTGCCAGTGACTGCAACTCCCGTAAAGTTGCTTTGTTTCTCTCCAATAGCTCCTGAATCAGGCCCCTCAATTTTTGTACCTTGTCTTGCGGGATCCTACATTCCCCCTTAACTGAATCAATCTCAATCCCCAAAAAAGTCAATGTAGTCTCTGGACCCATGGTCTTCCCTGGTGCTAGGGGGACCCCTAGCTGCTCCATTCGTTTTTGGAATGCCTCCATCAGGGCCCCGCATTCATCCGTCCCTTCTCTCCCAATGAAGAGAAAATCATCTAGGTAGTGCAATATTCCCCCTCCCTTCTTCCCTAGTTTAACCGTAAACTCCAGAAAGGAACTGAATGCTTCAAAGTATGAACAGGAAATTGCGCAACCCATGGGTAGGCATCTGTCGTAGTAGTACTTGTCCCCCACCTTAAAACCCAACACGTGGAAACTATCCTTGTGGATTGGTAGCAATCGGAAGGCCGATTCTATGTCTGCCTTTCCCAATAGTGCCCCTTCCCCTGCTGCTTTCACCATTTGTATTGTGTCCTCCAGGGAGGCGTAATGCACCCTGCACTGCTCCTCCGGGATGCCATCATTGACCGACTGACCCTCGGGGAAGGACAGGTGGTGTATCAGGCGGAATTGGCCCTCTTCCTTTTTGGGCACCAGTCCCAGTGGAGAAACCACCAGATTGCTCATGGGAGGCATCGTAAATGGGCCGGCCACTCTCCCCAGCCCCACTTCTTTGTTGACCTTCCTTTCCACCACCTCAGGGTTCTCCAGTGCAGACCGTAAGTTGGCCGCCTCCCTCCCCCCTTGGGCACCTGTCCCAGGGATCCGAAAGCCCCACCTGAACCCTTGCCACAATAACTTTGAGTCGGCCTTGTTGTGATATATATTTAGAAAGGGAGTCATGGCAAGAAGGCTAACTGGTGTGGGCAGTGTCCCTTTAATCATACATTTGTCATTCACCACTTCCTTAACAACGCCTTGTTTTGCCGGCGCATCAATCAACATTTGTTTTCTCCTTTGGTTTACCACTTTCCCTGGGCTTAGCCACTCCTGGAGTAGCTTTGCGGGGGCCCGCGCCACTACCCTTCTGGTGTTTGCATCTGCATGCCTTCCTGTATGAGCAGTACCCCTCTGCAAACCTCCAGCAGATTTCTTGCTCCCCCTGGTGAGCTGCCGCCCGGAACACCCAGGAGGAGGGCCCGCGAAAGGACCCTCTCCCCTGTTGCGAGAACCCGCCCCTGCCTCTCCCCCCCGGGACCTCTCCCCATGGGGCTTGTCCTGGGGTTCCCTGCAGGGGACCACTTTGTCCATGTACCCCCCGACATCCATTTCGTCCCATGACATTGCTGGCCATATTTGCATCTTTAACCTAAAGCCCTGGTCATAATCCAGCCAACCCTCGCCGCCATATTTCTGGTACAAATCATGCACATATTGCTCGTACACTATCATTGCCAGTGCATCCTGCGGGTACCTCTCCAACATGACGGACATATACATCCTATTAGCTTTTAGCCAGTTGTTAAGGGAGCACTCCACCTTGGGGCACTCTCTTTCCCTCTTCTCCTTCTCTTTCTCAGACAACTCCTTCAGCCCTCCCCCCGTGGGTACAATCCCTAATAAGTCAAAGATGTCAATAAATTCTTTCCTCCACAACCTCTCCTTGACCCCCCACGGAATGTGCCACACCAAGGAGTTTACCGTAGCCCGCATCGGTGCGAACCCCGGCATTGGTCTCCCATACTGGGTTGCCTGGCCCCACACTCCCCCTGATTCCCCGCTGCTCGGGCCCACCGCCGGCAGCTGTGCTGCGCTCTGCCCACCCGGCAAGACCGCCCCTGGCCCAGGCCCCACTCCCTTCTGAGTCACCTGTGCCGCTGTTGGTACCCCTGTAGCAAACTGCTGGGCCATCTCCCCGTTCATTGGTGCCCTTGGCCCTTGGCCCGCCCATTCCTGTCCCCAAGGAGGCCCCGCCATCTGTGCCAGTTGACCGCCCCCATAGGTGGGCCCACACTAGGCAGATCGACCGCTAAGAAACCCCCGGGCGGGATCCCACTCCTCTGTGGCAGCTGACTTAGTCCCCCTGACTGTGACCAGCCCTGACTCCTACCTCCGCACCATGGCCCTCCTAGCCCCTGTGGTGCCCCTGGTTGCGTAGCTATAACCCCTTGAGACACCATTCCCTCTAACATACTAGTATTGGCAACAACATTTGGCATTTGCACATTCTTCCCCCAGGCCTGCATGCATTCAATCACCATACCTTTTACCGTCTCCAGGGATGTGGTTCCTCCATCAGCGACCTCCACCGTTCTGGTCACAGGAGTGCTGGGTGGGCTCACATGGTTCCCCGGAGCCTCAACAGGTGTAGGAGCCGTTAAAGCCACATCCTCCTGCGCCCTCCCATTTTGCCGCGGTCTTTTGGTGCTGCTGGCCTGTTCCTTGCTTGCCTTGGCCTTGGCCGTCATTGTCCTTTTCCTTTTGCTCACTTGGATCTCCTCCTCTTCTTCCTCCTCCACGCTGTGAATCTCTGCCTCGACCACTGTGGCTTCACTGCCGCTGTCCAGAAACATCAGAGGGGAGCTCTCCACCCTCTGGCTGGGCCCTTCCTGGCTAGGTTGGGCCACCATCCTTGTCATCCAGTCCGGGCCATGGGTTGCCGCTGCCACCCTGGCCATCTCCATAAATGCCGCCAGATCCATTGCTTGCTGACCACTCACTGTGCAAGCTGCCTGCTTCTTGACCTCCCCGGGCAGCCTGCTGCTGTTACTTGTGTTTCCTTTGCCCCCCCGCTGGTGCCTCCTCTCCTGCACCTTTCTCCTGGTAAGAGCCTTCCTCCCCTGTGGCTGTTCCTGGGGGGGGGGGCCTGTGAGCTGCTGTCCCTCCGCAGCGTCTGGCCAGGCCCTTTGTTCGAGCCGCTTCTGTCTGTATGGGGGAGGGTTGCCGAGGTTTGGGCTTGCTCGGATCCGGGTTGCTGCCCCGGGTGTCCTTGCCGCGCGTCCTTGCCCCTTGGGCCCCTGCCCTTCCTAGGCCCTGGAGCTGCTCACCTGATCCGCCCCCCCAGCCGTTTGCTGAATCAAGCGGGCTCCTTTCCTGCTCGTCTCCGGTCCGCCTGTGCCGCTCCGCTCCAGGTCCGGGCTCCTGCCCCGCCTCGACGCTGTGCACGCTTCCTCCCGCCGGATCAGCTGGGCTCTCCTCCGTCCGTTGGCGGTTCTCCGGCGTCCGCTCCCTGATCCGCTGGGCGATCCTGCTGCTGGTCCTTCGCGGCCTCCTCCTGCAGCAGCTCCACGGTCCTGATCAGCTGGGCTTTCCTCCATCTGCCGGGCAGTCCTCCTGCGTCCCCGACCCGCTGGATCAGCTGGGCTCTCCTCCGTCTGCTGGCGGTCCTCCGGCGTCCGCTCCCTGATCCGCTGGGCGATCCTGCTGCTGGTCCTTCACGGCCTCCTCTTGCAGCGACTCCACAGCCCCGGTCAGCTGTGCTTCCCTCTGTCCGCTGGGGTCCTCCGGCGTCCACGACCCGATCTCTCCAAACGGAATTCCTTACACTTGCGAGGCGGCGACCGGGTCCCAGTGCAGGAGCGAGATGCCTGGCACCCCGGTCCCGCCTGCTTATATCCTGGTGGCCCCGCCCCTTTTCCTTTGTTCGACCCTTTGCGGGTTTTTGGGCCGTTAGGCCTTTGGCGCCGTTCCGCCCTTTGCCTTTTGACCCCAAGGGGAGGGTCCCCGGTCCTGGCGGCATGACCCCGCAGGGGTTACCCTGCTGCCTCCTCCATCTTGGGCTGATTTTTCCGTCGTCAGCTCCATTGAGAATGTGGGACTTTTTTTTGCGGTGGCAGTAGTATTGGTCAAGCAACAACAGGTACTGAAAGAGTGCCGTGAACTGCTGGTGCGTGTATCAGCTGCTTTGGTTGGGCACCCCGTGTAACAGGTGTAGGTGATGATCAAATTGCTGCAGCCAGTGTTCGAGTAGAAGGGGTATTGCCGAGCCTGCATGAAAAAATATATTGTTCCAGAAGAGTTGTTGTAGCTGCAGGGAGTGCACCGCCTTTGCTCTCAAGTGCAATGTACCGTTGGTAGCTGGTGGGAGTGAGGAATGTGATTCGCACTCCAGTGAAGTAGCGGGCTCAGGATGGTTCCTACCGCTTGTGGGCCCCAGCATTCATTGGTTCGGGACAACGCAGAGTACTGGAATCCAGTGGCAAGCACTAATAGTTGAAGCAATACAACTCACCATGCAAGTGGGCCAGGGGTCACTCAGGGAATGGCAGGTGCTGGGACTATAGGCCAGGGTGTGCTGGTGTCTTTGCAGCACGCAGGTCCCTCTCTGTTTGCTGTGAGCTCTGGTGGCAGCGAGTGTGCTGGAGGTATTGCGTGGTCAGGTGTCCACAGTGTTGTTGCTGCCGTTGGGTAGGTGGTCTCTTGTAAAACGCAGATAGATTCGTTGGGGGTATTTTGTAGAATATTGCACGTAATTGGCATGATATGCTGCAGCCTCTGGTATTTCCCCGTATAGACCTGTGGTCTATAGCAGCAACCTCGATGCGACTGTGGGCCAGGTGCTGTTACCTCTATTTGAGGATTCTCACCACTAGTCCGGTCAGGATAGGCAGGTGCCCTTCACTCTTGTGGCTGATCACAGAGGTTGCTGCTGTAATTATGGCAGTAATAAGTGTACCTGGAACTCTCATGGGAGACTGACAAGAACCGGGGCTGTTATCCAGAATTTAGTGCCTTACCATGCAGTAAGTGGGCCCCGCTGTTCCCATCATGATCTCTGGAGGTGGCGTGTGCATGGGAATTGCTACGCGGCCTGAGGCAAGTAGCAAATGACACCGCCGTGAGTATACCGAGTGCCCTATGTCCTGGGCGGTAGAAGCACGCAGACGGCAGTCCGAAAAGGTTGTGGCGGAAGGCTCCCAGAACTACATGCAGGATTACTGTACTTGGCAGGTCTGTTAGATGTCGGAGGTATCACGCTGTGATTCCCCACCTTGCTGCAGACTTGACTTACAATTACAAATGGGGATGGAAAGTTCAGTGCAGTGTACGCAATAAGGTGTCAATTTTTCACGTTCCTCCTGCTCACAAAGGCACAGCGTCTAATTGATTCACAGTGAGCTTGTCGCAGGGGGAAGAAGGGGTGCGTAGTGCTGGCCAAGTGTGGTGGCAGTTCCCTCTGGTGGCGTAGGTCGGCAGGCCCCTGCAACACTATGTTGGGAGCACTGGGGATGGCAGCCAATGCGTGGTTCTGCTCCTCGCAGTACGTGAGTTTTGTCATGCTGGGAGCGGGTGCTTTAATATGGGGGTTTGCAGGAGGGATGCAGTTTCCAGTCAATGGAGTTATAGCGGTCGCTCACTCCTTCATCGCTATCGGGTGTCAGGGGTCTGTGATGCCGCGCATGTTCGGACAGTACCTCCCCCGAGTCTCGGGGGTGGGCGATGGCGGTAATGTGGCACGGCAGAGGGGCAGCCAAACTGACCTGTTGGTCCTGTAATTAAGACATATGGCGTTCTTGAGACAGGTGTCCCTCCTGTTGACTGCACAGCGGTTACATTCTCGGGGCAGTCTCTGTGTAACGCCAGTTAGCTCTGGCAGCTTTGCGGTGTGGGGGAGGAGGATTCCACTGCCATTGGCACGTCCCCAAGCCCGCAGGTGTCCAGCAAGCTCCCCGAGTAGCTGACCACAATCATTTCTGGGTAGAAAAGTAGAACAGTTGTTACACATTCGAGGCAATTAGTGTTTTGCAGCGTAAAACAACCTTAAATATAGGATCATAGGCAGTGGTGGAAATGGAAAAAAGTTGGTGGGGGATCCCAGAAGGGCCGGGGTGGGGGTGGAGTTTGCGGGGGGGATGGTGTCCGAGAAGGTGGGGTTTAGAGGGGTCGGAGTTGGCAGTTGACCTCCAATCAAAGGAAATGTCCAAAATAATAGTTTAAAATAGCAATATCAAACATTCTGGCACAAAAGGAATGAATGGCCATGTGCAACTATGGGCCACTTTTGAATTGGAGCCGAGACCTTTTTTTGCCCCAGTCCAAACCCTGGCAGCCAGTATGTAGACGCATAACATTTGCCCACAGCATCATTCACAGACCACACTTTTACTCCGTGCACAAATTACACAGGGTCACCTGAGTCAGCACACATTAAAATCTGGCCTCTAAAAAATGCAGCACATCACATAATATATAACGTATCTGATGTGCAAGGAACTGGCCAATCCTGCCGCAGTTGCTACCACTCTTGTCCCCTCCCAGGCCCTCTGTACGGCACTGGCTTCTCACTTCATCTTTAAAACTGAGGACATCCTGTCCTCTCTATCCTCCTATCCCCTCTCTCCCCCTACTACCTGCTCTTCCTCTGGCTTTTCTGCAGCCACCTCTCCTCCGTCCTTCTCTGCCTTTCCCCTGTTCTCTGCTGATGAGGTTTCTAGACAAGTCCGATCTATGAAAGTCTCGTCGAAACAGGTTCACCCCTGTTCCTCCAAAACTATCAAAGACCACATCGACTCCCTGGCTCCTGCCCTGGCTGATTTCTGCAATCACTCCTTTGCCACTGGAGTCTTCCCATCCTCCCTTAAGCACTCCCTTGTCCACCCCCTTCTTAAGAAACCCTCTGCCGACCCCTCCTGCCCGGCTAACTATAGCCCTATCTCCATCACTCCCTTCCTTGGCAAGCTCCTGGAGAAACTGGCCATCTCCGAGCTTAATCTCCACACTGAATCTGTTGGTTGTCTCCATGATCATCAGTCTGGCTTCAGAGCGGCCAGAAGCACGGAAACTGCTCTTTTGAACATCCGTGAAGACCTGCTCTCCAACCTTGACTCTAACACCCCTTGCGTCCTCATCCTGCTTGATCTCTCTTCTGCCTTTGACACTGTCAACCATGCCATCCTGCTCAACCGTCTCCCTGATAACCTGGGTATCACTGGTCAGGCTCTGGCTTGGCTGACTTCTTTCCTCTCCAACCGACCCTCCCAGGTCCAACTTGGGTCCTTCCTCTCCGCTATGTTTTTCTCTACCAGTGCTGTCCCCCAGGGGTCTAACCTCTCTCCCTGGCTGTTCACCAATACCTGGCACTCCTTACCCATCTCATCGTCGCTCTCTGCCCCAACTTTCAGTGCTATGCAGATGACACCAAGCTCATCTTCAGGCTACCCTTGGCCTCCTCCTCTACCTCCCTCATCTCTGAAGTGGTGTGCTGCCAATGACCTCTGCCTTAATGCCAGTAAGACCCGCTCCCTCCTTTCCTGTAGCTCTCTGGCCGACATCTCTTGGCCCTCTTCCTGCTCCCACCTGCAATGCTAAAAACCTTGGGGTCATCTTTGACTCCACACTCTCCTTCTCTCCTCACATCTCTAATGTCTCTAAGAAGTCACACTACCAGCTGCACCTCCTAAGAGGTATTCTTCCTTTCCTCACCTTCCCCCAGAAGCTCACTGTCTCCAGAGCTCTGGTTCTCTCTAGGTTGGATTATTGCAACAGCCTCTTTCTAAATCTGCCTGCTTCTACTCTCCCCTCTGCAACTTATCCAGAGCAGGACTGCAAGACTTGCCCTTGGCCTCAAGCCCAGGGATCGTATCTCTCCAGGACTGAAATCTCTGCACTGGCTCCCAGTGGCTGCGAGGATTAAGTTCAAAACCCTCCGCATCGTCCACAAGGCCTTCTGTGGCCTGGGGCCTCAATACCTCCAACTCTCTCTTCCTAAATATCTTCGTTCTTGAGCTCTTCGCTCATCTGCCTCCAACTCCCTCAGGGTCAGTCGCTTCTCCAAGCAACAAGTTGGTGGTAGATCTCTTTCTTAGGCTGGGGCTTCCCTCTGGAACAGCCTCCCTACTTCCCTGAAACTTGAGGAGAATCATCTTCGGTTCTGGAACCACCTAAAAACCTTTCTCTTTGCTTCTGTCTTTTCTCCTCCTCTCCCTTGCTGACTTCCTGGCTGACACTGAAACTGCACTGGTTACCTTGCCACCCTCTTATCCCGGGCCCAGGTCCCCTCCGCCGCCAGTCGCACTCCTGCACTGCCTTCCTGGCAACACCCGCCCTTGGGGACTGTTTTCTGAATCCCTACAGTCCCACTTCCAGCACTTGACACCTGATGTCTGCACTTACCCTTGCACTTGCCATCTGCTGGCTGTACTTTTACTTATTGTTGTTTATTTTCTTATCCCATGTACTGCAATGTCCTCTCCCCCCTTCCCCTGCACTTCTCCTCCTTCCCCCTCCCATGCACTTGCGCGATCTGAATGACACCTGGCCTAGTAGGATATCTGTCTGTCCTCCCTCTGTTCCCCCTCCCTTGCCTCGTTGCGCCTTGAAACACTTGTATATAGGCGCATTGCAAATGCCATATCAAATATCATATCATATCATATTACTACGTGATAGTGGTGTGGCCAGGAAGGGTCCTGTTGTAAAGATGGAGGTGAAATGTGGTACAGGAGAATTTGCAGATCTGAATAGGACATTTGATGGGACTGTAGAAATATTATTCAGCTCCTCATTCAGCTCTAGGTTGGCATTGAACCAAACAGGATAATATGGGGTTAGGCCAAAATGACCGAGGTTAAAAGGTCCAAGCACCAAAAGTCTGATCCCCATTTGTTCGCATAGATATATGTGAGGGGGGGTAAAGGTAATAGAAATTGTATAGGCGTAAGGTGGGGGGACTGTGGGATGTCTCCCCCCACATATATATATGCGAACAAATGGGGGGAAAAGAAAAAGAAAATTGGACTTTTGGTGGTCGGACTTTTAAACTCGGTCATTTCACGCAGATCCATAATATGTTCATTCTTCTTGTCAATTCTATGTCCTATTTTATTATGTTTTATATTTTCTTAATCCTACCCTTTCGCCTTGTAAAAGGTACCAGCAATATTTTATACTACAGACGGCATTGTGAATGCTCGACGGAAAGGAGAGCCAATAAGCGGCTTTACATAGTCCTCTGAATTACAGGTTCTTTCCACGGCTGTTATATATTTTATTAGTACCCCGGCGAGAGACAATCAGAATGAAACAAGCATTCTGATTGGCTCTCGCCAGGTCCATACCCGGCCGGGAATCTCTCCGTCGGGATTCCACTGCCTTTTTCCCCGGCGAGGGGCGTGGCAACCCCTCAGCCTATAGGGAGGCTCGAAGCGGGGCCTCCCCACGGCTGAGAGGCTGCCTTTGCCCCCTGCCGGGGACTCGGGTAAGTATTTTTTTTTTCTCCCTTCCCTCTCCTCCCAGCCGCGTGGAGACTCGGAGCGGGGCCATCCCGCTCCGAGTCTCTTTTTTTTTTTTTGTCCCCTCCCAACCCCACTTACCTTTTTCTTGATCCTTTTTTGGGAGCGGACGCGCTGGGAACACATGTGTTCCCAGCGCGTCCGCTCCTGATGACCGCTATGGAAAGGGAAAACAGACTTGTTTCCCTTTCCATGGCGGCGGCCATTTTCTTGGCCGTTTCTTTTTTTCTGTCCCGAAACGCTGCAGCGTTTCGGGACAGAAAAAAATTGCTTTTAGTACCCCGGTCACGCAAATATTGCTTAAATACAAAACGCAAGTACACGTTTTTGAATAAAAATAAAATAACCGAAAAAACTACTCTTAGAGCATGTGTACTGACATCAGGAAGCTTCGGGACAATCTGAAAGATACACCTTGAATTGAAATCATTAAATAATTATATTTTATTGAGTGTGATCCTAGCTTTCGGAAATAACTCAGTGCTATACTTCAGTAGGAGTTTTGCTCCTTGAAGAAGAGAGCATATTTTGTAAAGTGCATGAGGTTTTTAAGTCCGTGACATGAAGCTACTGTCTTTGAAATCGCCTAGTACTATAGGAAACCATCTTTCGAATGGCTATCGTGTCAGCTCGTACAATAAAGTGAGCTGCGGGTCCCCTTTGCTGCCAAGTCTTCAATAACTGTTTGTGACACAGGATTGTGCTCAGAATAGAGTATTATTTTTTTACCAAAAGTTATTTATGAACTTCGCTTGAATCAGGAAGTTTCTCCTTTGCTAAATTGTCATTGGTCCTTCTTCATAGGAAGTCACATAGATGTTTCTTGGGTCCACTAAGTCAGATGGCTACAGGATATCCTGTACTTACTTATTACATATGGATATCCCACTCTGCGCACAAAAGCACCCCAAACTTCATTATAATAAGGGCCATCTTGAGCACTTTTGGGGCCCTGGGCACGGACATCTTTGGGGCCTCCCTTCACCAAACCAAACGAATTAAGGGATCAAGAATAATGGTTGCGCCCCCCACCCCCACCCGTTGATATGCTGTCTCGCAGCATAATAAGCATATTTGCTCCCGTTAAGTCCCATGTTTACTCCCTTTAGTTCCCCTTAGCCTCTTTATTCTTGATCTAATCAGAATGATAAATAAGTAGCATTTGAATACCAACATTAGCAGTCTACGAATAGGTTACTGCTCTAGTGCATAAAGAATAATTGTTATCAATAACATCCAGGAAGGTATGCAGCCTGTAGTATTAATGCAGGACCGTATGTAAAAAGTGCATGTAACCCATAATAGACAGAGAACTCACATTAGCTGCCTCACAGAATGTAAAAGTGCTCATGCATGGATAGAGGAGACCAATTGAAAGAAAGGAGAAAGCTACACATACCGCAACATGGATAGTGGATGCACATTAGAAGCTACCAGGAAGGTGTTTTTATCCAGACAGACTGAGATAAGAAGTGGGATATGGTTTTTAAATAGTGTTGCCATTAGATATCAAAGGAACAAATGCATGTGGTGTGCAATTTAAATATGCTCACTATTAAAGTGGAAGCAACCATATAGCCAGTGAAACCAGGAATAAGTATTTTATGAAGATCATACCATGAGAAGGAACTCACTCTGAAGGACTGACAATTTTGAAAGGTTTAGGGACTGGCAATATACGATTACATGCGATGCCCAGGATCACACATTGGTTAAGGGCTGAAGGGGTGAATCTAGGATTTGTGCCAACACTGCTATTTCTGCATTTGAACACTTTCTTTTCCCGTTCTTACCATTAACTAAAACAATCTCATTTTATAAAATCGGACTTGGAATGTACACAAATAACATTAAAAAACATGAACATTTGTTAACAAAATATTATACAAGGGTTCTATGCAAAATGGGAATGGTTCTAGCTTCATTCTGTCCATCATCAGGGGAAGTATATAAGTACCAGCATACCAATCGATGTGATTTAACAAATGTAATCTGGGTTTGTCTTTTGTATTTTAAAGCTTTAAATACTTCCAAAACAATGGCTTGTGACATTTTCCTTAATAAACGTGCATAAAAACCTTTGACTTTTACCAAAAAGCTAACCGCTTTTTGTGTCAAACAAGCAGACCTTGAAATATGCTTGCATAAGGCTTGCAACATCTGGTCCGCTCTCTTCTGTCTACCACCCCTTACACTCAAATGGTCTGCATAAGAAGAAAGATCAAGTAATGGGCTAAACGATGCCACAAGCATGCAAGAAGGCAAACCTCACAGAAGACAGCACAGTAATGTAAGATATATTAGATGATTTGACCATGATCACTGTATCATCTGCTGGCAAAGCCAGGATACAAGCATGAACGCTTTTGTACCATAGTCTTGAATTTGGATACTTGTTCACCTCTTGGACTAACAGTTTATGCCATAGTTGGAGGCGATTGCCTAGGTTTTACAACACCTCATCTGAACAAACCAATGTCTAGACCTTCACCATACGGATGATATGTTAGTTTTTATAGCATTCCCAATCTGGTACAGGTACATTGCTGATACCAGCAGATGTTGTTCTGCAAAACCAAGTACATATGCCAGCCTTGCTGGAATATGATATTCAAATTTTGCATATGAACACATATCTCTGCAATGGGTGCTTCACACACTGAGCTAACTTCTGAACCATTGTCACACACAATTTTTTTTATTTGATTTATATTTCAGGTGAACCTGTAATTTTATCAAAGGAAGTCTTGAGAATTTGTTTTTGAATAGTTTTTCTTTTCAGGTTCTTCTAAAAAGGTTTTCCAAGGTCTTTCTAAAAAGGCTTTCCACAGATCAAAAACTAGGTGAGTAGTGCGGGATGCGACGGCCACAAAAGAGGTTGTCGCGCGATTTGTCCAATAAGCTCGCTGCATGAAAGTTGCCTCATTTAAAGGGTGGTCTCATTGATCTGTGTGAAAGCCAGTTCGACAAGGGTCGCCATGGCCACCGTCCACCGTGTCGATTCTCCGGAGATTAATCTTTTCCACATATCGTCTTCCTGGGCCAACAGGGGGTTCATAATCGGTGGTAGCAGATAAATGATTCTGTTTTTTTTGGTGCAGGGACACGTTAGCACCAGGTGCCTGAGCGTTTCCACACTCTCCGTGTGTTTACATAGTCGGCAGGTTTGATTTTCCGCCATGCCTCGAATGGCGAGTATTTCTTTTGTCTGCAG
This sequence comes from Ambystoma mexicanum, assembly GCF_040938575.1. NCBI lineage: Eukaryota > Metazoa > Chordata > Amphibia > Caudata > Ambystomatidae > Ambystoma > Ambystoma mexicanum. Next base: position 471,014,360 of record NC_090932.1, on the reverse strand, counting down.
TATGTTGAGTCTCGCTTTCATGAACAGCAGTCTTTTTTTCTTTTCTGGAAAATTGCTGACATACTTGATTGGCACTTTCAGTTTGTTGAACGTGGGTGGAAGGTGTTGTAATAGTTTGTTGTCAGCTGCTGCCTGCAACGTTATGATCCAGTCCCTTTCTTCGAGTTTGCGTTTGATTTTATCCGGATTTTCTTTTAGATCTGTTTCTGTACATGATATATCCGATAGACTTTCTTCTCTGATTTTGGCCCATTTTTTGAAGGCGGCGCAGTTACCGTACTCTAGTTCTTCTTTGATCGAAGCGTATATTGGCAGGTAGTCGGCTAAGATGATTTTTCTGAATAGTCTCATTGCACTGAACTCAGCTATCGATGTCAATGATAGCAGTCCCAGCTCTCTTCTGATAGCCGCAATTGCCGTTGATTTTGGTAGCCATAAAGCAGCTTTCCAGACCATACCTTCTATTCTGTTCCATATCGTCTGAGGCATGCTAAGTGAGGCCTCTGTTACAAAGATTAGCGTCGGCACAACTTTCGATTTGTAAAAATGTATTGCTGGGCTTAGCGAAAATTTGCCAAATTTCCTATCCAGTGTTCTCATTTGCGCTGCCAGTCTCTTCGCTTTGTCCCAGATTGCTGCTTGCATTGCCTGATCAGTTTTTGAGTTGTCTCGTTCGAACCCTAGATATCTGATCTCTTTGACTTTTTCAATTTTGATGTCATCTAAGTGCTATGACTCTGCTCTTGTTGGTTTTTTTGATTTTTTTCTCAAGTGTCATGATTTTTGTTTTATTTTTGTTAATCTCTAGATGATTTGTTGCAATGTATTCTGTAAGATTTGTTAGTTTCCTTTGCAGTCCCACTTTGGTCTGGTCGATCAAAATTACGTCATCAGCGTATAGTAGGCGGGGGATGGTGGTTTTCCCTATTTTTGGCGGAAATGTTCTGATCTTTTCTTCAGCATATTGCAGGTCACCAAGAAAGGCGATAAAGAGCGCCAGCACAAACGGGCAACCCTGTTTTACTCCTCTTTTTACCTGGATTTCCTCCGATAAGGTGCCCTCTTGATTAAGCTTCACTCTTACAGTTGTGTGCGAGTGTAGTGCGATTAGAGGGTCGAGCACTGATTTGGGACAATCCCAGGTTTCCAATTTTTTCCATAACAGGTTTCTATCTATTTTGTCAAAGGCTTTTGACAGGTCAACAAACGCCAGATAGATCTTGGGTGCTCCTTCTTTTACTTTGGCTTTTAAGATGTTATTATCAAGGTGTTAATAGCTGTTGATCCATTTTTTTGGAAGCCGGTTTGCAGAGTGTCTTTACACTTTGCTGATTTTTCCCAAATCCTCCACTGGTCCAGAATGATCGAAGAGAAGATCTTTCCCATAATGTCTAGTAATGCAATTGGTCTATAGTTTACTGGGTCTTCCCGACAACCCTTCTTATGAATCGGGACGATAACAGCTTTTAGCCAGGACTCTGGGATTTGTTGCGTTCTTTCGTATTCCTCGAAGATCCTTCCAATCAGTTCTGCCCATTCTTTTGGACATTGCTTGAGGGTGGTGTTTGTTAATCCATCTGGACCTGGAGCTCTAGAGGATTTCAATTTTCTGATTTTTAATTCGATAACTTACGGGTTCGAGGTGGATACCCAGGTCGTGATTGCAGTTGTTTTAGTCTGTTCTACTGATTCCTTGGGCTCTTCAAACTCCCTTGTTAGGTACTCGATCCATTTCGCTTCTGGGACAGCATTTATCGGAGCGGAGTTCGATGTAAGGCTGCTTTTTTTGATTAATGACCAGAAGTTGCTAGATTTGTTTGTTGCCAGTGCTCTCAACATTTCTTCAGTGTCTAGTTGGTATTGCGCTGCTCTAGTTTCTTTCCGCCAATTTACTTATCTTTTTACTTCAGTTTTCCACTCCCGCCAGTCTTGTTCTTTTTTTGAGTTTTTTCTTTGTTCTACCAGCTTTGTTATATGCGTGGGCAGTGTGTGGTTGGGGCGTCCTTCTGCCTCCTGCCGGTTTCTTGTATGGCAGTAGCAGAGCAAGATAATTTGGTCTCTCTTTATTCTTGCTTAGTTGGTTAGCTGATGTTTTTTCCTCCCAGACCGATTTTATTTGTTTGAGGTTTGCTTCCGTTAGACATAGCTGTGTTTGCTGGGCGTTCGTTCCCACCGTGGCCGTGTAGACCGGTTTCCTTGGTTTCCACCCATGCCAAGTGCATGTGAGTAGGTTGTGGTCGCTATTAGTCGTTTTTATGACTTCAAATCTTGTTATGTTTGTTCCTATGGCCGCGGAGATGAAGATGTAATCTAACGTCGCTTTAGAGGCACCTCGTTCCCAAGTTGGAATGTTCAATTGGCTGGGGAATAGGGCAGCTGTATTTTGTAGGTTTCTCGCGCTGATTATTTCCATCCAGGCTTTCCCACATTCCAAAGCTGCGTCTGTCCACGTTCCCTGATTTTCTTTGTTACATTTTGCGTTGAGGTCCCCACATACCATTATCTCTATTTCATCAAACTCTTCATATAGTTGATCGATGGTCGAACTCATCATTGAGCAGAACTCTTTTACGGTTGTTCGTTGGGGATTCCAGTAGCAATTTATAATTGCCAAGATGTTGCGTTTTATCCTCTTGGCGTTCTGGGTGGATGGGGACCATGTGGTAAGGGTCACTAACATTTCATGTGATTGTCTCCATTTCTTCGGCGCTTCGAGACCCACGCCGTTTTTTATCGCCCTTAGCAGCCCAGATGATGGTCTTCCTAGGGGTCCCCTCGTTGCTGCTGCGATTTCCAAGCAGAATCCGTCCAAGGTGGGTTTCTCAAGCAGCCATGTCTCTTGTAGACATAGAATGTTGAAAAAACCCAAGTTCACATCTCCCGGCGTAGTTGAGTGATTGTGTCCTCTGGTATTCCAGGATCCGAGGATGAAAAGATCCTTGTCGGGCCGTTTCTCGATGGTCGATGTTGTTCCCACTATTTCGAGGCCCGGCCCTGCTCGCTGCTATTTCATAGTTTTCTTAGACCAGGTAGATGTAAACCAGTCCCACGGGCCTCTTGAAGGTCTGAAGTTCCGTGTTTTTTGGGGGCTCTTCTGGTCATTCACTTTTGCGATGGAATGTCTAGTTGGCTGAGGTGTTCGATTTTCTTTTCCACTCCTTCAGTTTGGTCTAATTTCATGTTGATGACGATTGTCGTCCACGTTACTTCTTTTGCGCGAGTTTGGGTCTGCGTGGTTCAAAGCCCCTCTCTGGTCTCGTGAATCGTCTCTATGGTATTGTTTGATGTCTTCATGCGCATTTTCTTTATCCTTCGTCTTGTTCCATCGGTTGTGCGCGTATAGATCTTCTGTTTTTGAGTGGTAGTGCGCTTTGTAATTTTTGAGTTTTGTTATTTTCCAGTCTTGCTCCTCTCGTTTGGTCTTTGTCATTTCAGTCAGCTGGAGTCCCATTGATGCCATTTCCTCAAAAACTGCTTTGTCCATGTGGATGATGCTCTCAGCCTTTACATGTAAATAGGCTTTCGCCGTCCTGCCCTTGTGATAAGGCTCTACCAACTCGATATCTCTTGACCTCACGTCCCTAAGGGTTTTTGATTTTTTCATGATCTGAAGGATGGTTGGTCGGTTTAAAGTTAAGTACTCCTTTGTGATAACTTGTTGTTCGAGTTTAAATAAGTGGGTGTGACTCTTGTTTGTCATTTCCATTTGCCTCTTTTCTCCCACGGGAGATTGGAGTCTCGGATTACTTCTATCTCTCGCACTCTCTTTCCGTCTCAATGGTATGTTTGCTTTCAAATACGTGCCGGTGGACATGATTGCGTCGCCTTTCTTTCCGGATTTGTCCTTTTGTTTCGTTTCTTCCCATTTAGCCTTTTCCTCACTCGAGGCTCCTTTTTCTTCACTAATGTTTTCTACTTCCCTCGTTTTTTTGGCTGTTACGTTGGAAGTTACGTCTTGTTTTCTGTTATCCGGGTCAGTAGATTCTCGGTGCTGTGATACATTCATTAATGGTGAGTCTGTCATAAATTCTTCCACTGTTCGTGGAGATCTTTGGGCGGTGTTCTTTGGGGAGCAGGGATCATCCAGGATTACGATCTCATCTGTTTTCCCCTCTCCTTTTTTTAGAGTTATGACCGATTGTCCTGGTAGTAGTTTAGTGACTCCAAGGAGTTTGCCGGATGTGCTCGCTCTTATTTCTTTTTTTTTGTTTATACAGAGGTTTGTCTGGATCTTTTCTGTTCTGTTTTCCGGGCCTTTTATCCCACTGAGCACTTTCTGGATTCGGGCTTCCGGGCCTGTTGTTCCACTGTGCAGCTTCTGTGTTTGGAGTTCTAGAGGATTTCCCAGGTTTGAACCCTGAGGTGGTGTAGGGTTTCTAGTTTGTTGTTCTAGACATTCAATTTTTCGCTCAAGCGCCTCGATTTTTCTTTCCCAGTTTATTTCCTGGATATTTTTCTGTGTTTCTATGGCCGTTTATATAGCTTTGTACATGGGCCATTTTTGCGCTCATATTTCCGAGGATTGCTGTATTGTCCTGTATTTCATTTTTTATTGCTTCAAATAGTTTGCAGAAAGGCACTAATACAATTGACATTGCCGACATGATTGCTATCATGTCCGGTTTCTGGTTTGAGGTGTCTTTGTGAATGGCCGCGGCAATATCGCTTAGCCGGCGATTTTTAGGAGAGATTTGGGTTTTCTCAGCTCTTTTTGACATACCTGTATTGTGTGGGCCCCGGTGTTCTGTTTGTGAAGTAGGGTCCTGGCTTGTTGACGTTCTCCCCGCCTGTTGCTTCCGAGGTGTCCGTTGGAGTTCCCAGTTCCTTGTGGATGGTAAGGCCGCTGTTTGTAGTTCCGTGACCAAGTGCGGCTTCGTCCATACAGGCCGTTGGTCACTGTCATCTGTTAGGTCCACGGGTCTTTGGGTTACCGCCCAGGACAGGCTTGCTATATGATCTTCTACGGTGGCGTTTGGCCTTTCGTCCTTGTTTGTTATTGGAGTTTTTTGCTTCTTTTTGGGCTCTGAGTTTGAAGTTTCAGTGTCCGACGAGATCTTGGGATTGGAGGATTCCATTTGTCTTTCCCGAGGCTGATCCTCTTCCCCGCTCTCGGACTGGGCTTTGGTTTCTCTTTCATTGCTATTTTCTGTGCATGCTGCAACGTTTGGGTTTTTCCCCATCTGTGTGGCGATTTTGGTTTGGGTATCGTCTGTTTTTCTTAGTTTTGATCCTGGCATGATTTATTTCGCTATTTCGAGCATCTCTGCATCTGATACCTCTGAGACCACTGTTAGTTTGCGTTTGTACTGTTGGGTAAAGAATGTTTTTAGGGGGCAGGATAGTAGCGGTGCCGGAAGTTTTGATGGTCTTTTTCTTTTAGACAACTTTCCTTCTTCTCTACTTTTTGTGTTCAAGTCTTTTGTACCCCTTTTTTTTTCTTGAGTTGAGGGTGCTTTCCGAGGTGTTTGGTTTCTTTTAGATTTGAGTTTTTTTCTTTTTTTGTTGATTTACACAGGTTTTTGCACTCTCGTCCTCTGTTTCCTTGGTTGAGTCCTCCTGGTCGCTTACTCTGTGTGCGTCCCCCTCGTTTGTTATCTTCTTCAAAGACTTTGTCACTATCTCTGTCTGAGGACGATTCACCGGAACTGATTTCAACTGGTTCCTTGTGTTCCTTTACCTGATTTTTGTACACAACTGTTGTTTTTCTCTGGTCTGTGTCTTTGCTCTTATGGTCTGAGTGGATCATTGCCTTGATGTTCAGCGTTTTCTTACGGCAGTCCATATTTTTTGCTGTTCCCACGGGGGAAAGCAATGTCTTTTTTGTTCCTTTCTCCACGTTATTTTGGATCTGCACATTTGCATCCACTGGGGCTTGGCTGCCGGGGGGGTTGAAGCATTTCTCACAGTGGGTGTTACATGTAAGGGGAGTCCACCCGCTGGCTGCTACATCGATGTTGTTGTGGATCAGGTTACCCACTGGCACCTCCAAACACGGGGTCTTCCAGATGTCGTCCACCTCCTCACTCCGCCCTTCTCCGCCCGCCCCACAGCAGGAGCCCTGCGAAGGAGGTGACACCGGTTGTCCTCCGACAACCCTGACGCAACCACCACTCGTCTCTAGGACAGTTGCTAGGGCCCCCGCTGCGTCGCGGACGATTGGGACGGCAACTGGGTCAGGTATTATCTTTTTCTCTCTCCCGCCCAGCCCGGCGTGGCAGGGGCTCTCTACTTCTTCCACCTCGGTCTCCGTCTCTGTCTCCACCGGCTGGTTTCCTCGCACTCTGCACTCTGCGGGTGCTGCGTCGGCGGGGGCGGACCTGACGGGAGAACTCGGACTCATAGTTTCAGGCGCGTTTGCGCTCGCTGGCGTCGAGACCGCAGCCCACAAAGCTGGTAAGCTTGTTTGTACTTGCCTCTGATGCGTTTTCATTATAAGCTTACCTCTTGGGGATCTTGCTTTTTCCGCGTCGGCCTCCGGTTCTCTCATTTTCTGTGTTGGTTTAGACATTGATTCTCCGCGTTCCTCCGACTCCCGGTAGGTCGTCTTGGCCTTTCCTACTGGGGGTGTGGGAGGACGCACTTCAGGCTCCATCGCGCTTTTACTCCGCGTCTGCAGCGGACTGCTGCAGACTGCTCTCACCTCGGCTCGCAGCTCCGCTCACCGGTATGCGGTGTACTGGGCTAATTTACCACTTCCTGGCACAACGATGTGGTCGGACTAGAGGACTGCTGCAGACTGTTCTCACCTCGGCTCGCTCAATTTATCAATATGCATTTCACTATTGCACATGATCAACATAATTCCCACAGGAAGGAAAGAATGCTACAGAGTTGTGTTAAAGGTATTTGTACCGTGCACCGTCACCAACGGAATTGGTCTCCAGGCGCTCTGGCGGATCTGTAAACGATAAGGTGGGATGGGTTAGTAAGGTGAAGAGGAAGTAGGATAGTGAGAGGAGTGGTGTTCTGTTGGCAGCTTCAACTCGGTATACACTGGGTGCTGAGCTTTGGTGCGGGTATTGGATCGGTGTCATTCCGCTTATGCTGTTGCTCCAGCTTATGTGTTGTTGCAGTGTTGTGAAGTGTGTGCGGCTTGTGGTGCGAGAGATGGTTGTGTGAGTTTTTGAGTGAGATAAGTATGCAGAGTTTGAGGTTATATTGGTTAGTGGGTTACCTGCTGACATTCACAGTTTTGTCTAAGTGTGGCACTTGTTGGCCTTCACAATCCTATCTGGAAGCGGTGCAGGCCAATGTTCAGAATTCTATCTAGGTGTGGGCATGCTAACATTCACAATCTTATCTAGATGCGGCGCAGGCTGGTGTTCATAGTTCTAAGTGTGGCACATGCTAACATTCAAGTTTCATCTAGGCGCGGGCATGCTATACTTCAATCAAAATCCTATCTAGATGCGACGCAGGCTAATGGTCACAATTCTATCTAAGTGTGTACATGCTAATATTTACAATTCTATCTAAGTGTGGATATGCTAGTATTTGTTTACAATTCTATCTAAGTGTGGACATGCCAACATTCACAATTCCATCTAGATGCGACACAGGCTAATGTCCACAATTCCATCTAGATGCGACGCAGGCTAATGTTCACAATTCCATCTAGATGCGACGCAGGCTAATGTTCACAATTCTATCTAAGTGTGGACATGCAAATATTTACAACTCTATCTAAGTGCGGGCATGCTAACATTCAAAGTCCTACCTAGATACGACGCAGGCTAATGTTCACAAATCTATCTAAGTGTGGACATGCCAACATTCACAATTCCATCTAGATGCGACGCAGGCTAATGTTCACAATTCCATCTAGATGCGACACAGGCTAATGTTCACAATTCTATCTAAGTGTGGACATGCCAATATTCACAATTCCATCTCGATGCGACGCAGGCTAATGTTCACAATTCTATCTAAGTGTGGACATGCCAATATTCACAATTCCATCTCGATGCGACGCAGGCTAATGTTCACAATTCTATCTAAGTGTGGACATGCTAATATTATGGCACTCTGTTATTGGGAGGTAAGATAGAGTGGCAGTGGTTTTCTGGAGTAGAGTTATTGCTCTACTCCCCACCCATGCCACACTCACAGTTTTTGTTGTTGTCTGTTAGCTGCTGGCTTCCTTGGCGTCCCCTGCGGACACCTGCGACACATCTTGGAGCCGCCAATGTCGGAGCCGCCCTTGGCCTTGGGGCCCTTAGCCACAGGGGCTGCCGGGCAGAGGGCTGCCCTGGAAAGGTTCATGATATGTGGCCAGGAGACCAATCAGGCTGTCGGGGAGAGGGTTGGGAGGCGGGATTGGGCTGGAGCAGGAGGGGGGATGGAGGAAGGGGACTGGAGCACCGAGCGCGCTGGAATGCTATTTCAAAACACTTTTACGGTGTTTGAAATGGTAGTGGGGGCATCTGGGGGCAAACTCACTGTGGCCAGCCTCATGTAGGGTGATGGTGGTGGCACCATACAGGCAGCCAATCAAGGGAGGGGGAGGGCTGGGAGGCGGGAGTTAGCACGGGAGGAAGCCGGGGATGCAAGCCAGCACGCGGGGGCATGGGGACACCTAAAAACAAGGCCCAAGATGTTACAGAGGCTGGAGGCTTCAGGGCACTCACCTGCTCACCGGGGGATGCCGGATGTTAAATGGCACGATCCCCCGGTGAAGCGAGCATGGACACAAATGCCTGAAACAGGCAGCCAATCACGGGAGGGGGAGGGCTGGGAGGCGGGATTTAGCACGGGAGGAAGCCGGGGGTGCAAGCCAGCACACGGGGGCATGAGGACACCTAAAAACAAGGCCCAAGATGTTAGAGGCCGGGGGCTTCAGGGCCATAAGGAACACACAAACTACTTATACCACAGTGAACACAGAAAGCAATCCATGATGAATTGATCAAGGCCGAATAAAGGCAATGGGTTTAAGGACTCAGCAGCACCCTATAAAATATCCTGATGTGTGCTATTTAAGACTGGTGAACAATGTAATCTTACTTCTTCAGATCAGGCAGCCTTTTTGGGGCCCCCTCTAAGGTGGGGGCCCTGGGCAAGTACCCCTTTTGCCCTTCCATAAAGACGTCTCTGATTATGATGCTGTATTCCACCCGCTAACATGGAGAGCCACACTCTTCATGGTATTCTTTCACAAACAGGTATGCACCCATGCACACTCAGTCTATGCCAAGGAAACTTGAATAGCGTTGTGGACGAAATATTGTAAACACACTTAACTGGGCTATATCCCACGTTTTTTGAAAGTACTGTGGGGCTCCTTTGCGAGTTTTCTATAAATTGACTCCTGGGACTCTTTACATGTACACTTTTACATACAGGGTCCCTGCACCAAACTTTCCTGATTTGCATGAGCAGCGTTAAAAAGGGCAGTGGAAAAAGCCAGAATACATGCTTGGACACCGCCCTTTTGCACCCCGCTGTGCAAACTGAGTAAATGCAGCCTGCAATGTACGCAAGGCTCGGAGTGTGTGTATTGGATTCCTATGGGGTCGGCCGGCTTTTTGCTGGTGAAAAAAGCCGGCAGACTCTATAGGAATCCCAAGCATTTGTGCTGGCGCAAATGCTGGAGTATTTGTATGACAGGGTGGAAGGGGGTGGCGGAAATGTAAGCTATGTACGCTCCTCCTCTCTGCCATACAAACACATGTAAATGAACCGTAAACAAAATGCGTAACAGACTTTCGCAAAGCTTTTACGCATTTTGTTTATGGTATGTAAATCTCAAAATGATATCCTACGTGTCGGATATTAGAGTCCGAGCTGAATGTCAATTCATTCAGGCTATGCTGGTCAATGTTTTGGACGGTGTACCATTCACAGAGTATTGCATTTCCTCCGCCAAGCCCTAACCTAGGAATCTTCCCATGCATAGGATTGGAGAGCTTGATACTGAAATATAACTAAAAGTTGCGAAGCTTAGAAAATCGTGTATTCTTAGTCCTTCAGTCGCGTGAAAAAACTTCAGACTTTTCAACTTTTGGGCACCTTTATAGTGTGTGGGTGCAGACAGAGAAAGGAGAAGAGCAGTGCAAGGGATCTAGTGGGGGCAGGTAGAGGGCAAGCACGAAGTAGGCGGAGGCAGACATTACACCCACTTCCCTCTTCCTCGTCCTAGTACTTACTCTATGAAGGACATCTACCTTCCCCAACATCAATTCACCAAACTCCATTCCATTTTGTAGCTTTTACCTCTCCCTCCTATAAAGAAGGCTACTTATCGCCACTCAACCAGTAGTTTTTTTCTGCACAAAGCGAAGGTTTACCGGTAGACCTGCTGGGTTTGTCTTTTAGAGGTGCCTTACTGGTTGGGCCGGGGGCATGAAAAAGGCAGGATCTTCTATCCCCAATTAGGAATTGTGGTGGAAATGGGCATCAGGGAATGGATCCGGGTAAGCAGGTACCCTTAGCCATCCGAGCTGGGCAGACAAGCCAGGGATTGAGGACATTGGGCTTCTTTCACAAGCATGGCATCAGTGTGGGTACGGCTGGGACTCCTGCTCGACAGTCTTCCTTCCTCCAAAGGAGACACATGTGTGCCAGGTCAGTTTTGTGGCAGGACTTCCCCATGGGAATTAGAGCAAAGAAGGCACGGGTAGGGTGTGGGTGAGCTGGTTCTGGAGCATGGCCACCATGCATGCCCCGGGACCCAGCGCATTTTGGAGTCAGCACCGGCAGGCCAGACATATTCCATAATGTAGAGGGAGGATGCTATGTAGAATCCTCACCCGACCCTACTATCGAGATTTTGGTTGATCCAAATTTGCTCCTACCACCCTCCTACCCTGAATGTATTGGCAGAACGAGGTGGGGATGGCAGTGTAAAAGATTGAAAGGAGTATACAGGAATGTCTGGGGAGGCTTGGTCTTCTCCAGAGCTAGGATTCTCAGACTTCAGGAATTATTTAAAGTGCCAGTCAACATACTTTGTGCTGTTTTCCTCTTCCATGGGTCCATTACACATCTTAAGCATGGGCAAAACCAGGGAGAAGTCTAATCGTATTGGGATTCCTCTGAATGGTAAGACAGGAGGCGGTCTGAAAAACAGGAAGGTCGTCACCTCATTCTCCTTCCCCTCTTCATCATCTGAGTCAGATGAACCATCCAGGCTCATTAGGAAACTTCTGGACCACAAGGCAGTGTCAAAGGTGCTTGCATATTTTGTGGCTTGCACGAAGTTTCCACGTTATGTGGCGATTCTATGGTTCAACAACTCGAGGAGGAAATCAAAGCAGGCCTGCCTAATATTCCCGCAATTTAAAAGAAGCTGTTGAAAGAATGAGGAGACACTGAAAAGATTTCTGTTCCTGATTTCATGAACAGGTTGTACCCACTGGAACCTGATGAGGGGCTTCCTGTTTCTATATAGTTAGACTCCTTATTATCAAGCCTGTCAGGCTTTCAGTGTCCTCGGAAGAAGCTGCTGTAAGGGACACAACAACCTGCAAGGGGGATGCAATGCATAAGAATAATTTCATCAGCAACCATCTGACCATGAGATTTTGCATCAATGCATCCTACAAAGTGAAATCACTCCTCAAAGATTTCAGGCATTTGTATGATCCTATGGAGATGGGAGGAGACTGCTCCGGGTGGCTTGAAGCAATGCACCTTCAAGCAGACTTTTGTCAGATTAGGCATTTGATGGTGAAGCAGCAGCAGCCATCACCATGGGAGCCTCAGTTTCAGCAAAGTGGAAGGTGCAGGACTGGAATTGGGATAGGAACAGAGCTCAGAGATTGGTGGCCTTGCATCTACCTTTTCTGAGGGCTAAGATTTTCGGGCATGATCTGGAAGACCGAGTGGATAAAGTCCACTAACAGGACAAGCATGCAAATATCCTCAGATGCAAGCAAAGTCCCATGTCCAGAAGTCCTGGCCAGACCACAAATTCAGGACCCACTAACATACCTAGAGTCGTCAAGGTTTCCCTGTCTGGAGATGTACCAAGATGAGCTTGACTTCTTCAAATCCTCAGCAGTCCTGACTGGAGCTCCTCAGCATTGACTCAGTTACGCCAGCAATGGGTAGCAGAGTCACAGATGCCTGGGCTCTGTTGCTCATCCGAGATGGCTGCCAGATAGAATTTTCTGAGACCCACCAGATCACCCCTACTCCTGATGATATGGCAAAACACTTTGCTCTGTTGGAGGATCTAAAGTGCTGCTCATATCCAAAGAGGACTGGCTCATTTCCAGGAACATGATCGATGCCTCTGTACAAATCCTGATACATCCGGCATATCATTGCTGCCTTTGCGTTTCTCTAGGTCCAGAACATTTCCAGTTTTTGGGTCTTTCCTTTGACCTAAGATCGGCTCCTTATGTCTTCACCAAGACCTTGGCCCCCTTGACCGATCTTCTACACAAGGCTGTGGTATGACTCTGTACCTGGATGACTATTTGATTCATGGGTCCTCCAAGCTCTCAGTGATGGCATCAATCGCACGCAGCAGCAGCATGCTCTAATTGCATGGACTCCACCTGGATCTGAAAGAGAGGTTGCAGTTCGTATGTGCTGTGTTCTGCACTGGTGAGGGATTGGTTTATCGTCTGGGAGACAGGGCTGCCTACCTCAGGACAGGGATTTCAAATTTCAGCTCTCAGACGTCTCAGCCAGGACCTTCCTGAGAGTCCTGGGTTTTATGGCAGCCGTGGTGTTAATCACCCCATGCACTTGTCTCCATCATTGCTGTTTGATGTCACATCTCCACAACATGTGGCAACCATGCACCCAGGATTTTGGGATATGGATTCCAAACTCAGATGATCTTAGGTCTTTGCTCCAGTGGTGGTTGATCCTGGAAGCCTTATGAGGGGTTTCTACCTGGACCCTCCCCACCCAGTAATCCTAAGAATGGATGCCAATAGAACAGGGTAAGGAGCCTTCACGAGTCTAGATCATGTCAAGGATGTTGGCTACCAATGAAGAAGAGAATATCCTCTAACTGTAAGGAGCTGGAGGCCCTCTTCCGAGCTATTTTCTGTTTTCCAGAAGGATGTCCAATGTCGGGCAGACCTGGTCCGCACAGATAATTCCTTAGCCGTGACCTATGTGAACAGGCAGGAGGACACAAGATCCCAGCTCCTAGAGGCTATTGCTTGGAAGTTGGATCTCTGGGGGGAAGCCAATCACTAATCTCTCAAGGCAGCATGCCTGAGGCGTGTGCACAATAGGCTGTTGGATTCTTTGGGACATACATTTGCATTTTTATTGAAATGGAGACGTCATGTTATGTTATGTTATTGTGCATTTGCATATCGCCTTATATGCCATTGAATTGATGTCAAAGCGATGTGGGTTGAACGCCCTAGGGGACCGTAGTCCAGGTCAGTGGAGAGAGTATGGTAGTAAATAGTGTTTGGGTGCACCCAGTAAGTGTGCAGCCAGTGCGGTTTACGTGGTGTGTATTTGCTTTCTAATGCTAGGCGTGGTGCAGTGATTGTGTGAGAACAGTGGAATGTGTGCAGCAAGGCTGTTGAGCCTCAGAGTCTGCATTCTGGCAGTGGTGGAGCTTGTGTATGAGATTGTGTGCAGCTTGGTCGAGGGTTATAGCTGCATTTTATTGTTTGTTGGTTAAGAGGAGAAAGTGAGCATATCAGTATGTGTGAATGTCTGTACGTATTGTTGGGAGACCTCTACTTCTGCTTTCCTTCCAGTGCCTGCTGAGCTGACTGTATCTATTCTAGAGGTTTGGATCATTGGTTGTCCAAGAGAAATTTTCGGTCTAGTGTGGAGTTTGTTCTTATTACCAGGCTTGGGGATGTCTTTCCCTTCTTGGCAGTGTTATCAATGTTTAGTTGGCCTATTCTTAATCTTTATTGGATTAAGTGAATCGCAGGTCTATGGTAATCCTTGTGTCTCGTTGATTCTGTCATTGTCAGTCCATTTCTGAGGCTGGCTTATAAATGCTAATAGGTCCAATCTGTAGGAAGAATATCCGTTTTCACTGCAGATCTTTTACTTCCTGTGTCCAAATGGGCTGAGACTGTCTTTCCCTGAATTACAACTGGGATTCTATAATTATTTTGTCTCCCCTGTACAAAACATCACATCAGTTTTTTCATTAGACAGGACTTTGGTAGAATGGTAAGAGATGGTACTTTGGCTAGGAAACTCACATTTTTCTTCCTCCCTTCTTTTTAAAATGGATGGAATTTGCAAATCACGTTGATACATGGGATGTTCAAAACTCCAACATCTAAAACATCCCAAACACCTAGAAGAATTATTTTCTGAAAAATCTAAATCTCTAAAAATATGAGGTGTTCAGATTTCTTTGAACTTCTGTCTCATTTTCTTGAGTATGTTCATGAGGGCTACATTTATATTTTGTCTGTGATTATCATTCTCATCTGAACTCCATGAAGATTTTATCAGCTCACATTTTGGTATTCTGCTGTTGGAGTGAAATAATTGTGTAGGTGTATTTAATTCAGGCTCAAAACAAGTCATCATGTTATATGATTCTTCTCCCTTATTAGCACTAAGGGCCAGATTCTTGGAATGTATTGCATGGTTCAAATTGACAGTGCAAAGTCACTTTTCAGCAGTGTAAAGTCACTTTGAACCGTGCAAAAAATTCCATGAATCAGACCCACAATTCGCTTTTAGCCTCATTCACCAAACAAGAAGGAAACATTTTTCTAAATGTACTGTCAAAAATATGATTTTGAGGATTGTTCTTATTCCAACTTGTTACTTAGTGACCTGGACCAAATGCCTTTTCAAGATAAAGGTGCACTTTCAAGCAGAACTCCCTGTTGCCCCTCTTTTGCTCTCAGACCAAGGAGGAGTCATGGGGGAATTGTTGTCTGGCCCCTTTAGCAGGTACATTTGTCTTTCTGCCTTTCCTCCAGTCACTCTGATCCTGGAGATGAGCCAGTAGATCCACTACAGGAGGGCCAAAGTTATCTTGATCACTCCTTGGTCCACCCGGAGGATCTGGATCCCCATCTGAGAGCAATGCTGGTGGAACCCTCCTCCTGTCCTCTCACTGTAGGGCTTCTCTCACTGTAGGGCTCCCAGCTGATCAACAGTTGTCTCTGGACAGTCTGGCACTTTAAAGGTGAGGGACATACATGACAGGAGCTTTAGGGGGTGGCCTACTTGTCTACACGTGAGGGATTGACCCTTCCCGCCTATGAACATCACTGAAGCTCGTTGGTCTTGGTGCAGGGCTCTTGAGATTCTTCTGCTGGATTCTGGGTGTCAGGAATTCGACCACTTCATTCTGTATGCATTTTAATTGGGCCTGTCCCCTTCTTCCCTTTGGGCCTCATAGGGAGCGATTAGGGCCTTCCACCAACCTTGGGGTGGTGTGGGTTAAGCAAGAGCCATCATGGCCAGGATGTTGAAAACCTTTTCTCTGTGTTCCCAAGGATTAGATACCATTCTCCTTCTTGGGCCCTAAAGTGTTGAGGGCTCTTAAGGCCCCCATTTCTTCCCTTGGAAACCATTTACCTAAAATGTCTTATTTGGAAGACAGCCGTTTTAGTGGCCATCTTGTTGGCCAGACGGCTGCATGAGTTTGGGCTCTCCTTGGCTCTCCTCCTTATTTGGTAGTGTTTCCAATTATGCTCCATTGTGACCAGACCTTCAGACCGCAGGTGTTCTCATCTTTTCAAATATCACAAGAGATTATCATCCCTTTGTATCTGGAAGACCTTTCTCCTAGTGGAGCTGCCACATTGGCCCATTTAGATGTTGGGGGCATTCTCAGAGATACCTGAATATAATTGCAATCTTTTGGAGATCAAATAGTATGTTTGTCCTCTTTGGGGCTTGAGGTAGAGGAAGAAAGGCCTCCTCAATACGCAGCAAACATTGGTTATGGGGCACAGTCTCCCTGGCTTATTCCCTGGAGGGTCGTCCTCCTCCTCTGGGAGTTGAAGGCTGCCCCACTAGGTGAATGGTGACCTCTGGTGTGCAGGCAAAAGGGTCCTCTATCTTGGACTTCTGTCAGGTGGCCACTTGAAATTCCCCATTGTCTTTTGCTCTTCATTGTCAGCTCCCTAGAGGGGGGCTCAGGCTCCTGCGGGGAACGCGCAGAAACAGTAGGCCAACACAGAGGAAAAGTCTGGCTTCAACTCCTTTATTCACACCAATCCCCTTTTCCCCCAGGACTTCCTGTCCCACTACATAATATCCAACCCGACTAGCCCTATCTATGCCTTACACAATGAGGCTAACAGCACATCGTGATAATTATAACAGGTTGCACCTGTCTAGTCAAAGGGGAGGGAAGTTTGTCCTTGCTGTCTTGAGAGCTGTGTCTGTTTAATGCTTCTTCAAGTTCTATTAATTTTCCCTGCATGTTCTGCAAGTTTGCTTGTTTCTTGTGTTAGAACCGACTCTCGCTTAGGTATGCTTCAAAGAGTAAGTACTGGAATGAGGAAAAGGAAGAACGGGTAATGTCCCATTTACTTACTGGTAATAGTCATTGTGGAGGTAAGTGGCCTCCTTTATGGAATAGAAGGGTGAACGCAAAAGATGGAATGGATTATGGTGAATACCTGGAAAGGCAGATAGAACTCATAGAGCAAGTACTACGAGCAATAGCTGGACTAGGTGTGATGAAGATCACTGGAAAGTGTTCTTAATCGTCTACCTTCCATATATCATGCAGCGCTGGAAGCCGTTACAAGTGGATTGACAGAATGTCATCCTGGAGGCTTAATACACGATGATGGTATTTCTATCTCGTCGTGAGTGCTGTCTGTTCAGGAATTGTACCCACTGACCAGGAACACATTAGTTTAAAACAGGTTTTATCTACATTTTGTAAAACAAGAGTGAATGTGAATTGTAAACGTTGGATTTAGATGCACGAGCCCCATTGTCAACTGTGATGAAGGTCACTTGTAGTATGTAGTTATTACCACTAGATGTCAGGGCAACCCAGGGAATACAAGTATTTGACACGTTCCATGTTCTTGGATCTTGATATGAACTCACAACGTGGGCTTCCTTTTCTTGAAATAGAACGTAAAGAGCTGTTTTTGTAAATAGGAAGGCGTACAGCAAAGGACGCTAGATCTATGCCTTTCTTTTCCATACTATGAGAACATTTGAATAGGAGGTGTTCGCCCTGCTTTGTCAATGGTCGTAGAGGGTGTTGGGACTAAGCAGATGGAGAATAAATCGTTTGTTGAGCACAAATGGAGGATGGGTTCAACAGGGTGATTGATTCAATTCCGTCTTTCAAAGTTGTTTTATTAGGAAGGATGCATTAATTTAAAAGCCTGGCCAGGGTTAGGAGGAGGGTGGCATTTTGTTCCCAGGGTGTGACGTTTCGTTTACATGCCTGCTAGGGTAACATCATTTTGTAAATCATAATTAAGGCTTTCTATATGGGATTTATTTTTCTGCCACTTCTGTTTGTTTTTATACATATTTATTTGTTTGTCTGTTTTCTGTATTCACATTTAAAAGATAACTTGCAACCAGAATCTTTCTGCATTTATTCTAATAAAAAAAATGCATTTATTTAAGCACACATGCAACAATATAGGAACGAACTGCTAGCTCAATGTTTTACACAACAATAAAACGGTTGCTCCTGTGAATTCTGCTGCCTTAAGATATATGTTGTCAGCAATTTAAAGTACTTTAATGCTATTTTTATACAACTTTTACACTCTCCATGCTGCCAATCTGCAATGCGATTGGTCTGCGATGTATGAGTGACATCATAGAGAACCAGACAGATGTTTTTCTCTTTTTTCCCATTTTTATAAATAAATACTGACAGAAAACAGATTGATTTCCGTCTGTTTTTATGTGCATAAATCAGTCAAAACGGAAAACTGGAAGCCTTAATCATAATGGTATTTGGGCAGAGGAGATAACACACCTTGTGTATCACCAGTTCTAGGGTGCAGTTAGGTTCATGTAAAGAGGTGGTAAAATGCAGCATTCTGATGCTGGATGCTTTAGAGAAACGGCAATGGGTGTAGCTGCATGTTAGGTGGAAACCTGTGCAGTTCCCTCTGGGACCACTGCAAAAGATTTAGGACTACAGGCGTTGGCGGTGAACCCACTTGGTAGCAGTCTGTACCACACAGATTCACTTGGTAGCTGTGGCTGAGCAGTCAGACTTCTCTCAAGAAAAGTAGAGCAGTATGTGTAGTATACAAAATAGGGCAATTCTTCACAGCAAGACAAGCAAACACGCAACAAGGCTTAGTGTAAAGATAGTAAGCTATTTATTTATAGCAGAACATCTATGAAAAACACTAAAGCAAATCACGGCAAACAAATCAAACACAATTAATCTACGAAGTAGAAAAACGATCAATCCCCCTAGAAAAATATCGACAACTCTAGGTTCTACCGGTACCACTTATTTTCAGACAGAGGTGTATACCTCAACCTAGATGACACTCGAATATTGGTTAGGAAGGGAGAGAAAAAGATAGGCAGGTTTATGCAGTCAACACAGTTCAATCCTACGCGGATAAAATGCAAGGCAGGAAGGCAAGAATCGCAATAGATCATAAAGTTCAGAGGCCAGGCCCACTCGGAGAGAGGCAAGGCGCGATGTCCCAAAAAGTCTATAGTGGAGATGCATTCAAGTCTTTATAGCAAATTGTTATCGGCAGATTGAACCAGTTCAGAACAAAGAATGAGCAAAGCTTGGAGGCGACCCAGCGGAACGGAGAGGATTAAGACACCTCACTCGAACCGAACGAAAGGGAAGCCAGGCGGACACGGTACCTTGTTGTGGAGGGCAGCTCCGGCGGGGGCAGTTGTTCCTGGTGGTGGATGCACGTCGGGTCTTGGCCAAGAGTAGAGATGATCTCGTCGTCGAAGGAAAGTGAAGTCCGGTGCACCACCAGGGAAGAGACCAGCCGCGGAGTGCTCCGTCGCAAGGCACCACCTTTTGGTCGCGGTACAAGGCTAGTGGCTATCCGGTTGCCGAGGTGCTCTGCACGGGCAATTCGACCACTGCGTCCTGAGGCAAATAAAAAGTGAAGGGGACTGGTTGTTCCCACCAGTCAGGGGAAGAGACTCTCCGGCAGGGAGATCTCCTCTGTCGTCGGGAAGTGGTGAGTCGGCTCAGCAGGGCTCCACCGCAGGTGTCGTCGTTGCAGGTCGGCTCAGCGCTACCCTCGTCGGATTCTTAGGTGCTGTGGCGACTTCTGAAGATCCAGTCCCAAAAGCCCTGCTTTTATGCAGACGACCCCCATTCATTCAGCCTAGCTGTCAATCAACACATGCTAAGTGGTGAGCGGGAAGGCTCACCACCGGGGCCAATCACTCCAGAGTGCGACCTGAGTTGGCAAGGCAACTCGGTCCAGGGTGCCTAAACCCCCTCCCACACCCCTGAGGTAACCCAGACAGAATGCCACCACTTTGGAGGGTCTATGTACAGAGGCCCGACAAAAGTGGAACAAAGGGCTCAACCTTTGGCTTAGGAGTCACAGAGACGAACACAGACGCCATTTTAAAACCGAGTTCTGGCAGAAAATACCACTCGATAAACTTATTTAAGATAAGTAGATCGGTGGTACGTCAGAGATTAATGAGAAAAAGTATCAATCTCCAACAATGGGACGAATCCCATAGGGTTTTGTTCGGGATCGAACATAACAAGTAGTTTCCACTGCCACCAGCCAAAACTCGACGAGGGGGGATGGGACAGTGCCCCCTCGAGTAACAGATCCAGGAGTAATCGAATTACCCCTACTAGTACGTCCACAATAAGATGGTTGGTACTAGTTCTGTTAGTAAATTTAGGTCTAGTAAAGCCAATGGTGACTTTACATGCCCGGGGAGACAGTAGTCAGTCCCCGGGTATGGAGTCTATGGAGGGGGACCCGCTAGGGCGCCCCCGTGTTACGACACGTAGGGTGTGGTGTAACACACATAGAAAAACATATGAGACCCTATGGAGTAAAAGACCCCATAGCCCATAGAGATTTCAAAGGAATTACACACATACATGTCCAAGAGTGGGAGAAAAGAGTCTCACTCTTGGCAGGATGGAAAAAAACAAACTCCAGAAATCCAGCAAAGCTACTGGGGGACTCACTAGGTTAGGAAATTCAGCCTAAACAGAGAATTCTGCCTAACACTCGCCCCCCCCAGACTAAGGGACAGGAGGATTTAATCCACTCCTGGATGAATCTCATACCTCTAATCGATGACATACATCCTAGAGAGACCATCAGCATTTTGGTGGTGACACCCTGACCTGTGCTCAATGGTGAAATCAAACCCTTGCAGGCAGATCGACCATCTCAATAGTTTTGGGTTTTCCCCCTTTCATTTGCATTAACCATTTCAAGGGTTGGTGGTCAGTCTGAATAACAAAAGTAGAACCATACAAGTACGGCCTAAACTTCTTCAGAGCCCACACTATAGCAAAGCACTCTCTTTTTCGATTGTTGCCCACCTTGTTTCAGGATCCTTCAGCTTGCGGCTGATGAAGCAAACGGGGTGCTCCCTACCTTTCCCATCCAGTTGACTGAGTACGGCACCTATCCCTACATTGGAACCGTCTGTCTGCACAATGAAGTGTTGGCGGTAATCAGGAGCTCTGAGTACTGGGGCTTGGCAAAGAGCCTGTTTCAGGTTTTCAAAAGCCTGATTGCACTCCTCGTTCCATTTGACCTTTTTAGGAAATTTGGGCGAGGAGATGACATTCAGTGGAGAAGCTATGGTCCCATAGTTCTCTATGAAATTCATGTAATACCCAGTGAGGCATAGAAAGGCTCTCACCTGGGTTTGAGTAGTCGGTGTTGTCCAATTTTGCACAGCTTCAATCTTAATGAGCAAAGGTCTTATTTCTCCACCGCCTACCTCATGCCCAAGATAGACTACCTTACTCTGTCCAATTTGGCATTTGCTTGCCTTTATGGTCAGATTGGCTCGTCCAAGAGCCTGCAAAACATCTCTCAGGTGGATTACATGTTCTTCCCAGGAATTGCTGAACACTGCAATGTCATCCAAGTATGCCATGCAGAAGTCCTCCATCCCATTCAGAACCTGGTTTACCATCCGTTGAAACATAGCAGGTGCATTCTTCAGTCCGAAAGGCATTACCTTAAACTGGTATAAGCCAACGGGGGTAGAAAATGCAGTTTTCTCCTTGGCATGGTCTGTCAGGGCTATTTGCCAATAGCCTGACGTCAAGTCAAATGTGCTGAGGAACTTGGCGGCGCCAAGTTTATCCACCAACTCATCTGTTCTTGGCAAAGGGTGGGCATCAGTCGTGGTGACTGCATTAAGAGCTTGATAATCCACGCAGAATCTAAGTTCTTTAGATCCGGCCTTTGGTACTAACACAACTGGGCTAGACCATGGACTAGTAGAGGGCTCTATTACCCCGAGATCAAGCATCTTGCTGACCTCACCTTTGATGTGGGTTTGTACGTTTTCTGACATGCGGTATCCTCTGATTTTGACTGGCAGACAGTCACCAGTGAGTATGTCGTGCTGGCCCCAAGGGGTCAAGCCTGGTGAAAGCGAGAACAGAGAGGCAAACTGATTCAACATAGATTTGCACTCTTCTTGTTGCTCGGGTGTCAGATTGGAGGAGAGATTCACTCCTTCAATTTTTTCATCTAAAGGTAAGCCTCTGAGGAGATCCGGAAGAGCTTCACTCTCTTCTTCTTCCTTGGATGATGCTAGAAGCAACACTCCTACATCAGGTCGTGAGACATACGCTTTAAGTCGGTTGGTGTGAAAGACTGTCGGAGCCTCCTTGGGATTGCCCAAGTCCACCAGATAGTTAACCTCTCCGAGTTTACCCACTACTCGGTAGGGTCCCATCCATTTATCTTGCAAGGCCCTCTGCCTTGTTGGGATCATAACGAGAACGAGCTGGTCTTGAGCGAACTCAACCATGTTAGCCTTTTGATCGTGCCAGTGCTTGACCAATGCTTGTCCAGCTTTCAAGTTATCGCTTGCTTCCGTCATCATGTGCGACATTCTCCTCCGGAGACCTATCACGTAGTCAGTCACTCTGACTGGCTTGGGGGAAGGAGCACTCTCCAACCCCTCCTTAATCAGGGCCAATGGACCTCTGACGGGATGACCATAGAGTGGTTTGAAGGGAGAGTAACCTACTCCCTCCTGAGGGACTTCTCTATAAGCAAAGAGAAGGCATGGCAATAGAAGGTCCCACTTACGCTTAAGGGGTTCCTCTAGAGCACCTATCATGCTCTTCATGGTTCGGTTGAACCGTTCTACCAACCCATTGGTTTGTGGGTGGTAAGCCGTTGAGAACTTGTAAGTTACTCCGCAGGTTTTCCACATGGCTTTCATGTAGTGGGACATAAAGTTTGACACCCTGTCAGAGATTACTTCCTTAGGAAACCCGACCCTGGTAAAAATACCAAGGAGGGCCTTAGACACAGCCGGAGCTGTAACAGTCCTCATAGGAATTGCCTCAGGATACCTAGTAGCATGGTCTACTACAACAAGTATAAACCTGTTGCCTGAGGAGGTTGGAGGATCAAGCGGACCAACAATGTCAATCCCTACTCTCTCAAATGGGACTCCCACAACCGGGAGAGGCACTAACGGTGCCACGTTCTTGGATCCAACCTTACCAGAGATCTGGCAGGTGTGGCAGCTCCTGCAGTGTTTTTCTACTTCGGCCCCCATCTTTGGCCAATAGAAGTAGAGCGAGAGCCTTTCCTTAGTTTTCAAGTGACCAGCCAAAGGAATCTCGTGGGCTAACTGCAAGAACTGTGGTCTGTTCTCTTGGGGTACTACAAGGCGTTTGTAGTCTCCAGGTGCAGACTCGGTTGGTTCACTGTAGAAGAGGCCATCTTCCCAGTCCAACCTGTATTTCCCAGGCTCTTGCCCTTCAGCCTGAGCTTCTGCCTGGTGGCAAAGACCTTCCAGAGTTGGACATTCTCTCTGTCCCTTACTGAAGTCTGCCCTGCTGGGTCCGCCTTCTGCCAGTAAAGACTGCAGCTCAGGATGGTCAACAGGATCCAGATCTCCAATGAGTTCCTGGCCTTCCATTAGCTCTTCCTCAGAGTCTAATTCTACCACGCAGGGTTGTACCTCCCTCTCAGCCTCGGCTGGAGGTGGAGTTACGGGTGTGACGTTGGACAACCGCGGGGAAGTCCATGTCGGCTGCACTGGAATGCGGGCGGCTGGTTTCGGGATAGAAGTCTTAGGTTTCCCCTTTGCTTCTGATTTCTTGGAGACAGCGGCCGACAATTCCAGTGGAGCAGGAGTGATTTCTTTCTTCATCATCTCCGGGAGAGTACCGCGCATGGTCCTCTCTCGTGCGGGTCTGGTTAGCTCCTGTAACCGTTTACTAGGAGGTCTGGGAGTATGCGATACAACTCCGAGAGTTTTCAAATCGTTACCCAACAGTACGCGTCCTGGTACCTCACTCTGTATGCTGACAGGTATCTTCACAGTCATGTCGTTACACTGGATGAGAACTGGTAATTGGGGAAGCATCTGCCCAGGCCCTCCAGCTAACTTGGTGAGGCGTTTGGGTGCCTTAGCAACATCCTCAGCCTGAAAAAACGATTTATCCACCACAGTTATGCTGGCCCCAGTGTCCCTAATGGCAGAAGTCTCCTGACCATTCACCTGGACACTGTCCTTATAATACTCTTTAGTATTATCAGGGATAGAATTATAGGCATCTAAATTCTGTTGTTCCCACAACCCGAGAGATACTAAAGAAACGCTGGCTGAGACTCCAATGGGTTCGTCAGCTAGCAGTAGAAAGTTTCCACTTGCCATTTGGACTTCCTCCTCAGGAGCGAAGGCTAAGGAGACAAGTTGGACCCCTGAAGGTTTACCCTTACATCTGGGATCTCCTTTCACGTGGTCAGTCGAGCCACAAACAAAGCATTTACCGAATGCTTTCTGGAATGGTGGCTTGTTCTGACCTCCTTCTGGTTTGGCACCAGAAGACACACTATTCTGCTGTGGTTTTCCCGGTGGCTTACCCTTCTGGTTTTGTTTGGGGCCCTCTTTGGAATGTGAGTTATTCGAATTCTCTTTTGAGTTTTTTTTAGGCTGTTTTCCCTCATCCTTTTTCTGAGTTGCCCCAGAATCCTTATGAGTAGCCCTGTTGGCCACCCACAAGTCAGCAGCCTTAGCTAGTGCCCTGGAATCCAATTCCTTCGAATCAGCCAAGTGCTGTCTGAGCTCAGGAGAACAGGCATCATAAATAGACTCCAACATAAAAAGATTTCTCATACCCTCATAAGTGTTCACTTTGTAACCCTTAATCCATCCCTCTTCAACCCTTCACTCACCCAGGTAGCCCAAGGGGTACCATCATGCTTTTTGAGGGTTCTAAACCTCTTAAGATACTGGGAAGGGGTCTTCCCGAATCTAGCAATCAAAGCTAGTTTCACACTTTCGTAATCCGTCTTATCCGCCTCCCCCAACTCCATTACCACATCAGTCGCAACAGGAGGGAGCCTAGAGAACAACCAGGGAAGCAACGCATTCCCGGTGTTGTCCTGGAGCCCATGATTGTATTCAAACAGTTTCAACCAATCCAACACATCCAATCTCGGTTCATACATACCCACTAATTCCTTCGGCATCCGGGGTCTTTTGGGACTGGAGCTCCTAGAGGAACCAGAGGAGAGAGAAGCATTTTCCATAGACAACTTTTTCATCTCTAACTCGTGATTAAGTTCTATTTCCCTGAGTCTTAACTCAGCTTGCTTCTGCTCAGCATGGGCATTCATCCGTCTGAACTCTAGCTCTTGGTTTCGTTCACATTGAGCCAGGAACCGTTTATATTCTAATTCGAGCTTCATTTTTTCAAGTTCAAAATAAGCAGGGTTACTTGTGGGACCTGGTATGGGCCCCATAGGCACAGCTGGTAAGGCAGGTAGAGGAGCGGGGGAGACAGTTTTGTTAGCCTCTCCGGCCTCGTCAGCCTCTTCATCGCTATTATCACAATTACGATTCAGATCAACACCATTACTGTTATCTACAGTTGCTGGAGAAATTGGTTCCTCTGAACCAGTACCCAGACTTTGGTTCGCCAGCAATCTCTCTATTAGTTCTAACTTCTTGCCTCTTACAGAAAGATTCTCTTGCCTACAGAGAGCTCGCAGACTCTCAGTATTTTCACCTGACAAAGACTCTTGACTGTAAGTTTCCATCGTAGACATGTTTATGAAAGTTTGCTTTTTAGTGCTAGGCTTTGTGGTTAGTTATCCTACAGTGTCGAAAAGCACTCTAAACTGTATACTCGATACCAATCCCACCGCTGTACACCAGTGTTAGGCGGAAACCTGTGCAGTTCCCTCTGGGACCACTGCAAAAGATTTAGGAGTACAGGCGTTGGCGGTGAACCCACTTGGTAGCAGTCTGTACCACACAGATTCACTTGGTAGCTGTGGCTGAGCAGTCAGACTTCTCTCAAGAAAAGTAGAGCAGTATGTGGAGTATACGAAATAGGGCAATTCTTCACAGCAAGACAAGCAAACACGAAACGAGGCTTAGTGTAAAGATAGTAAGGTATTTATTTATAGCAGAACATCTATGAAAAACACTAAAGCAAATCACGGCAAACAAATCAAACACAATTAATATACGAAGTAGAAAAACGATCAATCCCCCTAGAAAAATATCGACAACTCTAGGTTCTACCGGTACCACTTATTTTCAGACAGAGGTGTATACCTCAACCTAGATGACACTCGAATATTGGTTAGGAAGAGAGAGAAAAAGATAGGCAGGTTTATGCAGTCAACACAGTTCAATCCTACGCGGATAAAATGCAAGGCAGGAAGGCAAGAATCGCAATAGATCATAAAGTTCAGAGGCCAGGCCCACTCGGAAAGAGGCAAGGCGCGATGTCCCAAAAAGTCTCTAGTGGAGATGCATTCAAGTCTTTATAGCAAATTGTTATCGGCAGATTGAACCAGTTCAGAACAAAGAATGAGCAAAGCTTGGAGGCGACCCAGCGGAACGGAGAGGATTAAGACACCTCACTCGAACCGAACGAAAGGGAAGCCAGGCGGACACGGTACCTTGTTGTGGAGGGCAGCTCCGGCGGGGGCAGTTGTTCCTGGTGGTGGATGCACGTCGGGTCTTGGCCAAGAGTAGAGATGATCTCGTCGTCGAAGGAAAGTGAAGTCCGGTGCACCACCAGGGAAGAGACCAGCCGCGGAGTGCTCCGTCACAAGGCACCACCTTTTGGTCACGGTACAAGGGTAGTGGCTATCCGGTTGCCGAGTAGCTCTGCACGGGCAATTCGACCACTGCGTCCTGAGGCAAATAAAAAGTGAAGGGGACTGGTTGTTCCCACCAGTCAGGGGAAGAGACTCTCCGGCAGGGAGATCTCCTCTGTCGTCGGGAAGTGGTGAGTCGGCTCACCAGGGCTCCACCACAGGTGTCGTCGTTGCAGGTCGGCTCAGCGTTACCCTTGTCGGATTCTTAGGTCCTGTGGCGACTTCTGAAGATCCAGTCCCAAAAGCCCTGCTTTTATGCAGACGACCCCCATTCATTCAGCCTAGCTGTCAATCAACACATGCTAAGTGGTGAGCGGGAAGGCTCACCACCGGGGCCAATCACTCCAGAGTGCGACCTGAGTTGGCAAGGCAACTCGGTCCAGGGTGCCTAAACCCCCTCCCACACCCCTGAGGTAACCCAGACAGAATGGCACCACTTTGGAGGGTCTCTGTACAGAGGCCCACCAAAAATGGAACAAAGGGCTCAACCTTTGGTTTAGGAGTCACAGAGACGAACACAGACGCCATTTTAAAACCGAGTTCTGGCAGAAAATACCACTCGATAAACTTATTTAAGATAAGTAGATCGGTGGTACGTCAGAGATTAATGAGAAAAAGTATCAATCTCCAACAATGGGACGAATCCCATAGGGTTATGTTCGGGATTGAACATAACAAGTAGTTTCCACTGCCACCAGCCAAAACTCGACGAGGGGGGATGGGACAGTGCCCCCTCGAGTAACAGATCCAGGAGTAATCGAATTACCCCTACTAGTACGTCCACAATAAGATGGTTGGTACTAGTTCTGTTAGTAAATTTAGGTCTAGTAAAGCCAATGGTGACTTTACATGCCCGGGGAGACAGTAGTCAGTCCCTGGGTATGGAGTCTATGGTGGGGGACCCGCTAGGGCGCCCCCGTGTTACGACACGTAGGGTGCGGTGTAACACACATAGAAAAACATATGAGACCCTATGGAGTAAAAGACCCCATAGCCCATAGACATTTCAAAGGAATTACACACATACATGTCCAAGAGTGGGAGAAAAGAGTCTCACTCTTGGCAGGATGGAAAAAAACAAACTCCAGAAATCCAGCAAAGCTGCTGGGGGACTCACTAGGTTAGGAAATTCAGCCTAAACAGAGAATTCTCCCTAACACTGCAACCGATTGGTTGTACGTGACCCTAGATTGTTGTGACTAACGGTGCCCCTCCTTGGCTCCTGTAGAAGCCACATGTCACGTGGGGGGGTGTCTCAGTCGTCTAATAACGGGCATAGTGGTTTCCTGCTCTGCAGTCAAACTACCTCCACTGACTTCCACTTGATTTGTTTTCCTGCAGCACGTGCCAGCGCTGCGCAAGTTGACAGAGGCCCTGCCAGTAGAGCCTTTACACATATTGCCAGTCCCCCGGCAATATAACAACTGGCGATGAGGATGGGATCGGTCGCCCCTCCGGTCCAAAAGAAAAGGGACCCGACCTGCACCTATCCGGTGGTGATGTCTCATCTGTGCTACTTCACTGTCCACCAAACCCTTTGTATAGGGTTTATAGTCATAATGTCGAAAAACAAATGTCGACAAACAAAAATGTCGAAAAAAAAAATTCGAAAACAATAATGTCGACATCCTATACTTATAATGTAAAAAGTCATTTTTTAGAAAAAAAAATGTCGACAAAAAAATGTCACTTAGAACTATCAACACCTCACCCAACACCCCCCTGCCACCCCCCACCACCACCCTCCCACCCCTCATACTCAACACATTCTAATTATATATTTATGTATTTATTTTTTCAATAAATAAATAACCAAAAAGAGTATCATTTACTATTGGGGGGGTCCCCCCCAACCCCCTCTCACCCAAGACCCCCCTGCCACCCCCCCACACTCCCCCAACCACCCTCTCACCCCTCATACTCAACACATTCTAATTATATATTTATTTATTTATTTCTTTTTTCAATAAATAAATAACCAAAAAGAGTATCATTTACTATTGGGGGGGGTCCCCCCCAACCCCCTCTCACCCAAGACCCCCTGCCACCCCCCCACATCTCATACTCAACACATCTTAGTTATATATATTTATTTATTCATACAATAAATACAAAATTTCGAAAAAATATCGAAAAAATGTCAACATTGTTTGTCGACATTATTTTTTTCGACATTTATTTTTCGAAATTTTGACTGTCGACATTTTGACTGTCGACATTATGACTGCCCACCTTTGTATAGTATTTGTAGGTTTTCCTAAGTTAGGGGGCAGGTATAGATACCCTGTTCCCCCCACCTCTCTTTGTGTCAGATTGCCCAGGCAATATAACAACTGGCGATGAGGATGGGATCGGTCGCCCCGCCGGTCCAAAAGAAAAGGGGCCCGATTTGCCCCTACCCGGTGGCCAATGACGTGGATGAAGCTATGGCGCGCAGGGCACACCTGCAAAGACTGTGGCCACAATGAGGGACAGGCGGTTCCTGCCCTGTGACTGGCGTGGCAAAGTGCATCAATGGCATGGGTGAAGCCGTGGCATGCAAGGAACAACAGCCAAGGTGGTGGCCACAATGAGGGGCTCAACCGGCCCCGCCATGTGACCAGCATGGCAGAGCTCACTCCCCGCTGTGGGAGTTTGCACATGGCAAAGGGGACAAAGCCTGGCCCCGGCCATGAGGCTGGTCTCCCCAGCCCTGGAAAAGATTGCCCCTGGAGGGGCTGGAGCGGCAAGGAGGGTGTTGAGCCCTCCTGGACGTCGGCCCCCACAACGCCCTTTGGATTATCCCAGACAGATCACTGAAAGAAAAAAAAAAAAGAAATAAGAGAGGCGGCCAGTCGTGTGACCCCCCCTTACCAGGGTAGAAGATACCAACTGACAGGCTTCGGCCAGGGTGAGCAAGGAGGAGGAATGGCCACATTAGAATGACCACCTCCCGACCGAGGGAGAGAAGTGGCACCTCTTCTACAACTCATGCATCAACATAATGTAACTCCCACCTGGGGGAGAGAAGATGTTGCATCCTTGCTGCAGCAGTGACAAAAGAAATTCCCGACGGTGGGGGCCTGCCCGTGGCACAGATGACACCGCTGCCCAATGTGTGCTCCTGGCCCCAAAATGACAGACTCCCAACTGGGAGGTGAAGACATGAGACAGTCAACACCACCACTGCCACTGGGGCTATGTCGCTGCGTGGCCCAGAACACTCCCACCAGTGTCCATGCTAGATGGAGGACAGCACAAGCGGTGGTGCACTGACCAAGACCATTGGTGGTCCCCGCTCTGCCAGGCACGTCCACGCCTGGCCCCGGCTTTCCAGGAGGAAAGTGCTCATGCGGCCAAGGTGCAGTGAGAAGACCACACACTCCATCAACCCCACATGGCAGCCCAGGGACAACGGCTACCAGCTTTCCCCAACAACAAACCATCAGCATCCACACGACAGACGTGTCACATGGTACACCCAGGAGCTGTTTTTCCTGCACAGACACTCCTGGACCAACAAAGTGTAGCTGGTGGTGCACCCCCCCACACCTGGCCCCAAACACACACCCTGTGGCCCCTGGAGTAACCAGGTGCAGCTTTTCTTCCCCCACTCTGATGTTAATGTAAGAATAAAGCTAAACGCATGTCTCCTAAGATGTGAATGGACCAATCGAATAATGTATGTATGGGTCCCAGGTTGTAGAAGTCGTTAATATGGGTGCGTTGGGATGGACATTAGTATATTCCACCCCCCTAAGTGCTTTTAGGTGAGGTAAATCGCCTACGAGATAGTGTAGTGTATAAAGGGGGAGAGAACCGCACTAAGAAACTCAGTGCACAAGCAATATTGAGCGACTAGCAAATGCATGGCATTAGAAGTCACATTGACAGAAACGCCATTTTTTTAGTTATGGTGAAAACACAGGCTTGTGTGACTGCGCTGCACCAGCCGAGCTCCATGGAAAGATTTCACTAGGCCCAACACCATCAAGGCAGAGCGAATGCACACCGCCTGTTCCCACAGAAATCCCCTTCCCTCATGTCCCTTTACTTTTGCAATCATTTAGTAGATTTTAGATGAATGCACCCTGCAATAGCATGAGACAACACCAGGCTCCACTCCGCGTCCATTCATCCCCACTAAGCTGCCAGCATGCCTCTAACCCTACCCAGCCAGCCCAAGATCAGCCCCCCACCACTGACCCGAGACCCACACCTCTGCATTCCATGATAAGCAAGCGACCCCCCCTGTCCCAACACAAATCAAGTGTCCATAAAAAATCTAACCATGCACAACTGTTTTTCTCCCAACATAAAATACTTCCTTGTAACAAGAGGTACAGGGAGGGATAAATTAAAGATAAAACCCAGGTTGGAGATCTTGAGGGGGGAGGTCCGGTATCAGCGAAGCCCTGAATGTGTGGGTCAGCGTGACTGTATTTTATCCTCCCTTACCCCTGGCACCAATTCGCCAAGCTGCCTACGTGCATGCCATAGTGGTATAGTAAGTAGGATTAGCATGCTAGTTTAGAAGCAACATTGTATTTTATGTGTGTCCCGACCTTCACCCATCTCAAAGATGAGCCCAGCTGATTTTTATTTTATGTGATGATGCCACAAGGCTTTTTCAGCTTGTGTTTGTACCAGGACTAACCAGAGCGCTCTCAAGCATCAGAGTCCTCTGCTGATATTTTGCATTCTGTACAATTAAAGCCATGTTATCCTTGCAAGCTATGTCCTAGCCTATTTCCCTAGAGGGTTGTATTCACTCTGCAGTGTGCGTTAAAAGGCGGCTTGCCTTCATTTGGTGACACTTGCAACGTGATTCCATCGTCCCCATACCTGCGGAGGAAACCAGGCAGCCTCTCCTAAAGGGCCGTGCCCACCTACTGTGACCAGTCCCAAAACGTGCACGCTGAGTGGCCTTGTGGGTGCCGTCTTTGCAGAATCCCGCCTGCTTGTTGGAGCGGGGTGCGTCCCAAGGAGATGCCCAGGCCGGTTGTGGATCACCCGTGAACGGAAGCTTTCAGAAGAACATGAACACGTGAGTATAGCTTGTAAGGGATAATAAAGTAGGGTTTGGTGTGTGGAGTAGTGTGAATAGGGTGAACACGCAGTGAATTCAATTGAGAGTGTGTTCTGGTTTGTGGATTGTGGTGATTTTTTTCTGTCCATTTTTTATTTACCTTTTTAAGGCTATTGAGGATAGGGAAACAGGAATACGGGAGTCCCCCGGCCCCCCGAGTACGTGGTGAGGATGGTGCCACATGCACTGTCTCAAACAGTGCAGAAGAAAAATATAAGGAGAAATATAGGAGCTCCATATAAGTAGATAGCTCGGAAGAAGTAGTGGTTGTTATTTTAGCTTGTTATTTTTTTTATGTTGTGTATTTTAACGCGTAAGGAGGAGGTCAAGGAGGGGCATGTGTGACGTGTATGAGCACATCAGGAGAGCATATAGGGAGTGTACGAAGAAGTTCAAGTGGGGAACATGGGAGCGGGAACGTGAATTGATGATTTTTCTCAGAATTACTTGACAGCATTGACATGTATTCAAGACGAGACTGAGTTGCATATGTTTTAACTGTTTTAGAGGAATTCCGTTCTGACTGTGGCAGAGTAGTACAGGCGTAGACCCGAACCAAGACCCGAACCCCACCTGCCAAACACGACTATGGGGATAGACACACCCCTAGACCATATATGTAAATGCCTGGTGAGAAAATAAAAAAAAGTACTACAACCAATGGGTGACTGAGTCTAAAGTGGAGGGAATGCCCCACTCCTGGCCAGAACATGGGTCTTTTGACGGTGCGCTCTGGAACATATGTCCACTGACATTGGGTCCAGAATATATGTTTTGGCTGGGACCACTTGTTTATAACTTGGAATATATTAAGAGTGAGCATTTCTGGGCCTATTGTCTCACCACGGACAGCCAAAAAGTTCATATTGCTATTTATAATTTGTGGCTAATTATTAAAAAAAGTCTAGATAGTGCAAAATAGCCCTAATGTATTGACTGATTGAAATGTGGCTAATTTATTGTGTGGATTTTAAAGCCCTGGCAAATTAATGATGTTTTACGGTATGATACTCTATTTGTTTTAATGGTATAATGGATTTGATACACTGTGTTTTATTGTCGTTGTGATTATTGTGTTTTTGTAAAGTTTCTTTGAAACTAAACAAATAAATAAATAATAATAATATGTCCACTAACTTAACCGCAAAGTATAAGGGAGACCACTGCAGAATAGAAGGGCAGTATTGGACCTTTGGAGAATGTTCGAAGAAACAGGAACGACACCTGACAGTAATAAGAAGACGAGCACGGAGGAGGTTGGGAAAAGCGGGCAGAAGAAAAAGGGAATATACCCATCAGCAACGCGCCCATCAGAAGGGTATACAAACCCGACATATGTCTCGGCGGGCACTATGGTGGCCACATCAGGTACAGCCCGACCTCCACCATGCATCTCACCCCCAGAAGTGTCGTACCACACAGGGGTGAGTGCGAGAGACCTAGAGGTAGCACTAGCCTCAATGTGCACAGAACTGGCAAGGTTCCCAGCCGCATGTGAGGCAAGAAGGGTGTCAGAGACTCCCATGTTGCCCACAGGGGCACCCCAACAGCCACCTATGGACAAATGGAAGTCAGGCGACTTCCTGTTCTGAATAGACAGTGCGCCCATAAGAACCATCCACGTAGACCGGACTGGGAAACAGATAGTTTGGTAGATGAAATGTAGAGTCCCGAAGACGGGACGAGGAAGATTGGAGTGACTTTGACAACACTGAAGAAGACAGAGAGGGAGGGGCAGAGCAGGCACTGCAGGCAACACAGATATTAGAGTATGGGATGGAAGATTAAGGGAGAGATTTGGCAGAATAGCGTTAGTACAGAAAAAGGAAAGTGCAACTAAGGGTGGGAAGGGAAAGGTGAAGTTACAAATGCCTGTGATACACAAGGGCACGGGATGACCACACTATGTACTCTGGGCACAAATGGATAAAAATAACCTCCTTAAGGCGCTCCCGCCACTCCCAGCGGGGGGGGTGGAAATGGATTCATACATTTGAGAAAAGCCTAGCAGGGGTACCCTTAGCCATAGAGACATTAAGAGTTTGTTGGTGGCAGCGGTGGGAGATCAATCAGAGACAGTGTGGATTAAAGCTGGGTACCCGGGAGTAACACTAGGCAATGATGCCCATCATGGAGCATCATTCAACAAGATTAGAGCACGAATATGGGATGCACTGCGACGCACGTTCCCAGACACCCCAAATTTACAATCAATAACGTAATGCAAAATAGGGGATGAGGAAGATGCTGCGCAACACATTATTAGGCTTCAAGAGATGTGGAGAACAGAAACAGGCAGCACCTGGGATCAATCAACTTTACCATTTTACTTTATTGTAAAAAGAGGACTCCCCAAAGAAGTGCAGAAAGTGCTTGATAAGGGTAGAAGCAAAGGGGTGGCCCGAGATCCAAAGAATAATAGTTCACCATTGTAGGAGTATCAAAGAGCGAGAGAAAGAAACTATTCAGAGGTGGCAGGCAGAGGAAGCAAAACTAGTTCAAAATATAAACTAATCAAGGTAGTTGCAGTATCAACAGGGCCACCCCCAGAGCAGACAGAGGAGGGGTGAGCCTCTAATGCGACCCAGGCAAGAATATTAGCAGTCTGGGCTGAAGGAGGACAGGGGCCGTGGGGTGGTAACCAGCACTTTTCGGGACCCCAGTGGCAAGGAGGACAGCAACAAGGATGAGGTGGGTTCTGAGGGCTGAGAAGAAGGGGATTTGGAGGCCCAGGACCCAGAGGTGTGGGACCTGGGCAGTGCTGGAAATGCAGGAGGTGGGGACATTTTTCAAGAAAGTGCCAGAGCAGGGAACTACAACTACAACCAGCAACAGTATGAGTGTCCCCACCAAGGTAGTCGCCAAGGGCCCAGTACCCGAATGACTTTGATACCCTATGAGATCCACCAGGCCTAAATGCAGTTACACCCACAATTCCCCAGCCCCTATCCCCCACCACACCAGCAGCAAGCAATGCAACCACACCAGCCCCACCCTAACCACCAGTTTGCAGAGAATAGACATACTTTGGCACTGCACCCAACAGCGCAGCAGCCCCATACCAAGGGGCTACAGTAATAGGGGGAAGCCCTTTTTTCATTCCCAGGGACAGACACCTACCCCGACTAGGACAGCCCACAGAGAGCACTTGCGTGTCCAGTCCTGTCAATGACCCTAAATCCAGAAGAGGAACCGCTGGTGGGGGCAGAGATAGGGAATAAACAATTCATCTGTATGGTGGACTCAGGAGTGGAGAATTCATGCATCAGTGAAGGTGACTTCCCGCTGTAAGGAAAGACTCTCAACACAGAGGGATTGTCTGGGGCTGTTTTGATGGTTATTTACATGAAAGATCTAGACGTTAAGGTGGGCGGGAAGGTTGTATGTGCTCCCTCTTATACTCAGAGTTCTCCTGTCAAATGGCTCGGTAGGGATCTGCTCAGCAAGTTGAATATGACGATTTCATTTACAGACAGAGGTATCATCTGCGCCACACCTGGCATGTGTTCCCTAAGAGCAATGCTGCTGATACATGCCATGGCAAGTGAAGTGGCAGTGAGAGGTATTCAACCGTGACATGTTTGTTTATGGCATCAAGGTACTCACTCAGCCGTCCCCCAGATCACCAGAAAGGAGTGGAGAGTACCCACTGACTTCATTTTTTGACCTGTAGTACTCCCCGAGCAGGTTGCTGGCACAATCCTCATTAGATCTGGAAGGCCTAGTGGTGTCCGCAAAAAGGATTGTAGTGCTGGGTACAGATTCTCACACGTGCCAATGGAGCACTGTACTATGAATTGAGTCCAATGTGCCCCTACAACAATTGTCCGATGAAGAGCTCTTAGCGGATGGTAATAATGATGGGGAGATCATAATCAAGATCTGTATACCCTGTGAGATCATGATGCAATATAGAAACGTTCATAGCCCCTAATGGCTGTCGTTGCACCATGCCCATTCAGCCAGGCTGACTTACAATACGTCCCCACACATTTATGGAAAACAAACCCACATAATGTAGGTATGCTGAAAGAGATGACCCCTGTAAAAATCCCACTTAAACCAGTAGCGGTACTTCCACAGGTAAAACAATACCCGCTGTCCAGAGAAGCGGTGGAAGGGATTCGAGAAACACTTCAAGTTCTATTGCACCAAGGGATCATAGTACCCTCCGCCTCACCATGGAATACGGCCATATACTCCATTAAAAAGGCCATGGGGGCAGTTGGAGGGTGATCCAGGATCTCCACCCCCTTAATGAAGTAGTACAGAATGAATTTCCACTTGTCCCAAACCATATGTTCATCTTGTGCAGCATCTCCATAGAGGCAACCTATTTCTCTGTTGTGGATTTGTAGACTGCCTTCTTCTCAGTTCCCCTCCATCCAAACTCCCAATACCTCACAGCCTTCAGCCTGGGCGGAAAGCACTACAAACACACCCATTTGCCCAGGGGTACTTTGTGATCTCCAGCATTTTCAACAGGATACTACACGAAGACTTAGGCAACATTCAGGTACCCAGCACAATAATTTAATATGTGGATGACCGACTGGTCTGCAGCGACAGCGAGCAAGGCTATCAAAGAGACTCTATCACATTATTGAAGTTGCTAGCTAGGAAAGGGTACAATGTGGACAAGTCAAAGCTCCAGTACTGCCAACTGGAGGTACTTTACCTGGGGCATCTTATTTCCAAGGACAGAAAAAGAATTCCTGACAGGGCAGCAACAGTGCGTGCCACTCACAGTGAAAGACATGCAAACATTCCTATGATTATGCAACTACTACAGAGCATGGATCCTAGATTATGCAGCATACACAAGACCACTCCTACCGGGCCTCAAGGAAGCACAGAAGGAGAACAACCCCATAGAGTGGACACCAGAGATGATAACACGCTTCAATGGCTTAAAATAAGTGATTTCAACAGCACCTGTCCTTGCCACCCCAGATTACACTCAGGAGTTCTAAATTTTTCCCACTCAAACGGTACACTCATGACAGCAGTACTCACACAGAAGATCATGATGGGCCATAAGCCACTAGACTATTACAGTGGCACACTCGATTCTGTCATGCAGGGACAGTTCATCTGCGAATAAGCTCTTGCAGCCACAGCCTTTGCCATTGAAAAGAGTTCCACAATTGTCATGGGGTACTCAGTAACATTGTAGGTGGAGAACTCATTCTTTGCAATTCTAGACCACTCCAAGTCCACACTCACACACACAGAGCATCATCTTATGAAATTATATTGTCTAGACCCCACATCCATGTTGTAAGATGCAAGACAGTAAACCCAGCCCCATTCTCCACACAAACATGAACTGCCGAATGACTGTGCATATTATGAGGGTGAAGATGATGATATCCCATAAGCCAAAGACAGCCCCCTAGAAGTGGGAGAGATCCTCTTCATTGACAGACACCATCAATTGATCAGGAAACAGGTGAAAGACATGTTGTGGCAGCAGTGGTACACCTGGAGGAAGGAGAATATGAAACACTTGTTATTTGCACCTTTTCACACATTTTTTAGCACAAGCAGCTGAACTGGTAACACTCAAGAGGCCATGCAAGCCTCTAAATGGTGCTATGTTACCATTCAGTCAGATTCTGCCTATGTCACCACCACGGTGCACTCAGGTCTGTTGCGCTGGAGAAGGAGGGGGTTCAGAAGAGCAGAGCAGATGGCTCACCAGTACAGCATGCCATCCTGCTGAACACATTAATTTCCACCCTCACAGAACTCTCTGTGGTGGCGGTCGTCAAATGAGCAGCACATACACATAATACAGACGGAATTTCGCTGGGAAACGCAGCTGCCAATGCGGCAGTTAAAGCTGCAGCATATCTCTAGTGCCAGCATCGGCTGAATACGTTGTGATGACAGTAAATACCAGGCCAGACAGAGATGCATACACAGCTCTCCCAATTGCACATATAATCGAGCTATAACATAGGGCATCCCCAGAAGAACAGGACAAATGGCTCAAACGTGGGTGTGGCAATCACCCACGGATCTATTATGGAGACAACAGAGCACAGGGAAAGTAGTAATGCCCGTGGAAATATTGCATACAGCCTTCGAGCAATTGCATTACCCGTCCCATAGCTCAAAGCAATACATAGCAGCAGACATTCAGGAAGATTGGTTTATCCAGAATCTACAGGAGCACCTCACAACAATGGTGGTCCAATGTACAACATGTCAAGTATTTAGTACACGCATGATACTGAGAACACTGTCGGCCAATACCGTGAACTGCACATTGATTATGTAAACATGGGGGAATGATGCAATGGGGCACGATAACTAATTGTTGTGGTGTGTCTGTTTTCCAGATGGGTTAAGGCTGGACCATGTGGCCACCCAGATGCCAACTGTGCTGCAAAATTCCTCGTTGGGGATTGTGGGATGGGCTAAGATCCACTAACCGCCCACATTTTTTCAATTAGCTTTTCAAGGAAATAACTGCCCTGTTAGGAATTAAACATCGTATGTGTTCAATTTACCACCCACAAGCAAAGGGGGTGGTAGAAAGGATCAACAGCCTCCTTAAGAGCAGACTCCCTAAACTATGTAACACTCAAAAAAAGAATTGGGTGTGCTGCCTGTCCCTGGCCCTGTTTCATCCACACACACAGCCCAGTAAGGACCACCACCCATCCCCCATGAAATTGTAACTGGCAGGCATATGCAGAAAACCATATCATCTGTGAGGAGAGTATCAGAGGCTCATAGAGCTGCAGCAATCCTGGGGGAAGAGTTTAAACAATATCTCTACCAACTGACACATACCATAAGATGCATTGCAAGGCAAATGGCGCCACCACACACAGAAGAAGCACAAACAACAACTGCTGCACAAACTGACACCACACCTGCACAAGCATTGTTGGCGGGGGAAATGGTCTATATCAGAAGCTTTGTGCAAAAATTGAACCACCCCAGGTTCCATAGGCCCTACGAGATCGTGTTTTCTACCCCCCCTTGCAGTGAAGGTAAAGGGGTTGAGATATTGGATACACCTGTCAGTAGTTTGCAGGGCCCCACCAGACTCAACGCAAAGTGTCAAAAATCAAGACAACAACACTAGCT
Organism: Ambystoma mexicanum; assembly: GCF_040938575.1. Lineage (NCBI taxonomy): Eukaryota > Metazoa > Chordata > Amphibia > Caudata > Ambystomatidae > Ambystoma > Ambystoma mexicanum. Next base: position 470,975,984 of record NC_090932.1, on the reverse strand, counting down.
TAGTTTGTGTAGCTTCTTGCAGATTATATGAAGTGCATGTACAAAAAGTTTTAAAAAAACATGCATTGCTGCTATAGCGTCAGCTTTGTGAATTAAAACTCTCTCTCTCTCTCTCTCTCTCTCTCTCTCTCTCGCTCTCTCTCTCTCTCTCTCTCTCTCTCTCTCTCTCTCTTTTCCACCCCTGCCCCCTCCCCGCCAGGTATGCCAGCGATGGAAATGACCACGCCAAAATATTCCTCAGCAGTAGATATAGATAATATTAGTAGTACTAGAATGTATAGTTACAACTGTGGCCTCCACTTTAGAGCTTTAGAGCTATTTTGTTCGCAGTAATGATGTTTGCATTAGGGATTTACTGGGGAACGTCTTTTATCTGGCCATCTAAAAGAAAGGAGGGAGGGGACTACAGGGGCCTGGAACATGAGTACACCTTCCAATGTCACTGGATTACTTCCGAATGGTACCGAATTACCCTCCAGTTTCACTGTATTTCTTTAAAATGTAACTGGAGTACCTTCCATTGTCACTAGTTTGACCCCTATATGCACCACAGTAACTAAATCCACCACGACCCACACGTCTGCCCCTGTCATAATGCTAAGTTCCATCCGGAACCTAAACCCAAATGAAAGGATGAATGAAAGTGTGCCATTCAATGTCTCAGAAACAAACGCTACAAGAAGGCAGGACCAATGTATAATGTGACCCTTGCAAATAGAAGCAGCTCCCAGACCACTATATGTAATAGCAAAATCTTTCAAATCATAATGCCAAATGCAATAAAGAATGTATGTACTGTAAGCAGCAATGTAAATATTACTAGCAGCAGAAGTCCAATAGCGACAAGGCACGTCATACGTAATAGAAGAAAGAAAAGACAAGCGCACCAACATAAACATGATGCAAACCATGGTTTAGGACTAGATGCAGTAGAAGATATTCGTCATCCTGAACACTCGAACAGTTGGTACTCCAACATGAGTGCAATGGGAAGGCAAAAGACTAATGGGAGTTGCTATGTCTATTCCTTAATACCACACGCATCCAGGGCACCCAAGCTCTTAGTACCACAAGAAGTATCCATGATAGAGACCCAATGCCTAATTCATCTTGCGCTATGTAGGATCAAAGGCACTTTCCAGGCACGCAACATTCACCTAGAACGCATCGATCCTCACCACCGAAAATGCAAAACCAGTTCCAATAACCCCAAGCATCTGAAAGAACCACATCTAGTAATCGAAGGCGCAATATATGTCAGCAACGAGGGGCAAGAAACAACACATGCATGCAGGGCTGAAGGCACTTTAGGGTTATCAGAGAAAATTGCAGCACTTGTGGAGCAGACATGCACACAAGTATGGGCAGAACACATCACCAAACTAACATTCATTGCAGCTCTCGAGAAACCAGTAAAAGTGTACCAACAAAAATCATATGAACTTTTTTGCAATGAAGGAACTGTTTCTGTGGGGTCGAATGAACAATGCAACTGAACTGTCATAGTACCCGACCTCATGAAAGGTACTGCAGCGCTGATGGACTATTACTGGATCTGCAGCTAGCAAGCATACTTGCACCCCCACCTTCTTTTAGGGGCTACTGTTTGCTAGCCACGCTGCTCTCTGCACTGCTAGTGGTACCAGAAGAACACCTGAAGGGGGGACCCCTGCTCAAAGCACCCACTGTGCCCCCAACAATCGAAGTATGACACATGATGCCACCACCAAACCTTTATATCCTCCCTGAGAAAGGGCCCTATCACCAGCTGCGAAGGAAAAAAGATCCTCGAATTACATATCAAAAGATTCATTTGAGCTGCTTGCGCAGATACCTGAGCTCTATAATTCAGCAGAGACATTTTTTGCATCACTATTACCCAGCATCCAGACACAAACAAATGCAAAATGGCTCCAAATCATGCGGTGGGAGTTGATCCAGCTGGCTAACAATACTCAAAAGTGGTTCAATGTCATAAAAGAGGAACTGAAAGCCCTAAGACTAATGACAATGCAGAACCGGTACATATTGGATCTCCTGGCAGCCATGGAAGGAGGTGTTTGCAAAAAGATCAGGCGCTCATGTTGCACATTCCTACCTTCTGAAGACACTGAATATAGGACATTGTCACATGTCATAGCAGCAGTACATGAACCATGGGTAAAAATGAAGAAAGCTGTGGTTCAAGAAGAAGATTAGTTCACCATGGCCTTCAGCTGGGTCCCATCCTGGCTTGGAAAGTGGTCAAAATGTTGGTACCCATCATTGTGGCTGTCCTAGTGATCTTCTGCATGTGCCAATTAGGTCTCTGATGTTGTGCCAAAGCTGTGCCTAATGCCGCAATGATGATGGTTACTATTGGGAATACTAAAGTACCTCATAATACAAAAGAAGTAGAGATACAGACTGACCAAATTAATCACCCTGTCCACCGAATGATCGCCATGCCTGTTGGTGATATAGTGTATAACCTCTACCACACAACAATTGTTCCTCCCTCTGACCTCGAGAATTACAAAGAAGTATGGGTAGACCTGGCTGGAGATGGGGGATGCATTTACATGACATGTACACCAGAGCAATATGAGCAAGCAGGGGATTTTTTTAAAGCATGTGTGTAGGGCCTGGATGCCAATAAAAGGAACACTTGCATGGGAGGAAGCAGAACGAAGGGCCAGCATAAAATACATCCGTTGTAACACAAGGTACAGGGAGGGGTAAATTAAAGCTCAAACCCACGGTGGAGACCTTGTGTGGGGAGGTGCGGTATCAATGAAGCCTTGAATGTGTGGGTCAGCGTGACTGTATTTTATCCTCCCTGCACCCTGGCACCAAATTCCCCAAGCCACACAGGTGTATGCCACAGTGATATAGAAAGTAGGATTAATATATTAGTTTAGAAGCAACATTGTATTTTATGCATGCCCCGACCTTCACCCATCTCAAAGATGAGCCCAGCTGACCCACGTGGAGCCTGACTGATGGCGATGGACTAACCGATAATAGCCTGGCTTCCCCTATGGAGCAGTCCCATATACCTACTATTGGCAATCAGTGGTGCTGATTTTTACTGTATGTGATGATGCCACAAAGCTTTTTATGCTTTTGTTTGTACCAGGACTAACCAGAACGCTCTTGTGCAGCAGAGTCCTTTGCTGATAATTTGTATTATGTACAATTATAGCCTTTTTATCCTTGCAAGCTATCTCCTGGCCTATTCCACTCTATTCACCCTGTAGTGTGCATTAAATGGGGACTTGCCTTCATTTGATGACACTTGCAACATGATTCCATTGCCCCCGTACCTGCAGAGGAATCAGGCGGCCTCTCCAAAAGGGCCATGCCCTCCTACTGTGACCAGTCCCAAAACGTGTACGCTAAGTGGCTTTGGGGGTGCCGTCTTTGCAGAATTCTGCCTACTTGTTGGAGCAGGATGCAGCCCCAAGGACTGGCCGGGGCTGGTGGTGGATGCCCCGTGAATGGAGGCTTTCGGAAGAATGTGAATATGTGAGCATAGCCTGTAAGGGATAACAAAGTAGGGTTGGGTGTGCGGAGTACCATGAATAGGGTGAACACGAAGTGAATGAAATTGAGAGTGTGTTCTGTTTTGTGGATTGTGGCCTATTTCCCTAGAGGGTTGTATTCACTCTGTAGTGTGCATTAAAAGGGACTTGCTTTCAGGTGTCACCGTGTGATACACCGCCTGACTAGAACAGAGGCACTGTTATTACAAACCAATAAAGTTTTGCCCGTATGTGCAACTATCCTATATCCCCATGGTTATCAACTGGCAATATGTATATGAATGTATGATGCAACCCCACAAGTGACAGTTGTTATACGCAGTGTTATCGTTGTTTTGTTGTATAGGTCTTGCATGGGATGCTGTGACTAATGCCCCTCCTCGGTTCCTGTAGAAGCCACGTGTCATATGACACATGATGGATGCACCATTAACCCAATAAAGAGCGGGGCAGTTTCCAGCTCGGCAGTCAAACTACCACCACAGACTCCTGCCTGATATGCCTTCCTACAGCGCGCGCCAGCACTGCACAAATAGGCAGAAGCACTGCTATCCGAGCCTTTACACATATTGCTGGTCTCCCGGCAATATAACATAGATCACCATCCTCAAATGTGAGGCACAGGTATGAAGATAGGGAAAGTAGGCTATGAGGACCTCGCAGTCACACAGGGAGTTGGCTCAGCTGTCGTGGTGGTCTTAACATTATGAGAACACAGAAGGGTTCTGATTGTCCTTTTTAAGTGGGTGCGATTGCTCAGGGAGTGAGCCATGAGCTGCTGGGATCCAAAGTTTTCAACTCGGAATCCTTGCACGCCGGGGTGTTTCGAGAATGATAAAATGAGTACCTTTTATGTGTAGTGATAATAACACCATGGAGTGATACAAAATAGCAAAACCTACAATAGCAAGTCAATATATCAGTGGACGGTTTTGTGGATCGAGAGATGTCTTTTGTTTGTAGGAATTATTTGTAAATTGGCTAAACCCTACAACATATTCTCATTTTCCTATAATTTACTTTTAGCTGGATGAGATATCATATGATATGGCATTTATAACGCGCCTATACACAAGTGTTTCAAGGTGCGATGAAGCAAGGGAGGGGGAACAGAGGGAAGACAGACAGTGATCCTACTAGGCCAGGTGTCATTCAGATTGCGCAAGTGCATGGGAAGGGGCAAGGGGGAAAGTGCAGCGGAGAGGAGGAGGGAAAAGTGCAGTACATGGGATAAAAGAATAACAATAAGTACAGCCAGCTGGTGGCAACTGCAAGGGTAAGTGCAGACATCCGGTGTCAAGTGCTGGTAGTGGGACTGTAGGGATACAGAGACAGCCCCAAATGCGGGGGTTGCCAGGAAGGCAGTGCAGGTGTGCGACTGGCGGTGGAGGGGACCTGGACCCGAGATCAGAGTGTGGCCAGGTACCCAGTGCAGTTAAGTGGGGATTCAGCAGGGGAGAGGAGGAGAAAAAGCATAAGCAAAGAGAAAGGTTTTGAGGTGCTTACGGAACCGGAGATGGTTCTCCTCAAGTTTCAGTGAGTCAGGGAGGCTGTTCCAGAGGGAGGCCCCAGCCGAAGCGAGATATCTACCACCAACTCATTGCTTGGAGAAGCGACTGACCCTGTGGGAGTTGGAGCAGATGAGTGAAGAGCTCGAGAAGGAAGATATTTAGGAAGAGCGAATTGAAGGTATTGAGGCCCGGGCCCCAGAAGGCCTTGTGGACAATGCATAGGGTTTTTTAACTTAATCCTTGCAGCCACTGGGAGCCAGTGCAGAGATTTCAGTCGTGGAGAGATACAATCCCTGGGCTTGAGGCCAAGGACAAGTCTTGCAGTCCTGTTCTGGATGAGTTGCAGAGGTCTGAGAGTAGAGGCAGGTGACTGTGAGCTTCTGGGGGAAGGAGAGGAAAGGAAGAATACCTCTGAGGAGGTGCAGCTGGTAGTGAGACTTCTTAGAAACATCAGAGATATGAGGAGAGAAGGAGAGTGTGGAGTCGAAGATTACCCCGAGGTTTTTAGCCTCACAGGTGGGCACAGGAAGAGGGCCAAGAGAGATTGTAGAGTCCATATTTTTTGAGAGGCACTGATGAGACAGGTTTCAGTCTGGAAAAACAAGGCAGGAGAAGAAACAGTTCCCTACATCATTGTGCTATCAAGGCATGTAGCTGCAATCAAGGTCGAAGTGTAACACTCTGCCCTACATGCAATAGTCCCAGATGACACCTTGGTCATGGCTGTCAAAAGAGGTGGTGAGGCCCACGGTAAAATATTTAGTGAGAGCCGCTTAGGATTTTTTGCACTGGGCCAGCAGCGTCACATTCGCAAACAGGAGACTCGAGAAATCTCCCCTTGAGTTTGTGTCAAGGAACCCAAATATGGTTTATTACTAGAACTGCAAACCAACTATAGCAAAGTTAGATTTCTCTATTGAAGAAAGGTTTATGCCAGACTAACCTTTGTATCAAATGCATAGATGTATCTAGGATGGCATGACGGCATGTGGTTCGTGACACCAGCATTAAGGAGCACCCTGCCCCTGTGTGCGCATTAAAACACACATCATACACAGTGACAGATAGATGATGTACTGATGTACTGTGGAGGCTGGTGAATTTCTAAACTGAAGAGGCTTAAATGCTTGCGCTGATTAGGTAGGATAGACAGAGCACAGTGAGTGAGCCCAAATGAAACAAGGGTTGCTTGAGGGTGTTTCTCTTTTCCAAGAACATTTTTGAAACTTTGGGTTAAAATTATGCCTTTTACAGCATGTTCTTTGTAAAATTGGGTAGAAATCCATACAGTTTGCAATTGGTTTTGCATGGAAGCACATGGAAAACCCCAATAGTTGCAAATCACCAAACGTGTACAGGAACATTTTCCAATACATTTCATGCCGCCTTTGCACACAACATATGGTAGTATAAAATATATATTCAGTCAGAGCGCTACATAATGATGCCTACTCTTACATAGCACACTTTACAAACTGCATTTTCTCTGGGAGCTTATGATATGTGTTATTATTACCCAAGTGAATGTGACAAATTTTAACAACCTAAAAATAAATCGGAGGGGGATTCAAATTTGTGACCCACATGTTACAGATCCTCACGTGGACCCATTAGCCAATAAGGAATCAGGTCTGCGTTCAGTCACTCGATTTATAAGCACTCTGCATGTCCTTCATTCAAGTCCTGTTAATAACACGCATTGGCAAAGCCAACAGTTTTGGCTTGTGTAAAAGTATTAGGCATTTGTCAGGCATGGATAGTAGATGCTCAGATACTCACACCATTGTACACCACCTACCATCAATGGGCAGTTAATACTATAACCTGTAAGCACAACTTTTGTATTAGAGTACATACAAAGGAGAAATGGCATACAAGCCCAAATTATTGGCATTGCCAATGCTTGTTTTGTTTCCAACATAGATCAGTTTTGTGTTCCAAAATTGCAATACATTCGTCTCCCTGAAAGCCAGGTGGCCATACCAGACATAGTTTGAGGCAAGTGGCTAGGGACTAGAGTATTCTTTAATGTGGTTAATGTTTTTGAAAGAAAGGGAGGTGTGTTCTCGTACACATTATTTTCCTGAATGTTGTGCTTCCCAGTGTGACATTGAGGCAGTTGGTATTTGTGTGGTGTGGCTATACAATTTTGGTGAGTGGGTTTGTGATAGAATCTTAAACCTATTGACCCCCAAATAAGAAAACATACCAAGATGGCTGCTAAAAACGAAAAATAAATTGGGTATGATTCGCTGAGATTTTTGTTGTGGATTTCTCAAAAACGTGTGACAATTGATACCAAAATATGTTGTCATTAAGCTAAATCATCACTACTGGCGACCAGTGTATCACTGAATGCCTATTTCACATCTATTTGGATGTAATATTTTTTGAACCTGGATTTTTCAACACTTAACACATCAGATTGCCAACTTTACTTAGTGGTCAAGTTTTTAGATTACAGGCCATATTATACTTCCAATGTTCACCAGAACATATTTCGAAATTAAAATCTTATGGCTGCCTTACTGTTGTGACTCTTAATTGCTTGCATGATTCGCAATTTATTATTTCAGCAATGGCAAGACACCATATAATAACGTTTTGGGCCATGGGCTCTGTGCACACCACGGCATCTGCAAAGCAACCACAGGGACCGATGGCTGACTGTTACAAAATTGCAACAGTTTGCAGCAAACGGTTACAATTTTGTAACCGTCAGTCAACTGTCCCTGCACCATGCCCTTGACACAATCAGGCTGCTGCCTGGCTGGCTTCTGACAGAGCTTAACTTACATTAGTTTGCAGCACTCGCTCTGAGTCACACGCCCACCTTAGGAAGAGCATGCAGTCTCTGTGCTGGCAAGGGTGCCGTGAGGCCAACCCTCAAGCGCAAGGACTACAGCAGTCCCGCCCCCCTTGTGACGGGCCTGACCTTGGCCCCTCTGAAAATCGGTCAGCAGGCCACAGCATGCCTCATCACAAGATATACAAATTCCGCTATATCACCACTATCGTCAAGCAGCTGCACTTCCTACCCCTTCACAAACACATACAGTGCAAGTAAGGTTGCATCACCCAAATAGCAGTCACAACCAAAACCACACTCTACCTGGCTATGAAACTCACCATCTCCAGGCCACCACTAGAATCCATGCATGACACAGCCAGAATGGTAATAAGGAAGGGTTGTATATGAAATAATTGAATGAGACATGTCAGAGTGAGAAACAAACTAAAGGCATTTGATTGAAGATGACAGTCGTTTTTTTCTCCCTCTGACGTTTCTGGCAATCTGCCCCTCCTCCCGATTTACCTTTTTGCGCCACACCTCATTGTGTGCCGCTGACTCACTGTCTCCCTGCAACGCTTGTTCCCTTCCGTGGATGGGAATCAGCACCACATGATCCTTTTTTTGCCCACAAAACCTTTGTATTGGATATATATATATATATATATATATATATATATATATATATATATATATATATATATATATATATATGGGGCAGCAATCACCAATGTGGTGACAAAACAATTCGGAAAATAAGTAAAGCAATTGAATTCACTTATAGCAATACAGAATAGAAAATACAGGGAAAAGAACAGTTTTGGGTTATGAAAAGATAGCACTTAGGTTAAGGTTTCCCCCTGCCAAGTTCTTAATTCACAAATGAGCAATTCTACACAGATGTAAGTAAGCAGCAGGTATCTAGGAATGAAGAACAGAATATAGAGTTTGAATGCAATCTTCCCTCCCCAAACAAGAGAGAAAAGCATTTTTGGGACATTTACATGTTTTAAAATGACAGTTGAAAATGGCTTTGTGAAACAAGGAAAAGTGTGCACAAATCTTTAAATTGATAGATATTCCTATGGGAGCAACACTGAACAGGTTCTAACCAACATAAGCTACAATATGATCAACAGTACACACTTTAGATCAGAATGGGAGTTAGAAAACACTTTGAATGGGAAAAGACACGTGTAAAACTTTTGCAAATTCGCGCCTAAATTTCACTATGCCATTTTTAATAAAAATGGGTCTAATGCACTGTTTCGCAATGCGGGTTTTGGTTGTGGATGTAGCTACAGGTCTTAGGTTTAACTGAGAGTTGAAAATAAGTCTCTAAATATAAAATCGAAGAAGTTATGTACGTTTTAATGAGAGGCGTTTTTGAAAAAATAGAACAGAGAAAAGCAGAAATTTGGTTTTAAAATGACAGATTGGTTTTATTTAAACTATATTAATCACTAAGAAAAAGAGAATGCCACCCGTGAATCTCCACAGTTACGCACGGCCCCTTGTAACTCTTCATGTGGCGGATACTACGTTTTCTTTATGGGAATTACTTTGGGATTGTAAACAGGGTTGCAAGAATGGTTCTGACAAGGTTAAAGGTTCTTAAGTTAAAGATGGGATAGGTTGAGAGATAGGTTTGGACAAGATAAATATACTGTGGGTCACTAGGATTCCTATTGATACTTACAGTCCACTGTAATTTCAGATTGGACCGTCAGGTTCTGGTCATCACGGATCAGTCTACAGGCAGCAGGGCACCTCTGGCGAAATTGGATCAGCTGGGCGATTCTGGTCAATTGGACGGCACCTCAGACTGGATTGGATTGGATTGGCCCTTCTGGTCACTGGACACTGTAGGTTAGTGTGATGGTGAGTTTAAGCCAGCAAGCCTGGATGGTAGCGAGCCAAACTGGATCAGAATTATTCCCTTTGGGATGGTTTCAGTATTTGGGCCTAGCTGAAAAGAGTTCAGCAAATGCTGGGCCTTGGTTTTGCAAAGTAGTCTGGAATCAGGACAAGATGAATAGTTCTGGAACAGGATGAAGAAGTAAGGAGCAGGGCGTCATGCGGAAATCAGGATGTAGTCAGGAATCAGTGTGTCCCTGTGTGTGGGGAAGTTCCTATATTAGATTTATAACTACCAATTTTTAGATTTGTCCTGCTTCATGGGGCAAAGTTAAAGGTTTTCAAAGCTTAATCACAAAATGGCATTTTAAACCACAAATATGTTTAACTTCTTTCAACTGGCAACAGCTGTCAAATTCATTGATCAGGGTGGGGGTCCAGAGGGAAGTTCCCTCCCCCTCCACTGAAGGGATCAGTGTTCAGCCAGCCATTGTCCTTGGCTGGGCCCCAGACGAATATCTAATCAGTTTATTGTTCTCAATATGAGAGAACCTCCTGCAGCAATTAAGCCTTCCTGATAGCAGTGGAGTGTCAACATGAAGTGTCATCTTTCCCAGCTGGGCACTGTCAAGTCAGAATTAATTATTTAATTAACTCCAAACTGGGTTCTGACTTTAAAAATCACCTAAATCTTACATTTAAACATATAAATATGAACACAGTTTATAGGGGAGTTTGACATTTAAAGAATTAGGCCTTTCACAAAAACAAGCTTTTAAACAGGCGATTTTGCACTTTCTTCAGGGAAAAGGCACATTTAAACTGAATCCTTTACATCCGAGTTTCCTCTGCAGCAACATTTTATTCAGCCCCAGTTCTTCTCTTAAATGCTGAGATTTGTTTGCAGTCTGGAAGTAAGTATCCAGCCTTTGCTTGGAGTTTTCTCTGCACAGTTGAAATTGTTATATGTTTTGCCATTTTTAGCCACATTTTTCCCATGGAACTGAAAACAATGTTGCTGGGCTGCCTTTTTCATGAAGTACATTTCTTAGCTGCTAACAGTCAATGAGGCCCGGCTTCTCTGGCCACACTGGATGATCTGTACCCTTTTAATTTCAATGATTCACTCGAAAATGAATGGATCTAGCACCAAAACAGCACTTTGAAGGTTGCAAAGCTGCATTTTAAAAGGCATTTTCGTTTTTTAGCCCAATTCTGTGGTCTTGCTTCATGTTAATGTAACAGCACCCACTGGCATTCTCCTGTTGTGAGAATTCTGTTGTCACCCCCACTTTGACTGTGTGACAGGGGTATGCAGCCTTTGTGACTGTGACCCACGCGCAGTTTTGCATATTTGTACGCGCACATGGGTTAGTGCATCCATTTTGGCTGTTTCTTTCCACCATGGTAAAGTGGTGCAGTAGGGCATACCGGCATGGGTCAAAATATCCCACTTAATCCCCCCTGACTTCGGCTTGACTTCCAGTCGTGGGGAAGTCGTGCACGTGGGATTTTTCTTTCTGTCCATGTGAAGAACACCGGTTTCTTCTCCTGTCAGCGATTGATGCGACACGCTCTCCTCACCGGCTCTAGTTGTAATGGGAACGATACTCATGTCTTCTCTCATGCTTTCTTTTCCAGTGTGGAGTGACACTCTAGATCTCTTGGGTTTTTCCTCCCAGGTCCCTGAGGAGGTCTTCCTTGGTGATTAGGTGTATTTAGTGCCAATACTAGAAAACAGAACATAACGCAGTTATGAACATTTTCCCACTACTGTTCCCAGGGGGATTTCAGCAGTGGGACAGACGCATGCATTTAATGACAATTTACAATTTTCCCTGCATGTATTCAATAATAATTTCAAATATATCTTGCATGTATTCAATGACAATTTAACAAATTCCTAGGTGTCCGGATTCTCTCCCTCTCGGTTTTTGGTTGGCTCTTCTATTTGACGCAAAGTGTGCCTGGGATGGCAACTCTTTAGCTGTTTTATGTGGACCGACTTGCCTTTCAGCCAGCAAGTCACATCTGGGAATGTGGATTCTGTAGGTGAGCCCCGGGATGGTGACCTCTCCTCCATTTCTGAAATTCCATTTCCTACCGTAGCACTAGTGCTGACCAGAAGGCTTTCTTTATGACTGCCAGTCCCTGAGATTTACACTCTAGTTGGGACCGGGTTTGGCAATGAAGGGGTACAAATTGATCTTGAGCTGGTTGAGGAGGTGACTGCCCATGTAAAAGGCGGAAGGAGCACCTTGCACAACCCAACAAGTATGTATTATGCTATTGTCATCCCTAGAAATTTTGATAATACAACTGCTAAGCAGAAGATGTTTGAAATGGGGAATTTCCAGGTCCCATACCCATTGATAAACTGACTCTACAGTGGGTAAGGTCTGGTCTTTTGCGAGTTTCTTGAATGATACTTCGCTGATGAAGCTTTCTTCTCTATTCAAGTCGAGGACAGACTCCTTCCCGTCATTTAATTGAATCGGGAGGAAGAGCTGTTCACCCTTCTTCAGAATGCCAGCTAAGCTTTGTGCTGCTTTGATATCAATTTTGGATATGAAATTGGGATTTTCTGATTGTGAATCCAATTGGAGGGAAGGTTGATTTGCAGAAATGGAGAGGAGTTCCCATCACCAGTTTGTTGTCCCACAGCAATTATGGTAATGTTGGGTATGTCATTATTTTGAAGGTAGAACTTAATTTGGTCTGGTTTTTGTTCAACCATGTGGCGTGTGCCATTTAGACTAACGTGGTTGACACTCTGTTTTAATTTGATTGGTCAGTTAGTCTGGATCCAGAGGACCTTGTTTACACAGTCTATTAGGGAAGACAATCTACGGAGGATTTCATTCCCCAGTAAACATGGTGTGCCCTCCGGAGTCACAACTATGAACGGGTATTTCACCTTAAGTCGCCCAATTGTAATTTCCAAATCCGCAATCCCCTCGACAGGAATTTCATTCCCATCAAAGTTCTGAGTTGTCCAGGAAGAGCAGTGACAGGGATCTGGTATCCCCCCCCCTTCCTGAATTCAGCTGATCAAAGGCTCTCTTTGACAGAAGAGTGGCTTGAGATGCAGTGTCCACCAGTGCCAAATATTTACATTGCCCTTGTACTTGGACTGGGGCATAAAGTCATCCCTCCTTCTCCTCAAGAGGGCAAAGATAATGTGCCTTTTGGGCCAGTTGGTGGGTTAGTTTCTTGATTCTTGCTTCTGACACAGGGGTAGTTTGGGCAGGATTCTGGTGGGAGATTGGGGATCTGTAAGAAAAATGTGGCAGTTGGATATTGGGGGAGATTTGGGTTCCCCTGGTTCTGATTCTGGGCCACCCCCCAACCCCCAATTTTTGGAGGCAGTCGCCAGGATTTTTTTGGGCAGTGTGGTTTTCCAAGCAATCATTCTGGGGTTCAATGATGGGCGGTTGTAACTCAGTCCCCACATTTACCCAGTCTTTATTAGGATCTCTCGGGACCCATCTTTCTTTGGGAGGAGTTCCCCCATCCATAAAGGAGAATATCCTTTTCCCAGAGTCCTCTCCTTAAATTGGAGGACACTAACCTCCTCCACAAAATGGGTCTTTTTAGGTCCTTTATTTCTCCTACCCGCCCTCTGTTCCTTGGGTTGCAGATTTTCGGGGGCAGGAGATTTTGGTTCTGGTTCTGGTTCCTGGGTTTCCAAGTGGTGAATGAAGTTTCCTTTAAGGCTTGACACCCCCTTTTCCCCAGTGCCTCCTCCCTTGGAACGGTGAATTGTCGGGGTTCTCTCCCCGTCATTGCTCTAGAGTACCAGACCCTTGGTTTGTGGAGTTCTGAGCCACCATGTTCTTCTGAGGGTTCTGCTGAGCCCTCAACATGTGACCCAGATCCTGGGTCAAGTTCTGGACCTGGCACTCCATTTGGGACACCCGCTCTGGCTGGTACGGGGGTCTCTGGTCCATCCTAGGTGGATCATGGGAAGGATAGCTATCCCTTCTCCCATAATACCCTGGGTTGGGATAGTTCTAGTAACCCTCTGCCTTTGGCCTCCCCTCTCCCGGATTGGGCTGTCTGGGCTCAGGAAAATGGGGACAGAACAGAGGGTTGTTTTGTGGGTTGAAGTTTTGCGGGTACCGGGGAAAGAAGCTCAACCCGGCATTTGGGGGATTACTGCCCTCCTGGGGAAGGTTAGGAGGGAAGTTTCCTGGGCGGTGCCTACCTGATGGGATCCCCCCTTTGGACTGGGTGAGTCCACACATACCCCAGGATGGGTTTGTTGCCCTTGTAAAGGGGGGTAATATAATCAGGGGAGTTAGGGGTCCCATTTGTGGGATCACCTCCCTGACTACCTGATTGGGATTGGCCTGAGGGCCTTCTGGTTCCTTGATTGGATGTGTTTTGTGCAGGTATATTTTTAGCCCCCCCCCCATCTCCAGATCTAAAATGGGGGCAACCTTCAACTCTGCCACCTTAGCAGCAGCAGGGGTGTTGGCTGGTTTGGGGTTTTTATTGGTGTTTTTGTTCTCTACAGGTTTCTGCAGTTCATAAATACAGGTCGCCTGTTCAATGACCCAGTCCAGTGATCTCCTCTAGTGAAAGTCCCTCACTAGCTGGGTCATGATGTATTTAGGGAGGGCATGGAAGAAGGTATTAATGAACTGCCTATTGTCTGTGCACACCCTCCTAGTGGTCTGCGCAAAGGCATGTTTTAGTTCTTGCACAAATTCTTGTGGGGCCTGATCTGCCACACACTGCAGATTGTAGGCTGCCTTGCGGGCCTCTTGGGGGTTCCTATGGACAGAAAAATGTTTTAAGATAGCCGCCCTGTAGGTGGTCCATCTAGAGTGGTTCTGATCCTCCAGCCCCGCAAAGAAGCTGGAGTACTCAGGGGAAAATGTCCATTTTACATATTGGATGCAACTCTGACTATCAGATGAAAAGTATCCATCATCTGTTCGTATAATTCCAGATGTTCCCAGACTGAATACATTTTTGTGATAGGGAGTTATAACACTCTTAATGGCCTTGATCTGTTTCAGGGGATCTTTTTGTAGAACCCTCTTAATTTTGTTGGCCTTTTTGGTCTTAGTCACCCGTGTCCACTCATCCTCTGACACACTACTGGTCTGAGGCACTACTGCAGGAGGTGGCTATTTGATCCTCAAGGCACTCCCCGATTCTGCGAGCTTGAGAAGGGCTGGCAGAATGTGGGGCCTAGTTTCTTGATGCCTGTGGTGCTCAGAAGAGTCTTCTGACTCTCCCCTGCTCCCAGAGTTGGCAGAGGACCCCCCCTTCCCCCACTGCCCTAGCTGGGAAGAGGTCTTTAGGATACTCTTTTTGGGCTTGCTTTCCTGGAGTTCCCCACCAAATTTGACAAACTGATCCTTTGGTAGGTTGTATTTTTGAGGATCCAATTCCCTGACTCTCCCCTCACAGGAGTCTTCCTGATCAGAGAGGCTAACCTTAACACTTGGGAATCTGTACAGAGATGCCCATCCATCAATTTCTGGGAGGCGCAGATCTGTCAGTCCCATGTTGCCAATTCTGCTGAAGTCTACCATCCCCATGGACCTCTGTTCATATGAGCCAGTGGACATGAATATGGCAGAGTCCATGGTACTGAAGGAGTTAGAGTCCCTGATTACAGAGGTCCTGATGTTATGCTCAGGGGTTTCTCTGTCCCTCCCTACCTTGTGTCTTTCGGCCCCTATTCCCTGGTGATGTGCCAGAATCTGGATCTTTTGCTCCTCTATTAAGGCCTTACTGATCTCAATGATTTGCTCTTGCATCTCTATCTGTTGGTGGAGCCTTTCATTCTTTTCACAGAGAGCCTCATTGTCTCTCTGTGCTTCCTGTCTGGTCTGAAAATACTGGGCCAATTTCTGTTGCAGGAGACTCACCTCCTGAGTTTTATCATTATTGGTCTGGGTGTTCTTTGCCAGAGCATCCTCCACCCGCCTGGTGTGCTCTAGTAGCTTCTCATATTCGGTTTTTACTTCCTTCAGCTCCTGGAGGGCCAGCTTTCTTTCCTCTAGCTTGGTTTTTAATTGGCTCACTTCCTGGCCTAAGATGTCCCTCTCCTGATTTAGGGTGCCCCTCTGTTCAGCCAGGTCATCCCTTTTTATTTTAAATGCATGGGGTTTCTGGCGCTCCCCATCAAATTCCTCTTGAGAGTGGATGTCTTTAATAATGAATTTATTGTTCTCTTTTTATTTGTCTATCTGGTTCTGTAGGGTAACTTAGTGTTCTGCACAGGCACTATTAAACTGTAATTGTTGCACCAGCTTGTGTTGAATCTGTTGTAAAGAGTCAATCCTGTCCTGACACTCATCTTTCAGTGGCTGAACTTGGGGATCTTGCTCTGCCTTCTCTTGCTGTAGGAGAGCCAGATCTTCTTTCAGTTTTGTCTCTGATTCTTGGCCCTTCAGTAGCCTTTGCTCTGCAGAGTCCAGATTAGTTTGGATTTTCTCTAGTGTTTCCACTTTCTTCATTGCCAGAACTATGTTTTCTGCATTCTTTTTCCGCATTACTCCTATGTGGAGGTACAGGTAGGCTGCTATTTTAGCAATTTTTCTCTGCTCCTCTTTTACTTTAGGGGCCATGTACAGTTCACTAAGAGCTTGGTGTAATGGGCCCTTGTCCTGCCATGTATCTAGGTCCATGGCAGTCACCTGTTCTTTGATTTCCTGCAGCCATACCTGTTCATTCTGTTCGAGCCACTCACCCCTGACAAACAGTTTGTGCAGGAAGTGTTCCCTAGCCATATTAATTTCTAATGGGATCGCCGTTTTGGAAATATTAATTTCCTTATGACTTATTTTAGGGTTAATTTACTTTTACTAACAGGCCTGATTTCGGGGTTATTTATTTTGAGAGGTGCTTGAACAGTGTAGCACAGTACACCAACCCAGCAAGGTGTCTGTAACCTGCAGGCTAGTATGCTGTGTTAGACTGTCACAGGTGGTAACTCGCACTCAAAATCATGGCACGAGCCCCTAAAATCTTTTAAGGATTTCAGTCAGGCAATACAACCGGGTCTCGCCTAGCATGTAAAGCACAGATGAAATACTTATTTATTATGTCTATAGGTTCAATATTATGAGTGATATACCACTCATATCACACCCATCTCAAAATACCCCCCAGGTCACAGTGCACCTTGGTTAAGGTAAATATGTATTTATTTATTTATTTATTTATTTAAAATTCAAATCAACACAAATTTTTATATATACATATGGGACAGCAATCACCAATGTGGTGACAAAACCATTTGGAACATAAGTAAAGCAATTGAACTCACTTATATCAATGCAGAATAGAAAACACAGGGAAAAGAACAGTTTTGGGTTGTGAAAAGATAGCTCTTAGGTTAAGGTTTCCCCCTGCCAAGTTCTTAATTCACAAATGAGCAATTCTACATAGATGTAAGTAAGCAGCAGGTATTTAGGAATGAAGAACAGAATATAGAGTTTGGATGCAATCTTCCCTCCCCAAACAAGAGAGAAAAGCGTTTTTTGGGAAATTTACACTTTTTAAATGACAGTTGAAAATGGCTTTGTGAAACAAGGAAAAGTGTTCAAAAATCCTTAAATTGATAGATATTCCTTTGGGAGCAACACTGAACAGGTTCTAACCAACATAAGCTACAATATGATCAACAGTACACACTTTAGATCAGAATGGGAGTTAAGAAACACTTTGAATGATATGATATGATAGGTTATTTATAACGCGCTTAATACCCAGAGGTTTCTAAGCGCGGACCCAGGGATCGAACCTGTGTTGCTCTGTGTCGTCTTGTTTCCAAGTCGAGCACGCTGCCGCTGAGCTATCCTCCTGGGAATGGGAAAACACACATGTAAAACTTTGGCAAAAATGTGAATTTGCGCCTAAATTTCACTATGTGATTTTTAATACAAAACGGGTCAAATACACTGTTTCGCAATGCAGGTTTTGTTTGTGGGTGTAGCTACAGGTCTTAGGTTTAACTGAGAGTTGAAAATAAGTCTCTAGTTATAAAATCGAAGAAGTTATGTATGTTTTAATGAGAGGCGTTTTTAAAAAATGGAACAGAGAAAAGCAGAAATTCGCTTTTAAAATGACAGATTGGTTTTATTTAAACTATATTAATGACTAAGAAAAAGAGAATGCCACCTGTGAATCTCCACAGTTACGCACAGCCCCTTGTAACTCTTCATGTGGCGGATACTACGTTTTCTTTATGGGAATTACTTCGGGATTGTAAACAGGGTTGCAAGAATGGTTCTGACAAGGTTAATGGTTCTTAAGTTAAAGATGCGATAGGTTGAGAGATGGGTTTGGACAAGCAAATATACTGTGGGTCACTAGGATTCCTATTGATACTTACAGTCCACTGTAATTTGAGATTGGACCATCAGGTTCTGGTCATCACGGATCAGTCTACAGGCAGCATGGCACCTCTGGAGGAATTGGATCAGTTGGGCATTTCTGGTCAATTGGACGGCACCTCAGACTGGATTGGATTGGATTGGCCCTTCTGGTCACTGGACACTGTAGGTTAGCGTGATGGCTAGTTTCAGCCGGCAAGCTTGGATGGTAGCGAGCCAAACTGGATCAGAATTATTCCCTTTGGGATGGTTTTAGGATTTGGACCTAGCTGAAAAGAGTTCTGCAAATGCTGGGCCTTGGTTTTGCAAAGTAGTCTGGAATTAGGACAAGATGAAAGGTTCTGGAACAGGATGAAGAAGTCAGGAGCAGGGTGTCACGCGGAAATCAGTGTGTCCATGTGTGTGGTGAAGTTCCTATATTTATCGTGTCAAGTGACATCACTCAGTTTATGGTAGAGGCAGCATTTCAAACCACACCCACACGGCTGTGATAGGTCAAAGGCACTTGCCTATTTCTTGTTGGAAGCCAGAAAGAGCTGTCATATTTTATGATGTGATTTGGGAACTCCCACATTGATTTGAATCACAATTTAATTTTCCCATAAATACACATTTCTATAATTATGCCCTCTAATAAAATCAGACACATACATTACATATTTTGGGAGTTATACTGACATCTAACTCCCATTTCAGTGAGAGCTGTCTTTCTCATTCTGTGGAATTTTGTCGATTTTAATCATAATGGTTTAGCCTAACACTTCCTAATTCAGTACATATCTGGGCAATCACCCCTAGAACATGGGTATACAATATTATATGTGCAGCATCAATAGTTTTGCCACAATTATTCTTTTTGTGTAACTTTGGTCCTTATGTGGTACAGGGTTCACTCACATCTTCCCAGAAAGAGCATAAAATTAGATTTATAACTACCAATTTTTAGATTTGTCCTGCTTCATGGGGCAAAGTTAAAGGTTTTCAAAGCTTAATCGCAAAAAAGGCATTTTAAACCACAAATATTTTTTTCTTTTTTCAACTGGCAACAGATGTCAAATTTCTTTGCTCAAGGTGGGGGCCCAGAGGGAAGTTCCCTCCCCTCCCCTGAAGGGATCAGTGCTCACCCAGCCATTGTCCTTGGCTGGGCCCCAGAGGAATGTCTAATCAGTTCATTGTTCTCAATATGCGAGAACCTTCTGCAGCAATTAAGCCTTCCTGCTAGCAGTGGACTGTCAACATGAATTGTCATTTTTCCCAGGCTGGGCACTGTCAAGTCAGAATTAATTATTTAATTAACTGCAGACTGGGTTTTGACCTTAAGATTCACCTAAATCTTACATTTAAACATATAAAAATGATCACAGTTTATAGGGGATTTTGACATTTAAAAAATTAGGCCTTTCACAAAAACAAGCTTTTAAACAGGCAATTTTGCACTTTCTTCAGGGAAAAAGCACATTTAAACTGAATCGTTTACATCAGAGTTTCCTCTGCAGCAACATTTTATTCAGCACCAGTTCTTCTCTTAAATGCTGAGATTTGTTTGTAGTCTGGAAGTAAGTATACAACCTTTCCTTGGAGTTTTCTCTGCACAGTTGAAATTGTTACATGTTTTGCCATTTTTAGCCACATTTTTCATGTGGAACTGAAAACAATGTTGCTGGGTTGCCTTTTTCATGAAGTACATTTCTTAGCTGCAGTCAGTCAATGAGGCCGACTTCTCTGGTCACACTGGATGATCTGTACCCTTTTAATTTCAATAGTTCACTGGAAAATGAATGGATCTAGCACCAAAACAGCACTTTCAAGGTGGCAAAGCTGCATTTTAAAAGGCATTTTTGGTTTTTAGCCCAATTCTGTGGCCTTGCTTCACGTGAATGTAACAGCGCCCACTGGCATTCTCCTACAGTGAGAATTCTGTTGTCACCCCCACTTTGACTGTGTGGCAGGGGTGTGCAGCCTTTTGTGACTGTGACCCATGCACAGTTTTGCAGATTTTTGTGTGCAAAGGGGTTAGCGCATCTCTTTTGGCTGTTTCTTTCCACCTTGGTAAAGTGTAGAAGTGGGGCATACTGGTATGGGTCAAAATATCCCACAAAAATATGCCACAACGCGAAGCAGTATCATTTCATGAACATCCAAATGATGTGCAATGAGCAATACTGATCTGACGGTGAACCAATGCTTTGCTTTGCTTGATACCAAGGTTCCACCCATGATGCCATATCCCTGTGGAACAGCACCCTACCGGCATGCATGGACCCGCCCAGGGACCATCATACATGGATATTGTGTAAGTAGCAACAGTGAGAATGCAATGCATATGTGGAAAACAGTTTGATGAGAAGGAGTCAATCTCGGTGTGGGAGGCCCAGAAGTACTGCCATACAAATGTAATGCATAGCCAAACACATTTCGAAACATGATGCATGCGAGTGAAAGAATGGAAGCATACAAGGGATACATCTCTGAACACCCCAGAGTGAAAAGCGCTTTGCCCATATCACCAACTTCCTCAGGCACAGTGTGACATGTACAGCCATGATAGTAGGGTATGGAGGATGTACTAAGGTATGTCTGATGATCCCTGAGAATAACCATCTCAGACTAACAAGACGGTGCAACGGAAGGACATATCATCTGTTATGACCTAATTCAGAACTTTTTTGAATACATATGAATGCACATTTCACTGTAATATAACATCAGTAAAATCACATCTTTAAGGTAAACTCAATGACTATTGCACTCATTGCTAAGTGCTGCTTTTTTATTGAACGTAAACAGACCCATGCCCACCCACCTCCCATAGCCCTTTAAAAAATGTCCATGGAATGGTCCTCCTACTTCCGTTGGGTCTTGCCCTGTCCATGCGAAGGAAATGGTAAGGTGTGCTGTCTCAGTCGAGAATGCCTTAATGGGTGCGAGACAGCGATCACTCTGTGGTTGTGACTGAGGTGGAGCTGGCCATGTCACCCCCCTGAATGTGATGCTGTGTTGGTCTTCAGCAGAGTCCCCTTGCAGGAGGATAGCAACTCATTCAACTCCTGCACCATTTGGCCCACTACTGTGACAGCCACAGTGGCATCTGCCATTCTCCTGCTCTGCCTCTGGCCACCCTCCTTTATTACCCCTGAATGGCATCCAGCATAACCTGAGAGTGCTCAAGTTGCTTCTATGTCATGGCCTCATGTGCTCTTGCCTCTGCTGCATCTGCCTGAGTCTCTGCATGATTATGTCAAGTGTGTTTTGGGGGACAAGTGATGGTGGGTCAGGGTGCACCCCCCTGCCCGATTCATGAGTCCCACCATTTGCAGTACCATGGTCATCAGAAGTGGAATTATTATAGTAATCATGATGCCACTGCAGAGATTGGCCAGTGGATAAGGGCAATGACGTGGTGGTGAGAGGGTAGAGCGAGGGAAGTGGAGGAGAGTCTAGCTGATGTGGTACATCCCTTGTGACAACATAAGTGTGTAGGATAGAGCCCAGGATTCCACATGCACCTTTGACCCAGAGGCTGTAGTTTGCACAGTGGTGGTCAGAGCCTCAGAGATAAATGATGCTGTGGTGATGGTCGCAACCTTGGCTGTTGTAGTGGAACATAGGGCGGAGGTGGTGGTGGTTGCCACAGTGTCACAGCTGCCAGCACTCCTCCCTGAATTCCTGGAGGTGTGGTGGGATTGTTTCACTTGAGGCGATGTTGTTGTGCCAAAGGCGCCTGCTGCGCTGGTGCTTTCTTCTTCTTCCTAAATGCCATGGCAACCTCTTATGAGATATGTGGCATGCTATAAAATGCCATGATCAAAAGGGGTTGGTTGTGCATTACATTAACGAGCTTTTCCAGGCCAGCCAATACAGATCATGTTGGGGAGAGTGTGGATATGTCACATGGGACCCCTACAGCTTGATAGCTTGATTTCAGGCAACTCGTGAATGTCACTTGACTACCTGTATGCAGTGGGTGCTGTGGGACTAAAGGGAGTCTGTAGTGGGCACATGCAAGGCGTGATCAGAGCGGTGAGGCTTGGTGCAATGCTTCATGGAGTGGAACTTTACTTATGGCTGAAGCGTCTTCACTGGCCTTGATAGTAGTTACTCGGGCATGGATACATGACATATGCCCCCACATGAATCTGTGTGGCCGATTACAGCCAGGTAGATTTTTCAATGGCCATAGTCTCGTAATATGGTGGTAATTCCCCTGAACTCATTGACGGCAACAGTAATTACTGCCATAATTACTGCCTAAATCAGAATAAGTACCACAGTGATGAGATGTGACTGTGTGTTCTTGTCTGAGTAATTGTAAGGTAGGGTAGTGTGTGGTGTTTCTCTTTCTTGTTATGCTGTGATTCCTATCATCTTTTTTGATACTAAGGAATTAGGGGGGGCACTCATTAGGGGACAAAAAGATGGTGGATGATAAGGGAAAATTTGGTATGGCATGGCTGAACTCTTGGGCTAGGGTTGCACTGCTTTGACTGGCTGGCACACAATCAAAGGCACGGTCAGAACTCTTCATCATATGCACTAACACTATCTTGAGGTTATACATCTTTCCTGCACCTCTTCTCAGCTCTAATTCGACATACAAACCATGCAACATTAGTGGGCCTCATTACAAGCTTGCAGGTAGCCTTCCAAACTTGCAAGAAAGTCTGGCACCTGCAAATGGGCAATTAATGGGGTATTCGGGCCCCGCCGGACCCGCTAATTGCCCTTTTGCGGGTGCCAGAATCGGGTGATCCCCATTCCCATTGAACCCCATGCTGTGCTCGCAGGTGCCTTTCATTCCGCCAGGTCAGACCTGGCGGAATGAAAGGCACCCGCGAGCACAACTCGGAGTTTGCCGGGCCCGATACAACGGTACCGGCAAGCTTACCGGTACCTTTGTATTCGAACCAGGAAGCTCGTAAACAGACCCACTCTTTAAAGTCACACACAACTGGGTTTTAATGTGTTTGCTTGGTGTGCATATGATGTTGGATTATTGTCCGCGGAGTAGTTGGGAAATGAACCTGAAAACATAGTTGAAAGTTAATAATTTTTTACTCAAAGGGTCTGCAACCTTAGGCTTTCAATATGTTATGGACTAAGGGTCTCATTACATGGTAGGCGGTAAACCATGGTGCAATTAGCACCATGGTTGCCGCCGGTACCATACCGGTACCACCATGGAGGAACGGGGAATTACCACCCCATTCCAATGTTGGCGGGGCGGTAATTCCCCTTTTCTCCATGGCCCCTCCCCATTCCCATTTTTGCCCCATAGGGGCATCATTACGGGGTCGGCTTTTAAGGCCGACCCTGTATCACCATTTCCGCGGCCTGACATCCCGGTGCCACTGGGATATTATGACAGGCAGCGGAATGGTAAATCCCCACTCCCGCACGGGAATGAGGCTACTGAAGCACCAGCACCATTGCTAATGGTACCGGTACTTCAGTTATAACACTTCCGGTAGGCGCCTAATGCGGTACCGTAATTAGCACCAAGGTCCCTTTGCGGGTCCTAACTTTAATGGCTGGTCTACACCAGCCGTTAAGGTCGGGTCCTGCAAAGGGACCTCGTAGTAAGGCGGTAAGGGTTAACGGTCACCGGTACCCTTACCGGTGACCGTTAACCCTTACCGCCTTCTATGTAGTGAGGCCCTAAGACTTTCCATGGCAGATTGTGTGCCTTTTCCAGGCCCATCTATTGAAAGCCTACTGATTATTGGGTGGTGGGGGCGGGATGAGTGTTATTGTGGAGGGCTTTAAGTGATCTTCGAGATATAATGTGAGAAGTGACAACTGAAGATAAGGACTTTGTGTTTAATAGCCAGTGCTGCTGTGAAATATCAGCTTTACATAGCTGTTTAAGGGGTCATGTTTGAATTGCAGACGCAAGCTTAGCCTTCAAGCTTACTTTGGAAATTGCAACTGCAAAAAGAAGTGGGAGAGTGCTCACAGTTCAAATACAGTTTCTTCTGTGTTTGCAATGACTGATTTAGGCCTCTGACCTAAATTCAAAATGGCTACTCATAGACCAAAGTCAACAATGTTATCAGACGCTGAGGCCAGTGCCACCTCAGCTCTGGGTACAGCCTAGCTCCGCAGAGTGCTGTATTGCTTACAGAGGAAAGAACGCTCCAAAGATAAGCTTGTGAAAAGTATGGTAAAATGCGTGGGATGTAAATATTATATTTTTAAACATACCTGGTGGTGAAATATTTAACATCACAAATATAATTAGAAGAAGTGTCTATGCTTGCGGTCAGTAACAGTATAAATTCAATATCGTCCTCAATATTCTTGGTAATAGAGTGATATTCTAATGATTTTTTCAAGTAATCATAGGCAGCACCTTGTTGAATAGTAGAAGACTACATATACACACGTACATTCACCCCCAATGAGCACTCCTGTAGCCAGCAATTTGGATGAATATTTGACACACTGCAGCATCGGTAACAAAGTAACAATAATCATTTGACTACTGTGAGCCTCACATTGTTGTGCTAAGGGTACATCCTGTCTGAAAGTGAACATACGTAAACTTGGTATCACTGCCCTATACAATAGGCAATGAGCCTCATTCCGGGGTCGGATTCTAAGGCCGACCCTGTATCACCATTTCTGCGGCCTGACATCCCGGTGCCACTGGGATATTATGACAGGCAGTGGAATGGTAAATCCCCATTCCCGCACGGGAATGAGGCTACTGAAGCACCAGCACCATTACTAATGGTACCGGTACTTCAGTGATAACACTTCCGGCAGGCGCCTGAATTCCTGGCAGGTCAGGCCTGCCGTGAGTTCTGTGCCCCTACTGTCAGACTCTTAGTTTGGCGGTCCGGAAAGGGTGCCAGTACATTGCTACCGGCACCTTTATTTCCAGAAGTCCAAACTTGTAATGAGGCCCAACTAAAAGTTAAAAGTCTATCTAAGTGTATCTCTCTCTCTCTGACTAGAGGTGTGTTCATGTGTACACCCACTCTACTCAATGCAATGATAAAATATGGCCCTCTGAAGAATTACTATGGTCCTCATCACGGCTTGGGCAGAGCGGTAAAAATACAGCGGTAACGTTATTTCTGCCGCATTACTATTCCACCCAATCTCACGTTTTGCCAATTTCAGGCCTTTTACGGGTCTATTACCACAGCGTTATTAGCGCTGCGGTTATTGCACCCAAAATGCTCTGTTGGGTCCAATGGGAATGGGAATGGAAATGGGATTGGGATTGAGAACTTTTCACGCACTGCAATTTGGGATCCAGCGCTAATACCGCCGGACTGAGTTGTGGTAACGCTATTTTCACTGGGCAGTATCCCCGCAGATTTACCACCCAACTTGTGATGAGGCCCTATAAATGCTGCAAAGATCAACGCTGGTGATGGAGAGGCATTTTCATATATTAGTGGGGCATGTAAAAGGGTGCTCCGGTCAGAATTAAAGTTATCCTTTTGTTCGTGGGAAGTTCATCACTTTATGTGCTTGGATCTGCCTATGCTATCTTATTTTCTATCTGCATGACTTCTAAATATGTGATCAATAATTAACACATTGATGTCATTCCAGTTACTGTGTCTGTTAGGTTGCAGATTCACTTATTATCTAATATGAACTGGGATCTTCCCTTATTGTCTGACAAGGTGTACCTTTCTTCTCTTATGTCAGTGGTTACCCTAGTTTCTATTATGCTTCTTGCCTTTGGCTGTTTCCATAACTGTCTGAAGTGTTTTTTTCTTCAAAACATTATTTCCATATAGTCTTTCTTCTTGTTCTTGCACTATAGTTCTCTTGTTATGTCAATTTTTAATATTGCTTCCATTCAAGTTGATGTCTGTCTTGAATTATCTTGGTTGCTCTGTAGTCAGAAGCTTGTAGTTGTATCTTGATTTGTTTATAACTCTGCAGGATTCCTATTGTTTCTCTTATTGGGCCTCATTACGAGTTTAGAGGTGGGGTAAACAAGTGGCAGTGATTCCGTTACCACCACTTCTCTGGCGGTAATGGAATTATTGCCACTTTTACTGCACTGCCGAATTTCGATTTTGGAGGTAAAGCAGAGGATTAATTGCCAGAAAACATCTGGAGGTAAATCCTCGTTCTTACCTCCAAAAATCATCAGATTTACTGTGCGGCATTACCGCAGGAGGTAAATTCATCAAAATTCTCCATGGTGTCCTATGCACTACAAAGATTGATATTAACACCACCACCATTCGTAATCCTATGGTAATGCCTCAGGACCGATTGGTGGTGATAGTAAATGCGTTTGGCTGGGTTATCCTTTGCGTCCCAACCTTTGCCTGACTACCTTGTCCTGCCAGTCCCTTTTCCCCTACCCTGAGTTACTTGCTCACATTTCTTGCCAGAGATTAAGATAACTTCTAAACTTTCCAGCCATTGTTTCTTTTGTTTTGCCTTAGTCACTTATGACTTCACACAACCCTCTGCTCTCACTGTCATACTATCTTGTGCACTAAGCTCGAAATATTGATGCGTTGAAAGGCAGAGCCCACCATGGAAGCCCATTTCAAGGCAGCACTAAGTGCACATCAACCAAAATGCACTGCTTCCGCTTAGCGCAATATCATTTGGTGGGGCACATACTGCATTATTAATACTGGTTCTATACTCGCCACGCCAGCTCGATGGAGTCTTTCAAGGTCTCCCCCAAGCTGGCGTGGTGGGAGAAGGCACGGCAAGTGCCCTATTGAAATTAAATGCACCCCAGTCTCGGGAGAGGGACACATTTAATAACAATAGGACGCTGATGCTTTTGCATATGTGCCTATTGAAAAATGTGCCCCCACCGCATGGGGGGAGGAAGAGGGGCACCACATTTTTGTTTTGCAGCCTGGGGCACTGCCAATGCTAAAGCCAGCCCAGACACTTGCAATATCAAAATGATGAAAGATGGATCCAGTAATTTGCATCCAATTGTATGGGTTACCTGAACACACTTTTCATTTCACCAAAATGCCACGGGTAGCAGAAGTGACATCACATGGCTCTTGACCTCTGATGACATCACACAAAGTTATGTCATGTGACCCCGCCCCAAGCAACATCACAGGCAGTGATGGCACACGACCTATCACCCCTTGACAAAACAGGAAGTGGCATCACATAGCATTGTTCTTCCGCACACTAAGAAAAATATGGTTACGATATCACTGTAATGTGATATATATTTCATACAAGAATGGATCACCATATGTAGCATTAATATCAGTGTGTATAGGACCATATTACCACATTACTATGAATGTAAGCAGACATCCAACACAACAACCTGGACTATTGTACATCACTCTGGTTAAACTGGAAAAAGACAGAGCATCTCGTAAAGGCCTAAACCCCAAGTGCAGTGAGCATATGGCCCTTTGGGTATCATGCTTGCAATGGATGGGAATGCAGAATAACTCTGACACCAATAATCTAACTCAGGAAGATGGCAAAGGTGTTGTTTTAATTACAATGATCTAAAACAGAGAGTTACAACGGACATCAACAGACGTTTGCTCAAGCTCTCAATGCATTTCTCATATAAACATCCTTATATACAAAAAATACATCAGACATCTACGTATACTTTCTATGCGGGTTGGGATTGTGATTGGATATCTACTGTCAAGTGGAAAATGTATGCCTACCTCTAAAAACATGTAATCTTCAATACTATTAAGTACACAGTATATCATTGGTCTTCAAACTATAAGGCCCTTCATTATATAGCCTTCTATAATTGGTTGGCATGCTCGTGCGGTTCTGGAACATTTGGTTCACTTAGCAGCATGTAAGCTCAGACCCAGGTGCCAGGAGGTGGACTTGACTTTACCTCCCCACCTAATTAGCCCATCATCTCTCATCACCCATGCCTTCTGCCATGCAGATAGCCTTTGAACTTGGTCTTGCTAGTTATTCTTGTCTCTGGGAATATATGGGAGTGCGAGCACACACTATCGTAGTTCTAGGACTCCATGCTCAACTCTATTTCCATCCTTGGCTCACGTGACAGGAGACCATGATCTGGTCCTTTTTGCAGCATTTAAATGTCTTAAATTAATAAAACTTGGCACGCTTGGTAATCTTTCTTTGCACCTTAACAAGGGACAATTCAGCTTCACGCGTTCTCTGCCTTCAAGAATAGATAATAGCTTGCTTCAGCTTTTGACAACAGGCCAGATGGCCTTGCCATTCGTTTCCATGATCTCAGTTTATTCTTGCTGCGACACAGTTCTCAGCATTTCCTCTCCATGGGTCCTCGCTTACTAAATTCATTACACTGATGTCCAGTTTCTATACAATGGCAGCTTTTCCTGCAGTCTATTCACTACATATAGCCAACTTCTAGGATCACTTATTCTACTTGTGTTACAGCATCTGTACAGTCATTTCTTGCAGTGCTTCACACACATGCAATCTTCTTTTTGCATATGAAAGTTTACTCGATTCTTAACTTTGTCATCAGTTTCTGTAAGATCCATGCATTCTCTTCAGCAAGTATTCTCATGGCCTCACGCTCGTCTCTTGTGACGTCAACAGCACCCAACAGACCCATAATTACTTGATTGTAGGTATTTTGACAACGTTCACTCAAAGTTGTCAAATTACTAATAATAACACCTTGCGGTTCAGACAGTGTAAATTAGCTTTTCTGTGACTGAGGATGTATTGGCACGTGTAACTTTGACTCCATTGCCACCCAGTAAACGCCAGAAATAGGGGTTGGGGGACACTGATACTGCAATACTAGATGATGAGAACTATGGATTGGAAAGGGATAAGTTATACGAGTTAACCTACTGAAGCCTAGGTCACCTCCAAAAGAGATGTTATTGCTACTGCTTTTGGATGAACGATTTAAGGCACACTAATAAAAGAATGATAGGTTTGTTGTTGTCATAGTAAAAGTGTTGGGCGTTGTAAAGACTGCTAGGGGGTGTCTGTACTTCCGCTCTCTATATGGTAGGGGAGAGGCACAGAAGACCCCAGCCAAGATTCTCTATTACGGTAGCAATGGACGAGCAATCAAGGCCTAGCCTCTCAGGAGGTGATGCAGGCTGGTTCTTAAGTACAGTGTCGTCCTCGAACCCCCACAAAGGAATGTCCACACACTGTATTACTGAAAACACAGTCTTTATATAATTAATATTCAAAGGTATATACACGATCACAATAACGCACTTTGTACTCGGAAGTCAATAATGATAAATATATACAATTCTTTTATTTTATATATTTATTTTTGACTTTTTACTGCATCAGATAAACAATGCTCCAACAGGGAGCTTCACAATACAAATCCCAACAGCAATTCCCCCACCCTTCCGCCCCCTACCCCACGTGTCCACTGTAACTTTAGTTGCCTCTATCCTTTGTCTGAGTTGGAAGGAATGCTTTCCGCGTTGCCCTTGTGTTCCCTTATCCCACGGCCCTTCCTTCTAGGGGCTCGGATTGTCCGTGTCTGAAGCTTCAGCGTTGTTCATCAGATAAGTTATGTATGGCCCCCAGATGTCGGGAGGGCGCGCATTCAAAGGCAACGTTCGAATAAATTGGTGTCCATATCTTGGCAATATGGTATATCCCTTTCCCAGTCTACAATCTTGGGGAGTGGGCCGCGACCCCACGACATAGCAATTCTTCTTCGAGCTAGCACCATGAGGAGTGCTGCCAAATTGCGTGACACTGGCTGTAGATATTTAGTGAGACCAAGGAGCGGTCCCAGCGGTAAGGGGGTCACCTGCTCACCTATAATGTCAGATGTTATTTGTATAACGGAAGTCCAGAAGCGTTGAATGCCAGGACAGCCCCATGCCAGGTGGAGAAAATCAGCTTTGGCAAATGCGCATCTCTCGCAATGGGCTGACGCTTCTGGATGGTGTCTATGTTTCCTGACTGGGGTGTAGTATGTTTGGTGTACAAAGTTAAAGTGTATTAGCTTATACCGAGAATTTAGCGCTACCTTTTGAGTCTGTCGAAGAATATAAGACCAGTCTTTCTCATTAATCGGATTCCCACTTTCGTTGCACTTTAGGATGAAGTTTCCGGGTGTCCCTTAACAGAGTTTTGTACAGAGTTGACACCAGTCTACCTTCACCTTGTGCTAAAATTGTGCTATGTAACAGATCCCATGTAGGGGGTTGCTTAGGGAATGTGGGGAATAACCCCTCTAGGGTGTGACGGAGTCTAAAGTAGAGAAAGACAACCAGGGATGTGTTCCCTCCTCTGTCTTTAGCCATTTGAGGGGTTAGAAAAGTGCCCTCTGGGAAGAGGTCTCCCAGCGATTGTATCCCTATTTTATCTATCCATATCAGGAATACTCTTTCATTCGTGAGGGGGATGCCGGGGATGAATTTTATCGGTAACAGGGGGGAAAATCGTATAGCCACTTCGTATTCGCTAGTGATCTTCTTCCATATCGCATATGTGGATAGGACTGTGTTTAGCGTTTTATGTGGCACGGGAACGTGGCTTATTATGACCGCAGCTAACAGATTGGGGGAGGCTAGGGCTTGTTCCACTTGTACATGTGGTCTGATGTAATGGGTTGAATACCAGTGACTTAGGAATTGGGCTTGGGCCACCCTGTAGTATTTCTCTATATCGGGGAGAGCCAGGCCTCCGCTTCATATCGGTAATGTAAGTGTGTTGTACGCTACCCGCGCTGGTTTCCCCGCCCATAGCAACTCTAGGATCATGCTCTTGATTTTTGTTAAGAAGGATTTGGGGAGGAGTAGCAGGATATTTGTGAAGAGATAAAGAAGTTTAGGGAGGATCACCATTTTTGTCAGTGAGGTCCTGCCCCAGAGCGTCAGTGGTAGAGATTTCCATCTCTGGATACGTTCTTGTAGAAACTGCAGTGTAGTTACATAATTGTCTCTAAATATCTCGTGATGGCTTCGTGACATATTGATCCCCAGATAGCGCACCTTCGAGTTTTCCCATTTAAACCCGTGGTCATCTGCAAACTCTGACGTGCAGGAGGCCAGGGGGAACACTATCAATTTGGAGTGGTTGGTTTTGAGGCCTGACATTAGCCCGAATTTGATCACCTCTCGCATTACAGGGTTGAGATTGGTTTGGGGGTCACTGACAAACAACATGACGTCGTCAGCATATAGAGAGATGATTAATCTGTGAGGACCCAGCTTTAACCCTCGACATAGCTGCTTGGCTCTCCGCCTCGAGGCCAGGGGTTCCATCACTAGGGTGAAGATAAGGGCTGAGAGTGGGCAACCATGTCTCGTTCCGCGCTCCAGTGTGATCCCTGTGGTTCTGGTATTCCCTAGTGTGATGTGTGAGCGTGGTTCGTTATATAACAGAGCTACTAGTTTCAGGAAGAAGTTACCCAGACCCATCTGCCTTAGTGTTGCGAACATGAAGGGCCACTCTACTGAATCAAATGCCTTCTCGGCATCTAACAGAACTGCTATTGCCTGTTGCGTCGGGTCCAGGGCCTCGATGACGCCAAATAGTCTCCTGATGCCATAAGTTGTACTATGCCCTGGGATGAACCCAGCTTGGTCGCCCAGCACCAGAGCCGGCATCAAGGGGAGTAATCTGGTCGCCAGAATTTTGGCTAGGATTTTGTTGTCTAAATTAATTAAGGAGATCGGCCTGTACGATGCACAATTTTCTGTAGGTTTGCCAGCTTTGTGCAACATCATTACGTTAGCCTCACGCATCGTGGGAGGGAGTTTCCCTCGCTCCACCGCTTCCCCATAGACTTGAAGAAGAAGGGGGGCCACCATTTCGGCGTGTGTTTTATAGAACTCACCATTGAGTCCATCAGGTCCGGGGGCTTTGGTGTTAGGCAAAGATTTGATTGCTGCCTGAATTTCTTCGAGTAATATGGGCGCGTTCAAGGGTTCGCGCAGGTCTTGGCTCACCCAATATAGTTCAATGTCATTGAGGTACTCTTGTATCGTGTTGGGGTCTGAAGCCCCTTTTGAGCTATACAGATTTTGATAGAATTCTCGTAATGCGTTGGAGATCTCTTCTTCTGAATGAACCTTCGACCTTGCGCATCCTCGATATATTCGATGCGGGATGGAACTTTATCTATCGTTAGTAGCCGGGCCAGTAGTGCACCTGGTTTTTGCCCTTCTCCGTACTGCCTGATCTGTTGCCTGCGACCAAGGAATTTCCATTCTCGGTCCGCTGTCTCTTTGAACTTCAAGTTCATCTTTGAGCTCGGCTTGAGTGCGTGGATCTGGGGCATTGGAGAATTTGTGCTCTAGTTCCTTCAGACGAAGCTCATTACTGTATAATTCCACACGGATCAATTTCAATAAACTATTTTCTTTTGCCAGGCAAATTCCTCGTACATAGCACTTCAGCGTTTCCCAGATGGTACATGCCGATTCGACTGAGTCTTGGTTGATTTCCAGGAAAGAGACTATTTCTTGTCGCAGTTCTGCTGCAAATACGGCGTCTGTGAGTGAACCGGGTTTGAACCGCCAATTGAGGCCAGGTACTGCGATGCCCGCCAGGGTAACCTCTAGCACAACCATTGAATGATCGGAGTAAGATCTTGGTAGGATTTGGCACACTCCCCATTTGAATGGGCTATGGGAGGATGCCAGGATATAATCGATCCTGGAACTGGTATTGTGCACGGCTGATCGGAAGGTGTAGTCCCTGCTGTCTTGATTGTGTCTTCTCCACATGTCAGATAGGTTAAAGGTCTGACAAATCTCTCGAACCTGAGCACTGGCCTTGGATGGGCTTCCCGATGTATTATGGGATTTGTCGAGCTTGGGATCGAGTGGAGTATTGAGGTCCGCACCCCACACCACAGTCGTCGCGTTGGTCACGTCTAGATGGGTTATTACCCAGTTGAAATTATCAGGTCCATCTGTGTTCGGTGCATACGAGTTCACAATCACTACCTCTTTCCCCGCGATTATTCCTTTTACCATTAGGGCCCTCCCCTCAGTGTCTTTCTTTGACTCAATATAGCTGAAATTAGTTCTCTTGTCAATCAGGATCGCGACACCTCTGGCGAATGAAGAGTAGGACGATAAGTACCGATGGCATCCCCATGATTTGGCCCAGTGTTGTTCTGACGAGGGCAGCAGATGAGTCTCTTGAAGTATCGCTATGTTAATTTTGTGTCTTCGAAGATATTGGAGAACTCTCCTCATTTTCGTAGACTGGTTACCGCCACGTATGTTCCAGGTGGCGATCTTCAACATTGCCAATGCCATTTAGAGGGGTCAATGTAATCATGTCGAGCCGGGACTCGCGGGTTTGACTGGAGCCGCATTCCATAGAGGAAATGGGAGGACTTGACAGTTGTTAGGTACGTAGTTCTTCGTGTGACTGTTGTGGAGCGGGGGTATGCGGGTTGTGGCGGTTTTGCTGAACTAACTTCCCTCCCCTGCACGGGCAACCCCCAACTCGCTCGTGATGAACAATCCCAAGTTAACAGTACAACTAGCATTGCTGTGCTCGGGGCGCAGGTGGCCCTCCAAGGGGAGGCTGGCTCCCTTCTTCGGATGCAATATTGGTCTGTGGTGGTAGTTTCTAAACAACCACAAAGCCTCCTGCCACCGCTTTGGGTATCCTATGGGTGAATTTTACAGCGGATTTCTTCTTGGTCTGTCGCCCCTTTGCGGTCTTCCGTTAAGTGTGGCGGGTCTACAGCCGGAGCGATCTAGGTAGTCGCTGGTCTCCTCTGGGGTGTTAAAGAACTGAGTCCTGCCCTCGTGTTGAATACGGAGTTTGGCCGGGAAGAGCATGGAATATTGGATCTGGTTCTCTTGTAACTTGCGCTTCACTGATGTAAACGATCTTCTTTGCACTTGGACTGCTTGGGAGAAGTCTGGGAAAAACTGGATCTTGTCGCCATCGTATTTGGAGATCCCCTTTTTCCCTAGCCGCCCTTAGAATAGCATCTTGATCCTTATTGTTGAGCAATCTCGCTATGATTGGGCGAGAATTAGCCCCCGGGATCAGTAGGCGTTGGGAACTCGATGAGCTCTCTCCATGACAAACAGTTTGGACAGGATCTCTGTACCAAAGAGGTCTATACATAACTTTTCCACGTAGTCTTCCATTTTTGCGGTAAGTTGTTATTCCCTAACTCCCACGATCCTGATGTTGTTGCGCCGAGAGCGGCCTTCCAAATCCTCGTTCTTTGCGTTTACTGCTTTCATTTGCACTTCCAGGGAGGCCACTCTGGATGTCAGGGCCGCTGCACCACCGTCGAGGTCAGACACTCTCTGCTCGACTGTGTCCAGTCTGTCAGCGTGTTTGTCCAGCCGGTGCTGGAGTAGGTCGACTTTGGAGGAGAGTGCGTCGAGTTTGCTTCCTAAACCTCCAATCCTAGCCTTAAGGTCAAGGAGGATTTCCCTGATGTCAAACCCGTGGGCCTCCTCTTCATCCTGGGCTGCAACCTGGATGGGAGACTGCGCTCTGCTGTTCGAGGAGGTTGCTTTGGTCGTGGAGCTACTCTCGAAGTTCAGCTTTTTTTGAGATCTGTCAGTTTTCTTCGAGGTCGCCATTGGTGCCTCCGTTGTGGGAGCCAGAGGGCAGAGGGAGGCAGGTCAGGGGTCCAGGGGCACCCGGCTGGTCGTTTCTCCAGCGGTGTGTGTCCTTTCTGGGGAAGAGCGTTATTGACAGGGCTTCATGAGGAGTTCAGAGTAGTTGCTTTGAAGGCTAGGCGGGGTGGCGTGTCTTTTTCGCATCTCCAGTTCAGCAGGGATGTTGGGTTCGCCTGCCGTTCTTCTGTTGACGGTGGCAACCGCCTGATCTCAGCTGTTACTGTGTGGGTCTGCCGAGTAGGGCGTCTGCAAGATGTCCCAGAGCACACCACCTAGATTTTGGCTGCCTGTTGTGATTTTCAGTCAGGGGCGCACCCCCCTGGGTCGTTGCAGCGCTGTAAGTCTTGCCGTTGGGCAGGTTCGGGCCGTTTGGCCACAGTCTGTGCTGTATATTATGCTTCTTCGAGTTCCGGCAGTGTTTCACGCGCTGCATGCCACTCCAAAATGTCGGGGATTCACATGGGGTCTCTTTTGCGAGTGAGTGCTTGTGAAGGCGCTCGGGGCGTACGTGACTGGACACCTACAATGTTCAGATTGGACGTGGCCAGGTGGTGTGGTTTTGAAATCTCCGGTTCAACAGGGGCGCTGGGTTTGCCTGCCGTTCCTCCGTGGGCGTCATATGCAGCTTGCTATCGGCTGAGCAGCGCGCTCGCAGGGGGCGCCGGGTCACGCCGCCCTGAATGTGGGTTTCCGCTGTGTTGTTTACTGTTCATGCGGACCTGGACTCGGGGATCCCCGCGCTCTTGCGCTTTTCCATAAACTGAATGTCACTCGGGAGAGCCGGGGATCCACATGGGATCTTTCACGCGTGCGAGTGCACGTGAGGGTGCGCGGGGCGCACGTACCTGTTCGGCGGTGTTCGGAGAAGCCTCCGGAGCGTCTCGCGTTGGTTTCCCAGGTCTCTGCAGGATTTTCCTTCGTCCCGGCAACTCCGCGCCCGCTGATTCCGCGGAGGGCCAGTGCACCGGGGGGCTCAGCCGGCGCCGCCCGATCGACTCCATCGGGTCGCAGGCCCGCTCCGCCGCCAGCAGTCTTCCTCACGCGGGCTCCTCCACGCCTGGCCTGTGGCTGTGCTCCGCTCGCACAGGGATGAGGGGGGGGAGAGCTCTTCACCGTCGAGGGACCGGGAATTGGCGTCCGAGGGTCGGCGGATGAAATGCCGCGTTCTGAGCGGATTCGCCTTGGCTACAAACCAGAGGCGGCTGCAGACAATTTGCGCACCACAGAGTCTTCGATTTGTCAGGATTTTAGGGGAGCTCCACGGAGCTCACAGGGAGGCCGCCATCTTGGACAGCTCTCTAGCGCCCTCTGTAAATATATACAATTCTAAAGTGGTACCACTAATATTATCAAATCTCATTAAAGTGCATCAACTGTACGGTTAAAATGTCACACAGATTAATAATGAGGAAACCAGCAATAGAGATAGGCAGGAACGTAAGATGGTTGAAACAATAGGCAGAATTCTGACCCCTACCACTAGGCACAGTTCTGTGTGGAGATCCCCCCACCTGGGCAACCTGTAAATAAAGATATATAGCACAAGCCCAGTCCATATAATGTTTGATAGTCTTACTTCTTCCTATTAAGGTTTTACCCCCCCAATGTACCTGGTGCAGTAGAGTTCTCCGACGATGCGCCGACCGATCCTTCTTGAGTGCCTCCCTTTCAGGCGGGAGCCACGGATCGTCGAGAGGTGTCAGGGAACTTGGCGTTCGGTGTCAGGGAATCGACAGCCCTTCTTGAGTGCCCTCCCTTTAAGGCAGGAGTCAAGGTCGTCGAACGTCCGACGGTGAACAGGGTGAACTACGACAGGGAAGTGGCAGCTTCGTTCCAAGCGGTGCTCGTCGACGACAGAGCGTTGGCGTCCTCCAAGGAAGAGGCGTGCGGGGCACCTCGATGACGATAGTTCTGGACCACAAAGAGATGATGAAGAACTGTGGCTCAGCAAGGGCGTCGAGTCGTCGGCGTCTCTGTGGTCTTTAGGTGGTTGGAAACCCACCGGTGGATGCTCCTAGGCGCGTCGACAGTCAGGCCTTCTCCAGCGGGAGACAAGCGGGTGACGATGCAGACGAGAGCGTCTGATGGTCAATAGAAGTTCTTAGGCAAACGGGAGCATGGCGGCTCCGGTCGCCGACGGCGGTCGTCGACAGTGGCGGACAACAGTCCGGGTGCTTCTCCTTGGAGTTCCGCAGCAGTCCCCGTATCGGGTCGGCAGCCTGTCGAAGGTCTGTCTACCAGGGAGCGTTGGCAAAGATCAGCTGTGCACGATGGTCCCTCGTAGCTCGCGAAGAGGGTGCCTTATTGGTCCTCTCTGGGTCAGTCCTTGGAAACACAGCAGCCTTCAGATTGCGAGGGAGAGCCACATCACTCCTTCTCGTCCAGCAGGGGTTTCAAGGTCAAGCGTCAGTTACTCCAGTTACTCGTCGTAGTGGACTTCAGCTTCTGAACACGATTCCTAGCAGTGAGAGGTCCCCAGATATACTGTTGATCTCCCATTCATTCCGCTGGGTCACACTCAAGCATCCAATCACGACTACGGGCATTCATGCAGGCAGGCAGCCAATCAGGCACACAAGGTATTCAGGCCATTCACTTATCTCCAGACACTCACAACAAGTTATGTGTATTGGGACAAGTACCAAGCCATTCAACACTCCAAGCCGCATTCATACCGGTTTCGGGCAGGGTTGTCTCAGTCATTGTGTCAACCACCAGATACTAGACACCCACAACACAGAATGCATATTCGTCATACACTCTATTCACCCAGGTCCCACCCACAGGAGGTACCCACAACATACATCACCGGGAAGGCTCCAGCTAGTCTGGCCGGGCCTTCACAACAACACCATATATGGCATTTCCACCCAACAGCCAGTCAGGGGGAAGGGACAGAGTCAGGGCTTCCCAGGACTTTGGGAAAACAAGGTAATGGTTAATAGAAAGCAAGAGGCCACCGGGGCCATCTTGTTTTCCATCAGGAATCAACTGATCCCAATGGCAGGGTCGGGGTATCCCAAAATGAAGGAGACTCCGCACACCTGTCAAATTCAGCATGGAGCTGCCACCAGCCCATACCCTGCTCTGTGGGCCACCCACAGGTGCCCAAAAACATACACTAGGGGCACAGGGTTGTACCCCCACCCATGGGTGCCATAAGGGTATCCCACGGGTCCGTTCACCAAACCAAAAGAAAGAGAGCTGCACCACCAGGAGTCCAACATGAGCTCCTGAGCGGAAAACACGACAGAACACACGATAAAGAGCAGTAAAGGACAAGGATACGGAGGCTCTGTCCTTCCGATGCATTTCCAGCATCACAGTCGTCCCCACAGAATAAGGTGGAGGGTGCCTAATCTCCCACGGGATAGACACCCTCATCCAGACGGTCAACATACCTTCTGGAAAGGCCATCTGCATTATCGTGACTCTTCCCTGGTCTGTGCTCTATGGTGAAGTCTAGCCCTTGCAGGCTAATGGACCACCTGAGCAGTTTTGGGTTCTCATCCTTCATCTGCATAAGCCACTTCAGGGGCTTATGATCCATTTGGACCTTGAAGGTAGACCCCAGTAAGGTAGGGCCTAAAACGCCTAAGGCTCCAAACTATACTAAAACATTCCTTTTCAACAGTAGCCCACCTATGTTCTCTACCCTTGAGTTGTCTACTGATGAATATGATAGGATGTTCTCGCCCTTTGTCATCTAACTGGGACAAGACAGCTCCAATTCCGGTGTCGCAGGCATCCGTCTGGACGATAAAGGGTCGGCTGTAGTCAGGCGCGCACAACACGGGTGCCCGACACAGACTTTCTTTCAAGCCATCAAAGGCCCTCTGAAAGTCTTCAGTCCAACTGACCTTCCTAGGCTGCTTGGGTGAAGTCATAGCTGTCCGTGGTGCAGCTATGGTTCCATAGTCTGCCATGAAATTGCGATAGTACCCAGTGAGGCCCAAAAAGGCTCTCACCTGGGTTTGAGTAGTGGGAGTCTCCCAGTCCTGTACATCCTGTACCTTACTGGGGAGAGGTTGGATTTGACCCCCTTCTACCTCATGACCAAGATACGTGACTTTCCCCTGAGCTATCTGGCACTTGGTGGCCTTGATAGTGAGGTTAGCCCTCTTTAAGGCCTGCAACACTCTACCCAGATGTGTCAAGTGCTCTTCCCAAGTGGAACTGTAGACGGCAATGTCGTCTAAATAAGCCACACAAAAGGCTTCCAGCCCACTGAGAGCATGATTGACCAATCTCTGGAAGGTGGCAGGGGCATTCTCCAACCCAAAAGGCATGACCCTAAACTGGTAGAGTCCCTCTGGTGTTGAGAACGCCGTCTTTTCCTTGGCATGGTACGTCAGAGCTATTTGCCAATAGCCTGAGGTGAGGTCAAAGGTGCTCACAAATTTGGCAGCACCTATGGTGTCTACGAGCTCATCAGCCCTGGGCAATGGGTGCACGTCAGTTTTGGTGACGGCATTGACTCCTCGGTAGTCCACACAGAACCTCCAATCCTTGGTACCGGCCTGGGAACTTGCCTTGGGGACAAGGACCACTGGACTGGACCAGGGACTGGTTGAGGGTTCAATAACACCCAGATCCAACATCTTGGCGACCTCAGCCTGGATGTGGTTCTTAACCGCATCTGACATTCGGTAGCTCCTGCTCTTGACAGGCACGCTGTCCCCAGTGTCAATCTCGTGCTTACACCACGCTGTAAGGCCTGGCATCAGCGAAAACAGAGAAGCATACTTTTGGAGCAAAGTCCGGCAGGCCCTCTGCTGCTCGTTTGTAAAATCTGGAGAGAGCTGCACTCCCCACGCTGAGCCATCCTGAGGGTTGCTATGCAGCAAATCCGGAAGGGGCTCACTCTCACCCTCTTCTTGCTCTGAAGCCAGCAAGAGACATGAGACTTCGGCTCGCCTGTGGAAAGGCTTGAGCCTATTAACATGGAATACCTGAGGGGCTACCCCTGGGATTCCCATGTCAACCAGATAATTGACCTCGCCCATCTTGGAGATTATCCGGAAGGGTCCAGTCCATTTATCTGCCAATGCCCGAGGCTTGGTAGCCTCCTGTCCCGTAGTCCAATCCACTTGCGATGCTTTAAGGTCATGCCAGTATTTGTTCAATTCCTGGCTGGCCTTGAGATTCGCTGTTGCTTGACCCATCATCTGTGTCATCCTCCGTCTGAGGCCTAACACATAGTCCCCCACTTGCTTGGCGGGACCGGGAGGAGTGGCTTCCAAGCCTTCTCTGATCAAGGTGAGGGGCCCCCTCACGGGATGTCCAAAGAGCAACTCAAAGGGGCTGAAACCATCAACCTCTTGAGGTACCTCTCTGTAAGCAAACTGCAGGCATGGCAGGAGGAGATCCCATTTCCTCCTTAGGTGCTCTTCCAAAGCACCTAGCATGCCTTTGAGAGTTTTATTAAATCTCTCAACCAGACCATTGGTCTGGGGGTGGTAAGAAGTGGAGAACTTGTAGGTTACCCCGCAATCTTTCCACATGGTTTTCATGTAACTAGACATGAAGTTGGATCCTCAGTCTGAGACAACCTCCTTGGGGAATCCAACACGGGTGAAAATGCCCAGGAGGGCCCGGGCAACCACCTTGGCAGTAACAGTCCGAAGGGGTATAGCCTCAGGGTACCTGGTGGCATGATCCACCAAAACCAGGATGAACCGATGTCCACCTGACGTGGGAGGGTCAAGGGGACCGACGATGTTGATGCCCACCCTCTCAAACAGTGTGCCAACCACTGGCAATGGCTGCAGTGGGGCAATGACACTGCCTCCAGTCTTGCCAGACAACTGACAAGTTGGGCAGGTCCTGCAGTGAGACTCCACTTCTACTCCCATCCGAGGCCAGTAGAAATGGGCAGAGAGCCTCTGCTTAGTCTTCTTGGTACCAAGATGACCAGCCAAGGGCACCTCATGCGCCAACTGCAGTAGGAAGGGCCTGTAAACCTGGGGTACCACCAACCTCTTGAGGGCACCAGGTTCAGGCTTAGTGGGCTCACTAACAAGGAGCTCACCCTCCCAATAAATCCGGAAAGTCCTAGGCACTTCTCCTCGTGCCTGGGACAGGGCCTGTTTCCTCAGACCCTCGAGAGAGGGACACTCTCTCTGTCCTTTACAGAAGTCTGCCCGGGAGGGTCCCCCTTCAGTTAACAAGCATTGAAGATCGGGATGATCCTCCGGGTTGAGAACCTCTCCCACAGGAGAGTCTTCTGGCTCTTCTCCCACAGGAGTTGAGACGGGGTTTACCACTGGACCCAGCCCGTCCGGAGCATGGATCCCAATGGGTGCTGTAGGAACAGCAGGAAGAGAAGGAGCTCCCTCCACAGAAGTGGCCTTCTTGCTCTTCCTTCGCGTGCCTTAGGCCGCGCCTTCGGCTCGGGTACCTGACTCACAGCCAGACCCGGTGTCACCTGTGACCTAGTGACCGCAGCAGCAGTTATGGGAAGATCATCCGCGATCAATCCCAACTCGACTAGATCGTTACCTAACAGAATGTTAGCAGGGACGTTGTCCTGAACCAGGACAGGAAGCTTTGCTGTCTTGTCTCCAATTACGAGTGTGACTCGGGCTACAGGCGATAATTTGGGAGGCCCACCAGCTAACCTGGTGGTTCTCAGAGGAGCATCTACATAGTCCTCTGGCTTGAGCAGGGTCCTGTCCACCACTGTCATGCTT
This sequence comes from Ambystoma mexicanum, assembly GCF_040938575.1. Lineage (NCBI taxonomy): Eukaryota > Metazoa > Chordata > Amphibia > Caudata > Ambystomatidae > Ambystoma > Ambystoma mexicanum. The sequence goes on along the minus strand of NC_090932.1, from coordinate 470,934,702 downwards.
GCCCCAGTGTCTCTCAAACCAGTAGAAGGCTGGCCATTCAGGAGGACACTTCTCAAATATCTACGGGTGTTCTGTGGGATAGTCGCCAGTACTTCCGCGTACTGGTCCCAGACCCCAAGGGACACTAAGGAAATCTCTACGTGAGCACCAAAAGTGATTCCGGTAGAGGAGGGGAGGACAGTGGCCTCCACCTCAGACATGGGGTAACGGTAGATCAGGCTGACAGCCTGTACTCCGAGTGCCTTACCTTTACACTTGGAGTCACCCCTTTTGTGATCCAGAGCCCCACAGTCCCAACACGTGCCGGGAGTGCGGGGTACGGTACTGGAACCACCGGGAGCCTGCTTTGCAGCAGGTGGGCCACTACTTATTCCCACCCACAGATGACTTATCCCCACTAGACTTTTGGGTCTTAGGAGAGGAGGGTTTAGGTTTATTCGACTGTGACTGCTTTTGGGACTCCTCAGCTTTCTGAGAGGCCCCCTTTTCTTTGTCCTTGTTCTTCCCACTGGAGTCCTTAGGGGGCACCCGGTGGGAGACCCACTTGTCAGCCAACCTAGCCAGCTTAAAGGGATCCAAAATGTTCTGGTCAGCAACATACTGACGCAGCTCTGGTGAACAGGCTTCAGAAAAATGCTCAAAAAACAACAGGTCGGACAATTCAACAAAAGTTTTCACCTTGTAACCATCAATCCACCCCATCATATTCATGTGCGCAGCACTCACCCAGTCAACCCAAGACACATTCTCTCTTTTCTTAAAATCCCTGAACCTTTTAAGGTATTGGGTAGGCGTCTTGCCAAACTTGGCAATCAAAGCAGATTTCATACACTCATACTGACCCCTTTCTTCCACACTCAGCTTCAGAATACAGTCATATCCAGTTTGAGGCACTCTGCTTAGCAAACACTTAGCCCAATCTCTTTTGTCAACATCATGAATTGCACAAGCCATTTCAAATGCTTCAATCCATTGGAGGATATCATAACCCTCCAAAAACACACCAACCAAATCCTTCATAAATTTAGTTGCTGGGGACCTGACACTCTCATTGGGTTTCGCTGAAGTCTCCACTCGAGCTTTCTCTAGCTGGATTCGCTGACATTCAGTGTCCTTGTCTTTGAGTTCAAGATCCCTATTCTTGAGTTCAAGATCCCTATTCTTGAGCTCCACTTGTTGAGCCAACTCCTCTTTGTTCAGCTCAGCATCTATTTCCAACTTGCGATATTCAAAGGCCAATTTCATCCTTAAAAACTCAAGCTCCAAGGTATTGCTGGGGTTCGGAACAGAGGCAGCAGGAATGGCGGCATTCCCAGAAACAGATTCAGTAGAAACCCCAGGGGCAGAGTCCTCATTGGTTGCATTCCCCCTTCATCAAGAGTTTCACCATCGGTCTGGTAGTCCACCAGGGCAGCTATCAGCTCAGCCCTATACTTATCCACAAAGTCTAACTCCCTGGCTTCACAAGCACTCTGGAGAGCCTCTAAACTCATCGAGTCAATTTACCATTCACAATAAACTCCATTGCTTGTAATGCAGTTATTTTGTACACACCCAAACCTTAATCTAATAAAGTGCAGACATTTTGTAAGTGGCACGGTTATACACTGATTCTTAAAACCATAAGCATCCCACCGCTGCCACCAGTGTAAAGACTGGTAGGGGGTGTCTGTACTTCCGCTCTCTATATGGTAGAGGAGAGGCACAGAAGACCCCAGCCAAGATTCTCTATTACGGTACCAATGGACGAGCAATCAAGGCCTAGCTTCTCAGGAGGTGATGCAGGCTGGTTCTTAAGTACAGTGTAGTCCCCGAACCCCCACAAAGGAATGTCCACACACTGTATTACTGAAAACACAGTCTTTATATAATTAATATTCAAAGGTATATACGCGATCACAATAACGCACTTTGTACTCGGAAGTCAATAATGATAAATATATACAATTCTAAAGTGGTACCACTAATGTTATCAAATCTCATTAAAATGCATCAACTGTACGGTTAAAATGTCACACAGATTAATAACGAGGAAACCAGCAATAGAGATAGGCAGGAACGTAAGATGGTTGAAACAATAGGCAGAATACTGACCCCTACCACTAGGCAGAGTTTTGTGTGGAGATCCCCCCCACCTGGGCAACCTGTAAATAAAGATATATAGCACAAGCCCAGTCCATATAATGTTCGATAGTCTTACTTCTTCCTATTAAGGTTTTACCCCCCCAATGTATCTGGCGGAGTAGAGTTCTCCGACGATGCGCCGACCGATCCTTCTTGAGTGCCTCCCTTTCAGGCGGGAGCCACGGATCGTCGAGAGGTGTCGGGGAACTTGGCGTTCGGTGTCGGGGAATCGACGGCCCTTCTTGAGTGCCCTCCCTTTAAGGCAGGAGTCACGGGTCGTCGAGCGTCCGACGGTGAACAGGGTGAACTACGGCAGGGAAGTGACAGCTTCGTTCCTAGCAGTGCTCGTCGACGACAGAGTGTTGGCGTCCTGCAAGGAAGAGGCGTGCGGCGCACCTCGCTGACGATATTTCTGGACCGCAAAGAGATGATGAAGAACTGTGGCCCAGCAAGGGCGTAGAGTCGTCTGCGTCTCTGTGGTCTTTAGGTGGCTGGAAATCCACCGGTGGATGCTCCTCGGCGCGTCGACGGTCAGGCCTTCTCCAGCGGGAGACAAGCGGGTGACGATGCATACGAGAACGTCCGATGATCAATAGAAGTTCTTAGGCAAACGGGAGCACGGCGGCTCCCGTCGGCGACAGCGGTCGTCGACAGTGGCGGACAACAGTCCGGGGGCTTCTCCTTGGAGTTCCGCAGCAGTCCCCGTATCGAGTCGGCAGCCTGTCGAAGGTCTGTCTACCAGGGAGCGTTGGCAAAGATCAGCTGTGCACGATGGTCCCTCGTAGCTCGGGAAGAGGGCGCCTTACCAGGTCCTCTCTGGATCAGTCCTTGGAAACACAGCAGCCTTCAGATTGCGAGGGAGAGCCACAGCACTCTTTCTCGTCCAGCGGGGTTTTCAAGGTCAAGCGTCAGTTACTCCAGTTACTCGTCGTAGTGGACTTCTGCTTCTGAACACGATTCCTAGCAGTGAGAGGTCTCCAGATATACTGTTGATCTCCCATTCACTCCGCTTGGTCACACTCAAGCATCCAATCACGACTACGGGCATTCATGCAGGCAGGCAGCCAATCAGGCACACGAGGTATTCAGGCCATTCACTTCTCTCCAGACACTCACAACAAGTTGTGTATTGGGACAAGTACCGAGCCATTCAACACTCCAAGCCGCATTCATACCAGTTTCGGGCAGGGTTGTCTCAGTCATTGTGTCAACCACCAGATACTAGACACCCACAACACAGAATGCATATTCGTCACACACTCTATTTACCCAGGTCCCACCCACAGGAGGTACCCACAACATACATCACTGGGAAGGCTCCAGCTAGTCTGGCTGGGCCTTCACAACAACACCATATATGGCATTTCCACCCAACAGCCAGTCAGGGGGAAGGGACAGAGTCAGGGCTTCCCAGGACTTTGGGAAAACAAGGTAATGGGTAATAGAAAGCAAGAGGCCACCGGGGCCATCTTGTTTTCCATCAGGAATCAACTAATCCCAATGGAAGGGTCGCGGTATCCCAAAATGGAGGAGACTCCGCGCACCTGTCAAATTCAGCATGGAGCTGCCACCAGCCCATACCCTGCTCTGTGGGCCACCCACAGGTGTCCTAAAACATACACTAGGGGCACAGGGTTGTACCCCCACCCATGGGTGCCATAAGGGTATCACACGGGTCCGTTCACCAAACCAAAAGAAAGAGAGCTGCACCGCAGGAGTCCCACATGAGCTCCTGCGTGGAAAACACAACAGAACACACGATAAAGAGCAGTAAAGGACAAGTATACGGAGGCCCTGTCCCTCCGATGCATTTCCAGCATCACAGGCGTCCTTCCTTCAGCCCTAGGGCAGCCAGTGGTCACCTCCAGCAGATTCATATTGGTTAACACTTCCTGGGTGGCCCTGTCAGGTTGATCCATGGCCCTTTGTTACCAATGCCTTGATTGAGGACTGGTGCCCCATCACCATGTCAACACGTGCCGCTAACTCCAAGCATGGCATTACACCACCTGCCCACTCTACTTTTTCTGCCTATCTGCTCTGCCAGCTCCTTCTGGTGCCAATAACCAGACCTGCATTCTATATTAAGCTGCATAAAACACATTACTTAACCTACAAGCACACTGTTAAAGGGCATTTATTTAGATAGGTTTGCAATCATCTTTTTTTGTGAGCAAAGTTAGATGGCCTTGGGTAATGCAAGCAATGCATTACACAGCACTGGACAATCGGTTCATAATGATAAAATATATTAGGTTGCAAAGCAGAGGCAAATTGGAAACTTTAGTGCACACAAATGAGAGGCTTGCTGGCTAAGAACAGTAAGCAGTGCTATAGTGTTGAATGTAGATAGGTCACCACAGGGGTAAATGTATTGACATCTATATTGTTGTTTGTGCCAATGGGAAAATCGTCAGAGGATCTATGTAGGGCCTGGGGGCAATGGGAAATGAAACTGTTCTTTTTCACACGTGGTTCTCTCTTGAGTGCCACCTGGGGAACACCCCCCAACCCACAGTGCCAGAAAAGCATGCCATCACCCAACATTTTAAGCATGTCCAGGCAAAGTACAAACTAACTGAGATTACCGGTGCATGGGGAAAGGAGAGTAATGATGGACTGGGGCAGCAGCTTGAAGGGGCTTCCGCAAACTGCTGTATGTGCCTTGTAATGCAGTCCTCTGTGTATCTGAGCATTGACGCTCAGCCGCAGCAGTAGCAGCTCACTCCCACACATGGATACCTCGTTATTGGCACTTAAGGAGGCACCTCCGTAATACACAGCGCTGGGATTTTTAAACGTTGCCAAGACTTGATAGCCTTTTTGTGTCAAATACACATTCCTCCTCTAATTTACTTTTGACAACAGTGAGCTAAACCCACCTCCAGTCCTCCCACTCTCTTACCAAGAGCCAAGTTAAAACACTCCTTGATGGAGCAAGACAGAGGGATACAACCATGTTCAATAATGTCACTTTTCTGTGGATGCCCTCGAGGACCAAATTGGTTGAGGAAAGTATTTGCTGTTACACTCACTACACTGAAGGATTTCAGTATTATACCCAATTAAAATCGGATAGTGTTCATTTTACTGCAGCATTTAGGGCCTGATGTAGATGCGTGGGGGACTGTGGCGCTGCCCCGTGTGGGACGCGCACGCGGCGGCGTGACGTTGCACGTCGCCGCATGCCAGTTAAATAAACGGGGTGTTCCCGGATGCCGCAGAGCGACCGGGGAGCCCGAACTAGACAGGCGTGTGTGGTGGGTGGTCTGTCTAGTGTGGGGGCTCACGGGCACGCATGGGGGCCAGGACTCACCCCCAACAGTGGCGACGAGTGCAGACGGATGCCCGGGCCCGGCGGTGAAAGGCATTCTGAAATTTTTTTCCATGATACAGAACGTTCGTGAGTGTTTTGTTTCACGCCGTGGCTGCGAACCGTACACGCGGCTGGTGGCCATTTTGTTCAGGAGGACTTGGAAGTTCACCAGGCTCCGGTTTGGAGGGTGAAAGCGATCCAGGTCCAATTTTTGGATATTCTGATTGCAGGCAGCATAACCTGCATGCCGATGCCTGATTTGTGTATTTTACTCCAGTTTTTGGATTCCTACGTCGAGTGAAAGCTAGGGGAAGGGCTAATATGGCTGGGCCAGATTAGCCGACTCCACCATCTCAGCTTAATTTTTGGAACATCCACACCACTGTGGCCTGCAGCAAGGTGGAGACACGGCTCTTCTTTGTTCCCTTCATCATCAGGACGCTGTGCCTTCTTCTTTGTCTCCTTCATCATCACGAGGTTGGCTGCAGTGGAGGCTCCTCTTCTCGTCTGGTGGCTCGTGGTTGGAAGCAATCTCAGGTGAGCTTGGGGACTATTCATCACCACCTCTCCCCCAGGTTGGACTGCCATTGTGCCTGGAGAGGGGAAAGAGGTCTCTTCGTGTGGTGCTGAGGGGCAATTGAGTTGTGGCCCCCAGGACACAAGGTGGGGGTGCCTGTGCGCTCAAGCCCACAAGTGACTCTGATGATCAGGAGGGTGGGGCCGCCGCAGCTGCTGAAGATCCTCAAGGCGGTAACCAGGTGGCACAGCCCCAGCAGGCCCTACAGCCTCCAGTGCTTATAGGACAGCAACCAGCGCCACAGCCTCAACAGGCCCCACAGCTGCCCCCGCAAGGAGGGGGTGAGGCGCCTGCGTCCCAGGCTTTACCCGGGGCACAGCTAGGTGCTCCTCAAGGACCTCCTGTCATGGCTCAGGCCAGAGCCCAGGCTGCCCAAGCTGCCCTGCAGCCCATCCCTGAATTCGATGCATCGGGTCCACCTTCCAGCATGGGGCCTCGGTGGAGGAGGTGGGTTGCTCGCCTGGACATGTACTTCAGAGCTGCTCAGGTGACAGACAATGACAGCATGGTGGCCACAATGTTGTATTCGGCGGGGCCTGCAGTCCAGGAGATCTTAGAATCGCTCACCCCGGTGGACCAGTCTTATGATGCGGCCAAGGCAGTCCTGCTTGCTCATTTTCTGCCCCTTGCCAATGTGGATTACGAAAGGTTTGTCATGTTGTCGGCCAAGCAAAAGGACGATGAGACTCTGGATACCTTTTATGGTCGCCTGCGCCGTCTCTTCCAAGGATGCGCATGGGGGGATGCGAAGGACATGATGCGCACAATGCTGATTCAGGCATGCTCCTCCGGCAAACTCAGGAGGCAGGTCCTTAGAGAGCCGGGCCTCACTCTACCCCGCATATTGGAACTAGGCCGGTGCCATGAGGTGGCCGAGGCTCGCGCCAACAAGATGGAAGCAGGGTGACGCTCGATGAAGTCGGAGGAGGTGTGTGCGGTCTGGCGGGGTGGCAGAGGAACAAGAAGACCTGGTGGAGGACCCCGGGACAGGGCAGGAAGATCAGGGGAGTCGTACCAGAAGTATGGCTATGACCTCTCCCACCCGACAGTGCCCGGCAGCGGGGAAGGTTTGTGGCCGGTGCGGCCTGCCGGACCACTTCTCAAGAGTGTGCAGAGCGGCTCTGCCAGTGTTGGTACCGAGAGGTCCGGCCCGGACGTGGACTCCGCGCCAGAACCGACCACCAAATGTGGCCCAGGTAGACCAAGGTGAGGAGGAGGCCCAGGGGGATGAGGCAGTGGAAGACGAGGAAGACAACATTTTCTTTGTTTCGAGCGTGGGGATCCTGATAGGGAAGAGCAGGAGGCAGCCAAGGTGTGTGGTGGAGGTGAACCACTCGCCGGTTCCGGTGCTGGTGGACACGGGGGCCTCAGTCAATGTCATGGCGAGGGGACACTACGATACCATGGACCCTCCACCAGACTTGGCCACACCGAGAGCCCGCATATTTGCCTCTGGAGGGCTGGAGCCTACACCGCTGGACGGTGCATTTGTGGCGAAGGTGGAGCATGAGGGCTCGACGATCAAGGCTCGGTTCTATGTCACCCCTGTGAGTAACAACACTCTCCTGAGTTGTGCCGCCGCAGAGGCCCTGGGGATTGTCATTTTCGCGTACTCGGTGTACTTGGAGGACATCAATGACCTGCTCGACAAGTACACTGCCCTCTTTAATGGCATTGGGATGATGACTGGTGACCCGGTCAGGCTGCATATTGACGAGTCTGTACAACCCATTGCCCTAAAGCACCGGAGGGTGCCGTTTCATCTGAGGGAGCATGTTGACAAAGAGCTAGACAACCTGGTGAATCTGGATATCATTGAGAAAGTCGAGGGCCCGACGCCGTGGGTTTCCCCTATTGTTGTGGCAAGGAAACCGAAACAACCGGACTCTGTTCGTATTTGTGTGGACATGAGGCTGCCCAACAAGGCCATCAAGAGAGAGAGGCACCTCACCCTTACCATCGATGACATTATCGCCGAGGTGCAAGGGGCCCGATTTTCTCCAAGCTAGATCTGCGTGCAGGATACCATCAGGTTGTCCTCCGCCCTGAATCCCGGTACATAACCACGTTCACCACCCACCGGGGGCTATACAGGTACAAGAGGTTGAGCTTTGGGGTGTCATCGGCTGCAGAAGTATTTCAAAACATCATACGGGGCGCCCTCGCCGATCTGGAGGGTGTCCTCAACATTAGCGATGACATTCTGGCCTTTGCCAACACGGCGGTGGACCATCTGAAGAGGCTGGCAAAGACCTTTGAGAGGCTGCGGTCGCTGGGCCTCACCCTTCACAGGGACAAATGTGAGTTCCTGCGCCCCTCCATTGAGTTCTTCGGGTTTGTATTCAAGGAGGGGGGGTGTCACCAGATCCAAGGAAGGTCCAGGACATTAAGAAAGCACAGCCCCCGGAGTCGGTGTCGGACGTGAGAAGCTTCCTTGGCATGGTGACCTATTGCGGGCGCTTCATCCAAAATCTCGCCTCAAGTCCGAGCCGCTCAGGGCGTTGACGAAGAAGGAGACAGTCTGGCATTGGGGCCCACTGGAGCAGTCGGCCTTTGAGGACATCAAGAGCGCACTAACAGCGGAAGACACCATGGCGTTCTTCGACCCGGCGCTGCCATCAGAGATCATTGTGGACGCGAGTCCATTTGGCCTGGGGGCTGTTCTAACTCAGGTGGACCGGGATGGGGGCGTTCGCCCAGTGGCGTATGCCAGCAAGGCGCTCTCGGACACGGAGCAAAGATACTCCCAGATTGAGCGGCAGGCCCTGGAGGTCCTCTGGGGATGCAGACATTTACGACTCTATGTCTTGGGGTGTCCTCTGACCGTGGTGACTGACCACAAGCCCCTACTCCCGATTCTGGCTGGATCATCCTCAAAGCCCCCGGCCAGGATTGAGAGATGGATGCTCGCCCTGCTCGAGTATAGAGTCACCCTGGTGTACCGGCCGGGGGCCGACAATGCAGCGGACTACCTCTCCCGACACCACGGAGTGCGCGGGGGAGAGGAGTATGACACCTGTGCAGAGGAGGCCGATGACCATGTCCGGATGGTGGTGGAAGGGGCCACGCCAAATGCGATGCCCCTGTCGGAGCTGGAGGCTGCAGCGGCAGCGGATGAGTGCTTTCAGATCTTAAAGAACTCGATGCAGCACGGCTCCTGGAAATCCATCTTGGAGGCTCTGGCAGGGCAGACCCAGGAGGCCAAGACTGGACTTGAGCAGTTGTGGAAGGTGAAGGACGAGTTGTCCTTCTCGACGTCAGGTTTGCTGCTCCAAGGTGATCGCATCGTGGTCCCCCAGTGCAAGGTACAGGAGGTGATCACTCTGGCCCACCAGGGACACCAGGGGGCCGCCAAGACCAAGGCGAGGCTGCGGCTAAAAGTCTGGTTCCCGGACTTGGAAAGAAGGGTGGATGAGTTTGTGGCGGCGTGTGTGTGGTGCCAGGCGGCTTCCCCCTTGCAGCGAGAGCCGACCATCGAGGCGATGCCCCGGGGGACCCATCCATGGGAGGTCGTCCATGCAGACTTTGGGTCAACGGCTGTGGGAACCCACTTCATCGCAATTGTTGATGAGTACTCACGGTACCCGGAGGTGGAGTTCATGGAATCGGTGGCCTTCGAGCATGTGGTCGTAGCGGAGGATAAGATATTTGCGGCCCATGGGTTCCCTGTGACTCTGTGTTCGGACAATGGGTCGCCATTTCAAAGTGAGCGGTTCTCTGAGTTCATGGAGAGCTGCGGAGTCAAGCACAGGAAGATATCCCCGTTGTGGCCTTGCGCTAATGGAGACGCTGAAAGACTGATGCAGACCCTGAATAGGACCTTCAGGATTGCTCAGGGGCAAGGGCAGCCTCTCCAACGCGCCCTCTATCAATTCCTGCGGGTGTACCGCACCACTCCACATGCCTCCACCGGGTCGCCCCTGCGGAGGCTCTGTTCAAGCGATGCCCCCGGGGTCTACTGCCTGAGGTCTGGGAGAAGGAGCCCGGGGTGATCGACACGCAGCAGTTTGAGGCCGATAGGAGCACCAGGATTGACCAGGAGAACCTGCGAAGGAGTCTTCGCCCCCAGCGGCTGGAACCGGGGGACGAGGTGCTCATTCGAAACAGACACCCCAATGGCAAGCTCTTGCTCCCCTACAAACCAGAGCCACTGGATGTGGTGACTGTGAAAGGGTCCATGGTGACGGCATCGGATGGACGATCTGCTGTCACCCGAAACGTCAGCTTCTTCAAGAAGCTGGGGGACTCCCGAACTGAACCACCCCTGGACCCTGACATGGCGGAGGTGCCTGATGACGTTTGAATCCCTGCGAGCGCTCAGAGCTCTCCGATCCGGGGAGCTGTGACTGGTGGACTTCCCATGTCGGAGGTAAGCGGGAGGTACCCCCAGAGGGCTGGGCGAGGGAGACCCGCTTATCTCAGCGAATACGTGTTGGGACATGTGGAGAGTCAACCGGAGTGAGGGGATCCGGGCGGCTGACATTAAAGGGGCATGGGCTCATCATGTTGGTGTTATTTTGTGTGTGTGGTTTGCAGTGTTTAATAAAAGTCCTCCCGAAAAAGGAGGAGTGTGGCGCTGCCCCGTGTGGGACGCGCACGCGGCGGCATGACGTTGCACGTCGCCGCGTGCCAGTTAAATAAACGGGGCGTTCCCGGACGCCGCAGAGCGACCGGGGAGCCCGAACTAGACAGGCGTGTGTCGTGTGTTGTCTGTCTAGTGTGGGGGCTCACGGGCACGCATGGGGGCCAGGACTCACCCCCAACAGGGACCATTTGAAAATGATGTTTGGGGCCCCGTTGCCTAGGATGGGAATCCCTGTCTGCAGCAACCGTGCGGTGCCTAGCTGATTTTTTTTCCATTCAAAAAATGATTATTATTAGGAAAACATAAAAAAACATATTGAAATATTTGATATGTATGATTCGAATTGTAAGTGAGGCAGCCCCCAAATAAATCCAGCATCTTTCATGGTGTATGTATTCATTTCACAGGGCACCCTTTAAGTCCTTTCCATCACACACAATCCCTGTATTGAATGCAATTTCTCCATCTCCCATTTTTGTCTAGATCCATCGTTTTCCATTGTAGAGAATACCTTCTACGCAGTGTAATGTAACATGGTGACTTATCCGAGATGAGAGCACAGGGCTTGCTTGCATGTCTTCTCCTTGAGATGAAGTAGGCCGACGTCGCCTTGCTCCCTCCCTCGCTTGTGATTGTGCTTGTCTCCTCCAGCAGCATAGTTAAAAGAGAGGCTGTACCAGAGGCGGTGAGGAGAGCTCAGGGGCAATGCATTTGTCTTTGAAGCAAGACAACACAGCAAACCAGGTTCAAATCCCACGGCCCTGCGCTCTGTAACTGACATGTTTAAAACAATAATTAAATGATGTCAAGTAGTGAAAATGTATCAAGTTGTGGGTATGCCCTGGCGCCTCTTTCCAGCGAGTCCAGAGCAGAGCAGACCAGCCACTACACCACCAGAGGGAAAACAAATGTCAAGTTTAAACAAACGCACGTGTGTGGCTGTAGAAGTGTGTCCTCAAAGTAACTTGCATGCTGCCGAGGGGCCAGTCCACCGCTGCAGGGCAGGGGTGGCAGAGGAGAGGTCAGGGGTAGAAGTTGTGACCACGGGGTTTGCACTTGCTATGCCCGGCCATTCCAAACAACGTCCATTCCCTAAACGCACTCTCATTTTCTACTCACAGAGACTTTGTGCGCACATCCGACGTGTCTGGCTTAAAGATGGTCGATACGTTCCACGGGGATCTGCCTACAGGTCTGAAATTCATATTGTAATTGCACATATACTTTTGCATGCCATGCTTAGGTCCACCATAAACCTATTCGCATGCAGCAATGGACTCCCAGATGTTGCATGGCACCCCTGTGAGGGGCCATGGTACATTCCCCGGAGTTGTGTGGTCACATGGTTACCCATGTGACCAACCTAATAAAAGGTCCGAGCCGCTTCTGGCTCGGCAGTCACGAGTGAACCTGACTCCGCGTGTGTGTGTTGTGTTGGTGCCGGGGTGGTGCCTCGCCACGTGTGCTGGGCCCAAGGACGGGGCCCGGCTTGAGGACGGTGCCCCTGCCGGGCAACGCCGTCCGGACGGTGCCCCTGCCGGGCAACGCCGTCCCAGTGGGTCCCCAACCATGTGAGGCGGGTTGGGAATGCGACCCCGGCCTGGGTGCCCCCAGAGCCGGGGCCGAGGGGGCCAGGTGGACCTGCCCCCCTGTGTGGAGCTTCGGTGTCCCCGGAGCGGGTGGGATGAACCCCCACCCTCCATCCCGCGGCGTGATCACCGCACTTCAGCGTGTGGTGTCGGGTGCCACCCGACCCGAACACGGGGCTGCCCAGCGACCCGGAGCAGCCCCCAACAATGGCGACGAGGGCTGGAGCCCTGCTTGCGAGGCGGCGCCAGCCGCAGGGGCAGAAACGTCTGCCTCCACCACCACCAGGAAGGAGGGAACTGCCCCCTTCCCCAGGGGGGAGCGAGAGTGTCCCGCGGTGGCGGCCGCACAGGCGAGGTGCGGAAAACATTGCCGTAAGAAATAGGAGGATCCGGGCCCATATCCAACTGGGCCCGCAAAGGAAAAGAGGATGGCGAGCTGCTCACTCTGTCCCCGATGGAGACGGAACATGCCGGCGGCTGCACCACCATGAGGGAGGAAGAGGGGCCCATGCGCCCCGAAGGAAAATGGTGAGGCGGGCCCAACTCCAACTGGGCCCGCCCGAGCTGCCCGCCCCTGCGGGAGGCGGAACAAGTCGGCGGCTGCCCCACGAAGAAATGAGGTGGCCCTTGGCGGAGGTGCCACACGAAGAAGTGCTGGCGGCCGGAGCCGAAAGGAATACCTGGCCCCCCCGTGGCCGCCACAGATAGGGCGGGCCCAACAACAACTGAGCCCGCAACAAGGAGGTGGGCTGCCGGCCCCTCCCCCATACGCCGCACACAAAGGGCGGGCCCGACAACAGCTGAGCCCGCAAGAAGGAAATGGAAGGGAGCGGCATCGCCGCATGAGCAAAACGAATGCGGCCGCGTGAGCGCCCCCATGGCGGCAGCACGGTGAGACCCTTTCCCCCCCCCTGCAGCCAAACAGCAGGTGCGACCCGAGCGTGGACAGCATCCGCCAATCCAGGAGTGTGAGGCGGGCCCACTTTCACCTGGGCCCGCGGAAAAAGAAAAAAAAAAAGAATGTGATGAGGCGGGCCCACCACCAACTGGGCCCGCAAGGACAATGGGACGCTCGCTCCGAGGAGCGGGCAGAGTGGATGCCCGGCGGCCCTTCCCGAAACACAGAGGTGAGCTGCCTGCCCCTCCCCCACGTGCAAGCTGCCGGAAAGTAAATGAAAACACTGGAGCCCCTGCTACGGCCTGAAGCCAGACAAGGGAATGCTGCATTGGCCACGTGAGCTGCGGCTGCCCCCATCGGCCCGCGATAGAGGACCGCATGAGGTAGGCCCCAAAACCAACTGGGCCCGCGCAAAAAAAAAAAAAAAAGAGAAAAAGGCGATGATGCAGGCACAAAGAAAAAGGAGTGGATGCGGGCCCACCACGGACTGGGCCTGCAATGGAAAGGAGAAAGGGGACAAAGGCAGCGGGCCCAACACCAGCTGGGCTCGCAAGGACACGGGCCCTGAGGGGTGTTGCCCCATACAAATGGACCTAGCCGATGTGGCCCCTGGGCATCCCCAGGTGCGGCTTTGCCGGTGTTTTGTGTGACCGTGTTGTAACTGTCCTAAATGAACTCTGGTGAGGGTGCGAGCTGGTTTCCGGCGACTCCATACGGAAGATGGACATCATGAGTGACATTCCCCCGGAAGACTGTGAGCCTGCAGACACAGACTTGCTTAAAAATGGTCCAGTTAGTGGGCAATGTTGTGTGGTGCGCACCTGTAGGCTCCGAGTGCTTTATGTGGTGCCAGTAGCCCTCACTGGTGCCGTTCAGGGACATGAGAGCCACTCACCCAGGTTAATAAAGGGTGTGTAAAGTAGTAGAGTGGCTCCAGTAGTAGTAGTGGTAGTTATGGTGGGATTTTGGAGTTTTGCATTTTGTTATGAAAAAGGAGGAGTGTTGCATGGCACCCCTGTGAGGGGCCATGGTACATTCCCCGGAGTTGTGTGGTCACATGGTTACCCATGTGACCAACCTAATAAAAGGTCCGAGCCGCTTCTGGCTCGGCAGTCACGAGTGAACCTGACTCCGCGTGTGTGTGTTGTGTTGGTGCCGGGGTGGTGCCTCGCCACGTGTGCTGGGCCCAAGGACGGGGCCCGGCTTGAGGACGGTGCCCCTGCCGGGCAACGCCGTCCGGACGGTGCCCCTGCCGGGCAACGCCGTCCCAGTGGGTCCCCAACCATGTGAGGCGGGTTGGGAATGCGACCCCGGCCTGGGTGCCCCCAGAGCCGGGGCCGAGGGGGCCAGGTGGACCTGCCCCCCTGTGTGGAGCTTCGGTGTCCCCGGAGCGGGTGGGATGAACCCCCACCCTCCATCCCGCGGCGTGATCGCCGCACTTCAGTGTGTGGTGTCGGGTGCCACCCGACCCGAACACGGGGCTGCTCCAGCGACCCGGAGCAGCCCCCAACACCAGACAGCCCTTGATAGTCAGTACTGCTATCTAAACACACATCTTTAGCGAAGGCTGAAAAATCATAGACTGGTGCCCTCCTGATCAGGCATTTCTAAGAACACACTGTTCTATTTTTCAGGACTTCCAAATTCAGACAACAGCATACTTGCCAACATTCTGTGACCAAAAATGATGTAGGATTTTTCAAGTTTCAAAAATAATACTTAGCATAACAATGACATCACAGGAAATTACAAAACATACATTGTCGGGACCACTGGAGCATTCTAAAATGCACAACCCATCAAGCAGCACAACATGGAAAGATGCTCACATTTTTAAAATGTATAATTGTGAATGGTAAGTTAACACCCAATTCAATTACCAAACTTTACAGAAAATAATCACACAGAGCTGGTAGGCCACGTTTGCCACTGCTCTGTAGCAGCAGCCCAGGCAGTACATATGTATTCCTGCAGTGCAGGTTCAACACTGAAAAATATGGAGACTGAAACCCACCTCAGTCTGATAGGCAGATGCTGTGTGAGGGTGGTACGCTCTGCCACTTGCCTTCACTGGTGGTTCATCTAAGGTCTGTCCCGGCAAGAGTGCAGGGCAGAGTCATGTAGCTGTTAGGTCAGTGGAGTGATCTGAGCCATCACTCAAATGTATTACCCGCCCACCACGCAGACAGATTAATTGCCTTAAAGTCACATAAATTACCTGCCACTGTAAAAAGCAGTAGGATCTGACACCCAAATCTGTAGGCGGTAGCACTGTTTAAAAAGCAGTAGCCTACTGCCTAAATCAGTAGGGTTGGCAAGTATGCAACAGATGTCAGTGGTTTTTAAATGTAACATTAAGCCTGACAGAGAGCGCAAGGCCAACCGAAACCACCCCGCTGTATCTGTAGCCTTTGTCACTAGAGTGCTTTCACTGTTGACAGTGGGAAAGCCGCCATTTGCTAATCGGCCCTTATCTTGGTTCCTTTCAGAGCCGCCCAACATGGCCCTGCCTGTTGGTACCAGCCCGTGATCAGACCTTTTCTTTTCAGTATCTGAGCCAAATGATGTTGGCCTCTTGCGACCAGTCCTGCATTAAAGTGTGCATATGTTTCTGCTATAAAATTGGAGTACTTAGCTAGTTAGCTAAGAATGTTTTTTAATGCAAAACAAAGTAACTAACTTAGTTTGTCCTGTTTTTGTTTTGTGTGTGCCCTGAGGCCTGTGGGCATGTAGCGCGGTATATAAACATTCAAATAAATAAATAAGTAGGGGTTCTCGACGCAATGAAACCTGTATTACGCTAAATCCATATAGTTTTACTCAAACTGTCCCTCCCTGTAAATAAAGGTTCTGTGTCAGGTGTGCTATTACTGCCTGAGGAAGGGACCCTTGTGGTTTTTAGAGCTATCAGACAGCAAATAGGGAGAAAGTATAATGTTGCTGGAAGATCTCATTTAATGTTTGATTCTTTTTGAAAAAACAACATATTCTGAACTCCAGTATTACTTAAAAGAGGCAAGCCGTGTACAGGCCCTCCTATTGAGCACCACTCAGGTAGCCACTTTTCCTCCTGTTCAGACTCGCAATGAAAACCCTATGTATAAAATAACCAAGATAAATAAACTTTGCACATAGCAAGAACAGCACAATGTACTATGATAATGTACATTTTGACTTTCACACAATACAGGATAATGTTTCATCATTTCAGTAATTTTTAAGCAAAGGCCTTCTTTGTCACAAACACACGTGGATTTAATAATTCAGATTGCCCTACCATCGCAAAAAGAGAATATCCGTGTGCAGGTGCAAAGTCTGGTTGTACATGATTTATTTCGTTTTCATGCAGTTGGTTTCCACTTATCAGTGGTTTCTTAATGTTAATCCTTTTGCTCCCGTAGCATCGACTGAAGTGTAGTGGCAGTGGCATGAGGAATCTTGGCCAGTACCGGCAAGCCGTAAAGATAGGGAGGATTGCAATGATTTTAAAAGATGCTGGCCCTCTTGATATTATTTATTTATTGAACATGTGTATGGCACCTATACAGCAAAGTGTTTCTAGGCACCACAAGACCAAACAGGGCGGGGGTTGGGTGGAAGGATAGAGGAGAAAATAACAGTAACGGTCCTACTAGGCCTTGTGACAATCGTATCGTGCAAGTGCAGTAACAAGAATTGCAGGGGGAGGGGAAGAGCAGGGCGAAGGGATGGGAGAGGGAGGTAGAGGCAGAAGTGCTGGAGGGACGGGAGCCCAGGAGGGCAATTGCCTGGGGGAAGCAGGGGTGGGGCTCCACTAGTGCGAGGATGGGGGTCGACCAGACTCAGTAGGCTAGTCGGGGAATGGTGCAGAGGGGAAGTGCTGGTAAAATGTGGTGCTGGGGATGACTAGTCAAAGGAGGGCTTGGCCCCAGTAAGGCTCATAAAGAACACAGGCAACCAGTTGCAGCAGCAGTAGGTGTCTACCAAGGGAGCAGGTGAGGGAAGGAGTAAACTAATATGAAGGACCGGAGAGGATTCCGGAACTTAAGGAGTTCAAGCTCAAGACTGATTTGGGCAGGGAGGCTGTTCCTGAGGGATGCTCCTGCCCAAGAAAGACATCTACCCCCACTCTCTGTTTGG
The DNA here is from genome assembly GCF_040938575.1 of Ambystoma mexicanum. NCBI lineage: Eukaryota > Metazoa > Chordata > Amphibia > Caudata > Ambystomatidae > Ambystoma > Ambystoma mexicanum. The sequence goes on along the minus strand of NC_090932.1, from coordinate 470,917,494 downwards.
GGAAATGTCTGATCTGCAGAGAGTTGGAGCTAGAGGACCGAAGGACTCTAAAGAGAGGTATTTAGGGAGAGAAAGTTGGATGTAGCGAGGTCCCAGGCCCCAGAAAGCCTTTTGGATGATGCATAGGGTCTTGAGTGTGATACTTGCAACCATTTGGAGCCAGTGAAGAGAATTTAGGGCTGGAGAGATGTGGACTCTGGACTTGATGCCAAGGATAATTATTGCCAACCTAGTCTGGGTTAGTTGGAGAGGGAGGAGGGAGGAAAGAGGCAGACTAAGGAAGAGGCTGTTGCAGTAATCCAGCCTGGAGAGGACCAGAGCTCTGGAGACATTGAATTTCTGGGGGAAGGTAAGGAAAGGTAGAATGCCTCTGAGGAGGTGAAGCTGAAAGTGGGTCTTCTTGGTAAGGTCGGCAATATGAGGTGAGAAGGAGAGAGAGGAGTTGAAGATGACATCCATGTTTTTTGCCTCACATGAGGATGAGGGGATGGGGTGCAGGCAGGGCGGCCAGAGACTAGGAGCGAAGGAGGGGGCAGTAGTCTCAATGAGAAGGACCTCAGTCCTACTGGTATTAAGGAAGAGATCAATGGCAGCACACCATGCCTGAAAGACAGTCAGGAAAGAGAGAGGAAGGAGAGGAGTAAGAGGAGGGGAGCTTAAAGGAGAGCTGTATGCCGTCAGCATAACACTGGAAGTGATGAGAGAAGGTGGAGATGAAGTGGACAAGAGTGGCAAGGTAAATGTTGAAAAGCCACAGCAAGAGGATAGAGCACTGAGGGACGACGCAAGTGGAAAGTGAGCTAGAGGAGAGAAAAGGGCCAGTTGCACTTCAGAGGGCCGATTCAAAAGGAAAGAGGTCACCCAATCCAGTGCCCGGTCCGTGATGCCAAGGGTGTCACAGAGCCGATTTATAAGGGTGGAATGATTGACCATGTCAAAGGCAGAGGACAGATCAAGGAAGATGAGAATGGAAGGAGAGTTGAAGTCAAGGACTAAGAGCAAGTCATCACATGTGTTCAGGAGGGGGGGCGTGGCTACATGGCCACGAATTGAGACGTGCTTTTTGTGTGCTCCTGCCGATCCGAAGATGATCCGACTAATATAGAGGTCTTAAGGCTAACTAAGAAATGCATGAAAAATGGGTGGGCGCACCCTCTTTTTTGTGTGGGGGCTTGACTCGAGAGGGTAAGAAGTACAGTAGAGCAAGAGATGAGTCAAAGCTACCCTGACCAATGGCGTGACATAGGGTCACCAAGGTTTGCAGTGGAGCTAAAAACAATGTTAGCTCTGGAGGACAAAAAAACCCTTTGGAGAAGTGAAACTGACAAACAACAGGGTTTTTTTATTTTACTCTAACACAGAGAAAAAAGAAGACATTTTTTTACGAACTGCGCCGTGGCGCTGAAACTATACATAGTGAACACATTCGAGTGTGCATTGCTGTGAGTTAGTATACAGAGTGAAAGATCACAGTTTTTTGTTGTTTTAAACAATAATATTGGTAAGACAATAGGCTTTGTCTTAGACTTGTCGACACATTATTCTGTGTTTCTGGTTCGGTATGGATAGCTGGTGTGTGTGGCTGGAGTGATGGAAACAGCGTTGTTGCACCAGGTACCGAACGGTCTTCAGGACAGATGGATCAAGTCAGGTGAAGTAGTTGGAACCGTCAGCCTGTAGATATACAGGGGACTGGTTAGTACAGTGATAGAGGTGTCTGGGAGGTTAAAAACTGCAAATGAAGGAGACCTACCATGTTCTGGTAATTATCGCCTAGGTCTGAAAAATGTTGAGTCCAGGAAGTGGGACTGGAGGCTGTCTGCAAGAGTCAGAGTCCTAGAGCTGAGTAGGAAAAGAGACAATCTTTTGGGATCTAGTTTATATCAAGACTGTGACGTGTGGATCGTGCACAGTGCTGAGGGGGAGGTCGGGGTGAGAGGAAGTGTATTTACATTTTAAAAGAAATGCTTGGTGAAGTGCACAGATCTTAACAAGTGCTTGCATGTGCAGTACAATCTGTTTATCCAATAAAGGAAGGCACTAAGGCTGCTTGGAAAGAGGGGCCAGGGGCTGCCATCTTGTATATGGGGATCCCGTGGGACGCACGTGAAGTGAAAAGGGGCATTTCCAATCCGAGAGTGGACAAAAATGCTTACACTAGAATGGACGTGCATCGACAGATAGCGCCGTGGTTTAAAGGCGATCGATTAGTGCGGGTACTGGTGGACGGGTGGAATACCTGAGTCTTGGTCTTGGCTGCGGCGTGCGGCGGCGGTCAGCTCTTCGGTAGAATGAGCTGTGTCACTGTATCCTGCAACTGCGTGTGTGCGATAGATAACCGCTGAGTGGTATGCCTGACTGTGGGCTAGATGGACTGCGCATGTCATGGGCGGCTAGTGTCTCGTTAAAACAGATGCGTGGAGAAGGGGACGTAGCTCTCCATGTGAGGCATACTGTCCATAGTGTGAAAACAGCTACAGTGTTCATGGGTGTAGCCTGCTTATTATATATATTGCAAAACACGGAGAGGAAACAAATTTGTTCTGAGAAAAACAAGCAATTACAGAATGTATCCTAATGTGTGTGCACACTCTCACGTATGTTAATAGAAAAGCGTCAATGAAAGGTGGACCGATCTTTAAATTGCGAGGTGCTGTAACTTATATCACATAAAATAGCACAATACTTGCTTATTTTTACCAAGCAACAAAATGGTCATACATTTTGTGCATATGTGTATCATTACACAGAAATGGTACAATTACACAAATCACTGAACAGTAGTGATCCAACCTAAATGTTTGGAGGTTACATGCTAGAGTCCATTATAGCAGAGTATGTATTACTGAGGAAAGAGTAGTGTTGTGTTGCCCTGAGAATACATTTATAGCATAGGACCAATTACCCAAAAATGGGAGCGATAAACCCATGAGCAAGAACAACAAGTAAGAGAAGAAAACTGGTATTTCGGCTCAATGAAAGGAGACCGCAGGGTGGTCTGAAAGGGCTGGTGTAATCCAGGGCTCATGGGTGGGTGGCCGTGGATGGATGAAACATCTATCTATTGATAAAAAGGTTCCATTCGATTAAAACGTTGAGCCCTTGTTTTACTGAGTCAAGGCGATAGATCAATTTTTGCTCAAGTTTGCGCAAAGCTAGGTCTCTGTCGCCTCCGCGAAATGGGTTGTTGGCTGTTTGTAATATTGCCCAAAAAATGTCATTATGAGTATGGTTTTTGGCTTTGAAGTGTGCCACCAATGGTTTATCTTCAACTTGGTTTCGCACACAGGATCGGTGTTCACAAATGCGTTGCCTGATTTCTCGTTTACACTTACCCACGTATATGAGATTACATGGGCATTTGATTATGTAGACCGACCACTTAGTTCTGCAGTTTGTGAAAGAATTGAGAGTCCAAGGTTATCCTTTGAGGTCGATGGTTTTGAGATTGGCTGTCAAGGGGCAGACTGAACAGGAACCGCATTTAAAATGTCCTTTGACTGCTGGAAGTTGCCATAGCGTGGATTGTTGATGGTTAGGTGTGTCCAGTTCGGTGTACGTGTGTACGAGATGGTCTTTGAGGTTCCTGCTGCGTTTGAACGCAAACCGTGGTTTTTCAGGATTGAAGGCCTCGGTTTTGAGTGTGTCCCAGTTTTTTGGGATAACTTTCCTGATGCAGTTGCTCATGGGTGTGAAGGTGGTAACACATGTGATCTTGGTCGGTGATTGATCTTTTTCGCTTGGTGTGAGGCATGATTCTCGGTTGGTATTTTTTACTCGCTTACGTGCTTGGCGAATGATGTGCTTCGGGTAGCCTCTTTCTTTAAGCCGGATAGCTAGTTCTTTACTCTTGGATTCATATTCACATAATGTTGAACAATTGCGCCTTATCCTGAGAAATTGGCCGTATGGCAGATTTAGCTTGCGGGCTGAAGGATGATAGCTGGAAAACTCAAGAAGGGTGTTTTTGGATGTTGGCTTTCTGTAGAGGGTGGTGCCCAAAGAGTTGTCTGGATTTTTGTAGATTTGCAGATCTAGAAATGGAATGTTGCTCTTGCTATGGTCAATGGTGAAGTTAATACAATTGTTTTGTGAATTGAGCCATTGCAAAAAACAGAGGAGTTGTTCTTCTGTTCCTTTCCAGATCATGAACACATCATCTATGTATCTTAGCCAGTTACCAATCAATAGTTTGAAAGGATTGGCTTTGTTGTATACTGAGTTTTTTTCAAAGGTGTCCATGAATAGGTTAGCCACTTCGGGTGCAAACGTTGCCCCCATGCTGGTTCCATGTATTTGTTGGTAATAAGTTTGTTTGTAGATAAAGTAGTTCTCCATCAGGGCTATTCTGGTGCATTCAAGGAGGAAGTCCGTGGGCGGTTCCATTTTAGTTCTTTGGTCGAGGTAGGTTCTTAGGACTTGTAAGCATTCCATTTGCGGAATACTTGTGTATAGGGATTCAACGTCTAGTGTTACTAATAGATCGTTTTGTGTGATTTGTGTTTTTTCCAATTTTTTGATCATGGCCGTGGTGTCTTGTATATACGAAGGCATTTTACTGATGAAAGGTCTCAAGAAATGGTCAATGTAGATGGATAATGGTTCTAACAATGATCCGATACCTGCCACAATGGGTCTACCTGGTGGGTTTATTTGATTTTTGTGGATTTTTGGAAGTAAATAAAAGGCTGGGATGATGGGATGTTGGTTGATCAGAAATGCCTTCTCATCTTCGTCTATCCATTCTTCATCGTATGCGTGGCTCATGAGACTGGTAATTTCGGACAGTATCCTTGAGGTTGGTTTGATGGGTAGCTGTTTATAGAATTTGTTGTTAGAAAGTTGGATCGTCACTTCTTTATCGTAGAGGGTCTGGCCCCATAGGACAATGCCGCCACCTTTGTTGGCAGGTTTGATGAGGAAGGTTTTGTTTTTTTCAAGCATTTGTAATGCACATCTTTGTGCGGCTGAGAGATTGTTTTTGGAGCAGATCTTCTTGTCGAAAGTTTTGTGCAATTCCATGATGATGCGGTTATCAAAGGACAGTATTTCAGGTCATACCATTGAAGCGAGGGGGAAAAAATTAGATGGAGGTTTGAGTCCCATGGATTTTGGCGGCTCTTTTTCAGGCTTGTCTCTGACGAAGTATCGTAGACGGATTGTACGAAAGAATTTCCTGAGTTCTACTTCTGTACTGAACAGGTCGGCGTTGGTGCTTGGTATAAAGCTGAGGCCTTTTGATAAAACATCTATTTCATTTGAGGATAGAATGTGATCGCTGAGATTGAAAATAGGGATCACCATGTTTGTTGTGGGGGGACCCATTGCCGTGTTCGCACTGGGTGTTGGCCTTGGTAGCGTGGCCTCCCTCGTTGTCCCCTCCCGCGAAAACTTGAGGCCTGTTGAGGGCTTGCTTGTCCGCCGGTGGTAGAATCTGAGTCGCTAATATTGGAGCTATTAGAGAATGTAACTAATTTTTGCCTCTGCTGTCTTCTTGGGTTTTGTCTTGATGCGTTCAGGTTTAGCGTCCCACGGGATCCCCATATACAAGATGGCAGCCCCTTGCCCCTCTTTCCAAGCAGCCTTAGTGCCTTCCTTTATTGGATATACAGATTGTACTGCACATGCAAGCACTTGTTAAGATCTGTGCACTTCACCAAGCATTTATTTTAAAATGTAAATACACTTCCTCTCACCCCGACCTCCCCCTCAGCACTGTGCACAATCCACACGTCACAGTCTTGATATAAACTAGATCCCAAAAGATTGTCTCTTTTCCTACTCAGCTCTAGGACTCTGACTCTTGCAGACAGCCTCCAGTCCCACTTCCTGGACTCAACATTTTTCTGACCTAGGCGATAATTACCAGAACATGGTAGGTCTCCTACATTTGCAGTTTTTAACCTCCCAGACACCTCTATCACTGTACTAACCAGTCCCCTGTATATCTACAGGCTGACGGTTCCAACTACTTCACCTGACTTGATCCATCTGTCCTGAAGACCGTTCGGTACCTGGTGCAACAACGCTGTTTCCATCACTCCAGCCACACACACCAGCTATCCATACCGAACCAGAAACACAGAATAATGTGACGACAAGTCTAAGACAAAGCCTATTGTCTTACCAATATTATTGTTTAAAACAACAAAAAACTGTGATCTTTCACTCTGTATACTAACTCACAGCAATGCACACTCGAATGTGTTCACTATGTATAGTTTCAGCGCCACGGCGCAGTTTGTAAAAAATGGTCTTCTTTTTTCTCTGTGTTAGAGTAAAATAAAAAAAACCCTGTCGTTTGTCAGTTTCACTTCTCCAAAGGGTTTTTTTGTCCTCCAGAGCTAACATTGTTTTTAGCTCCACTGCAAACCTTGGTGACCCTATGTCACGCCATTGGTCAGGGTAGCTTTGACTCATCTCTTGCTCTACTAACTAAGAAATGCAGAATTGGAGCAATGGCATTATGAAACTGGGGAGCATGCAGTGGTGAAAGTTCAACCTGAACCGTGGAAGTGGGAGAGAGTGCGAAGGCAACAAAGTTGAAGTGTTTCCTGAGAGGTCAGTGACAAAATGGCGATCGTCGGAGAACAAAGAAAAAGGCTGACCAGAGCGGCGCTGGCAATGTAACACAAGGGTGCGCCTGCAAGCTCAGCTGATCCGATGCTACGCAGGAGGATCGGGAGACTGTGACAGCCGTAAGGATATAACAGTGAAACGGAGATGGAGAGATAAAGTTTACAGCTGTTTCACACTGTGGAGAGGCTTCAAAGCGGAGTCTCAGACTTTTAGAAAAGCAGTCCTGTCACAGTGAAGGAGATCGGAGGGGCTGTGGCAGCCGAGTCGCTGCGTTTGGGAAACTGACATAAAGGAGTATGGAAGAATAGAAAGAAACCTGTGAGCTCGGCGGATACATTGAAGCAAGAAAGTCTCTGAACTGAGGCACAAGTGCCCATAGGGGGGAACCTTGTCGGAACCCTTGGCTGCCTGGGTTGAGAACAGCACATGATCGTTCCAGCGGATACACAAGATAAAGGAGGTGTAGCGGGAAGAGAAGAGCGAAGCTCCCAGCATGCTCAGGACCCTAATCGGAAATTCTACTGTCTCCAACACAGAGGTACGGACAAGTGAGGCCCAGGGCATGACACCTAATAAATAAGCCACTCGGCACTCGGCTATTGCTCGCCTGCCCCGCTCTCAGCCCTGATTGTGTGAGGCGTTGTAAAAGGAATGCAAGCGCACGCAAAGACAGAAGGGACAGATCGAAGGAATACAGCAGAGCGATCCTCAAAACACACTCATCAATATCAGGAATGCACCGCAGAACAGTGGCAGATAGGAATAAACGGGGATAACAGCACGTGGATCACACGCAAAGCACAACAGTGGACGTGTTGGAATAACAAGCCTGGCAGGACGGGAGTGATGATGGCAACATTCTAAAGCCATAACTGTACGACTAGGGGCGTGGCTACAGAGCCATGGAGTGAGACGTGTGTCCCCTCTGGTCTCCGCAGAAGGATACTGTATCTCACGCACGGCTGATGTGCCCCGGGCTGCCGGAAAGCAGTGAAATTGATGCACAAGAAGCAGAGAAGGATACCTTATGCACTCTGGAAGCACAGAATAAACACAACACTGGCAGATATCTGAGTATTGCTGATTTTTGGATACAAGTACCCCAAACCACCACAACCACGCAGCGGGCACGAAGCGGAGAGTGCGGGCATAAAGAGTGGGACACACAAGGGCCACACAAGGAGAGCCGGAAGACATGTTCGGGCCCGCAGCGAGCCTGGACACACGGTGCCTAGTCCTGCTGGCCCACAGGACGGGTGGGTGCTGGATCGGAGTGAAGACGTACATGTGTACGTGGGGGGACACAACCCACTCCTGTAGCTAATAAGTGCTTCCAAAACACCTCTTGTGTAGCCTGTCCGTGCCTGGGTGCTATTGGTGGTCTAACCCCGGTGGGGCTGACTGGGGGAGAGGCTCGCCCATAAGCCTTTGCCTCGACGCCATGTCCAGTAAACCTCTGAGAATAAAAAGCAAGCAACCTATGCTGGACAAATACACCAGAACACCACCGGGCCCAGATGGAACCAAGAGCAAAGACAAAACCCCTGCTGGGAGCGCAGCCACCATGGGCACTAACCAGGAGATCCTTGCCGGGATTGGGGACCTGAAAGTGGCCTGGGAGACCAAATTGGGACTGGCTATGACAGAATTGAAAGCAGCACTGGAGCTCAAAGTCGGTGCAGTGCAGGAGGAAGTGAACCTTCTCCTGCAAGATGTCAGGTCGCTAGCGGAACGCACAGAGAATCTGGAAAAAGAGGTGGGCCCAAACACAGCGGACTGTAAAACACATAAAGCGGACCTTCATGCCCTAGTGCAACACGTGGGCAACTTAGAAAGCAGGGCGGAGGAGGCGGAGGGACATGCCCGAAGGAACAACATCTGCATTGTTGGTTTGCCGGGGGGGGCTGAGGGACCCAACCCTACAGAGTTCATTGAATCCATGTTACTGCAGGAGATAACTGGAGGAGTGCTGTCCCAGGGGTTCACGGTGGAAATAGCGCATAAGGCCCTAATGAGGAGGCCGCTGTCGGGAACCCCCCCCTCTAGGCCGGTGATTGCCAAGATCCTGAACTATCGCGATCGGGAAAGAATCCTTGAACACTTCCGGAAGGGTGGAACAATACAAAGGAGAACTGCAAACATAACCGCATAACCAGATTATACCCTGTTGGTGCAGCGCACCCGCATGAACTTTGGGACTGTGAAGAGAAGACTGCATGAAGCAGGCCACAAGTATATGTTGCTCTACCCGGCAAAGCTGAAGGTGTTCCACAAAAACAGAACCTTGTTTTTCAAATCCCCGGAAGAAGCCATGGGATGGATGGACACGCAGAGCTGCCCCCAGAAATCGGGCATTCAGATGGAAGATGGAGAGGGAAGAGATAGGTAATCTGTGTAGGCGGCACCAAAGGGTGTTACAGCCTAACACGATGAGACTTGATTGTTGTAAAAGATGTAGCACATGGGCGGGCATGATTAGGCCTTAAAAAGACATGATCCATGAGCACTGAGACTTCCAACATTCTAATGGAGCCTCGCAGACTTAGTCCTCATACCCCCATTTAGAAAGGTAGCCACTAGGGCAACTTTACCCTGCTGAGCCGCGAGTACAGGCAATTGCCAGAAAGGGCTAGATGCGGGGCTGCCTGAGATCCAGGGATGGAGCTGGCAACAGTTGGGGAGGGCATTGTTGGGGCAGGGAAGGGAGGTTGGAGTGTTTGATGTGTTTTTAGTTAAGGGGATGTTAAGTTGGGCAACGAGCCTATGCAGAAAGGGAATAAACTTGGATACGGACTGCACTGATGGGAGGAGGGGGGGATTCTAATAGGCCATGGGGGACCTTAAAATAATTACTTGGAATGTTAGGCGGCTCAATAGCTATTTAAAAAGGAACAAGGTCATGTTATACCTGTGCAGACAAAAGATAGACATAGCCCTGTTGCAGGAGACCCACCTGACGCGGTAATAAGATGGAAATGATTGGGAAGAAATGGAAGGGAACTGTGGTGGGTGCATCATATTCGGCCTATGCTAGGGGAGTACTTATCTGGGTAGCGCCACACGTCCCGTTTCAGCTGAGACGGACGGGAGGATGGTCATAATGAGGGGATTGGTGGAAAATAAGGAGATAAGTATTGTAAATACGTATGCCCCGAATCAACATACAGCGGCATATTTTGGAACACTGTGCAACAACCTCAGCATGTGTGTGGGGAGCGTGGTGATTTGGGGAGGATATTTTAATTGCATACTAAACCCTAAGGTTGATAGATCGGATGGGAAAATGAATAGACCTGCCCCAGCCGCTAAAGCGTTGCAGACGCTGCTGAATGAGTTTGGGTTCGAAGATGTGTGGAGGACACAACACCCCCATTTGAGGCAATATTCGCATTAGTCTGCCCCGCAGCAGTTACATACAAGGCTGGACTATGTATTTGTCACACCAGACATGCTAACGGAGGTCACACAAGCAGAATATAAAACAAGGGTCCTCTCGGACCATTCGCCCCTGATCCTCGGATAGCAATATCGACCCCCAAGAACGAGGATTCCGGCAATGGCGCCTCAGAGCAGAGGCGGTGAGAGACCCCTTTTTTAGGGAGGATATGAGGGAGGAGATTGTTAACTACTTTGAGACGAATACTGGCAGTGTGGACTCAGCGAGCACATTGTGGGAAGCCTTTAAAGTTGTGATGAGAGGGGTAGCTATAGCAAAATCTAAAGGATTGCAAGGAGGGATCCTGGCTGACCTACAGGAAACAGAGGGAGAATTGGAAAGGGTATTGAGGGGAGAAAATAATACCAAGGAAGACGCTGAACTGATACTTAGGCTGGGCACTGGGAAAGACTGTGTAACCTTAATTACAAAAAATACATAGAAAGACAGGGAGGGGATAAACCAGGAAAGATCTTGGCATGGCTATATAAAAGTGAAACCCCCAGATCCATGATTAGAACAATATCAAGGGAAGATGGTAATACAGTTGATACCCAAGAGGAAGTTAACCAGGAATGTGCAGCCTATTATAGGCTTTTATATGGAGATGATGGGGAGAGTAATAGTACGACGATATTAGAAACACTGGAGGATATAGGATTGCCACAGGTCAGTGCTGAAGAAAGAGAAGAGCTGGACGCCCCAATTACTTTAGAAGAGCTGGAAGAGGTGGTGAGACAGTTGCCCACCAGTAAGACTCTGGGGGCTGATGGACTCCCAAGCGAATTCTATAAAGTATTCAAAGGAGAGGTGCTCCCCCCACGGTTAGAAATGTTGAATGAGGCATATGAGCTGGGCAAACTGCCAGAGTCACTTAGAGAAGCAATTATAATACCGCTTCCCAAACCTAACAAGCCGGGGCATAGCTGCGGTTCATATAGACCCCTGTCAATGTTAAATCAAGAGAGCAAAATACTATCGGCCATTTTGGCAAACAGACTGAGGAGGGTTATTGGCGAATTAATACATCCTGACCAGACGGGCTATGTCCCGAATAGGAACATATCCAATAATCACAGACGACTTCATTGAGTGATTGAGTATGGAAACGAGAACTAAGGCGAATTGGCAATTGTCACTGGACGCAATCAAGGCCTTCGACTCGGTCAAATGGCCATGGCTGTTGGCGGCCTTGGCTGGCTATGGGATGGGGCCTGGATATTTACAGTGGGCGAAAATGTTATATAGTGAACCGCTGGCCAGAGTTAAAACAGGAGCAGTGATATCCGAAAGATGGCAACTCCGTAGGGGTACCAGACAAGGATGTCCTTGGTCTCCTATGCTCTGTATATTGGCCCTAGAACCCCTAGCGATATACTTGAGGCAACAATATGATACGATAGGCATTGCCGTGGGCGGGAAACGACATCTGGTCTCTCTATATGCGGATGACATGTTGTTGTACCTGCGATACCCGGAGGAAAACCTCCAATACATATTGGAAGTTATGGAAAGATATGCGGGGCTGTCTGGTATAGCGATGAACCCTCAGAAATGTAGCATGTTCCCATTGAGTCGATATAAAGGGATCCCATTGAAACAGCTACTGGTGTTACAGATACCTTGGGAGGTTAGCATGTTTCGCTATTTGGGGATAGATATATACCACACGGTGGAAGAGGAGCATAAGTGCAACACAGAGGTAGCTATTAAGAAAATCGAAAATTTCATGAGATTCTGGGTGAAGCTATCCTTAGCAATGATGGGACGTGGGGCAATGTTGAAGATGGTTGTCCTCCCTAGGCTCCTGCACTATTATGGGAATATACCGCACTTGATACCAAAGAAGTTCTTCACTAAATTGGATAGTATGTGCAGGGATTTCCTGTGGCATGGCACGCGGAACAGCGTGGCCCTCTGGAAGCTACAGAATTTCTATGAGAAAGGGGGTATAAAACTGCCTAATTATGAAGTCTATTGTATAGCAAGCCAACTGCAATATGTTGTTAAATGGCTCTCAGAGGAGGTGACCTCTGAATCCAGGTTGTTCGGACAAGATTGTGCCCCATTCTATTTAATAGAAATTATGTGGCTGCCCAAGGCAGAAATGGTGGGGCGTCCAAATATGATGATACTTGGATGGAAGATGTGGCGCAGGGCTTGCCAGATGATGTAGAACCCATTACCGTGTTCCCCGCAAATACCGCTAGTTGCACTGACGGGCGAAGAAAAGCAATTAAGGATGATAATCAGAAACCACTGGGAACCGGTTGGGATAGCAAAAATGGGTGATATTTGGCAAGAGGGGACTATAATGGATTTTGAGGTATTGGGGGAGGAAACCGGGTTGCATGCAGGCCAGTATATTACGTACCACAGAATGGAGCGGAAAATTAAGAGAATATGGCCTGAAATGGTACTGGAGGAAGAACCAGATGCTGCCATAGATATAATATATGACATAGCAGAATGGGGACATGAGATATCTAGAATATATGAGATGATGATGTCTACAGTAGGTAAGGAGGTAATACAATTGAGACAAGACTGGGAGGTGGAAGTGGGAGCCCCGATGGATGATGGGATGTGGGAACGAGCCCAAGGATATCATAAGAAGGTGTCGAGGAATGCACGACTACAGCAGATGCAACTGTATATTACCCATAGGGCGTATATGACACCCCAGAGGATATCTAGGTTTAAGAATGCAGGATGGCAAGCATGTCCTAAATGTGATGAAGAGAATGTGGGTATGGTGCACATGTTTTGGTCATGCCCGGTTATTGAGTGTTTCTGGAGCGAAGTGGCACACAAACTAGCAGAAAGAGGGATTAAGATTGTGGTTGATACAGTGTGGGCCTGCTTGTTGGGGGGGGTTCCCTAGACCATGCAAACTCAAGCATGTGAGCAAACTAAAGGACCTGGAATATGTGCTTGCAAAGAGAAGAATCGCTATGGGGTGGAAGACATGTCACAAACCACGACTAGAGGTATGGTGGAAGGATTTGCAGAAATGGGCAGAGGCAGAAACCATGATGTGGCAAGAAGCGGGCAGCACTGGGAGGGAGGAGGAGACAGAAACCCTGATGGCCTGGATATTATTATTAGCAGAGTTGTTTGGGTCAATGCGAGACCCAACGGAACCAACGGAAGGAGATACCCTACCACAAGCTGCAGGAATACAAAGTGAAAAGTAATAGGCTCGCAATGGGGGGTGGGATAAGGGAAGCAGTGAACATAATTAAGTGATGTATAATTGAAATGTTATTGTATGCACTGCAAGTTTGGTTTGTATTGTTTGTTTGAATAAACTAATAAAATGATTTTTTTTAAAAATCACATGTGTTCAGGAGAGCAGCTTCTGTGCCTCTTGTTGCTCTGCAGCCAGACTGGTGATCGTGGAGACAGCCAACAGATTCAATGTGGTGGATTAGTTGGGAGATGACCAACTTCTCCAAGAGTTTTCCCAAGAAGGGGGTAGTGGAGATAGGGTGGGAGTTAGCCAGGCAGGAAAGGTCCTGGGGGTTGCACAAGGGAGTGCTTGAGGGATGATGTGAAGGAGCCAGTGGCAAACAAGTGGTTACAGAACTCAGCCAAGGATGGAGCGAGAGAGGCAATATTGTTCTTGATATTTTGAGAGAAGCAGGGAAGCACCTGTTTGGATTATACTTTCATAGTGCAAACTGTCGTGGTGACCTCATCTGGTGGTATGGGTGAGAAGGAGTACTGTAGGGAGAAAGGACGGGGCAAGGGAGGCCTGGGTGCAGGCAGAGGAGTGAGGGGTGCAGAGGAGAGAGAGGACAGAATGTCCTGAGTATTGGTTGTGAAATGGGAGGCAAGAGCAATGCAGAGGGCCTGGGAAGGAAGAGAAGTGGCGACTGCATCTTGGCATCTTTTGGTTTAATTGGTTATTGCCATTACTCTGGGTAGTGTTATGTGTAAATTACAGCAGACAATCACTGTACCCATCTTCTATTTCTAACTTTAGATCTACTTAATGGTACATTTGTTCAATATTTTCTTCCATTACTTGTTTATTAATGACTCTGCGAACGTGGCATTTTGGTTGAGAAAAACAAACTAATGACAGTGACAACTATGGTAAGTATTTAAGACCAATTTAACTTGCTTTTTAATAGACTTGTGGTCTGGTTAAAGACAGCACTGAAGGGTAAAATAGGCCTCATATGCAAATTGTAGGTGGGCACATATTACATCCTGGACCATCCTGAATGTAGAGTTTTACAGAATACAGAAAACGTTAAGGAGATCTAAAATGTGATCCATCTTCCTGTGGTGGTCAGATGCGACCTTTCTACAGGGTACCTATTGGTAAATGATTCAGTGCTCTGAATCACGTGTCATTTTTGTTTAGAAACCAACGTATCAAAGTTTTGGTAGATGACTGAGTTCTTCAGTACCCTACTCTAACCACCCCCACCTTCTTTTTCCCTTTTCACAGAACAAGCAAAAGTTTAAAGTCACTAGACTGGTTTTGTTTGAGAGCAAATAGCTGACTGAGCTATACTCAAGCTTCTACTTCACTGTGACTTAGTTATTCATGGACAGAGACGCACCATAGTCTTTAGAAAGTATGCATGGCCACTGTTTGGTAGTTTGGTCAAAATCAAGACTTAAATCAGTCAGAGGCGAAGGAAATGCGAATAAATCATGTATTACAAACAAATGACTAAGCAAGCAGAAGGCACAAAGAAATGAATAACTTCAGAAGGAGTGAAGCTTCCAGAATACGCTTATGTCATACCAGTCAGAGCTTGACTGTTCTTATTCTAGTCTGGATCAGCCAGTTCTGACTGTTCCAAGAAGAAGGAGCACTTCATTTTTCTTCACCTTTCTCTTTGGTTCATCATTCACAATTGCAAACACAAACACAGAAGCCTGGGTGCACTGAGGATTTGAATTTCCTCAGTGGAGACTGCAAAACATATGTAGGAGCCAGTGTTCTAGCTTGTGCTCAAGGAGCAGATATTCCCTGGGCCTGAGCCGGCTCATCAGAGAAACGACAGAAGGGAGGTTTCTAATGTCGAGACTGCCTAACAACGGCCTAACAACTGGCTGTGCCAGGCTACACTTTCAGTGATATCCCTGAGGCACCGTAGCCAGTTTGCACTATCACATACCGTACCCACAGGTTGAAACACCCACTGGTCAGAAGACCTGCAAGTACATACAGATTTTCCTTCACATTACCTGTTTGCAGTTTCCTTGACCCACATCATATAGCCATTACAAAATACCACAGACTGCAGCACGTTTAGTTATTCAGACCTAAACACCTATCCTTCATGGCCATTAGCAACCCACTGCCTTGGCAGCCCTTTCTAGAACTAGAGCCAGGCACTGTCATGACGATGTTGTCATCTGTGCATCAATGTGGTTAATTATGCTTATGAAAAGCAGGGTCTACTAATCAGACTCCTCTTTCATAATGCACCATGCTAGAAACATAAAGCAGTCTTGTGCCTTTGCTCAGACTGTCTCCTGAAAACCTCACCACCAGCCCTACAGTGACAGCAGGGCAGACTCAAAGGTCACTCGTGCCTCCCTGACAACTGTTAGCACATAAACTTCGAACAGGTTGAGGTGGCTATTTAATCTATAATAACTGTGTAACCCTGTCAGCCTGGTGACACATTAAACTGTCAATATAAGCCATGCCTGGGTATAGCAAGGTGGCTACTGGTGGTCACACAATTGTACAGCAAGAGCATTTGGATATCATATTGGTGTCAGCTTGTTGAGCAGTGCTCAAGCTACGACAGGGCTAATGTGCATTAGCTGTCTGACCCGGATGTCTCCATGATAGCCATGTCGGACATTGCACATGTAGCTGCATCTTTGACCCTCTTGCAGAAGGACAAACCTTCCTCCCGGTACACAGAAACCCTCCTTTTAAAGTCATCAGACATGGGAAGGAGGTGGAGTTAGAATAGCCCGAATGGGCGCATGTGCTAGGAGAGCGGTACTACTAACTTATTTTCTGCTAGGGCTCTCTACAACCTCTTGTCCCTCCACTCTATCAGCAGTCAAAGCACTCTGAGTATGATGTCAGAAGGCAAATGACTCTTGTTACAGCAGCCTAGACAAGATATCTGAAGCCAGACTTGTCTTGGACCAAGCACCTGTAACTGTTTGTCTTTGTAAAGGAAGGACCCCTTCTTTCAGTTGATTAATCTTTGGACGTCAGGGAAAGAAGGATTCTCCTGGAACTCTTATGAGGATGGAGTCTATTTCAAAGTAATTTGACATAGAGGTGAAGGCAGAAGGCACCAAAGGACGATAAAAGCTCTTCTCCATACCCATCTCAAGGGCTTATTTTGGGTGAAAGTACTTTGCGGATACGACCTACCTCAACAGGGGCAATGGCAGCCAGGATTGTGTGACTGGATGTGACAGATCCCCTGCAAATGCCCTCTACAAACCATTCAATTTGGAAAGGGAAGAAGAAAGCAATCATCTTACCCCTAGTACTCCCAGCAACCCAGATGGCAAGGAACAGCCCTGTGCCCTGGTTTCTGTCTTGATCCACTTGTGAGCTACACTGACCCAAACATAGCTTGCCTGCCGCAAGCTTCTTTGTGCAACAGACCATTGCTTTTTGGACTGCACCACATGGTGGACATTGGTGGGTCTTTATTGTTTTCGATAAGTTGTCTGCATTCTTAGTTTCTAGTAAAGTTCCTATTTTTGTTGTTTTTTTTGCAACTGTATCAGCACCCGCCTCTCCTCAACTGTATAACCTGCCCTTGGCCTGTGCTACTAAAGGAGTCTAAGGAGGAATGCCAGACATGCTCTGCCTGTTTTGCCTTTATGATTGGGAACACTGCTGGTTTGGTAGTAGTGTGGGAGTGAATAGGTGGTTTAGCCAATACTCCTACGTATACTACCGCACAACTGTAGACATTTTGTTACATCATTCCCTTCCAGTGTTGATGGCCAATCCCATTTGTTTTAATCATTCTCTGAGGGTAGTCTTTCAGTGTTCAGTATATAGTATTTTCGTGACAGAGGAAGATGCACTTGTTTCAGTACTGCAGCAGGTGTCACCTTCCTGTCAGCATAGCAATGCAGCTGTTGTAGTTGCCAGTCCTGAGCGAGCTGCACTTGTCACACTCCTACACTGAGTTTCACCTTTCAGTGTTCTAGTGGCTAGTTACTGTGCAAGGTACACTTTGTTCAGTCCTATTTTAAAGATAATCCCCAGCATGATGGCGCGATGAACAACACTGATTATCAGTGGCAACACCACGATTATGCTCATTGTACAAAAAATCAGACTAAGGGGCTCATAACGAGTTTGCCGGTATCCCGCCAGTAATTCTGTTGGGATACTGGCAAACTGCCCCTACTGTTTCCACCACCTGATATCCGGGTACTTCCGGGATATTACAAGCAGCGGAAAGGGCAGTAGGTTCCCATTCCATGGTGTCCCAGAGGACTCCATGGGAGGGATTGCTGGAATCACCGGAACCAATAGTACCGGTGCCTGTGATTCCCACATTTATTTGCCAGTAGGGCCTGATTTACCAGGTCAGACCTGCTGGTAGATCATTGCCCCCACCAGCAAACATGTGTTTCCTTTGTCCGGAAAAAGTGTTGGTGCTGGAATTACCAGTATTTTTTCTGTATAGGGGAACTTATAATGATGCCCTGAAACCAAATCTTAGAGAGTTTAGATTTGTATTAAGGAATTTCCACAGGATGGTAATATATCAAAAGTGGGAGCAAAGGTTATGGATGGTGCAAGCTTTCCGGTCGCAACACAAACACAAGTGTCTCTAAATTCGGCTTGAGAGGAAATTCTCATCTTTTCTTTCTCTTTGTTATAGAATACTCCGGGCTAACATAGGTCAGCTTTTTGTGTTCATGAACCCTTCCCTTTTCTATTAGTCTGCAACTTCCAGGTTCCAGCACCTCTGCTGCTCTCTTCTTCATTTTTGGGATTGAGGGTTTCCAGCAGCCTTTTTTCTATTACAGTCTCTTAGGAATTGGGTTTCCTGAACAATATGTCATTATGCCAGTTTTTCGGGATGAAGAGTTTCCCACACCGTCATAGGTCTCTCCCGGTCTCTCAGTTGTAAGTTCCTGGTTCTGTCTTAGGGTTCAGGTACCATCAAATGCACAGGATGTTGCCTCAGATTCTGTGAAATCTGGGAACATTTCCTGAGGAGAGTTAGGCAGAGTCGAGGTGCCTGGACTAACCACAACTTCCTAAGTGTTCCAAAGAAGTTTTCCTCCTCTCCTAGAGCCTGAGAATTTCTCCTCATATATGTCTCTCTATGGTGGTCTAGGTCAAAATTACCCTCTTGACAGCTGCAGTGATAGCTAAGTCACTTCAGCACAGGGGCTACATTTAAGATACGAACCTCTGTCCCCCAACCACATAACTATGATAGTTACTATTCTGGTGGCACATGTACATTTTTCAAAAAAGCCACACCTGAGTTTAGGGTATATCTTTCGAGGAACACTTTCGGTGGGGTTGTACTGTTGCTGGAACTCAGAGCCCTTGGTTATATTGCGGGTATGACTTTTCTGGGTTGCATGGAAAAGTAACAACGGAGTCCTTGGTGCCTCTCCTCCGTTTTGAAAAATGAAACTCTTTAGGGTGTTACATTGGCTTATTCCCAAGCGCCCACAAATAACTGAAAAGGATGACAAATGACTCCCTTTACAGTGTTCAGAAACTCCATATCTTGTGGTTTATTATGAGATATTCTGGTGCCCTTTGTGATTACACGTTTTTCGATGACTAAATCATCTTTTTCAAATCAGGACTATTAGTATTACATAAAAATGTTTATAATTTGATAATTTACACATGATAAGCACATACCATGATATTCCCATATTAACAACATATGAGAGTCATTGATTTATCAGGTAAGAACATTCAAGTCAACACATTTTTTAAATCAAAAATACACAAATTAAGTAAGATAAAATAAAATTAAAGAATGGCCATTTTAGGGACGGGTGAAGGGTAGGAGTGTTAAGGATTAAAAAAAACAATTAGATGAGAAAAAAGAGAAAATAGTAAGTTAAACCACAAAATAACATAAGGTTACATTTCACTAGTACTTTTCAATGGTAAATGAACAGGTATTCATGTAACGGTCCATGCACTTCTTGATTTATATATTTTATTTTTTATTATTTATTTTTTCGTTATTATTCTTGACTTATTTTTAATTATTATGGTATCAAGTACTACGCACACAGCCTTACCTAGTTTCACTGTTTCCCACTAGTATTCTTAATGTCTTGTGAATAATTTCATGGGTTAAATCCCAGATCCATCTACAAAAAACAAAAGGAATTGTTGTTGGGAAGAATGTTCGTCATGTTATGTGTTTACATTAACCGAATTTGTGCTGGCTCACGTCTCTTAATTCTCATAGTTCCCATAAAGAAAGAGTAAAAATCTTTAAATGGTTGGAAAAGTGTTCTATGAGCATTTTTTTCCTTGTTGTTGTTGGCTGGCCTTCATGGTAAACACAGCAAATTGAGAGCGTTAAATTTACAGGCTTCGGTTCTCTTGCGTTTTAAGCACACACTTTAGTAATTGTTCCGAAATGTTCCACGTGTTCCCGCGTGTGCGAGATAAACCAGACCCCTTCGTATTTCTAGCCCCCCCGTGAGCGGGCTTACCTTTCCTTCACTGCGTCCCGTGCCAAAATATCCTTGTGTTTATGGCGTCCCCACCAGACTATTGTATGCTACGCTGTGGTTGCCTGGCAAGCCAGTCTCGTTTCACCGTAGTTGCCCGCGGCCATATTGGAATGGGAAAACTAACTGAGTTCACATGTTTACCCATGGTTCCGATCCTAAATTAACCTCTTTAGTTGCAAAGAGTGATCCGATGTACAATGTACAGTTACTAATTTGGCATTTGTTGAAAATATTAGCCAAATAGTTGCCTTTTACTTTTCTTTTTATTTTAATAGGTTACTAATGCTAGTTAATACCGCATGATCTATAGTCCTTTCTCAATTACTGGTACCGCGGCCATGTTCCTGAATAAGCCCATGTAACACCCTAAAGAGTTTCATTTTTCAAAACGGAGGAGAGGAACCTCTTGTTACTTTTCCATGCGACCCTGAAAAGTCATACCAGCAATATAACCAAGGGCGCTGAGGTCCAGCAACAGGACAATCCCACCGAAAGAGTTCCTTGAAAGATATACTATTAGTCACATTGGGGACCAAGGACCTTGCTGACCCAACAACAACAAAAAGCTTTTGAAAAGACAAAATGGCTGACTATTTATAAAATAGGGAAGAAGATGCTGAGAATTTATTTGCACCAAAAGGAAGTACCGCACATGCATTTGCATCAAATTTGCCGAAACCAAGAGAAGATCTACGCTACAAATTTGTCAAATTAGAAAGAGCATCTAAAAAAGAAATAGACAAATACTGGGAAATCAAATCACTGAAGAACTATATTTCAAAAAAACAGATACCGAGAAGTTTAAGAATCCTAATATTTCCAGACTTCACAAAGGAAGAAGATAAAGATCTAGCCGATTCATCGGAGCGAAACCTGAACCAAAGTTCTTCTACTATGCTTGAACTTTTAATAGAACATGCCTCAAGAGAACATAAAAGGATAACAGAACAAATTGAATTGATCAAGAAAGAAATTAAAGAAGCAAAGGCGTTGGAAGTAACGAAGGAAAAGAATTATCAAAAAATGTTTGAGGTGCTGAAAGAATATCAAGATGAGATAAAACTAAGAAAAATGATAAAATACTTTGGAGACAATAGAGATTATGAAGATGACAAAGTATACACCTTTCAAGACAAATATAAACAACTTACAAAACCAAGATCACAAGAAAGTACCCCAAACACCAGGCAGCTCAGATGTGGAGTCAGAAGACCAAGAAAGAGTCTGAAGATATGAATAACAAAAAAACTGGAGAAGGATTTTTAAACCAAATTAAAAGATATAAGAAGGGGAGCAGACTAAACTATCAAAAGCAAGTTCGTTTTTTAGTACCACAGCAAACAACACAACAACCACCACCTACAGGAGGAGTGGGAAATGTGGGAGCGGAAGACACAGGAAACCAAGATGCCCTAGAGGATTTCAGGCGGCTTACGCGAGCAGGGGCAAGGGAAGCCGCAAAACGGAACAAATAAATGACCTAGTACTAAATATATCTAATCACTAGTTAAAACCAGAGGAGATCTCACTACTAAACCAAGGATTTACATTTGCACCATCTATGAACTTTGAAGATACAACAGCGCATATAGATTTATTCAAGTTTGTAAGGAAGCTCAAACTGAAAAAATATTTTGACACACAAATCTCAGCACATCGCACTAGGGAACCACCAGCGGCAACAAGTACCCTCACCATTGAAGATTTAACAAACACACATCTATTAAGATCTCTACAAGAAACAGATGAAAGACAGATACATGAGACCCTTCAAGAACTCCATATAAAACAAACTGGTCTCACAGCCAAAGAGATGAAACCTAAATCAAAATTTATTCCACAACTAATGCCAGACAATCTAGTGGACACTTTTTATAAAGCGGTTACTAAAGACATGAATGACTATATGGATACCAAGTTCAAAACCAATAAGGAATACAAACGATCATATGACAATCTGACACCAATGGAAAGAAAAGCTTTAAATGATTTAAAAAAGATACTAATCTAGTCATTAAAGGAGCAGACAAAGGTGGAAAAATAGTAGTGATGAAACGGGAACACTACTTAGAAATGGCAATGAACCACCTAAATACACCGCTTTGCTACACTAAACTTAAATCTAACCCCAAATTGGAGATCCAATTAGAATTAAAGGATGCTATTAAGACTTGGCATAGACAAGGACTTATAACGGATGAGGAAAGCCACTTCTTGGATATCAAACAATCGACTTTACCAACAATATACTTTTTACCCAAAATTCATAAGAAGTATGAGAGAATCCCAGAGGGGAGACCAATAGTAAGCGGAATTGGCTGGGCGACTATGAACATAGCACAATACATTGATGATATTTTAAGACCCTTGGCAACCCAAACTAAATCATATTTAAGAGACACAACATCGGCAATCAACAAACTATCCACAATAAAATGGCAAGAGGGCTACCTATTAGCCACGTGGGACGTAAGATCCCTTTGCACCTCCCATTAGACACGATACTGCCATAGAAACCATAGACTATATTTTTTCAAAAGAAACAGCTTCTCATTTTCAATCAATAATGTGGAGCAAAATGTGTGCACATACGCGCAAAGTCTCACTCAATGCCAGGTTCCGCTGCATGCAATACAAACTTCTCAATAGGCTTTATTACACGCCGCACAGAGTGGCAAAATTCACACCCAACTCGACACACACATGCCCGAAATGTAAAGTGACTGAGGCAGACCATGGTCATATGTTCTGGTCCTGTGCTGCGCTGAACACGTTTTGGGTGAAGATTACAGAAGCGCTCTCGGAGATAATAGGCTCCCCAATCGAGATGAGCCCACTAGCCTTGCTATTTGGTATTTGGGCCGGGGAGGATGAAAGGAAAATGTCAAGATTCTTAAATGTGGGTGCTATTGTTGCCAAAAAATGTATACTGCAATGCTGGAAGCGCCGTGACCCCCCCTCCTTCAACATGTGGCTGAGGGCCCTCACGTGGGTGCAAACATGTGAAGAGGAGTACATCGGATCCCTGCCCATCCCCTCCCGCCCCAGAAATGTTTGGACGGAATTTCACAGTTACTTAAACAACAAAGACGGGGTTGAATGGACCTCCGCCCCCTCACCCGCTCAGCCGGACTAAACATGAGGCTCGCCCCATCCGAGCTATTCCTCAACATCCCCCCCGCTGTTATGTGCTGTTGATGCTAGTTGTGATACAATGCATATATGTGCTGATATGATGTTCGCTTTCCTGCATGCTATCCGTGTTGTACCTGTCTTGATTTCCTGCCAATAAACAAAAGTTTAAAAAAAAAAAAATAAGTTTGCTAAAAGAAATGTTACTACTTATCTTACAGAACAATGTATTTGTATTTAATGGAAATTTCTTTAGACAAACCCGAGGGGTAGCGATGGGGATTAAGTATGCCCCGGCGCTTGCCAACCTAACAATGGCTATGTATGAAGACAAACACATTTACACAGATGAATCTTATGAATCCAATGTGATATTATGGACACGTTACATAGATGATGTTTTATTGATTTGGAGAGGGGAAGAAGAAGAACTAGAGAATTTCAGGAAAAGAGCTAATGCCAATGAGATCGGGATTGAATTTACTGGCATTGCAAGTCGAAAAGAAATTGATTTCTTAGATTTGAACATTTATATTTCAGACAACTCAGTTAAAACAAAAACCTTTAGGAAGAGCACAGAGGCCAACTCAACCCTATATGCTACAAGCTGCCATCATAACGCAGTAATCAGAAACATACCAAAGGGAGAATTCATCAGAGCCCGTAGGAATTGTACTGAACAAACAACCTTCAAAGAAAAATGCAAACTACTAACACAAAGATTCAAAAGGAGGGGATATGGCAAGACAACGATAGCGAAAGCACAAGAGAAAGCTATGGAATTAGACAGAGAAAGTACCTTAGCCACTAACACAAAACTGGTTAAAGACGAAAAATAAGCTTCATTACTACATACTGTGCTGATAACATAGTTTTGAGGAAAATTCTAAAGAAAAATTGGTATTTACTCCATTTGGATCCGAATGTGAAGAAATACATTGATGACAACCCAACTATAATCTACAAACGGACAAGAACGATTAAAAACTTTCTGAGTCCTTCACTTCTTCCAGAGCTGAAAAAGGATAATACAATAACATGGCTTCCAGCACTTCCTAAAGGCTTCTACAAGTGTGGCACCTGCACAATGTGCAAGTATGCATTGGACAATTCAACAACCTTTAAGGACAAATATGGTGTCACACAAAGAATTGAAGATTATATAAATTGCAAGACAAAATATGTGGTGTATGCCATCATTTGCCAATGTGGAGAAATATACATTGGTAGTACCATTAGGGAACTCAGAATTAGAATACGGGAACACCTATCAACCATTGGAAGTCAAGCAACAAACCTACCACTAGCCCAACACTGGCAGAAGAAACATCAGATGGACGATAAAAAAGCGCTGACAGGCGGGGACCAAGAACTAAAACTCAGGCAACAAGAAGCTGAACTAATTTGCAAATTTCGAGCTGTAGTGAAAGGCCTCAACACAGACAATGAGATGGCCTCCTTTTTATGAATAATGTGTGTGTTTATGCACTGAGAAGAGCATTGACTGAAAATGTATTTGTTGAACTTGCAGATTGAGAACAAGCATGTTTTAATAATTAGAAAATGTGCAAATGTACACATTGCTTTGTGTTAACAGAGAATATATCAATCCATTTGTATTGAATAATAAAGAACTACCTTCAACTGGAACTGATAAAGTAAAGGATACATGGTAACAGGGAAGCCATGCGTGCTATCAGACAGGTTTTCACACATTGACAGAAAAGCGTTGACATAAAATCCATTCATAACATATCGCAGGGACTAGAACTAAAATACTGTATTAACAAGTCTGTAATTTTGAGCAGCCCAGGAACATGGCCGCAGTACCAGTAATTGAGAAAGGACTATAGATCATGCGGTATTAACTAGCATTAGTAACCTATTAAAATAAAAAGAAAGGTAACAGGCAACTATTTGGTTAAGGCTAATATTTTCAACAAATGCCAAATTAGTAACTGTACATTGTACATTGGATCACTCTTTGCAACTAAAGAGGTTAATTCAGGATCGGAACCATGGGTAAACATGTGAACTCAGTTAGTTTTCCCATTCCAATATGGCCGCGGGCAACTACGGAGAAACGAGACTGGCTTGCCAGGCAACCACAGCGTAGCTTAAAATAGTCTGGTGGGGACGCCGTAAACACAAGGATATTTTGGCACGGGACACAGTGAAGGAAAGGTAAGCCCGCTCACGGGGGGGCTAGAAATACAAAGGGGTCTGGTTTATCTCGCACACGTGGGAACAAGTGGAACATTTCTGAACAATTACTAAAGTGTGTGCTTAAAACGCAAGAGAACCGAAGCCTGTAAATTTAACGCTCTCAATTTGCTGTGTTTACCGTGAAGGCCAGCCAACAACAACAAGGAAAGAAATGCTCATAGAACACTTTTCCAACCATTTAAAGATGTTTACTCTTTCTTTATGGGAACTATGAGAATTAAGAAACATGAGCCAGCACAAATTCGGTTAATGTAAACGCATAACAGGACGAACATTCTTCCCAATAACAATTCCTTTTGTTTTTTGTAGATGGATCTGGGATTTAACTCATGAAATTATCCACAAGACATTAAGAATACTAGTGGGAAACAGTGCAACTAGGTAAGGCTGTGTGCGTAGTACCTGATACCATAATAATTAAAAGTAAATCAAGAATAATAACGATAAAATAAAAAATAAAATATATAAATCAAGAAGTGCATGGAACATTACATGAATACCTGTTCATTTACCATTGAAAAGTACTCGTGAAATTTAACCTTACGTTATTTTGTGGTTTAACTTACTATTTTCTCTTTTTTCTCATCTAATTGTTTTTTTCAATCCTTAACACACCTACCCTTCACCCACCCCTAAAATGGCCATTCTTTAATTTTATTTTATCTTACTTAATTTGTGTATTTTTGATTTAAAAAATGTGTTGACTTGAATGTTCTTACTTGATTAATCAATGACTCTCATATGTTGTTAATATGGGAATATCATGGTATGTGCTTAACATGTGTAAATTATCAAATTATAAATTTTTTTATGTAATACTAATAGCCCTGATTTAAAAAAGATGATATAGTCATCGAAACCCGTGTAATCGCAAAGGGCAACAGCATATCTCATATTAAACCACAAGATGTGGAGTTTCTGAACACTGTAAAGGGAGTCATTTGTCATCGGTTTCAGTTATTTGTGGGCGCTTGGGAATAAGCCAATGTAACACCCTAAAGAGTTTGAGTTTAGGGTATGGCTGCTGGTATTTCTCATACTTATTCAATCCTCACCTGAATCTGTATCCTACATGCATCAGCACTGTGAGCCAACCCAGTCATGGACAAGCTGTTTGCATTCCCTCCAGATTGTCTGTCTCTGCTGCACCAGGCAGGACCATAGCCAGTGGGCACAGCCTTCCTTTGATCCTTTGTAAGGTCAGGTAACAGAGACATATCCCCTCAGCAGGAGTTGTCCTGGGAAGCCAGAATCAAAGCATTTACACGACATAAAGGACCAGTCTCCTACCATGGAGTTGCATATCAAAGGTCCTTTAATGCTATCAGTCTGAGAATGGTGCAGGGTTATTGTGGTCAGAGCGAGCTCAGCATTAGTGGGGAAGGCTCTCCCAACAGTTCATCACCACTCATCGCCAACCATGGCGCTCACCAGCAACATCATAGAAACCGCGCTGCAGCAAACTCATCTGCATAACCAAAAACCCCATCATCAATCCATCTATGAACTCATAACATGCTATGGGCCTAAGAAGGGGGCAGGGTTAGTGTAGACAGAGGGAGCGCATCACAAGTGAGGAAAGATTCTGCCATCTTATTTCTCTCTGTACCCCTCTTTCTTTCCTGTCTCCTCCACTTATTTTAGCACAAAGCACTGTGGGTATGATGCAAGCAGGTAGAGCCCACTTGCTCAAAAAAGGTATTAGACGCCTTAAAGCATGCTTACTTTTGCCAAATCACATGAGGACGTTTGCCTATTAACGTCAAGTTCTCCCACTGCTTCTTTGTTTCATTCTCAGACTTTTTTATTTGGACCTCTTTCGGGAGAATTGATCTTTCCAAAGCCACCAGCCATTGAGGTGAAGAAGAAATAATTCAAGGAAGAGGCATGTTCTGTCCCCTACCCACTACCCAGGGACGTCGATTCACCATAATGCCAGGGGTAGTGAAAGTGACATCACAGATCTGATGACATTACAGGAAGTGATGTCACTTGATCTTTGACCTGGATAGCAACAGTTTGTCTTTATCCCTGGTGACATTACCGAAAGTGGCTTGCGGGAGTAAGAAAAGTACATAAACGTAAACAAATTACAATTGCAAATATGTACTGAAGCAGACAAGAATATTTTAGATAACCATTTTAACAAAGGGTGCTGCCTTAATATGTCATGGATGGGGTCATGACTCAATAGTACAACTAAGGCAGAAGCAATATTGGTTTACCCATCAGGTTTACTATTTGAAGATTTGAACATATCTTTAAGCAATAATTGTGTCAAAGCATTGAGCAATTTAGGGGAATGGTCTGACACGGTTCTTGCTGAAAGGCACTCAGACAAGCCTACATTGAAGGAAAGCCAAATGATGATGCACATTAAAAGGAAGATTGTAAAATGGGGAAAGATATACAGAGAATGTCATTGTATAAACTACAAAGGGAGCAAACCAAACACCTGAGGACATATAAGGAGATGCAGTCCTCCGTGATGAGATTCTCAGGGCTGAAATATTGTACATTTATATGTACTTTTGTCTTAACTTACTAAGCTCACTACAAAGAGGGATCCTTTAGCAAGAAAGAAGTTGTCGGCTCTGTAAAAAGCCGGGGGAAGCAGAAACGCTAAAACATTGGCTGATTGGCTGTAGCGCAACACTAGGGCTGAGGAAAGTGTGCTTGGGAAAGTTCATAATGAGATTAGATTATTTAAACAGTGAAGTCAAGTGGGCTAGGCTCTTGAATTGATACTCTATCTCACTGACCATTGCTTTAGTGAATATTTTAATAGTGATACACAAACATTTGGGGGCAATTCTTTTTCTCGATTAGTCCACCATAATGAATTACGTATGGGAGTAATTTGTCAGATAGGTGGAAAATTTCATTTTGGGTGTTAGAAAGGGAGTCCCTGATAAGTATATAGAATAGAATATGATGTTATATTGCATTGTGTTGAATTCATGTCTGTAATGATTGTTTTGGAATATTGGGCCTCAAGTAGTTTATTGCCATTTGTAATGAACTAAGACTTGTGAAGTATATGATTAAAAATGGGTTAAAGTTTTTAATAGACAATAACACAAAATATAATAGGCCGAGGCACTGCCATAGATATGCCACTTCAGCATTGTATTACCAGTTACTTCCCTATTATGCCAATTATAGCTGCCTGTTAGGAATTGCCATTATATGAAAAGTAGATCCCCTACATTGCCAGTTGTTGTGATAATACAGTATCCAAAAATCCAATAGATGCAAGTCGTTTTCAGAGCACAGGAGCATTAATGCTTTAATAATAATTATTTGTTATTTATATAGCGTGTTTGACAAAGTACAGTACATAGCTCATACTTACATACAATTATCATCCCAACCGAAGTTGGTACTCATTTGTCAATCTCAGAAGAATGAATGACTGAGTTGGCCGTAAGAGGATTTGAACCTGCGACATGCAGATCACATACAGATCACAGCAATGAACCATCAACCTGCTGAGCTATCTTACTGCTTTGCTACTAAAAATGCAATGCTACCATAAGACAGCATGTCAAAACTGGCTGCACAATGTAGGCCAGACATGTAATAACACTTATCATGTTTGTGTAGCCTTTATGATGCACAGTAAAAATGCCATCCCACAGTAAGACAAACCTAGAATAGCAGCACCAACATGCCAATCTAACCATGCAATAACACTTATCATGCTTACTTTATCATAGCTCCCCAAAAAAATACACAATGCCACAGTAAGAACCATCTGCACCCAAATGCTAGTCTATCCAGGTAATTACACTTATCATGAATTCTTTATCAGAGAGTCCCAGTACAAAATGTCAAGCCACAGTAAGAAATGGCTCATCTAGTTGCAGCAAAATGCTGGTCTAGATACACAATAACACTTATGGTGCT
Organism: Ambystoma mexicanum; assembly: GCF_040938575.1. Classification (NCBI taxonomy): domain Eukaryota; kingdom Metazoa; phylum Chordata; class Amphibia; order Caudata; family Ambystomatidae; genus Ambystoma; species Ambystoma mexicanum. The sequence goes on along the minus strand of NC_090932.1, from coordinate 470,888,519 downwards.
TACTTCATTATATATGGCCAGAAAATGTTGCCATGACACAGTAAGAAATGGCTAGACTGGCTGCACCCAAATGTCAGTCTAGACCAGTAATAACACATATCATGCCTGCTTCATCATGGTTGCCCATTACGTGTACGTGTGCCCACAACTTCCCCACCCTCCTGACATGTACCCTATCCCTCCAACCCTCTTCCTCCAACCCCAGACTCAGCCCCTTGGTCCAGCATTACATCCAGATCTCTCTTCTTTGTCCCAGTAATTACGTATGAGGCAAGCTGCTTCATAGACAGGTACTGGGACAAGGAAGAGTAGGACTAGGAGTAATGAAGATTGCAGGTAAGTAACCTAGGTATTAAACACAAGCACACTGTTCACATTCTCATTTATACTGTATCCATCCACCAATCCCTCACACTCTTAGCCACCCATACATCATGCACTCACTCACACACATTACATAATATACATACACATACACACACACACACCGTTTCATGCACACACTCACACACATTTGCAAATGAATCTCACTTACCTTTTCCAAATCCTTTGCTGCTCCCAGGAACTCCTCTTCAGACAGGCCTATCTCCCATGCTCTGTGCATGCAAGGAACCAACTCTGGTTCCTGTCATGCGCAGAGCAGGGTAGACAGAGCCTTTCTTGTCCTGAGGGGTGTGAGAGGTGAGGGATCTTTTTGAAGTCAGTCGAACTTCAAAAAGAAATTAAAACTGTAATGGAAATGATTTCTTTTTGAATTCAGACTAGATTTGAAAAGAAATGAATATAAAGAGGGCTGTCATCTGAGAGCCATCTTTGCTTTTGGTTTCTCTCAGGCTCTGCAGACCTCAGGGGTTGCAGAGGTAGAGCCAGGGATCACACAGGAGTTGGCAGGGGTTGCAACTGTGACCTTGGTGTCCCCCAATTGATGTCCCTGCCACTATCAGGGCACATTGGGGTGACTATTACTGGGGACCAGGACATGCCTCTCTACACCAAACCTCTCTAGTAAGGGAGAGCAGAACCTGAAAAGACTCACCCTGTCTTGGAGCTCCTGCAGTGGGTCTTACAACACCTGGAGTACCAGATAATCCGAGCTCCCTGTTCTTCATTTGGTACTACTTTTGGCACTCCATCGAACTTCGAACCATTGGTGCATCACACCTGTCTTCCAACTAGAGCATGTCACCTGTTCAGCCTGAACAACCTGCTCATCACTGCAGACCAAACATGAATTGCTGCCTCTCGGAACCCTGCAAAGGGTCACCAACATCAGCACATTTAACTGACGAAATGTGACTCAAACCACAGGAACATTGTGTCACATGCTGACTCAAACCAACGGTTACCAACATGTTAAATCAACTCTACTCCCAATACAACCCCAGTGAGACATCTGAACCTCACAGCTCGAATGCTGTACCTGAGCTGCACAGAGAGTCCGCTTTGAACCAACTTGATGCCAGCTTGGTGCTTGACCCAGAACCACTCACCGCATCCAAACCTAGTTTTATCCACACCACGGTACAGCTCAAAGCTGGATTTGATGCTGTTGAAATGCCTAAGAACAGCAAAAAGGTTCTATTGACTCATACCTTGACCCCGGTCAATTTTTGGGCCCTAGAGTTTGGTTAGGTCACTTTTGAACTGATTTTCACTGAAAGACATATGCTTTTACATTCGTTGTGGTTGCTTATTGCCTTTTCACTGCTCATTACCCTGGGCACTGCATCTTTTTTATCTTTTGCATATTCTATATTCCTTCTACAGGGTTGTGTTTTTATTGTTGTGTGTGAGGAGCCAGGAATGAAACTCAGACACAAGTTTGCCAAATTTTTGGTTAAATACTTTTATTGAAAATAAAAGGGTTTGTGAAAAGGCTTCTCTGACACTGCTCTAAGAGGCATTTCCCTACCTAAACCAAAACTAAGGATCTGTCCATGTCAGGATGTCAAAAACAAAATTGTAATGAACCCAAACATGAATTATGACCCTCACACCAAAAGCTAAACTCTAAGGTGACAAGGTGAAATGTCTTTGACCATCGAAGGTTTAGAAACATGTTCATAAAGGAAGAATAGGTAGTTACAAACAAAAGTTCTTCAATGAATAAAGTCTTTGCTACAGAGGGTAGTTTCCTTCCCCTGGATTCTTCTTTACTGCTTGAGGTTTTTATATACAGCAGTCCTTTGGGCCTCTTTTGGCCAACTTCCACACTTGCATACAAAAACTGTCTAACTTTACAATTTGGGTTTCTTTTAGGACACCTGGTATTTCTTTCTGTCATGTGGTGTGGTGTATTCTTCATTGTTTATCACAATCTTTTTCATTTGCCTGTTATACTTTCCTGCCAGGGCTTCTGCTTCACACACTTTAAATTGCCTGGAATACTCTCCTGTCAGAGCTTCTGGTTTTCACACACTTGTGGCTGCCTGGTATACTCTCCTGCCAGGACTTCTGTTCATTCAGGGTCTTTGCCCAACCCCATAGCTGGCTCTATAATGTTGGAAAATGTATCCTGATATTTTATCCTCTCTCTTCTTCTTAAGTATTTGCACTGTGCACATTGACACATTACAAGAGGGGTCGTTTGTGATTTAAGCTTCCCTTTTCCAATATGCCCATTCTTTATCTCTTTCTCAAATAACTGGTTCCCAAATGTTCACACTTGCCCTACTCATGATACTCAGCAGTATCCCCACTGCTTCTGGGTGGACTCACTGGTTTTCCTTGGTGTTTGTGAATTCTCTCGGGGTCTGCAGATGAAGGATTCCCTTATGACCAGTCCTCCACCACTTCCACTTGACATGCCTGCTTTCCTCCTGGCACCAGTAAGTGAAACACTGCTTTCCTTAGGCTGCAAATGCCCAGGGAGCGCTTGCCAGCTCCTGGCATGTCCCAGCATCTCTTGGCTCAGCAGCTTCTTTCTTCTACGTCGGTGAGCCACCTGGCGCTATCAAACAGGTACCAGCTCTTCAATTCTCCGCTCTTCGTAGAGAGGTGCAGTTCTCGCTCACCAGTCGCCCAGCCGCTGTTGCTGCCTATCTCGGCACAGCACTCTCTGGGTTCTCAGCTGAAACCAGGAGTATGTCTCTTTTCTCTCAGGCTCTCTGCGGTTTAAAACTTCCCAGTTCCAATTGAGTCAGTCCAGAAACTGGAGCACAGAGCTTGGTTCTTTGGGTTGGAAATCCGTGTTATTCTCCTCCTCCTCCTCCTCCTCATTGTACCAGTAATTTTAGTTGACTCTAAACAGGGAGACAAAGGGATTTCATTGCTGTTTATGTATGAAAGTACCTGTTTAACTTTACAATGTGTCTCATAGTACTGGGGAATTATTGGGGAGTTATGAGGGCCGATTCATGGAATAAATATGCGCCCAAATGTATGGCACAAGCTGGCGCAAGCATGAAAAAGCCATTGCACGTGCACGTGTGCGATTCATGGAGGGCCCTGCGCTTATTTTCCACAGGATGTGCGCCAAATCCGCGGGTGGCGCACACGGGCGCACACGTCACTGCAACATTCTGAACGCCATGCGTGATGCGCACAGGGAAAGCACACAACGTGCAGCGCACACACCAAAAAGGGGGCGGAACATGCGGAATGGGGAACAATGTGTGAAAATGAGGGCGTAACTGGGGAGGAACTACCGGGAAATACACGGAACGCCCACACGCACGCGAACAACATGTATTCATGGAATCGAATAGGGGAAACCCGCGCACGACAAAAGACACGCACAGGCAGAAACACGTCCGCCACATGAAGGCAGGCGGAAGCGTCCCTGCGCAGTACAAAAGGTTGTACCTTTTGTTTGGGGATCATGTACCCTTTGGACTTGCATTGTATATAGTTCAAGACTTGTACATACTTTCTTTTTTTACAATTCCCATGGATCAATAGTTTTCTTTTTTTTTGATTATTTCATTCATATTGACATTGGCGATGGACCACTTATCTTTTTTCATGTTGTGGATTTTTGTTTTTCATTGGATTTTACTTATTTTTTGGAAACCAGAAATGAGAGTCCTCGCAGGATAGCTCAGCGGCAACGTACTCGACTTGGAAGCAAGACGACACAGAGCAACACAGGTTCGATCCCCGGGTCCGTGCTTAGAAACCTCTGGGTATTAAGCACGTTATAAATTACCTATCATATCATATCATATACAGCTACGATAAATGTCCCATTTCCTGCAGCACTGATCGTGGGACAGGCAGGAGGAGAATAGCCAGGCCCTGCATTTATTTGCCCAGGACCAATCATTTCGGGATGCCTGATGACCAGATTTTTCTTATTTTATTTACTTATTTCTTATTTTATTATTATTTGTTTTTCACCTAGTATCATCCTAGACCTGGTCACTGAGTGGGAGGATGACCTCACATCACCCACCTTTTGCTCCCAAGCACTGAGCCCCTTGGAAAGGGTGCTCAATGTACTGCATTTCTTGGCCACTGGGTCATTTCAGCAGACCACTGCCATAGTGGGGGGGGGTCTCACAGCCCACGCAGTTACGCTGCCTACACCAGGTGTTGGCAATCATGACTGTGCGACCCTCAGTCCTCAGGCACATATACATGCCCAGAACAGCCTCAGAAAGGCAGGCCATGGGTCAGGACTTTTGCAGTGTGGCACACTTCCCCAAAGTGTTGGTGCCCTAGATTGCACCCATGTGGCCCTACGTCCACCTAGGGCCACAGAGAATATCCACCACAACCGCAAGCACTGGCATTCCATCAACGTACAGGTTGTATACCTCTGTCTATGGAAACTATCCTGGGTCTACACATGACAGTTTCATATACAGAATGTCCGCCCTGAGCGGGGACCTGGAAGCTGGGTTTTGATGAGGAAGGTTTAAGATTTCTATTAAAGGTAATATGGGGGTGGTTTCTTCCCCACCTTACAATAGACTGTGGATGCTTCGTGAGTTGGGTCTTGGTTGTTAACCTGAGATTGGTAAGTGGAATACCATGTCTCATCTGGGAAATCACCCCACCTCCATGAGGGCAGTCTCCCCACTGTGATCCTCCCTCAAATAGCAACACCCAGTGTTCAAATCAGAGAGCATCTTGTCTACGTCACCCTGGCCACAGAAAAGTAGGTTCCCCCCAGATTCATCACATAGTGTTTTTGAGTTAATTGCACATTAGTGTGCTTAATTAAAGTATCTATTTTTTTATAGAACATTGATTAGCCATTCCTTTCACTTTGGACTATTGTACTTGGCAGTTTAGGTGCTACTGGACCACATTTACATCCCTTCTGAGAGTATAGCCTTCACTTAGGCCACGTTACCACAAAAACCAAAGGAGGCATATCTCTTAGCTGTGACTGTTTTACCTATATGATTGGGAACACCATTGCTTTATATAAGTGTAGGGTTAAGTGGGCAGTTTAGCCACCAGTCATTTTTACACTCCTGTAGGGCAAACGTCATTTAATCACACTGGTGGCAGCGGCTGGGATTTGAGACAGACAAAATAAATGTTTTTGCAGTTAACGTTAGGAAAACTACCAGCCATTTTTGCTCCTATTTATTTGGACATGAGCGCCACAGTCAGCATGAAAGCAGGCCAACTGTATGAGCTATCTCAAAAGAGGGGACTCACAAGGCAGTAAGGTAATGAGGCCCCCGCTGTTAAAAAGCCTTCAGGCTATTGAGTAACCCAGGGTATTGGAGCATGTCCATGGGGCCTGCAGTGATCGGGTGCTCCCAGCTCAAGTAACAATTTCTCTGGGGGTTTAGAATTGATTGAGGAGAGCAATGAGGAAAGCAGTTCCCCTCACAGCCCTAAAAGGGTGTGGGTGTAGCCTCTCGTTTATCCCAAGGTTCTGTTTCATCCCAGGGTCATGTCCAGTCCTGTGTTTCAGCCCATTCCCAGGATGAGATCTCTGAAGCAGAATTACTGATAGGCACATCTGCCTAGAGGAGTGTAGATTTGCATTAGAAGAAAAGAAACAAATTGACTTTGTGATGCTATGCAAAATGGAGCTGTTGAACCAGAAAGAGGCCTGCAAACAAACTTCCAGTGGGGAGGGATGTGTCTCCAGTGATGGCTATCAAGGAAAGCCCAGGTATCCCCTCCCCAAGGACTTAGTCTAACCTTATGAGGCGGTCATAGAGATGTTCGACTGTTTAGCAAAACTGTACTTTTGCTTTCTGCTTCCAGAAGGTGGAGTAGGAGTTGTGGCATGTAGCCCTTATGAACAGTCTACTGATGGTTGGTATTGATTTGATCATTCAGTTGACTCCTGGAGAAAGGCCTATTTATATCAAAATGAAGGCTGCCACCCTCAGAAAATGCTTCAGAATCCCAGGACAACACCTCAAGAGCTTCATAGAGCTCACCAAGAAGGGGAGTCAAACTTTTGAGGCATTTTCACAACAGCTTTTGAAGTATCTGATTGGATGGGTCACAGACAACAAAGTTGACATTTTCGAGGGCATGTTTAATATGATCGCATGTCAGAATATCCTTAAAATTGTGAAGTAAAATTACACCAGCATCTAGTAGACAAGAGTATCACAGACCCTAGGGATCTTTCAAAGGCGGCCAACAAATATGTGAGCACTCATATCCAGAAATAGTCTCAGGTGAATACATCTAAACCAAATGACAAGACACACGATCAATGAAAACCAAATGAGGATAAGGACAAAAGTCTGACCCCCTCCTGCTAAGAAAGGTCCCCAAAAAGGTGAGGATACATTTCAGCCACATACATCATCCACTCCCACAGAAAGGAAGAGCGAAGGCACCACTAGCACTGCAGTAGCAACATCCTCTTCTCCACAAGGATTTCTTGCGTATGGAGACTGGAGATATACAAAGGGAGACCTTGCTGACAAGGCCAAATCCAAGCTGGCTGTAGATAATGCTATCCTCATGGAGGAGGAAAAGATAGTAAGCGTGAGTATGATAGATGATGAATTCCCACTAGGTCAGAGACTGGCAGAATGTACCCTAGAATCTCTGAGCGGGAAATGTACTGGGTTTTCAATGAAGGCCCCGGTTCCTGCTAATACTGAGATATTTTTTGGATTATGTATTCATAAATGTAAAAAGATCCCCAACAAGTTGTGATACTGTGGCAAGTAGCACCACCATCTGAGGACTGTGGGTGCAAAAGAACCATATCATTCCTGGTCCCTATACACTAGTTAGTGGCTTTGACGTCCTTACCTGATGCCCACTGCTATTGTGGAGTTGATTTGGAGAGGTGTAACCTCTCAGCTGGACGTCGCCATCTAGGTTGCAATTCTGGTTTATTGTCTGCCACGGAATGACATGCCCGATGAAGAAATCATTGCAGCAGTCACTAAATTTAGGGACAAGGAAGCAACAAGGGAATCAGTTCTGGTAGTCACGGGCCCAGTGGGTCTTCCAGCTGAGATGGTGAAAGACCGGCACCGCCAGTATCTTCAAATCCGGATCCAGAATTCACAGAGATGTCTGCTCCTGCCAGGGAGGGCCAAGTGGCCACTGAGGTGTATTCTGTGGTGGATTATGACCCAATGATCCCAGAGATGCCTATAGCTGTAGAACCACAACCAGCTATGGAGGACACAGTTGTTTCAGACCTCAATGGCCTATCCCGAATGGGTGACTTGTCCTCTGCTGAAGGGCCCAGTTAGTCTGACTTTTGTGAAACAGCACACCTACCCAACGCTAACAGATCTGCATGAATAGGCAGAGCAACCGGCTCAGAGGAAGCCCCTGCGATGTTCAGGTTATCTGGGATAATGGTCTTCTGTACAGTGAGCCCAAAAATTGTGAGGTAGGGGACAACATAGATGTGTTGTTTGTTTGTTTGTTTGTTTGTTTGTTTGTTTGTTTGTTTGTTTGTTTGTTTATTTATTTGTTGTGCGCACCGGACCCTCGAGTAGCAGGGCGCATAAGACAAGGAAGTTTACAGCTTGGATGCAAAAAGGTTGCGGTTACAGCATATGACAGGAAACAGAAAAACAGATAAGCAGAAAAAATGTACAGCCACGCATTCAATTTATAGTTAACATTTGCATGGTAAAATGTCAGTCTATAACAGGTGAAATGCATGTAGTGATAGGTGGGAGAGTGCCAGTTAAATGGCGTTTTCGGTAAGCCATTTTATAGTGTTTGTTCTGAATTTATTGAATGTTAGGTCAGATCTAAGTGCCTGGGGTAGGGAGTTCCACAGTAGGGCTGCCTTGACCGGGAAGCTGGAACCTCTGATAGTGGTTAGTTTAAATCTGGGCACTAAAAGGGAGTTAGGGCTGGCTGTTCTAGTGAGTCTAGTCAGGTTATTTCTGGTAAATCGTTCTATGAGGTAAAGGGGGGCTTTGTTATTTAGGCATTTGTTATTTAGGCGTTGTGCCCCAATGCCACAGGAGGTCCCTACTGGACTTTGCTCATGACATTCTTTTGGCATGTAATTGAGGAATGGCTGAGACAGCTAAAATAAAAGAGATTGGGCCTCATCATGAGTTGGGCGGTAAGCCCTAAAAGTAGCCTTAACTTAACGTATTAAGCGTCACCAACAAAGCTCCTCCAGATCAGGAGCCGGCGCAAATTCCACCAACTGTAAAACAGCCAGCGATATTACAGGTGGCAGAATCTGCCATATCACATGTCCCTGCACAGCAGTGTCAGTGCCCAGAAAACGGCAAGAATACCACTGAAAACCAGCGGTAATACTGCCGAAAACATGGTGCAATTAGCCCCAGACTCCAGGTGAGGTAAATGAATACAGGTGGCAGAAAAGAAGCCACAGATGATTCTAATCCACTCCAGAGGGCTACATAGGGCATGTACCTTCCCTAAACACAGTTTCCAACACCATGCTGCCAATAGACATTGTGACATTGGACATGCAGTTGCTCATGCTGCGCCTGGAAGTACAGAGGCAGGACAACCAGCTCAGGACACAGGCTGTACACGGGGTGGAGGAGGAAGAGAGGCCTCACGAAGCATGCACCAATCCCCAGGGTAAGGCCCTCAGCCAGGACGCTCATTGACGGGCAGTTGGTTACCCTGTACCGCATCAACAGGGAGATGATAACTCAGCTGCTGAATACAATCTAGGGCAACATAGAGAGCAGGATCAACATCTGAACAGCTGTGTCCTGACTGCAAAACCTAGTGTCCGTCCTACAATTTCTAGAAACGGGCACCTTCCAACACCCCATGGATATGATGCACGGCATGGCACAGCCAACATTCTGTGCAGTCCTGGCCTAGGTTCTGGATGCTCTCCTGTGGCATGTGGCATGCCACATGTCACTGGCCACCACACCAGAACAGGTGCCTGCCATGAAGGCACAGTTGTATGCCGTTGCCCAAATGCCAAATGTAATTGCAGCCTTGGACTGTACCCATGTGACGTTGGTGGCCCCTCAGTCCCATGAAGCAGTGCACTGCTACTGTAAGCACTACCACATCTTGAATGTGCAGGTGACCTGCGATCAGAATCTGTACATCACCCACTGTTGTGCCTGCTACCCAGTTCCACCCATAATGCCATGGTCCTACAGAACCGTACACTGCCTGGATACATGGAGAGGCAAAGAGGAGAATGGACGTGGATAGTGGGTGAGCAAAACTGTCAGCATGCAGGCGCTGCAATGCACATGACCACATTTGGGGGGTATGTGCAAAACACCACAAAGCATGACATGACTGGCCAATGTGAAATTCGGACCTGCCCATCTACCTCCCGTACCAATGTCACAGTCCAGCCCACAGACATACCCGGATGGATAAGCTGATTCACACATACAGTAGCAACTCCAAACACACACATTACTGCAGATACGACAATGCAACATGCATAATCCCAAATCAATGTAAAACTAAGTGTCACATCACATCACAAAACATCAACACTGTCAGTACCACATTCAATTACCCATGTACACTCAGCCCGAAATGCGGACCCGCAGGGCCCAGAAGTTTATGGAGATCTATTAGGAAACACATCAGGCCACATGCACCACTGCAATACACTGCCACTAGACAGCCAGCATGTTGGCTTGACATGGCACTGACAGATACATGATGTCACATCCACTGCAAGGGAATAGGGTGCATGTTAAGAAAATACAATGAATGATGCAAGTGACACAACATGCACAATTATCGAAAAGACACATGCCAGGCAATGAAGCACCATATGCATGCACATGAAGTCAATTGGCCTGATGTTGCATAAGGCCACCCCCAAACATTACACTGTTACTAATGGCTGGGCCTCTCCCCAAGCAGGTGACTCTTGATACCCGCAGCTGCCCTGGCTAATATCACCTGTGCGTGATCCACAAACACTGCACGATATTGCCTACAACCATGCTCACAGCAGGACATGTGTGTGCTTTGACCGTACCTTTGGCCTCCTGAAGGCCCGTTTTTGCTGCCTCGGCCATACTGGTGGAGCCCTGATGTACACACCTGAAAAAGTGTGTACATTTGTGCTTGTGTGTGCCTTGCTGCACAATATCTGCCTACAGAGAAATGTTCCTCTACACCCTGAAATGGACATGCCACCCCCTGAGGATGAGGATGCTGTGCTCGCCAGGTACTGATAGACAATTTCTTTTGATACATTCACATGGAACATACGATTCACCACTGTGTGACACTCATGTCAATTAATAAACATAAAAATGACACAATGAGGAATGTCCATACATTGATGAATTGCAACTATTTTAATAAAATTATGTGCAATAACTATCCCCCACCCCCTTCCACCACCAACTCCCTCACACACTATCCCCTCTCCTCCTCCTACCACCAACTCCCCACACACTATCTCCCCACTCCTTTCCCACCACCAACTCTCCCACACAGTATCCCTCCTCCCACCACCAACTCCCCCACACACTATCCCCCTTCCCCTCCCACCACCATCACCCCAGCACACCCACTGTGGGCATAAGGTGTGTAAATGTCACTCCCATGGCCTCTACCCCGGGCTGCCCTTAGTTATTTAGGCCCCAAATGGTGCTCAAACTGGCATCTGGGTGTGCTGGCTATGACCCCTCAGTGGGTGTGGCCAAACTTGAGGGTATGGACCCTGGCCCCCAGATGACCTGCAGAGTGAGTTCTATGCTTTGTTGCATCAATTCTTGTAGGGGAGGCATGGTATCACAAGTATAACGCTGACACAAAAGGTACAATTTGTAAAAACTTTACTAAAGTTTTTTGGTTTGGAAAAACTCCTACTTTGCTATATAACTAGGATGGGAGTCGTCTTGACCATCAAACGATAAACAAAACAGTCATAGTGGAGTCAGTCAAATCAAAATGGCCTATGATAACGAAACCTAAGGCCTGCACTAACTCCTGTATAAAAAGTGTATAAAGGAGATATGTATGTAAAGGAAAATAAGTGTTCAAATGTAAAGAATAAATGTTGCTGAATCATCTCTCCTCCCCACATCAAACAGCATGGACTAAGGCGGTCCCCGTAGGCTGGATTACACACTCTGGCTTGGGTGTTTAACACATAAACAGGTAAGAACATGGATCGAAGTCCGCCTGGCCTTTCACGTTAAAGTCTCTCTTTCCAGCCTTTCAAACAACATTCAACAAAAAGTTTGCGCTGGTCCCCCTCTGTTGGGGGTCAGACCTCTTCAAAACAAAAGTTCACGTTGGTCTCCCTCTGTCAGGCACAGACCTCAAAGATTCACGTTGGACCCCCTCTGTCATCAATGTAGGCCCCACAGGGTGATTAACACGTAAACAGTTCAAAACATGGATCAAAGCCCACCTGACTTTCCATGTCAAAGTCTCTCTTTACAGCCTTTCAAACAACTTTAAAAAAAAGTTCATGCTTGTCTGCCTCTGTCTTGCTCAGACTTCTCACAACAAATGTTCAACAATACCCATAGGGGGCTCCCTTTCCCAAAATTATTATACTTCAGGTCTCCCTCAGTCGAGCTCAGACCACTTTCGAATTTCAAAGACTTTCGAATGTGTGTGACTTTCTTTACAAACCTCCGCAGGACCACTTCGACTCAAAGTTCAATGTTCAGCTTTTTTATTCTCCCCTTCTCTCTGAGTTAATTTTGCTCACTTCGCTTTTACAGTTCTTTTACTTTAATGCTACAAACAATGAGCCATTCATTGAGACTTTCGACTAGTCTACTTCCTTTTCGCCAGACCACTCGATTAGCCAGTATCGCTGGTTTCACAGCTGTCCTCACTTCAAAATTCATTCACAGGTCTGCCTTTCTTCGTGTCTCATCCACACGCATGCAGTGTTCACTTGCGATATAATGTTGCAACTTCAATCTTTCCTTAACACACATCGGTCTCTCAGGTCACTTGCCAACTCACTGGCTGTGTGCATTTCTTTCTTTTCTTTACAATTTCTCAATCCACGAGTCAAGGCTAGTACCACAGGCTTTGCCTCGCCATCACAACTATGCTGTCCACCCAGGAGGTTCGCTGGTGTCCTTCAAACACAATGCAGCCTTCTGCTTTGCCTTCTCCACTTGTCTTTTGTGGCCTTTTGGAAGCAATGACCTCCTGTGGGGAACTCCTGGGTTTCTCGACCTACTGCTCTCGTCCCTTTGTCCGTCCCTCTCCTCCAGTAGTGGCCGCCTTTGGCACAGAAGTTCTGCTCTGACTCATGTTCCACCTTGCTTAGAGTGTGTCTCTAGGTTCTGCCTTTTACCCGTGTGAGGAGAGCTAAAAGGAATCAGGTATATACACTTAAAGTTAAGTGCCTGACTTTGTCTGACCCGATTAGGGGGACATGTCCAGTGCAATGTATAATAGTTAGTCTGGTTACTCTCAGATGCCCTCTTCCTTGGCTCAGTGTTTGTATAGAAAGGGGTGGGGGTTGGGACATGGGAGAATCCTAACAATTAGGATGGGTTCGTTGTACAAAAAGGATGGAATACCGCATCTCACTTTCGCCTGCTTCACCCCCAATCCCTGAAGACTCCTCAACCAAGTGATCCTCTCGCACTGGTCCACCACCAGTGTCTGGATACAAAAGCGATGGCTATGCCCCGGCCACCTTAGAGAGAGAGAGAGATCACTGAGGACTAGTAGTCAAGACACCCTTTGGTTTCTCACACTCCACAAAGGACAAAATCTCTTATGTCAGCTCCCTGACTTGCTGCCCATACACCACCAGGGCAGCAATATTGGCAGCTGCCTGTGCCCTGTTCCTCTCCATTGCCCTCATGATCCTGCTGGTGGCCTCTTACATGCAGTCACTTATGGCCTGGAGGTGCAGGGAATGTGTGTGGCCAATGGCATCAATCTCCCTCTGCCGACTCTCCAATTCGTCCAGCCTCCGGAGGATGGATTGGCTTGGTAGTGTGTGGTGAATGGGAGGGGTCTCTGCAGATGATCAGGGCTGTAGGCCGGTGAGGCATATGATGGTGTGTCCACATCCGGATAGGGTGTCTGGGCACGCTGGCGGCGTGGAAGGCTCTCAGCAGTGTGTGACCCTTCATCACCATGTGAGATTGGGCTTGTATCCCCCAAGGTGTCAATGGAGGCCCTGCCAGCAGGCGTGGTGTTGGTGTCTGCCGCTGCAGCTGCTGGAGTGGGTGCAGTGGGTGTGGAGGTGTTCCTGGTGGCGCGTGGGGTTTGTGCAGGGCCTGCGCTGCAACCTGCAGGCTTGGCCTTGGCGGGTCCAGGTGTAGCATGGTGGTCTCTGTGCTTTGGCGTGGCATGTGGCCACCCTTGAGGGTTGGTGGATCTTAAGGGCATGGAGGCGCTGCTTCCCAATGGGCCTGCCCCCTCATCATCCTCAGCTGCTTCCAGAGATGCGAGAGTGCCTGTGGGGGACATATGAAGTGTTGGCAGGTATGGTTCTTTCACGTGTGTTTGCAGCATGCAAGACCCATATGCTATGGTACATAGTCGAACTCCACACATTTAGGCAGATGGCCATGGTTGTTCAGGTGACATTGCATGTGGGCAACGCATTGTGGGAATGGTTCCAGTCATGTGTGTGTGACACATGGCCAAATGGCCTTTGGCCTGTGTGTGGTGAAGGCAGGCTATCAATGCAGGGGCAGCTGGCATATTACATGCATGCTTGTGGTCCTTCATGTCCCCACATTCCCTCCCCAGGTGACGCATGCCTTGTGGGAGTGGGTGTGGTGGCTTTGTATATGGCACTGCCATGGCTCTATGGGATGCTGCTGTGCAGCCAGCAGTGTTGTGCTCTGTTGATTGTATTTGGCCTGCTGCACCCATGTCAGTGTAGGGGTATATGTACTTCCAGGCCAGGACCACAAAATGTTGCTGTGACTGCTGCACGGTGTTGTGGTTACTCACGCACCACAATCATGCTTGCACAAGGTGCACTAGCAGGGGTGTGATGTGCATTGCACTTGGATAGGACACTTGGCACCCCTTCATACTGCAGTACCGCTAAGGGGTGCACTTGGTGCCCTGCCCCCTGTCTGCGGTGGAGGGTGGCTGATGTGGCACCCCGTCACTTCACCCTGATTAGTCCACCCAGCTGCTAGGTCTGCTGGCATGTATCCTTGCACACTTCGGCGTATTGTGTTAGGCTGACATTTATGCAGGGTCATTTGCTGTGTGGAGTGAGGGGAGGGGGTTGCCTCATCTCCTACCTCCTGGCTGCTGGCAGGATTAGTGACTCTGTGGTACTGCTTCCAGTTGCCAGGGACTCCTGCCAGTGATGGGATAGGAATCCATGCACCCTGACTCTGTGGCAGTCCTCAGAATCACAGGAGACACTGCCCAACACAGTCACCTTCTGGCTGATGGCAAGCTGGCCTATTGTTTTCCGCTATCTACAGCCATACAGCTAATCACAATGGGACACTACCTCAACAGTGAGGACAACCAATTCTCCCTCACTGAATTTTGGCTTTCTCAGCGGGTTCTCTGGCACCTTACCTCGGATGTGGTCCTGAGACATGTTGGCAGTGTGTTTCGGGTTCAGATTGCTGCCAAAAGTGGGTGATTCAAGTTGGATTGAGTTTTTCCAGATGATTTTCCAGCTGTCCACTGCTATGCTTCCCGTTCCAGAGATGATGACTAATTGCGCCAGCGTTAATGGCCCCGGGGATGGTGGTGGTAGCGCTATTAGCAATGATATTTCAGCAGAGTGACTTGCTTTGGTGCTTATTCTGCCGGCGGTATTAGCATTACTACCAGAGTGGCACGCACATTCATGCCAGTTTGGTAATCAACGCTCATACTGCCAATCGGCCTGGAGCCCGTTTGAGAGAATAAGCATGGACATGGACAGTATGGGTCCTTTAAATCCTCAGATATCCTCAGAAATCCTCAGGGATCTGGTACATTGTGGTAGTGTTAGACCATGCCACTTGGTACCAAGAGGATGTGCCCATTAGGAACATCAAAACCTCTGTGGTGGCAAAGGCTCTCATAGGTATATTCTCTTGTGTGGTATTCCCTAAAGAAGTTATTTCTGGCAGGGCATGCAACTTCATATCTGCTAATATAAACACTGTGTAGGATGAGTGTTGAGCGGCTTACAAGTGGGCTTCCTCATAGGTTCTCCCAACCAGACGTGGACTCCCTGCTCACTGTGCTCAGAGAGACACAGCTTCACCTCACTGATGAGGCCCAACAAGGCTGAAACACGTGTATGGGGTTGCTGTAGGTACTCTTGTTCAGAGAGGAATTGCCATAGCATTTCTGTGCTGGATTGCTCATGTGGGCGGGACAAAGACTGATATGCAAATGGATATTTCCCATCTGTGAAAGGTACAGTGAGCAAAAAGTGTGTGCTGCAAACTCTCATCTCAGAACACGTTAGTAGCGCCTGCTACTTTTTTTGAAATATTTACAGGGAACTTGGGTTTGGTCACCCTGAGTTACCTGGGGGCAACCATACGTGGACTCCCTGCTCACTGTGTTCAGAGAGACACAGCTTCACCTCACTGATGAGGCCCAACATGGCTGAAACATGTGTATGGGGTTGCTTTTGGTACTCTTGTTCAGAGAGGAATTGCCATAGCATTTCGGTGCTGGATTGCCCATGTGGGCGGGACAAAGACTGATATGCAAATGGATATTTCCCATCTGTGAAAGGTACAGTGAGCAAAAAGCGTGTGCTGCAAACACTCATCTCAGAACAGGTTATCATGCCATGTTCTTTCTGGAGAGGAGCGCCTGCTACCTTTTTTGAAATATTTACAAGGAACTTGGGGTTGGTCACCCTGGGTTATCTGGGGGGCAACCAGACCTGGACTCCCTGCTCACTGTGCTCAGAGAGACACAGCTTCACCTCACTGATGAGGCCCAACAAGGCTGAAACACGTGTATGAGATTGCTGTAGGTACTCTTGTTCAGAGAGGAATTGCCATAGCATTTCGGTGCTGGATTGCCCATGTGGGCGGGACAAAGACTGATATGCAAATGGTTATTTCCCATCTTTGAAAGGTACAGTGAGCAAAATGTGTGTGCTGCAAACTCTCATCTCAGAACAAGTTATCATGCAATGTTCTTTCTGGAGAGGAGCGCCTGCTACCTTTTTTGAAATTTTTCTCACATTGTTGTATTGCCTGAAAAGCCTGCGCAAGGCCAGGGGAAGGGGGGCATTGCCCCATCGTCGTATTGTCTGAAAAGCCTGAGAGGGAACCAAGCGAATGGAGTCATCCACCCTCGTTTGTTTGTGAACATTGTTAACAGCCAGGAGAAGGGAGGCATTATTTTGGCTTTGCAAGAAACCTGCAGAGAGCCAGGGAAGCTAAGATAAGGGAGTCACTCTCTTACCATTGCAGGAAGGAAGCAATTCTCTTGATACCGGGACTTTGAGTTGGAACTTTGTTTCTTTCTGAACCAGAGACCTTTTTGCTAATTTGGAACTTTGCTTCAACCTTTGGAAAAGGATTGCAACATGGGGGAAGGGATCAGTTCCCTCGAGAACCAGCTCCTCAGATACATAGAACTGTGCCTGTCCAGAAGAAGGGAGTAATTATTCTGGACCTAGAAGACAGCAAACCCCTTTTAGTTCACATGTAAGGGTTGGAAATAGGTGTTGACACAGGACTATGGATTGTTTCAGTTTATGGACATTCTGACA
Source organism: Ambystoma mexicanum (assembly GCF_040938575.1). Classification (NCBI taxonomy): domain Eukaryota; kingdom Metazoa; phylum Chordata; class Amphibia; order Caudata; family Ambystomatidae; genus Ambystoma; species Ambystoma mexicanum. The sequence continues at coordinate 470,871,484 of NC_090932.1, read as the reverse complement.
GACTCCTTAGTTTTAGTTGAGGCAGGGAAAACCCTCTTAGAAATAGTGCTACAAAGGTTTTCTTTTCTTAACTTTTCTAGGGCAATACAAATCTTTGCCAATCACCATGCCACCATTGTGTCATAATCGTACTTCTGCACCCTTACAGTTCTCACTGCTCGCATGTGGTTATACCAAATGTTATCAGTACCGGTGTGATGTTCGTCCCTAGTGCTTCTCAAGATCAATTTGAATTCAACACATCCCTTTTGCTTCTGGTCACTGACCTTTTAATTTTTCCCAATAGATCTATATCATTAACACTGCTGTACAAAACACCGTCCATTTCCAAAGGAAAGGAAGAGAGAAAGAAAAGAAGACAACAATAAAACAGAAGATATATTTCAAATGTCCTCCTGTTATTCTCTGCTGCGGGTTTGAAAAAAAAGAGTCTTGTCATCTAAAGAGGCGAATTAAAGTTACGAAAAGTCAGAGTTACCAGACAGGCAGTTCCTTTGCTTCTCCCCGTTTTCTTCTCTTGGAAGGGGGATGTTGCCTTTGTACCTCTGGACATCTAGTAGGTGGTACCAAGGTCTGCAGCCTGCAACCTTCACGGCAGTTGCTGTAGCGTAAGTCAGTTTGAAGGGACCAATAAAGTGACGTTAGTGCCAATTGCATGTGAAATATCAGATGCAGACCTGGTCGCCTGGATCAAGTTGCGGTTGATGTAGCAGTGATGCTTCCTCTTGTGGCATTGGTATTTTTGCTGTTGATGCAGCTAGCCAACTTCAAAATTGTTCAACCTGCTGGGATATGATCTTAAGAGACTGGGTAACTTCCTAAGATATCCCTGAAACTCATCTCACAATATCTCTGCTGAACTCCAAGCATCTGAGGCTTTACAGACAGTAGTGAGCTGTGCTTGCATTCCCCTGCCCGTCACTTGTGCTGAGTTAAGTGATGGTCGGAACGAGTCTGGTTCCGTAAAGCATAAAGATCTAAGAGTAAGCAATGCAGCCAGCTTTCTGATGTATTAAAAGATTAAAACGCCATTAAAATGTTCTACTAATCCATTGGTTTGGGGTGGTAAGCTGTATATAATTTACGTTTTATACCTAATTGGGAAGTGATCTCTTTGAAGAGATCATTGAAAAGATATGGCCCATTGTTGGACCTCATCCCTTTGCAAATACCCCATTGTAGGAACACCTCGTGCACTAGGAATTTAGCAGTTGATTTAGCACCAGGGTGGGCACAGGGACCTACTCAAGCCAACAGGACAATGGGCATACCACAGCAATCAAATAGCGAACTTTATTGCATCTGTTAAGCTTATCTACAACATCTATGTGGAGATGTTCAAAAGGTCAAGGAGGGTGAGGCAATGTTGCCTTAATTGTTTTCAACATGTGACCGGAGTAATAAGGTTGGTAAGTCACACAATTAGAAATTAACTCTGCCACGTGTTCCTGCAAATTTGGAATAAACCAATCTTCCTGTACTTTGGCTGCAATGTATTCTTTGGAGTTATGTGCTGGTTAATGCAATTGTTCAAGGGAAATTTGAAGTAGTTACTGGGGCATGACAATCTTCTCTGAAGAGTTCATTCTACACAATAAATCTACGGGGGATAAAGAACACCCTCTCTTTTTCTATAGTGCTTGCTCTTGCTGAAGATGGATAAGCCATTATATGGTTCAATAACCTCTGCGTGCTGTCATGAAATGTGTGTTAGCATGGGAACTTGTTCTGTAACGTGTGATAAATAGGCGGCTTCTTTTTCTGCTATGTCTGCTACATCATTGCTCTGAGATATTACATCTTTACCTTTTGGATGGGCTGCACATTTCACCACCGCTAATGCTGAACTAAGGGTCAGTACTTCTATTAATCTGTAAAGTAAATCTGTATGCTGCATGGGTGTACCATCTGATTTTTTTAGTTGAACCCTCTCCTCTTCCATCTGGACAACCATGAATGCACTGTTGATGTGACATGTGCTGAATCTGAATAGATGCTGGCACACCATCCTTTTGATATTTCTACAACTGTTATTAATGCCACAAGTTCAGCTACTTCTACCGAATAGTGTAATGGAAGACTCATCTTTATCATTATCTCAAACTCCCTCTCTCCATATCGTACCATTGCTGTCCCTGTGTGTCTATGACACATTTTGAGATCGTTCATTGATGACCCATCAATTAAAAGTATCTCTCCTAACTGTACGTCATGCTGAGAACCTGGTCTCTGCAGAAGCTGCTGAACCCCCGACAATCCACCCAAAATGTGGCACTCTGAGCTGACATATATATAACTGCTCAGTTTACCTCACTTTCAGGGGAAAGGGGGAAGGGACAAAGAAACAAACACCCGGCTGGAAGCTATCAACTCGCTGGTTCTTCACCTGTAGTTAAAACATAAACATGCAATACACCTCATTACTCAATGGGTTACTATACTAACCTTAAACTCTATATCCTTTACCAAAATAGTCAAAAAACCATACCTGGTACTTCTCTTCAGTATGCCCAGAGAAGTGATAAGCAGACAAGACTTCCTTACTTGTGGACCAGAATCTTATAGATCATTCAGCCTTCTCAGTAGGTCCATGAATGTAATATTTAACTTTGTAGTTCGTCTGTTCAACCCTAAGATTCTTGAACAAGGTCTAAAGTTCTTCAAATAAGTTTAAGGAAGTTATTTTAAGTTCTTGTATTTGTTTTTATATTTTCTTTGTAGAGTGTCTTTTACTCAGGAACGAATTTTAAACTTGCGATGAAATCTTCACGTGGAAAGCCAGCACACGCGCTAAAATCCAAACCGCGGGTAAACGCAAACGCGCTGAAAATCCAAACCGCGGGATAAAACACACGCGCTTTAATCCAAGTCGCAGGAAATACGCACACGCGCTGAAAATCCAAACCGCGGGAATAAACACACACGCTTTACTCCAAGTTGCGGGAAATACGCACACGTGCTGAAAATCCAAACCGCGGGAAAAATAAACACACGCGCTTTTCTCCAAGTCGCGGGAAATACGCACACGCGCTGAAAATCCAAATCGCGGGTAAAATGCACACGCGCTAAAGTCCAAGACGTGATAAAAAACTCACTCGCGCTAAAGTCCAACCCACAAAAAAATACGCATACGCGCAAAAACCAAATCGCGGGAAAAAGCACACGCGCTTTTATTTTATCACGTAGAAAAAACCCTCACGTATATGAACAGTAAACGCGAGTCCAAAGTTCACGCTCGCGCTTCACTCTCACGCGCAGAGACACACGCGCGGGCTCAAAGTAACGGGAAAAAACTCACGCGCTAGTTTGAAATGACACATAGGGATGAAAACAAACGTACGCGCTTCCATTTTTTAGATACAGATTTGCGATTTCAATCCCTTTAAATTAATATAACCTTTTTACAAAGTTCATCAAAAATGGAAAGTCACTTATCTTGTGATTGAGACATGAAAACTTCTTTTCTCAGAAAATTGGAAATTTCTAACTCCTGTCCTGTGTCTCCACCAAACTCCATACACGACTCCTGTTATACTTTCAGAAATTCCGCTCAACTGCTTGAAACTTGTCACCCTTGAACAAGTTAAGCAGGAGCTGCAGGGCACACGACCTCTCAGCTGGGTAAGGATGATGAAAGGCAGTTTAGAATGTTCATTGTCCTCCCTATAAACAATCTCCAGCCAATTAGAATTTAGACTGAGAACCTCCATCTTGGCTTGGGGCATTTTCCATAGACTGCAATAAAGGTTAAGGGCAAAATTGGCTGTTTTAAAAATATAACCCATAATAACTTCCCAAAACCTTTCTATACTAAATATGTGTCTCCCCTGACCCAATGTAAATGAGTATAAAATACTGTATGTAAAGAATATGTCGCTCCAACCTGACAGTACCTGACACTGTAAGGGATCTTCCTGAACATGGGTTAGGTCATCTAATGTGTCCTGATATGTAGTACAATTCTGTATATAGTCACCAGGCTGTATCAGGACTGCAGGAAATGTTGCCAGATTAACAATGTGGCACCTCATTATGTTAATGAAGGGATCAAAGAGGATCACCTCATACCCTGAAGCTTATTGGGTGTTAAGGGTTGATTTAGATTTGTCCAGCTGTCATGATGCCTATCCCCGGGCATCCGGATTGAGTCCATCAGCCCCAGGAGCAGGCATCCAGATACTTATTAAAACCTCAACAGCCCCGGATGGGGGCTGTTTGGATTCAGTCCTGGCACCTTAGGCGCCAGGCTCATCATAGAAATCAGTCCTGGCGCCATAGGCGCCAGGCTCATAGACCTTACTTACCTTATGAAGACCATGCTGCAAATGAGTCCAAGCCAACATGATGCCTGGATGGGACTATTTTATTACAGGGACTATTTTTCACTAGGGTGTGGTTCTGGGTAACTTCTTACCTGGGACTAATTTGCAGGCTATTTAAACCACGCCCGAACAGCAGCCCATGCTTCGTGTTATTCTGCATCCAGCAGCGTAACGCTCACTGTGTCTGCAAGTCAGAATCCAGTCTTCTGCCATGCCCGCCTCAAATCCGGAGCTCCTAGACAAAAGGAAAAGAAAGGAGAAGAGGTTAGATCACGGACATTATTTGAATACTTACCTGATTCCAGACCCAACACAGCTCCGAGCCTGGAAAGGACATTATTGCAGCATGCGTCACTTCGCCAGCAGCAACGCCACGTTATACTCACCAGTCCACTGCATCTTTCGACTCGGCTCTGCCTCCATCATTTTCTTCGTCGAAACCCAGCACCTGGGGGGAAATCAAAAGGAATAACAAGGTGAGCCGAGAAAACCGACAAAGACAATCTCTTGCCACCATAGGCTGACCTGCTTTACCACCGGAGGTATTATCCTTTAATTTGCTGCATCTTCCTATGCCGCACCTATAAAGAGAGAGAAAACAGCAAGTTAAACTCATGCAACTTTTACCGGACAGTGTTTGGTAATACAGACTCTTACCTGAACACCATCAGCTGCCTCCAGGCAATATTCTTTTGGACCCAGCTGCAACCTAACGAGGGAATAGAACAAGAGTGAACATCGGACATATTGAACTCTTTGAAGTTTATAGACACTGGAGTCAATATTCCTCCGGAACTCCTCCAGTACCTTCAAACCAGTGAAGTAACTGGTATCTACGCGCCCCTGCATGCCATGCAGGATGGAGAGCTCATCATTTAAAAACATAAGGTGAGGTTACCAAGAGGGGATATCGGAGGTGATTAGTGGGGAGAACGAGAACAGTTAGGGGGCCATCAATAAAGTCCACGGGTGGCTAAATTCCTTTCTCCACTTGCAGGAGAATACTTCTACGAGTCCAGCAGACAAGATTAGGTGGGCCAGTCCAGACAGTCATCTCTGCACTACGCATCACGTTTGTGGAGACCGCAGCTGTCTGGGTCCACAAAGAGGTTAAAATGGAAATATATATCATTTCATATTAAGGAACACATTTAACAATTAAATAAAAAAAAAATTCACCTTTTAATCAATAACGTTTTAAAATCCTTCTCCTTAATTTCAAAAAATGTGTTTCCCACTTAAAGGATTAAATGAGGGAGAAGGGACATATAATAAAAGACATTCTAATCAATCACCAAGCAGACAACCCAAACTACCATCTCAACCTGACCAAGCCTGCTTGATGTAATGGGCCCTATTCACAGAACGTTTTCCAATGGGGTTTTGCCATTATAAAACGCTTCTGTGAATTAGGCCCAATATCTTTACCATGACTATTGTGACCGTGTTTCCTCCCCACTAGAAATGCGAATGAAGAAATTCACATCATCCAACACTACAATGTTCTGTAGAAATCTACCCAACCAGAGTGTTCTAAACTCCTTCATTGTTGAGCATTCCAAGAGGAGGTGCTCTCTATTTTGCAACACACTTTCATTCTTACATAAGTCACAGCCCAATTGTATTCCCATCTCTTAGGTTCTGATTGGTTGAATCTTGCCCGTAGGTAGTACTTTCAGTCTATGGCCCTCATTACAAGTGTGCTGGTCTGGGAACAACGGTGGCGGTAAGCTTATCAGCGATGTTGTTTCCAGACTGGCAAACTGCAAGTCTGCAGGCAGTGCCGTACCACCCGCCAGGGCCAGACCTGGCAGGCCGAATGTCACCGGCTTGCAGAATTTCACGGAAGCACCAGCATCGTTCTTAACGGTGCCGGTACTTCTGTGATCCCCATTCCCATTTGAGTCCTATGGGACTCAAATGGGAATGGGGATTAACATTTACCGGTGCCTGACTTCCCAGAACTCCGGGTTCATAATCCCCTGGGTGATTCCAAGTCAGGACGTGGTAAATCATTACGGGTCTGGCGGCTACCTGCCCTTTTTACCGGCACTGTTTCCGCCGGAACCCATAATGAGGGCCTATATCTCCAAAATTGGGATGCCCAATAGCCAATAGGGAATTTCTTTAGGCATTTGGGAATCATTCCCTGGGATTTGTACAGGGGAGACAAGCTCTTATGTAATCTATACCTTCTCATCCTGGACATTGTCCTCATCCAATCTTGTCTGAATAGAATTTATTTGACCTCATTAGGATGATAAATTAGGTCTTTTGATGAAATCTCAATTTCAGACAAGACCAGCTCTGCTCCTTTCTTAACTTTGACTGCTGAATCAATAGTGGGGGACCTCAATTTTACAGCTGGGTCTTCATATAGTGAACCCACCATGGGAACCATCATTCTTCTGTATAGACACAGAATTCTCCATGCGACTCTACCGCTCAATGAGGTTAGGCTCAGTTTTAAATCTTAGGGCAGAAATTTGAACACAATCAGGCAAAGCAAGTGCACACTTTCATATCCTGGACTCAAATTTTGCAAAGGCCATAGCTTTGAAGCTGGCTGCCATCTCTGCACCGTTTATTAGTTTTGGTTCCAATCTTATAGTATAGAAGGTTAAAAGGGGAAACAGCGTGAACCTACAAAAGCAGGCCTTGATTTTTTTCATTTAGGCAGCAGCCTGAATTGCCTTCGACATTATACGAGCATAAGTACTTTCCTATGTTCTAGCTCATCTAAGGTGCAGCTCAGGTATGTGAGGGACTCAATCGTTGTCACTAACTGTTTGCCCATCCTCCAGGTTTAGCCCATTCTGCTTCTAAGGTTGCTGATGGACCTTATGATGTTACCTTATGATGTTAGTTTTCTTTTTGTTAATGCAGAGCTCATTCAGCAATGAATATACTAATATCCAGTCAAGTTTTCTCTGCAAGCCAACCTGGGTTCTGTCTAGAAGAAGGATGTTGTCAGCATACATAAGGTATGGAACGCATAAGGACGACATCCTGGGAGAGCTAATTCAAAATGGGTCTTAAAATCCCCCAAATCAGACAGGTATAGATTGAAGAGGCAGGGAGCCAAGGCACATCCCTGTCTTAATGCTTTCTCCTCCGGAAATCGCTCTGTCAAGGTTCCCTGTCCATCCAATCTGACCTGTAGGAATGTGTGTTCATGCAGAGCAACCAGTATGGCCAGCAGACTCTCGGCATCTGCCAGTTCTTTAACACCTATTCGCCTATTCGGCAGAATCAGTTGTTGTCCACCCTCAAATCATTCTAGGATTAGCCTTATAGTCAGGACTTTTTCCCTCCTGCTGTTATCCTGTGCATTACAGATCTCTGCAGAGCTTCTTTTGCACACTTTTATTGTATCCTTCTCACCTTGATAGTGTGCACACTGGCACTGTGAGCGCCGCTCTTTGGGGGCCTCCATTTGATTTTCCTAAATGTTGGGGGCCGGTCTCCGTTTGTGTACTATGTGACCTATTGTTTTTATCGGTCCTACCGGGCAAAGAAGTGAGCCACCCATCTCTTTGTTCACACTTATTATTCATAAGATTGATAATCTTTTGCGTGGGTGCTAAGTCTACACTTCCCCCCCAAGTTATCAGTCTAGTCAGTTCACCATTGAAGGTTGCATTGGAGACCTATGTCCCTTTTTCCATTAGCAAGCCGAGAAGCGAGAACAATCATGCCTGATCTTTCATGATTTGTACAATCATTTGTGTACAGGATCTGACGTTTCCATTCAAGCAATACTGGGAGGCTACTGGGCGCTGCAAGGCCCCAGAGTTTCTTTACGTGCACAGCCCTCTGGTAGTGTTCCTCGCTTTGCTTCTGGTACCCTCACTAGACTCTACGTATACTCGGGAGGTCAGATTTCTACTTGATAACCCTAGACCAAACCCATCATCACAGAGGTCTCTCAATCATTGTTGATCTTTCTGCACAGACTTTTGATACACAATTGTATCTGCTTTCTCTTGGAATTCGGACGTAATAGCCATAGGTCTGTTTGTTGACTCCACAGCCCCCATCATGATTCCGGGTCTCCTCCTCTCTGTACTCCATCATTGGGGCTATACCCACATAAATTAGAGGGAGTTACCCAATCTGATCATTTCCAATTGATCATATGGTACATCTGGCTGAATTCGGCCAGTACCATTCGATCTATTGGAAACAATCAGATATGATATGATATGGCATTTATAACGCGCCTATACACAAGTGTTTCAGGATTGGATAATCACTAGGAAACATGGGGAGCGGGGGTTGCATGGGTGTCCCCCGCAATCCATGTTTGGTAGGGATGGCCCTTGAGGGTATTGGGGGTGTTCCTCGCTTCCGGAGGTTTGGAAACAGGGGACGAAAAAAAAAGAAGAAGTAAAGCAGACCCTGCATTATCGGATCAGACCTGCATAGCAGTGACGGAACTGAAGGTGCAGGGTCAGAAGATTTATTTGTCCTTCAGCTGTAAAGTATGGGTAGAAAGTTCCAGTCGGATATTGTCATACAGAGACGAGAAATAACTAAAGACCATGTTCAAGGCAGAAATCTCAGGACCTGTTAGTTTGATCTGGTTATGCAGATCACAGAGGGTGTGGTGAAGCCTTTGCTGTTGAGTGTTGCCAAATCATCTTGAAGCTCATGGTCAGGATCGAGGCTACTATTTAGATGCTTTGTTAGAAAAGACAAACCGCCCTCACATGCCTTTGAGTCCAAGGTGTTCCCATCAATTCTTGTTACTGGGGACAGCCTTTGATCAAGGTCAGTCTGTTGCCCCGATTTGATAATTACTCTGATCACTAATAAAGTCCAGAGCATCTATAGATGAATTGCCTCTGATTCTGGTCTCAGCCACTGGTCTTAAATATGTACTAGTTATCTTAAAATTCAGGCAGGTATCTCATATTGTCCATCTTGGAGCCCCTTGATTTTTTATTTGGATTACCAGTCTTTTTCAGGTACATAAACTGGCTTTCTTTACTCAGATACTTTTGTAGATGCCTTACTTGAAGCACAGGACACGTCTGATCAGCAGATGGTGTCTCAAAAGTAATGCTTCCTCGCACCCCGAACACCTCCTCATTTCATGTAGCGAGTTATGTTGCTCCTTCCGCTTCCATCTTGAAATTATCACAGGTAACCACTTTACCCATGATCATTTCAAAGGTACTGTTAGGCCCGCTGGCCATTAATAGACCTTGTAAGTCCCTCGATTCAGGCAGTACGGTCCCTGTCCCTGCAGCTTCCATCAGTCTCGGCAACATCAAATTGATGATGTCACCAATTACAATTGACAGGGACAAGTCTGTATTCACACTACAATCTACTGCAGTTGGCATCCGGCAACCCAAGCCCCCGTACCTCCATTCAGCAGGGTGAGATTTCCAGTGGTACTGAGATCATTATGCTTATTTGTGTCATCATAGTCCTTATCGCATAGGCCATTTCTGGCGACCTCCGATGCCAGCACCTGCATTGTTCCTATAGTGTGCAGTGCTTCATTAGGGTCAATCCAGTGAGGTGGAGGGGGACTTGAAATGGAAATCCTTTTTACCCAAATTACTCCTTAGGCGAGTTTCATGCCTATTAAAAGTTAAAGACAGTTCTTGTTCATCACTGCAGGCAATGTCATCATTTTTGTTTATGTTTAACAGTAAAGATGAAGCCAAGCCTTCGGAGACCATCTGCTGGATAGGGGCTATAGCTAAAGGCATTGATAAAGGCAACTCCTACCTTCATGTAGCTATTGCAAGGCTTCTGAGCTGACAGCTAGGGACTTTCTAGCTGGTGTTCTAAAGAGTTGCAGGGTCATTGATTTAATAGGACCGGGTAGTGATTCTTCAGAACTGGGACCCGCTGTGGGTAAGGCTCCGATAGTTCTCTATAAACGTTAGCCATTATGTTCTAAATCAAGCACTCCCTGAGCCAGTGATTCATTTTTTTTTGTAATAGAGCCTCTCCCCCAGTGCTTCATTGTCTTGTCTCCCGTTATATCGCTTCTCAAGCCCATATTCACCTTTGTCCTCTTTCCTTCTTGAGCAGAGTAAATAACAAAAAGCCAAACATCTGTATAAGTTGCCATTCATTATAAAGAAAGAAATTGCTGTACCTTACGAAATTGTCATTTGTGTTGAAAATCAGCTGCCGCACCTCACTCCGGCTCCTGACACCGACACCACTTTGCTCCACTTCACGCACGTTTTGTGCTGGTGAGCATATATGATGATGAAGTTGGTGGGCATGTACTCATCAGTGGGGAAACACAGGCTGAATTCAAGAAACAGTAGCAGGAGCAGTAGCAATAATAGAGGGAAACAGGAAACAATATATCCTGCGGTGTTCCTTCTCATATAAGTACAACAGGATTGTTATATCCTGCAGCGAGCTGTACAGGAAATAACCCTTAAGGGGGTGGGGTTGGTGCAGAAGCCGTTGTAACCTTCTCACTACATTGAACTACCTTGTCATACAGGGCTTCTTTTCTTACTCAAACATTTTCCACAATTCCTATATGCTTTGTCTACTCTTCAGCCTTTTTCCTATGTGTTTTGACCTTAGGAATGTGTGCATGTGTTCTAAAATGTCTTTTTCATGCATGCCCTCTTTGAGCCACTGTTTAAAAATGTTTCCTGTGGTCCCATGTACCCACTCTGTGTGGTACTCCAATATTTTATTGCTGTGCTGTGCAAGCCTTTTAGACCTATGTTCTAAGGGAGTCTCCATAATACCAATACGCCCTATCCCTGCCTGCTATATAGTTGCTGACACTGTTCCAGCAGCCTTGTATATTGAAAACCCTTTGTGTCCCACCAATAACCCAATTTCCAAAAATCCAATTCGTCCTAACAATAGTTTTTCCCATCTCGTCCCAACAATAAACCAATTTGCAAAACATCCAATTATAAACTGGTTTTCTTTTTGCTTCTCAAAGGTACCTGTACTCATACATCAACTTCAACTCTTCTTACTAAGACATACCTCATCTCAACCAAATCATCCACATGTTAACAGAAAAACATCTAAATATATCACACCAACAAAATCCAACCAATAATATTTATGACAATATCTTGCTCTTGCCTTTCCCACAGAGGGATGAGGGAGCCCTTTCTATTTCTACACACCGCTGTAGTTTCCCTTATAAGGGGAGATCCCACATCAATTTACCGCTCTATTCGTCTTATGACATCATCTTTTCCCACAATGGAGGGGATCCCTTTCAATATCACATTAAAACCACATGCAATACTACATGGCACCGTCTTTCCCCCCAACGGAGGAGTTCCTTCCAACATAATCTGCAAGTCAATTATACAACAGATTACACCAACAATAACAAACAAAGATCATTTAAATGATTTTAAGAGGGGGTGAAGGAGATGCTTCCCTTCAGGATGGATGTGGGCAGGGTGAAACAGTTGTACTTGTGAAATTTGAGAGTTTACAGGGGCTAGGAAAAGTATTGAAATGAAAGGTTCACATGCAGAATCGACAGAAATGAAACTTAGGCACTTAATATTACTTTATGATGCAAAATACATTTCTTTCATGGACACTGCAACAGAATGGTCTAATATAAGAATCAAAGTAGTTTTAGAATGAGGAGTGTGTGCCCCACCAATGAAGACTAAACAGGATTCATTAATATGTATCCATTAATAATAACATTATCTAATTTTAATAACGTTGCAATCTTTCGTGCTACAGAAGCGCAAAACATTTCAAGAGATGCAGGCTCGCTCTGCAAGTATAAAAATGTAGGAAATAATCAGAGAACAATGTAGAACTAGAGTTATGACAGAAACGTATGGATATGAGTCCAAATTGTACAGAACCACTCATGTCACATATCTAACATATTTTGCACCAATGAACTAAGGGGTCCATTTTCTGGGAGTATCAATCTGTTAAGCAAACCAATGGGAGGATGCTACCAATCAAAAATGCTGATGTCAAATGACATTAAGTGGGAAAATGTTGAGCCTATTCAAGTTCAAACCCATAGAAAACAGGAAAGCTCAGGGATTCTGGAACATCTGGAGAGGGAGATCCTTTCTGCATGGATGATTGCTGAAGTGGGATTACACCTTAATATGATGGGAGGACTAACTAGTGTGGCATTATCTAGAGGAAACCTGATGCAGGATGTTGCCTAAAGCTAGCCAGATTCCATTGGAAGGAAGCTGTGACCGATGGGACTAGCTGACTGAGTGACATATGCCTTGACCTGGTAGGTACCTTGCAGGTCCTGTGCCTTAAAAAAAGAAACTGGGAAGTGAATATAATAGCCCAAATGCAATTAGATATAGGCTCTCAAGAATCCTTTATTAATAAGCATACTGAACACTGGGACTGTAAGGGAGGTCAATGAGGGACTGATTCAAATAGACATTTTCAATGAGAAATATATCTTGCTTTTTGATTATATCCAGGGCTGATAGAGAGCTAAGGTAAAATAGAAAGTTATAGCATTTTTCAGCCTGAAATGCAACTTGTTCTTTGATAATTGCCAGCATAATTGGAGAAATTATTTAAACGAGACGTGTAGCATTTTCTGTACAAAATGTGCATTGCCTTTGAACAGCAGCCAAATAAATAAAACCCAGTGTTTTCGTCAGTTTATTTTGAAACTGGAATTGTGTACTGGTGTACAACACTTCAAACTTTACAGTGGGTAAATGTTTGATTTGTGATAGCCACAGTTATTTAATAAGAGGCATATAGAGAAACCCCATGGCATTCTTATGGGTGTGAGGGAGCTTAGTTTGGTAGCTTCTATTCCCTAGAACATGATTAAATTTAAAAAGATAATTCAGATACATCTAATGACATTACACAAAAGGGGAGGAGCAAGAATTAGATACAACCAATCTGTGCAGTGGAATTGGGGAGATATTTCTTGTCCTTGATTTTATGTGGCATATCAGAGGCAATATTCTGTGTGCTCAAACATTGAAAACACACCTTTCCAATAGACATCCCTGTACATTCTTAATGCAACCACCATGGTTTGTATTTCACATACAATCATACAGAGGAAGCCTACAGCAACATATATGGAAATACAAATGTTCTACCAATGTTGAAAATATGTTTTGAAACGCAATGTATCTTTGATGTTGATTTTCTTTGTGAAACCTTTCCCTGATTGCAACACTATGTAGTGGAGAAAATAAAGAGTTTTGAAGTAATCTTTTATTTAACAAATGCAAATTGTAAAGTGTCCATTGTTACTGGATGTCTTTAACACTGGCCAACAAGTGGCAATTGTACTGTATATTGTTATTTAGAAACATAATAGATATAGATTGATTCATAGGAATGATTGTTGGTGTGTTGTAAGGTGTCAGCTTTGTAAAAGAAACAGCAAGGCTTTGACAATTTCTAGAAACAAATCAAAATTGCCTTACAAAACAGAAAGCTTCTAAATTGGAAGCTGGAGTTGGGATTGGGCAAGGTTGGGTTCTTGTGATTTACAAGGCTAAAATGGAGCAGCAGTGTCTATGTGCTTGGTTGCAGAGGTGAAACAGATGTGATGTAGTGCCTCTTTTCTACGAGGCCTAGTAACAATTGGAAAAGATTGTGGGGAAACTGAAGCTAATGAGCCATTTATTTAAAGAAAGAGACCAATCCATGACCATCAATTTAAACAAAAGGGTATTTATTAACTCATACACATTTTCACTAAGTGTAACGGGTTCAAAAGCAAAATACAAATGCTTGTTTCTAAGTACTAAGGATATATAAGTTTCACGTTTAAAAAATACACCAGAAGAAAAGTGTTGAAAAAGTCAAATAAAGCTCTCTGAAATATACAGTTTATAGGACGTAGAACTGCTGCAATTGTCTATATACGGACGGCACTTTGCATTTAGCACCCTGGTTCTTGGGTTACACTCATTTAGCTGAGGCACCCGAATGACAAGCTGGAGATATATGTTGTGTCAATTTATGGAAAAAGCTTCAATAGAAAGAGAATATACAAAGGATAATGTGCTTCTCTGGTTGGACGTAAACATGTTAACCCTGTTCTCCAGCAAACATATTGTGACTCTTAAAAACCTATGTTTCATCCTTGGTTGAAGGGTTTATTTAAATGTATAAAGTAACAAGTCTTTGTTGAATTTCCAAGTAGATCGGTCTGGAGTTGTCCATAATTTTTTATATCCAATTTCATTGAACAGATCCACTTCTTTATTAGAGACAGGGGCACAGAGAATGTGTCTTATTTGTAGATAATTTTAGATTAGCACATTGAAGAGAGAAGTACTTCAGGAAGAAACAGAAGAGCCTGCTTTGCACGAAACACGTCATCACTTGGTGGCCCCCTGATAGAACTTCTTGTCACTCTTCCCCTTCGCCCCCCTACCCTTCCCTCACTCTATAATCCCCTGCGCTTTCCATACATCACTCCTTTAGTTTCTAGCTAAGTGCATCTATATAAATTCCATATATAGAAACATACAGGCCTGCCATGTGGACCACACCAACACATTTTTCAATGAAGATTGTTTCCTATATAGACCACTCTGGTCCAATCCTGGATGTATTCAGCTTCTTTGAGTCAGATTTAAATGGCTTCTATTTCATAATTCTGTCTATGCCCCAAACTACTTCAATGGGGTGTCAGGGATTGGATGATCAGATAACTTAATCCCCTTGAAGTATTGGCCATGGGGATGCAGGAGCAGAAGGAGAGATGTAGGGATCCCGCACATGTATGTACCTCTGGTGAGCACAGCCTTTTCTTGTGGGGTCCCACAGATATCGCTCATGTGCTCCATAGGCAAAATAAGAGGTAGAGGAAAAATGATCCCCTGACCCTATGAACATCAGAGGAAATATAAACATTACACTGAATCCAAGCACTTCAATACCTTTTCCCTTTCCACCTACCCACCCATCCATTATCCAGATTGAGCATAACGGGGTGCAAAAGGAAGCAATTGCATAAACTGAATGGTGCGCACATATGTCTGCTCCCAAAAGTATATTATGTCATTAGGAGTATTTTCAGGCATGACGCACCCAGATTGCTGGATAAATGTTTACACGTAATCATATTTCGAAGGGTAACTCTTCCCATCATCACTCCGTTTGGATTCATTGTAGATAGATTTTTTACTCTTATCCTCTGTGGTGTAGGCAGCGGATGTCTTGTAACCGCCAGTCCTGTATGCCGAGGTCTTGCCCGATACGTGGTACGATACTCCTTTGTAGCTGCATAAATCAAAAGAAAAATATGTTATCTGCGAGGATAGTGTAAGCATATAAAATGTACTACTATTAGAAAAACTTACATTCTCAAAGCACATTTGAAGCTAACTTAGAATACTTAAAATAAAGTGTTCATCCTTGAAGTTAACATTGATCAGCTGACTGTTAAGCCAGTTGTCATGAAAACATTGTGGGACATGCCCATACATGTTAGTAAGGTTCAAGCATAGAGGCTTTTTTGGGGTTTATACTTGGCACTAGGAATAAATGAAGAAGGATTTCGACTGGTGGCAGAATCGCAAACAAATCCTCCTTTTCCAATATAGGTCAACCTAAATAACCCCTGGCACCTCGGAATGAATGTTTAAGTGCTGGATAAGTCTCTGGTTAGGAAGAATTGTTATTGCCAAAAATTATTTTATACGTTGGCATTTTCCCCGTCTCCGTGAGTGGTTACTACTTAGAGCAAACCCCTGTTTGTGATGGGTTTTACCTCTACCCAAAGGGTCTGAGGATTATTAGTTCTCCTGGGACTCTCCCTGCGATCTTCTTTCAAAGTGCCTGAGTCATGTTCCTTGGTTCTTGGAACACTTCTAAATATTGGGCCTCTTTACGAGTATGGCAGTGCAGGTAAAACAATGTTAAAGTGGCAGTGATTCTGCTACTGTCACTATGTTTAGCTCTGCCCCAGAACTTTATTCTACAGTCCTCCTTGACTTTCAGCCACAGCTCATTCCCCCTACCCCATCTCCAAGACAACTGGGTGGTTTTTGTTTTCACTTTCTTTCTCTTGCACTCAAGTCCCACTTCTCTGCCTATTCTCCCTCATTCTCCGCTCTTCAAAACCACCTCCTCCGCTGTTTCTAGTTCTTCTGAATTCTCCAACATCTCCTCCTTCACCTGTAACTTGATCTTCTCCAACCTCTCCTGCTACATTGACCTTTTCCAGAAATGTCCCCTTCTCCAAATTCTCCTGCTTCTCCACCTCCTGCACCTTCATTGACTTGTCTAGCACCTCCTGTCCTCTCCCTGCAGGTTGTAATGATGCACCACTCTGGTCCACGTCACTCTGCTACTCCAAAAGACCACACTGCTGCTCTGCTTACTCCTTACTCCTCTTTTACACATCCACGCCCCCAACGTGGGCCGTGTATTCCCTGACATGGTGCAACTGAGTTGATCATTGTTTCGCTTCTGGTATTGGTTTGGGCACATGAGTACCGTGCATTAAAGTGTGTTTGGTTTCTTTTGTCTGGAATTGCTAGTAACTGACGATTGAGCCTTCAATTGGCTGGTCCACTCTCTTTGTTTTGGAGATGTTGCTCATGCGCAGTACAGTGAAAATGATGGGATCCACCAGCGGATCTGGTGAGCCCTTACTCTTCTCTGCATCTTTGTGCTCTTTCAGACTATAAGGATTATGTAGGTTTGCAGCTGGATGGTGCCTACACACATGTTGCCGGAATTGTGAACGGTGACTGCAACGCCACAGATCTGTGCTTAAGGGTCCTGCTGATCTAAAGATACAATTTCTCCCAAAAATCTCTTAAAGATCCAGCACTGTGAAGCTGATTGCCCCACCGCCTGCCAATCCCTGTGCTCTGGTGGAGACCGTAGAAGCCACCCCATACTGCTCCCAGGCCCTATATCATGTGGTGCGTGGTAGGGCTTGGCTTCCATGGACACCCTAAGGGTCAAGCAGGAAACTGTCACATAATCTGTGCCTATCCACTCAAAGCCAAAGTGTCCCCTTAACATTATTTCAAACCACAATCAACTCTCATGTACTGAAAACAAACTTCTTTGTAAAATATGAGTAAATTAGCCCATATTCTCTCTTCCTCATAAAGACATAAACACGCATGTTGTTCAATGTATGTAATTATACCAGTGCTAGAGTTCTGGAGGCACAAAATGCTAGCTATAGCAGTACCAATTTGGATTGTTTTAGGAAGGTACCCACTTGTACCCCCTCACTTCTCCCTCTGCCCCCCATATAACCTTCTAGACTATAGCCTGCTCTATGGGGGGGAATCGAAATACCACAGTTGCCATTTGTACTGCAATTTGTAAAACAATTACATAAAAACCCAGTATGCTTTTGTTACCCCCTTTCAAATTTCACAGTTCGTAGAAATCAAACATAAGTAGCCATGCACGGTGAATCATACAGCACCAATGTAGTACAGCTCGCTTTGTCTTTCCCTCTTTCCTCTCTCTTTTTCTCTTCATGCAACTCTTTTTCTGTCGCTCTATCTCTGTCTCTCTCTGTTTCACTCTGTCTTTTTCTCTTTCTATGTAGGTATTAGCCACACTCTGCTTATTTTCCATTTCGGGTACTCAACACAGGAGCAGGCTGATCAATTCAAAGGATGTTTAGAACAAGTCCGTCATATGTTGCCTCTTACTCGTTTGAAATGTAACATTCATAAAACAGAAATGTGTTTATTTTCAAATTCCTTGTCTCCTTCACAATCTAGCTTCTTGTTAATTGAGATTCCAGAGACCTTAGCCCTTAATTAATGATCCAAAAAATATTGTCATCTACTCTTGGTCCTTGCAGGTCTGTCGCAGAAGGTTAGGGATCTAGGAGTCTGGCTCAGGATGGATCCTGTACTGTCTCTGGACTATCACATCAGCATGGTCTCCAGGGCCTGCTTTTATCAACTGCAGTCTGTCGCATACAACTCAGCAAGTCAATGCCTTAGTGGCCAGTCGGCTGGATTTTTCCAATGCTGCCTACCTGGGCTTGTCCACGTTGGATATCCATAGATTGCAACTTATCTAGAAAGCCACAGCTAGGCTGATTTTTCAACTGGGCCTTAGAGTCCATATTTCTTTCAAACTCTCCACTGCCTTCAAGTTGAAAAATCTATTAATTTTAAAGTTTTGTGCCTGGTTCACAAAACCTATTACAACCAAGCCCGTTACTTTATTAGCACCTGCTTTGGTCACTACTAGCCTCCTAGCTTACTTCGCTAAACATCAGCCAGACTCCTTTCTGTGACCCGGTTTAGGCATCCATATTGGGTGGCCAGTCTTTTTCAGCACTGTGAGGTAAGCTTTGGAATGCTCTGCCAACCGACCCTGCCTCACTGTTATTCAACTGGAGTTAAGCAGAGCTTAAACATGTTCTTTGTCCCACATTAATGCTATGTGCTTGTGGGTGGGTTGGTATTAACATCCTCGCTCAGGATTAGCGCCAAGATGTCTTTTCAAGGTGATTGTTCACGCTTTGCAAGTCTAAATGCATACCACATAGTCTGTTGCATGTTTCCTAGAGCCACCCCAACAGATGCTGGCCGATTCGCAAGAAACAGATATCCTACGTCCTGGGATGGGAGTAGAGTGGTTGCGTATTATTTTTGCAATAGCAGTTTAAAAAAAAGGAAATGATTGCATTGTATCCATGTTTCTTTTAAAAAGTTAACCTTATCTTACTGAGTAAAAGCACATTATGAAAATATAGAATACGATATAAATACATTTTTGATAGAAGGTTATCATTCCAAGATGAAGAGTCTGGCACACCCCTATTTCCCCTTTATGAGAAGGGAAGAGGACAAATATCACCAGTGAGTGTCACAGCCTGCTTTGCATAAAATTAAAGGTCATTTTGATCTGCCGAAATCCAAAACGTTATCCAAAGACAAGACAAGGTCAGCCCTTGCCTCACAAAGCCCTGGGATGAATGCCCAAACACCCCAGGAGACTTTTCATTGGAAAATCCTTCTCCATTTAAACCCAATTTGAACCCAATTAAAATGGCTGCCCCCCTACATGTAGCTTCTACTGCACTAGGTAGGCCGCAAGGGGTGGTATTAGTAACTTGGCAATTACGATAAGTCCCCTACTAAGCTCTAGTCACAAGCCAATGGTCAGAGAGCCAATCCAGTTGAGGGGAATACAGTCTATTCAAATCTAAACCTCAAAGCCCAGGGGGTGGTTTGTTGGAGTAGACAAAGTAGGGTGTTTAGAAAGAATTGACCAGTGGACTTGAGGAGGAAATCTAAAGACTGGAGAAGGAGACTGAAGGAACAGGCATAGTGTGGTCGAGGCAGGAGGAAGCACAGATAGAAGGGGAGAACGCTTCAGGAAGAATTGCTGGTGACTAAATGGAGGAGGAGGAAAAGTTGTTGGATGTGGTTGGAGAAACATCAAAAGATGGAGGTGGGGGAGTTGTTGGAGGAGGTTGGAGAAACATCAGAAGGACAGAATAGAGAGTTATGGGAGGAGGTTGGAGAAACATTAGGAGGAGGTGGGAGAGTTATTGGTGGAGGTTGGAGAGACATCGAAAGAGGAGGTGTGGAAGTTATCGGAGGAGGTTGGAGACACATCAGAATGAATGGAGAGTGGTTAGACTATCAGAAAGTGGTGGAAGGAAAACTCTGTGAGATGGGCCTATTGGGTAGTCTGTGGTTGAGGAGCAGATTTCCGGATCTGAAGCATAGGATGCCAAGAAGGGAGGAGGTACCAGAGTGTGGAACAGAAGTAAGGGTGGCTGACCAGCCAGGAGACTAGGAGCAGGGTCAATAGGTAACTAGAGGATGGAACCCAAGTGCAGTTCACACACTCCCCTTTACTGGTTACAGAAAGCCACTGATGACCAAAAGAAGGGATACTGGAAGGGGTCACTTAGACCACCTATGCATACTATAGTGTCCTACCTTGTAACTCAGTTGATCCCAGCCCCTTCTGTGCTCTAGCACCTTGAAGCATCTCATGTGCTCGATGGAATTACCAATAATGATATCAGACCAAAATAACTGGACAGACGAATATGACAAATTACTACTTTACGATCAGCTCAGAATAAAGTAGGGCAATCTGGTGAATAACAAACTGTAGTCCACACACTCACACATAGGTTTTGATTTATAAAGATGCTTTATTCCTGGATATGCATCATCTCTGACTTCATCCTATGTGGCAAACTGTAAAACCTATTGAAGGGAGGGATAGGTTAAGGAAACAAATATATTTGACTGGATGCCCCTAATCTTGTAGGCACGCCTAAACCACCTCTAAATGCGTATAATACAGATAACAGCAGAATAGCAGCAACGGATTTGCCTGTGCAACATTGTACAATGTTTCTACATAGACCCTCTGATTGCTTGGCATTCTCTCCCAACCTTGGACTTTCGGCTCGTTAGCAGCATATAGGCAAAACGAAACTCCATTGCAGATGCAACGTCAGACTACTCCCCATTTGCCCAATTAGTCCATCATCGCTGAGGCCCTAAGCCAAGGCTTTTTCTTTATAGTTGACCTTGCAGTCTGTTCTCTGTTCTGGCACTTTTAATGGAGCGTAGGTACTCCATTATTCTCCATTTCTTCTTTGCTTAATGTAAGAGAAATATGTCTTATGTACATGGCTTATCCTCTTGATACCCTTTGCGCTTTGCAATTATTCCTTGAGGTGGCATCCTTGATCCCAGGCCAATAGACTCTTCTTTATTCCTCTTTTGAAGCTGCTTTTTCTGTATTTCCTGACTCTGCAGCCATGGTCTGTCTCTGAGGTAGCTTGATTTGTTTCAACACGAGTCCGGTGTCCATCTTTTTCTCATGGCTGCTTCAGTCACGTTATATTTTCTTCTGCAGTAAGCCTCTATACATCTCATCTACCTTGCTTTTCTGCATATGTGCATTCACTTGATCTCTACTCACTAATTTCTTTAGCGCCTATGATTTCTTCATGTTTGATTACATGTTTCTCTTGTTACTTCAGTTACATCTTCACTCTTTAAGTATGTGTATATAGTTTCAGTGCGTCTTCATGTCTTTCCTTCATGAAGTCACTCTGACCTCTTCCGATTTCACTTTTAAGTCTTTGATGTCTAATGGTGTGTGCAGACATCCTTCCACCCTTTTAGTGCGAGGGCACATTCGATAAGGTTGTCTGAGTGCATATCGTCTTACATACACTCAATGCGGCATTAAAACAATACCTGGTGTCCCATATAGGGCTCTTCTCCTGCTGTTCCAATATGATAGAGGTGAGGGGACGGGAGCTAGCGATGGCGTATCCACCTGCTGCTCTACGCTTCATTTTTGTTGGCTGCGGATTATATCCGATGACGATTGCAAAGGTGATTCAGAACCTCCCGATGGGAAACCTGCATCGAGTGACATTTTTGTGTAGGAACTGTAACTGCTCTCCAATGCGGAATTGGCAGAAACTGTATATAGTCCAAGAACCCTTAAAGAGATTGTTCCGAACATGTGGTTTTTCTACCAGGGGACCCTTTCATTTGATAACTTTGTAAAACCATACCGAGTCTGAAACTTAACTCAGTCTGTTATTCACATTGGACAACTAACCTGGCCCCTATCCGGAGTTAATGTTTCCTTTAGCAGTGGGCAGTGTTTTGGCCATCTTAAAGTAAAGATGGCTGTACACATGCTCACTTCCTAATGCGCAGACATCCAAAGAGAATTTACATATACACAATATTTACACCCAACTGCCAAAAGCTTCTGTTCCATCTGAGAACCTCCCCATTCCCTTGCTGCTCCACTAGGTTTACGTTCCAATGCTTCAAAAAATACTCTGGGTAAATTGCAGCGTGAGTACAAGATAGCCCATTAGGTGATGATGCCTGTGAACCAAATTCTCATATATGAGGAAGCCCATTCCAAAACGGTTACTCACTGTGTGTCCTCTGGCATGAGTCCTCTGCAGGCAAGGCACATCATGATCCCGCCAACCATGGTAAGACCCCCTGCTACCCACCCCACGAAGAGGGCAGATCCAAATGTGTACCTAGGAATAAGTAAACATTAAATACATATTTATATATTTAGGTATTTCTTTTGAAACATGTTTGGGTACAAATGCATCACATTGAGACAGACACAGCAAGAAGCTTGATAGAGTGAAATGATGGTGGTATGTTGTGGCGGGGAGTCTCTTCATGAAGAGATTGGGCAGTCTGGTGGATGGAATGAGGAGGGAGTCAGAGATAGCTTGAGATGAAAGAAAGTGGCGTGGTGGCTTTGGGACGATAAGTAGAGAGTGCAGCACCCAGAGAGAGAGGGGGAGGGGTAGTCTACTGGTATAGTCCTTCTGAAGAGGGCGTGGCTTGCATTTTTTTCTGTGCTCCATATGGCCATACGGCCAGTGCTTGCCACTGGAAACACCTTCTTGAGCCTCATAAGGGAAGATTTTCACCAGCCCAAGGGCAGTTTTGCCGGATATTAGTCAAGGGCGCAAAGGCAATGTTCACCTTAGCACAGCATATCACCACTAGTACAAACGTTGCCCTGATAAAAAATAAATTTTAAAAAAAACTGTATTGAAAGCCTATGTTTTTGACCTGCCCTAGTGCTAATACCATGCAAAACTGCACGTGCACCCGTGCAAGGTTTCTATACTAAGGCAATGGGTAGATTAAGGAACGTCACGCTGGCATTCGTTTGAGTTGGATTTGCAGGGCATCTGACTTCGCTGCGTGAGTTGTAACAGACACATAGTTGAGATGTCCATGGAATGTAACCCTTTGCAGGAAACTGCACTATCGCTTTATTTATAACAGATGATAACGAGTCGTTGACGAGGCGTTCAGGCTGGCTATTATTCTATTCCAACATTAATTCATTGAATCTCATAATATAGATGTTCAATAACACGTTTTTTTTCTGGAATGGCATTTCGAAGTTTTTAATTATTTTATGATGTGGTTTTTATGTTGTTTTACGAGAACATCAAATATCACTGAAAGCACGCCGCAGTCTGACGTCTTCCATATAAGTAGGATTTTCAGACGGACATATTATAGACAGTGGTAGATGGACTTGTCTCTGCAGTGCCCAGGCCACCGAACCTTGCTGTGACTGAGGAAAGGCCACCTCAAGAAAGTGTAGGAAGAGCTAATTCCTGATGGGGGCGTAGGGGAGGTTCAGTGTTGTGGGGCACCAAGCCACTGGGAGCAGACCGCTTTGAAACGGACCTTTCTGTGTGCAGCAGTCTAGACATGGCGCAGATGTACTGAAAACCAGTTTGTGGGCTCGTGTAGCCACATTATATGGAGATGTTTGCAATGACGGCAAATGGTGGCCCTTCTTTCTGACAGTGTGATACGGAAAAGGGCAATTGGGGCAGCTATTGGGGCAGCTAGGGCGTGGTCCAAATTCTGCTTTACAGAGCACATGAACTGAGCTTTCTGTGTTTGCAATAAATACACAAAAATCCACCACTTTTGAAACCGGAAACAGGTGGCTTTGGGCATCCTCTGTTTAATGTTCTGCAATGCAACTAAATTAGTCAAAATAAAAATACAGGCTGCTTCAGTTTTTTCCCCAGTGCAAAATACTTTAAGTAATATGTTTCCTCAATTCCGTATCACACAAGCAGAAAAACTGGCGTACATTTCCTAACTGTTTAGCGCGGTGCAATTGTTAGATAATCGGACCCCAAATGCTGATATGTAAGTTGCTCGGTTGTCTTCTTTTTCCAATTAAGGCCACCTTGAATATTTACGAAAACAAATCAGCCATATAATACAATACAAAGGTCCTTGCTTATGACTGAACATAATATGTTTGTAGTACAAAAGAGAAGGTGGGTGAGGCGCGCACTCCCGGTCCTGGTCAATTGAACCTGTTGTAAAAAATAAGTAGCTGGGTCAAATCCCAAAATGGACAAAAATTCGCAGGGTTAGATCCCTTCTGCTGCAAATCAGGTACTTAGTAATAACAGGGTTAGATCCCTTGCTGCAAATCAGGTACTCAGTAATAACAGGGTTAGATCCCTCGGCTGCATTTCTGTGGTCTGTAGTTGTTCTCCTCCTAGCGCTTTCTTATCTCAAATAATCATCAGGGAGGCTGTTGAGCAGGTGTGTCTAATTAGACTCAAAGGATTCTGGTAGCTGTAGTGAAAACGTTTTTTTTCTGTTCAGGTGACCAGCAACCGACACCCCTCCAAAGCACAAGTCCTTCCCAAATTTGGGGGAGGGGAGAGAACCATCTTTATGATTCTCCAAAGTGGGGCACAGTCACCCCGTGGCGCTGCCTCTGGAGCCCGGGACTCCCATAGCATTCAGTACAAAAGAGAAGGTGGGTGAGGCGCGCACTCCCGGTCCTGGTCAATTGAACCTGTTGTAAAAAATAAGTAGCTGGGTCAAATCCCAAAATGGACAAAAATTCACAGGGTTAGATCCCTTCTGCTGCAAATCAGGTACTTAGTAATAACAGGGTTAGATCCCTTGCTGCAAATCAGGTACTCAGTAATAACAGGGTTAGATCCCTCGGCTGCATTTCTGTGGTCTGTAGTTGTTCTCCTCCTAGCGCTTTCTTATCTCAAATAATCATCAGGGAGGCTGTTGAGCAGGTGTGTCTAATTAGACTCAAAGGATTCTGGTAGCTGTAGTGAAAACGTTTTTTTTCTGTTCAGGTGACCAGCAACCGACACCCCTCCAAAGCACAAGTCCTTCCCAAATTTGGGGGAGGGGAGAGAACCATCTTTATGATTCTCCAAAGTGGGGCACAGTCACCCCGTGGCGCTGCCTCTGGAGCCCGGGACTCTCATAGCATTCAGTACAAAAGAGAAGGTGGGTGAGGCGCGCACTCCCGGTCCTGGTCAATTGAACCTGTTGTAAAAAATAAGTAGCTGGGTCAAATCCCAAAATGGACAAAAATTCACAGGGTTAGATCCCTTCTGCTGCAAATCAGGTACTTAGTAATAACAGGGTTAGATCCCTTGCTGCAAATCAGGTACTCAGTAATAACAGGGTTAGATCCCTCGGCTGCATTTCTGTGGTCTGTAGTTGTTCTCCTCCTAGCGCTTTCTTATCTCAAATAATCATCAGGGAGGCTGTTGAGAAGGTGTGTCTAATTAGACTCAAAGGATTCTGGTAGCTGTAGTGAAAACGTTTTTTTTCTGTTCAGGTGACCAGCAACCGACACCCCTCCAAAGCACAAGTCCTTCCCAAATTTGGGGGAGGGGAGAGAACCATCTTTATGATTCTCCAAAGTGGGGCACAGTCACCCCGTGGCGCTGCCTCTGGAGCCCGGGACTCCCATAGCATTCAGTACAAAAGAGAAGGTGGGTGAGGCGCGCACTCCCGGTCCTGGTCAATTGAACCTGTTGAAAAAAATAAGTAGCTGGGTCAAATCCCAAAATGGACAAAAATTCACAGGGTTAGATCCCTTCTGCTGCAAATCAGGTACTTAGTAATAACAGGGTTAGATCCCTTGCTGCAAATCAGGTACTCAGTAATAACAGGGTTAGATCCCTCGGCTGCATTTCTGTGGTCTGTAGTTGTTCTCCTCCTAGCGCTTTCTTATCTCAAATAATCATCAGGGAGGCTGTTGAGCAGGTGTGTCTAATTAGACTCAAAGGATTCTGGTAGCTGTAGTGAAAACGTTTTTTTTCTGTTCAGGTGACCAGCAACCGACACCCCTCCAAAGCACAAGTCCTTCCCAAATTTGGGGGAGGGGAGAGAACCATCTTTATGATTCTCCAAAGTGGGGCACAGTCACCCCGTGGCGCTGCCTCTGGAGCCCGGGACTCCCATAGCATTCAGTACAAAAGAGAAGGTGGGTGAGGCGCGCACTCCCGGTCCTGGTCAATTGAACCTGTTGTAAAAAATAAGTAGCTGGGTCAAATCCCAAAATGGACAAAAATTCACAGGGTTAGATCCCTTCTGCTGCAAATCAGGTACTTAGTAATAACAGGGTTAGATCCCTTGCTGCAAATCAGGTACTCAGTAATAACAGGGTTAGATCCCTCGGCTGCATTTCTGTGGTCTGTAGTTGTTCTCCTCCTAGCGCTTTCTTATCTCAAATAATCATCAGGGAGGCTGTTGAGCAGGTGTGTCTAATTAGACTCAAAGGATTCTGGTAGCTGTAGTGAAAACGTTTTTTTTCTGTTCAGGTGACCAGCAACCGACACCCCTCCAAAGCACAAGTCCTTCCCAAATTTGGGGGAGGGGAGAGAACCATCTTTATGATTCTCCAAAGTGGGGCACAGTCACCCCGTGGCGCTGCCTCTGGAGCCCGGGACTCCCATAGCATTCAGTACAAAAGAGAAGGTGGGTGAGGCGCGCACTCCCGGTCCTGGTCAATTGAACCTGTTGTAAAAAATAAGTAGCTGGGTCAAATCCCAAAATGGACAAAAATTCACAGAGTTAGATCCCTTCTGCTGCAAATCAGGTACTTAGTAATAACAGGGTTAGATCCCTTGCTGCAAATCAGGTACTCAGTAATAACAGGGTTAGATCCCTCGGCTGCATTTCTGTGGTCTGCAGTTGTTCTCCTCCTAGCGCTTTCTTATCTCAAATAATCATCAGGGAGGCTGTTGAGCAGGTGTGTCTAATTAGACTCAAAGGATTCTGGTAGCTGTAGTGAAAACGTTAGTACCTGATTTGCAGCAAGGGATCTAACCCTGTTAATACTGAGTACCTGATTTGCAGCAGAAGGGATCTAACCCTGTGAATATTTGTCCATTTTGGGATGTGACCCAGCTACTTATTTTTTGCAACAGGTTTAATTGACCAGGACCGGGAGTGCGCACCTCACCCACTTTCTTTTTTGTACTGAATGCTATGGGAGTCCCGGGCTCCAGAGGCAGCGCCACGGGGTGACTGTGCCCCACTTTGGAGAATCATAAAGATGGTTCTCTCCCCTCCCCCAAATTTGGGAAGGACTTGTGCTTTGGAGGGGTGTCGGTTGCTGGTCACCTGAACAGAAAAAAACGTTTTCACTACAGCTACCAGAATCCTTTGAGTCTAATTAGACACACCTGCTCAACAGCCTCCCTGATGATTATTTGAGATAAGAAAGCGCTAGGAGGAGAACAACTACAGACCACAGAATTGCAGCTGAGGGATCTAACCCTGTTATTACTGAGTACCTGATTTGCAGCAAGGGATCTAACCCTGTTAATACTGAGTACCTGATTTGCAGCAGAAGGGATCTAACCCTGTGAATATTGGTCCATTTTGGGATGTGACCCAGCTACTTATTTTTTGCAACAGGTTTAATTGACCAGGACCGGGAGTGCGCACCTCACCCACTTTCTTTTTTGTACTGAATGCTATGGGAGTCCCGGGCTCCAGAGGCAGCGCCACGGGGTGACTGTGCCCCACTTTGGAGAATCATAAAGATGGTTCTCTCCCCTCCCCCAAATTTGGGAAGGACTTGTGCTTTGGAGGGGTGTAGGTTGCTGGTCACCTGAACAGAAAAAAACGTTTTCACTACAGCTACCAGAATCCTTTGAGTCTAATTAGACACACCTGCTCAACAGCCTCCCTGATGATTATTTGAGATAAGAAAGCGCTAGGAGGAGAACAACTACAGACCACAGAATTGCAGCTGAGGGATCTAACCCTGTTATTACTGAGTACCTGATTTGCAGCAAGGGATCTAACCCTGTTAATACTGAGTACCTGATTTGCAGCAGAAGGGATCTAACCCTGTGAATATTTGTCCATTTTGGGATGTGACCCAGCTACTTATTTTTTGCAACAGGTTTAATTGACCAGGACCGGGAGTGCGCACCTCACCCACTTTCTTTTTTGTACTGAATAATATGTTTGTAGCACTACTCACGTCACTGAAACGAGTTCTTTTCGATTAACAGCGGTTAACACAGTATTTTCTGCTGTTCATAAAACACTGTTGGGAATTTCCTACAAATCTCGGACAATGGCCATCACACCTTAGTGCACATGGCCATTTATCATATTAGGTAGAAGAGGGCCATTTTACCACTGTCACTCAAGCTTTGGTGTGGTAAAGTCTGCACAGGAGCAAACGCCTCCCCCTCCCACTCCCACCCCCAAGTATAAACCTCATGTTCCCAAAGTCCTGTGAAGCTGGTTACCTGGTCTGAAGTGAGGGCAATCCTGCCCCGCCGCTCATCCCGCTGACTGCGGAGTTGCCGTACATGCTGACCGTCGTCATCCAGAAATTTGTGACCAGCATGTTTGCGAAGACAGAGACTCCGATGATTGCACACAACCCTGAGGGAAAATCCACACATGGCGATTTCAGAAACCGCAATATACTTCCCCACCGTAAAGACTGCTCCTGCAGTGGGTCTCAGACACATTGCATTGAAAGTAGTCTGGCACTAGCGACGCTTAGCTTATTATGTCAAGTGCTGCATGATGAAGCACGTTGCTAAAGCAAGCAACAGAAAATCATTTACCTCTACACGTTCCATAAATACCACTTGCTTCTCCCCTAAACTCCCAGTTACTCCCTGTCATGCTTTTTCCAATGGTCTTACCAAACAACAGCCCATTTCTGTTCCTGTGTACGGAAATAACGAGAGACAGACTCTTCCTCAGAGAAGATTGCATTAGACATGTTAGAGAAACTAATATAGTTTTCTTCTGAGGCTTATCATCAGTGATGCCTGCTTTTCATAAGTGCAATGAGAACTACTTATAATAAAAAATGATCGGTATGTCCATAAACTGCCCACACTCCTGCACCATTCATATGTCCCTTCAAAGGTCTGCTCTGAAAGCATTTGGTCTTTATCCAGGATCCATTCTGTCCTCTAATTCATCTGCTGTTGCCTCCCTACTGTTTACCTTCCACTTGGGATGATAGCTCAGGGGCAAAGTGCTTGCCTTGGAAGCAATACAACAGGAGCAACACAGTTTCGATCCCCGAGTCCGCATTACAACCTCTCATACCATATCATATCACCATTTCTCAAACACGTTACCAGACACTAACCCTAGCTGCATGCCCTGCCATGCGTAGGTGTAGACACACACCGGGGCAGTGTTCACCTACTCAAAGACCCACACAAGCGCAGATGCATACATGCACTCGCACCAGAGCTGCACTTACCAGCCAAGATGAACATGATCCCAGATATCAGGGTTAGCTTGGCTTTGGCAGAGTCCTCCATTGAGCCAATGCGCAGGCATTTCAGCGAGACGATGGCAATGAGCAGGCCAATGGCAGCCAGGACAATGCCCACAATCATAAGGGCTCTGACCGCTTGGAACATGGCTGAATAGAGAGAACAAAAGAACACAATCAGGTTGATTCACTGCAGAGAGAGGGGCACTCATAATGAAGCAAGAACGTCGTATCGGAGCACATAGATGTGTGCTCCCATGTACATTTGTCTCTCTCCTATGTTTTTGACTACATGTAAAACCGCACTTGCAGCGAGCGCCTTATTTTTGTGGCTCAACGTGATGTGAGAAAGGCATGTCTTCCTTGTCATAAGGGAAGAAACGCACACGTAGGTAGACCTTTGTAATGGCTAGTTATAACAGTCCCGCAACAAAGCGTTTTCAATATTAGTTTTTAAGTAAGGTCACGGACTTTGTCTGAACCGTGTTTTGGTAATTTAAAAAACAAACAAAAACGAAATTTGAACCCAATTTTAAAAAGCTCAGGAAACTCATGTCGTGCATTCTGCAGCGTGTTTGAACAATAGAAAGATACACATAACACAATGGTATATTACCAGGGGAAGAATCTGCAATTGTTAAGTTAGAGTAAGGTCACTAAAGTGCGATGATAAGTGGAACTTTTGGTCACTGTTGAAAGATGTCATTACCTACTTAAGCAGCTTTCTCTTCTATAATGCAATAGGCACAATAATAGCTGTTTCACGCATGTGTCATGGCAACCCCCTGCAAGAACAGCATTGTCTTACACTTGAAATTTAGATTTCTATACACTTTCAATAAAATGACATTGTGAATGTAGATGGGATGTCTCCTTGTGGAAAAAGCCCTTTTATGAGGTTTCGTTTTATTTTTTTGACAGGGTCAGGGGCTTGATTGACCCTGCAGTGGGGCGGGACACAGACCGCTCCCTACCTTGGCAGGTAGCCTACAAGTGTGAATGCAAGAGCCGATCCTACCTCAGCGGTGAGAGTGAGGAAATTGTGGGGGCCCAGTCCTTACCCCTCTACATTTGTCTTGACTGTTTGACACTGTTACCACTGTCGATCGCTCAGTGCCTTGCATCCTCATTTCTGCCCAGAGTTCTCTTTGGTCTTACTGGTTAATTTCAGAACTGCAAGGACCAACATGCAATGCAGTAACAGGAGAGGCCAGGCGATCTCTGAAGGAAGTCGATGGCCGGGGCTAAAGTCGAGGGAACACATGGGTGGACGGAGTCCACCCACTTTTTCAGAGGGTGGACTGAGTACCCCCGTCTAAAATGAGAAACATTGGAAGTCTTCCTTGAATTTGTGAATTAAAGCCGATCTCGGGGATCGAACCACTGTCCTGATGAAAATTAACAAACAACTAGAGATGAAATGTCCCATTTCGGTACTTCATGTTCAAGGGAAAACATTTGTATTGGTTCTTGGAGTTTAAAACATGTGCACAGTTTATCGTTTTCAAAAACACTATTCGAAGAATACATCCTCTCTTGGCTTTGTGTGTGTGTGTTGATTTTATGAAAGGCAAATGCCATTCGTCCTGTGCAATTTGGGTGGTTATGCGAAGCCAATTTAATGAAATGTGCATATTTCACCTTGATGTGCACATTTTTGGTGATGTCACATCCCATTGCGTTAGTTTATGAGTCCCCCAGCTTTTAATTTTAGAACTTGAACCCTGCGGATGGCCCTGATCAGTGGTGGAAATGGAATCAACGTAAAGGGGGATCCCACAAGGGCTGGGGTGGGAGTTCCGAGCGTCTAGAGTTCTGAGGAGGCAGAGCTAGCAGTTGGACTCCGCTCAAAGCCAGGAAATGTTCAAAATAATAGTTTAAAAATGAAGCATTTTATTTCATGCTGCTTCTTTCCAAACTCCACACTGTACATCAATTTCACTTTAAATCACTTCTATGGCAGAGGTGCACCCACAATACGGTTGGTAATGCATTTATTTTTAGTACTACATTAAGGGATCCATAGACCCACTCTACAGGACAAGGCTACCTGGGTAGCTCAGCAGGTTGACAGACCATTGCTGAGATGTGTTATATTCAAAACCTGTTGTTAATTGGGTGACTTTTTGAAATTCCTTATGAAAAAAAACAAGTGCTATAAAATTATAAAATGTGGTTGGCCAGGGGATGGGTTGGGCTGGTCGATGTATGGGACTGGCGATAGGTTACTTATATTTAGGGCAGAGCTTGGGGTATTTCTGCCCCGTAGTGAAAATCAAAGTTGGCACACATGAACCCACAGTTTAATTTCCTAATAACTGTCAGCACAACAGAAGCATTTATTTGTGATCAACAAGTTTAACAAGCATATAACATCTTTATAAATATAACCTGTGATAAAACACAAAGCAAGGGGCACACAAATAACATAGCATCAGTGTGGTAGTCTGACAAAAAAAAACATTTCAATGAGAACTAGTGAATGCATTCAGCATTTTTGAATTTGGAAATTACTTAGTTTTTCTATGAAATTGTAAAATGCAAATTTGGAAAACTGTAGTGTGCCAAGCATAAAGAATGTGTGCTTTCAACAGTGATGGCCCCCGCCCCAATGATATTCATGGCCATTGATTCCCGTGGTGTCACTTTCAGGACAGAAGAAAGAACATGGGCTAAACAAACTCAGCCAGAAATTGCGCAGTGACGCTGAGGAAAGGAGGACTGCGCAGATTAGGTCAGCGAGCCCTAGCTTCCTTCAGAAAAGCTGGGGGCTCGGTAAAAGCATGGTCGGGGCTGGGTCAGCCTGGTCCCGAGATCCGGCCAGACATCTGATGCTGGATCTCGGATCTGGCAAGTGGCGGCCCATTGACCAGCGCTGGCCCTGATAGAGATTCTGACACTGCGGCGCTTGTTAAACCAAGACAAGAGAAGCATAACTCACTGCAGCTGAGAGGGAGTGGAAAACCGTACCATCAACAATTGAGACAGGCAACATCGACTATTCGAAATGTTGTGCACGAAAAGGGGGCAACACCATTAGGGGTCATTATACCTATGCACTGTAGTGGTCCAACTTTAGGGAAAAGAAGGTGTTCAGATTGAGTCCCAAAATTTAGGTGGAACATTGACACAATGGCGGAGAAGGGAAGGACAGAAACAGGCATTCATGGATATGCAAGACCAGTAGGAGCAAGACAGAACGAAAGGTGGTTGGGTGAGGTCAGGAGGAATGGAGGTGGAAAGAGAGACTGAGCGGAGGATGGAAGGTGTAGCAGGGTACTGAAGAATCTGTGGAGGATTTGGATGAAGAGTGCTGGTGAGGTATTGCATGTGAGAGAGAGTGGTACCAGGTGGAAATAATAAATCTGTGAATATGAGGGTGTATGTGAGAGTGAGTGGCAGTGGAGAAAAATCCAAGGGGTAGTAAAGGGGCAGGTTGAGTGGTGTATATAAGTTGAAGGAGACAGAGATAAAGAGAGAGAGAGAGAGCGAGAGAGAGAGAGCGAGAGAGAGAAAGGCAGAGAGAGAGAGAGAGAGAGAGAGAGAGAGAGAGAGAGAGAAAGCAGAAGGAGTTGTAAAGGCGACGGTTGGAGTTAGGATGGAGTAGCTGGTGGAAGAGGGAGGTGGTAGAGATAGAAGGGAGAGGAATGTGAGAAGAGACGAGTGACAGAAGAGGAAAGAGGTGGGAGTGGAGAGAGAATGAGAGGAGAGAAGGGAATGAGAGAGAGGAAGAGAGAGGAGTTTGAGTGAGATGTTCAAAGAGAGTAGGAAGTAAGAGGAGACAGTGAGATGATAGGAGGGGGTTATGAAAGAGGAAGGATAAGGAATTAAGGAGTATGGCTTAAGATCAGGGAGAGGAGAGAAAGAGAGTGATGGAGAGAGACAGTGAGAGAGTCTGAGAATGTACAGGCACCACCCTGAACTTTATTGATTCCATCTTTGTGCAAATATTAGAGTAGGCAACCCGTAGGAAGTAACAAAGATTGAAAAGACCTTGGCCTTTAGGTCCTCCTGTTGTATATTAGACAGTAGGGGTTATCGACGTCTAACCTTGAATGATAGGGAAGCCTGGATTAGGGTGGAGGGAGCCAGCTTGAGGGACTAGCCAGAAAAACCTATAAGTTGGACTTCTTTGTAGACTGAAAAACCTGACGAGTGAATTTTAAGGTTTTGTCAATAACAGCCGTTCAACCATTGATTGAACTCTTGAGATTGTTAACGCCATTTGTGCCATTTCATAGTAGATGTCTGTTAGTGGGTGCCTGCATGGGTATCAACCTCACTATACACTATTGATTTGGACTTCTCCTGACTTGAACTTGTTACGTTCTTCCACTAGAAAAAAATCTGGGGACCAGTTTGTCCAGTTTTGGTATCAAAGACATCCTAAACATAGAGGCAGGGATTAGCCTGCTTCTTGAAGACATATAACTTTGAACATATCCCATTGCCAACATGTTCGTTAAAGGGCAGACGCAGTTCCTTCTATTGATAGATGTTGACTTACTCTGAGAAACTTTTCTGACCTTGAAGACTAATGTGAGGTACTTAAAACATATGTGTTCTTTTGTGATACCCCTAGAAGTGCTGTCCTGTGAAAACCCCTTCAAGACAAATGAGCCTACAAGCCTCTCCTATAAGCAGTGGCCTATTCTGTGGACAATGTTCCCTTACATACTGTTTGTATCTAGCAGTCAATTCATAATGCCTTGAGGAACATATATCTTATTGTGTCTGTTGCTCAACGCTTGATCTTATGAGATCCTGTTAATTTGGATGTGGTCCTTGTGAAGATGCCATCCCTATTATTATTATTATTATTATTATTATTATTATTATTGTACATGTTTTATTTTAAACCTTATACAAAGCAATATAATATAGAAGTAAAGACACACATTTATACAGAAAGAAAAGTCCCCGAAATGAACCTTCATTACACACATTAAACTAATTTCACCCCTCATTTAAAACCAACAAATTCATTAGATAAAAGAAAAAAAGAAAAAAAAACCCTCTCCGTTATAACAATGAGGAACCAATTTAATTCAAACAATAAAAAATACTTTTCAGTTTCATGTCATCAATTCAATAATATTCATATTATCACACTGTCAACCCCACCATTTTAACTCTGATCAAAAGTCAGATCAAACTACCCTCTAGAACATAATACCAGAAAGTGTCCTCTAGTAATGATTCTAAATTATGTACAACGAGACCAAAGGCATACTCTCTGACCTTCTGGAGTGCAGGGCATACATTCACTAGGTGTTTTATAGACTCCACCTCCCTTCCACAGTCGCGACACATAGGGGTCTGGACACTTTCCAGCAGGTGACAAGTATTGTCTAGTGAACACCTAGAAGCCCAAATTATGCATCAAAAACCACTGTGTAAACAAAGACTTGCAACAAACCCCATTTGACTGGTACCATTAGTGTCTACATGTTGAGACCTTTTTATGTCATAAGGAGGAACTTATAGCCCTGTACAATGCCTCTGCACTGTCACATTTGGTGGACTTCACATTAGACCCACTGACTGAAACACCACTGAAAAATTCTACAAAGGCCCTGAGACTACATCACGGGATGGCTGGATTTTCCATGAGTTTTCAAAATGTGGACCCTTAGAATCATAACTATGAGCACCGGTCACGGCACAACCAAAACTGGCTTGTTGTGGGAGTACCCCCAACTAAACAAACACTACCAAAATTATTCTTATCATTAGTTTGGCTCAAACCCTGTTAGAGATGTAAAATTAACAAAGATTCTACAGGAAAAACAAATTCTCAAGCTCTATTCTTCTGGGGGCATACAGTCCTGTACTTTGTATTCTAAATGTATTTGTGCTACTGTTTCAATAACAGACTTTCTATTGTGAGTCCTTTATACATCTATAGTCTTTTACAGTATAACTATGGGGTCATTACAAGTATGGCAGTAGGGGGTTAACAGCACAGGTAAGGATGCCGGTGCCGTTAACCCCCTACCGCCGCATTCCGAGGTCCCTTAGCAGGTTCCACTAGGGCCAGCTGGTTTTACCAGCCGCCCTTAGCGGGAACCACTAAGAGACCAGGGAGCTAATAATGGGCCGGCTATTTGCGGGCCCGTTATTAGCTCCTTCCCCATTCCCATTGAGCCCTATGGGGGCTCGAATGGGAATGGGAAATGGCATACAGAATGGGGAGTTACCGGGTCCGTCTAGGTCGGAATGTCCTGGTAAGTCCCCATTCCGACACCACGGACCTGGACATGGGTTTGGAGGCAGCCATGGTGCTATTAGCACCATGGCTGCCTCCAAACTCGTAATGACCCCCCATGTGTTAAGGTTCTATGAAGAAAAGGCCATATTTTACAATACTCTTTTAATACCCTGCTTAATTACCTAGATTGCATCTATTTTCTATTCTGAAATCCGAGCCCACTCTTCTATCTTCAACAGAGTACAGCCTCACTACTTACCACATGGGAGAACCAGGTCTTCTTATAAACCCAGCGTTTCATTTTGAGTTAAGATTTGAATATGCTGGGACATCATGCTTCTGAATGGAGATCACCTTTGGATAACTCTATATCTCCCTTAAGTTGAAAGACCAGCAACCATTCTTGAAACAAATATATAATGGTGATTAGCCTGTCTATGTTTAAAGAGGGGGAGACAACATACTCTATACATGAGGATGTGGAGATAGTGTAGAAAAAAGACTCATCACACATAGTAAAATATAGGATATTATAAGATAATTTAATAGGTCCTCCTGAAACAGCCGTAGATATGTGCTAGCATAGTACAAGCCCCCCAAAACAAAACACACATGCCACACATATATATACTGTAGCTGTACCCAGACTATCGTAGGCAGATCTGGCATTTCTCTATCTTTCTCTCTCTAAATTGTTGAGAAACATTGAACCTTAGACTATCTCACTAAAGAAAACTAATGCTGAAAAACTGTGATGATCCATTTCAATGTGGTGTGTATTGGAAAATAAGTCAAACAAATGTTGTTTGAATACAAAAGAGTGCACCTGTCACCTTACACCAGCATTTAATGAGCAATGTGGAGATATCCTACAAACTGTTAGGGATTTCGAACTAGCCAGGAACATTTACACAAGCAACACCAAAATATTGGTGTTTGTAATTAACTTTGTTTGCAACAACAGAAAATAATTCACCTTTTGTATTCAAATGACCCAAGACCCAAATGGGTGAGAAAGTTATCCAGCAAACTAAATAACACAGACTGTGCTCCAAGAAATTAACTGATTGAGATCATTGTGTCATTAAATAGGAAGGTGACATGCTTTCAGAGACCAGGTTAAGAACAAAATGCACTTGTGAATGAAAAAACAATATATTATTTACTTCCAACTTAAGCACAACTAAAATGATAAGTGTATTGAAATCCTGCAATGTATTTCATTTGACTCAGCTGAAAAAAAGTTACAAGAACAATCCAAGTCATTAGTTCTAATACTTTGTATAACCCTGCATTCTGTTTAGCTTGAAATAATTCTGAATATATATGAACCTGAATTCAGCTTAAAGTAGTTTTGGCCCCCTGCCCAAGTATTCTCAAAGTCATGGGTTGTGTCTGTCATAAGACTCCAGATCATGAGTTGCGATTTTCCATATTAATAATCACATGCCTGAGCTTGCCTAAATCATTTACTAATGGTACTGCAACTCACAAGAACTCCAAATCTTGGGTTTTCACCTGAAAATCCCGTCTGCATTTCCCTATAGCAGTATAGTGGAAAATAGTTTTCTTGTAATGTAAAACTGAGGACACCTCGTAGCCAAACATGATATTTAATTTAGATACATCCTTGTGAAAATGAGCAAAAATTACATGTTTGCCATTTAACCTTAATTTTATAGTTAAAAAAGCTAGGAACCTGAAACCAATTGTGTTTAGTATAAAAATGATTTTGTTCAGCAAATATCAAATCCACATGGTTTACAATTTTAAAATGATGAAAAAATATGAAAAATAAATAACTCCCAAAATGAAGGTAGCACACAGAGATGTGTCATCTGTCTCTGTGTGCATTGCAACATATAGTCCAATGGTTTTTGCTTTATTACATTACCACATTCATTTCAAAAGTTATGGGGACAAAATCAAATTGCTATTTACAAGATGAGGAGTGAATAGCCCCCACCATCTTCAAGTCAAAAGTTTGCAATTAGTCTTTAAGGACAAAAGCCTCCAAAGAGAATTAGTGATGTGTTCTGAATGGAAGGATAACTTGGAATATAAAATATCTTTCACATAGTAAAAACAAGAAAATGAGGAGGAATATGGAGTGATGAAATACACCATCTGGGAGAGCTGGGATTCCTTAGAGGTTCCAGAAAATATGATAACCCTTTTAAAGGGGATGAGGCTTTCATATTAGAGCCGGCCCAGAACAGCTTTCAAGCCTTGTTGATTGAGGAAATCCAAACTGAGAGGGTCTAGGATGATTCCAAAAAATAGAAAGCAACAATTTAATGTAAATAATAAATCCCATTGTAAATCCAGATTGCGTTCTAGTCCATGATTATTCTCTGGAGTGAGGGTGGTCAGAGTAAAAAGAATATGCTAGTTTAAACGGACAATGGCACAGTGTAAGATACAATCCACTGTGTTTTTCCATGGTAGCAAATGCAATTTGATCATTTCATTTCTATGAAAGCCATTGCATTTTAAACAGAGTTTTGTTTTTGTAAAAGTGAACAAAATTAAAATAGAATCTCTGTGTTCCTGCTGGTATAGTCGCTGATTCTGGCCATGTGCAGTCATAATAAAAATAAAATAATAATGCTCCATTGCCTGACAGAATATTATTAATAAATGCTGCCTTTGGGGGCCATAATCATTAAATAGATACTTGAGATGTAAAGTAGTTTAGAGGATGCATTCTTATCATAGAAAATAGTACACAGTGTGAATCCTTTTCAACCCCCTTATTCTGAAATGCACAGCTGGTGTTCTTTGTGACGTGAAAGGGCAGATGGCATAGATCTGTTTAAAATAATCAGAACACCCTCCGAGGTTGCATAGGGGTAACTGAAATGGTGTACACTTTAGAACTGATAGACTTACTTCCCAAAATAATACCTGCAGAGCCAAGTTATTTTAAGCATAATGTAAATTGCATACAAATGTTGGGAAGCCGCTCTACCACATTTATTTGAGAAGCTGTTAATCCTATCACAATATTCTGAGTCTGTAAATGATGGGAGTCATTGGGGAAAAACAACAACTATATCTTAATGCATTTGAAAATGTGAATGTGTGCCTCCTTTTGAAATGCTTTTTTTAAGTTAAGCATTGTGATTGATACATATGGGCCAGTGATAGAAGTGTAATTAGAATGTCCAGTATTATATATGGCTATGGAAACAAGTGTTTGCGTGTGGACAATGGTGGGATTCAGGCAGGTACATTTCATTTTTGTAGACCAGCTGTTTGTGATTGTGTAACAGTGTAGTGAATTCCCTAGCATAAAGCCGGAGACCACCTCTATTTGGAATTGACTTTCATTTTCTTTAAATAAATTAGAGTTTTCAAAACACTCTCTAATTCTTTCCTATCATTGTGGGTGGGACAATATCAGTAGAGGATTGTTATATTAATAGTTTTGCATTACCGTAGAATGTAGAAATCAAACCAGATAAATATATCTTGTTTTAATTTGTCTTTTTATTTAAGTGTGTTAGGATTGTCAAACCCACCTTTTACACTGTATATATACATGTATGCACAAAGACTGATATGTAGTGGACTTTCTCTTCTGTGAAAGGGATGGTTGGCTAAAGAATCTGGTTGAGACTCTAATCCGGGAGATAGGCCGGTAGAGCGACACTCCAAGAACCCCCTTACCTATGCATATTAAGTAGATTTAGGTTTTCACCCTAAATTACTAGGGTAATCCAGACATGGAACCCTTGCTCACTGAACTTGTTCACTGTACCTAGAGAGGTACAACTCCACCTCATTGACGAAGCCCAACCAGGTCGAAAAACATGTCTGGGCTATGTGGTTGAGACTCTAACCTGGGATGTAGGCCGGTAGAGAGACACTCCCAGGACCCCCCCACCCCTTACTTATGCATAAATTAACAACATATTTTCACAAATTAAGCACAAAACAAAAGTTCCAAAATGTCATGATATAAATCAGCATTAAAAATAAAATTGAAATCATGGCACCGTAACAACAACTTAGCACACAGATTACCATCTTTATGCTATCCTTGGTTTTCAGCCAGACATGATACACAGCTGCAGTAATTACTAGATATTCAGCCCCAGAAATAGCAGACCAAAACTGATCAGTGATAGGGCTAGTGAATTTTGCATTAGCTCTGCAATATTCTAATGCCAGTATTGGATAGGATGTTAAGATGTGTCTTGCTGTTTTGACACTACTGCAAGAAAGGCGGCAACATCGATCTTCCATAGGGCTGGCCTTCCAGGCACCTATATATTCCAATAACGGGAGAATGCCAACGCACAGATTCTGCAGGGCCGTTTCTAAAGGACCACGCAAAGATTAAACAGGAGAGCAGCTAAAACACACCCTTGTTTTAAAACAGTGTTGGTTGAATATGATTTCTTGTATAAGCGTCACTGTGACTGATGTTTCACTGTAGAGTAGTCTGATGAAATACAGAAGA
Organism: Ambystoma mexicanum; assembly: GCF_040938575.1. NCBI lineage: Eukaryota > Metazoa > Chordata > Amphibia > Caudata > Ambystomatidae > Ambystoma > Ambystoma mexicanum. The sequence goes on along the minus strand of NC_090932.1, from coordinate 470,831,430 downwards.
GTGGGATCAATTTCCCATAACTCAACTTGGCCCATAATTTGATACAGGACAAACTATCAAATGCAGCACAGTAATCTATACAACGAAGATATAAGCATGATTCTGCGCTTTGATGGGTATCTGATATCAATGATTGCAGCAGCCAGATGCTATGTGAGGTGCCACAGCCTTTTCTAAAATTGGTCTGCTGTCGACTCAGAAGGTTATTTGTGTATGCCCACTTGGTGAGCCTGTCCAGGAGGAGAGAGGCAAATATCCTTTCACTCAATCTAGCAGAGTTAGCATTCAAAAATGGTTGTGATCTAGGCGTGAGCCCTTTTTATGGACTGGTATCAGTATAGATTGTTGCCAGCTGCTGGGTATTTTGCCCGTCTTAATAATAAAGAGAAAAATCTCATATAATATACTGGACCAAAGTGTAGGATCTCTTTTAATGACAGAGTTAGTGAGGCTGTTCAAGCCACGAGCCCTCAAGGCCTTGATACTAGTGATGATTCTTATATATCCTCAAAGATAACACATTTACTGTTGTCATATACTGTTAGCCCAGCACGCTCAGCTGGCAGCAATAGTGAATCCCAGTACACCCCTACCATGTGAGTGTACCACACTACCTCCTCTGATATACCACAGAGCCCATTCGCAGTATCCCCTCAGGTGTATGAGCCAAACAAATGCCAGAACCTCTTCGTATCATGCGTTCTAATTAGGGTCTGCAGAATATTCCAAAAGGAAGAGTCAGAATGAAATTTGTGGCTGTGCACCCAAATCTTGTATTTCATGCGTAAAGTGGTGACCTGAGCATTTATTTCACTCTCTGTCAGGTACTTAACCCTCCATGTCTTAGGTACAGCAACATACAATGAATGATTGCTTATTTTTAAACATAGTAAAATCAAAGACGACACCGTACTTGGGGGAAGATTTATGTGCTCTCAAATGCCTATGCTGGCAGGGACAGAGGTTATTCACTGTGCCCTTTATATCCCATTGTGGAAATAGGTGCATAGTCACAAGTCGATAAGGAGACATTTCGGCTTTTGATATTCACTTCTAACCATCTAACCAGAGATTTCTATATCCCCGTAGATTAACGGTGACCTTCAATACAAGGGGTCTTCCTAGCCATAGGCATATTCAAATGGAGGGACGAACTATAAGCATGGCATGATCGCTCAATGTGGTAGGGAAAATGACAAGATCCAGCACACTTCCGCAAATGTAATGATTTACAAATATTTGATCAATGAAGCTGTGCGCCTGTCCATTACTCCAAACTACGTAGGGGGAAAGACCATTGGGGCTAAGGGGCTGCATGTTAAATGCAATCAATAAGTCTAACCATGGGCATCTTCTTTGTAAAGACTTGGAGCACAATATCCATCATGCTCAGACAGGTGGTCTGGTGTGCCTTCCTGCACCCCTCCACCCCCCGTTCACATACAGCATTAAAATCACTAGACAAAATGATACCTGCCTGAGGACTTTGTGTTAACCAGGCCAGAATGGTGTCCGATATAACACACATTAATTGTTCCATGATTGCCCACTTAGGGAGTGGGGGATGTCATACAAAGTAGCCACCAATGCTTGCTTGCCAAAAGCAGGAAAGTTGGGTAGCACTGCACAAAGAAGGTTAGGGTGAGTCATTGCCCTGGTATAGTCTCTTAGTGACAAATATAACCTGGCCCCAATGCATAGGCCCCCGTTTGGGCATCCCCTCAGGCAGGGTTGTTCCAAGCAAAAGTCTACTGTAAAGCCACCCAGAACAAGTTCAGATAAAAGATAAGTCTCTTGTGAGTGAAACAAATCTGATTTTTGCAGAACATCCAAGCCCATTGTATGATACAAGAATGGGCGGTAACCACAAGTGTTCCTAGAAAGTAGGCAGGAAGTCTCTGTATCTGGCCTCAAAGGTCAGGGCTGATCCACCATGGGAGAAACCCACGATCCTTCAAGCCTGAGCTCAGGCTTTGCCTCGCTATGAGATTTCACCTATGGAAGAGTTAGGTAGCCAATGTCCGAGACTGAAGCTCCACTTTGGTATATCTCAACACGTTTATTTTTTATTGGATTGTAGAATGGTTGGGCCCTCCGATGTGTGAGTTGGAAAAAAAAGGTCAAAACCCATTTTTTGCAAAACCGAGGAGTACATACACATTCTCTCTACAATGAGCGGTGAGACAAAAGTGGCCACTACCCAGTTGGATGCGCTGTAGTAGCCTGGTAGCTGCAGGCATTCAATGTCACTCGAAGAGACGATCCTTAGCTCAGGAATACGATGGAGTATATCCAGAATGCTAGCACGTTTAAGGAAGGGGCAAGTGTCTGCAGGCCGTTATTCAGCAATCTTCAGATGTTTCAGGCCAGCACAACGAGAACTGACTGATGGTAGGTGTATTCCCTAGTGATGCCAGGTGCACTCCTGGCGGAGATGATACCAAAGGGCCTTGACCTATGATTGAGGTCTGGTCCATAGATACACCCAGTGTCTTTCCTGAGGACTCACGATTCTCCCCGAATGGCAAGAAATAGTGTTACATTGAGTGCCAATGGTGCTATTACTTGTCCTGAGTTGTCCTCTAACCCCTACTACTTCATTGGTAGAAACCATCTGCAAAGTGGCTGCCGAGTGATGTCCAGCTGGCGCAAGCCGCGCAACTGAGCTCTTTGGCCAGGGATTGAAGCCATTTGTCCAGAGTCCCGTTTTGGCGACTACACCCTACAGTCTCTTCACATGGCCCGTTCCTGGTGTGTGAATGTTGCATGTCCCACACCCCTCCAATCTCCTCAATGGCCTGCCCATCGCCGTACTTAGTCACGAGCTGTTGAATCGGTTGTAGGGAAGAGCAGGGTTACTTCCTGTGCACCCTCTTTCTTCTTTTAGCTTTTAATTTCTTTAAGGCTCCTTGAATGGTGGATGGTAGGGCCGTGTGTTCCAATTGTTCAGACAGTTCCTATAACGGTGCCTTCCAAACATTCACTGAGTGAACAACCTCTCTGTCAGATGTTATCACAGTGTTAAGCTGCGGCGACGAAGATACGGGCAGATCAATTTCTACTTCACTTTCATGAGACATGTGTGAGTATAAACTAACACAACTAGTATCAAGGTCCACTGTCTCCTACAGTCACTATTTTTTTTGTGCCAACATTTGCTTCATGTTAGTTTGTTCTTGTACTAAGCTAGAGCAAAGGCCAAAAACGGCATTGATTGTCCCCGCTTCAGAATTCAGGGTGGGATTAAAATGGGCTTCCTCAAGCATAGAATAGAAAGATGTCATTGATGGAGAGGTACAATATAGATGTGCTGCTGGGCTCTGTGTAGAGGCAGTGATCAATCCAACCAGGTCCAGAGAGGCAGACAAATTGGAGCAAATGATGCTAACTTCAGCAGTTGCTGTGCCTTCAAGGTGCTTAGTGGGCGGCAGAGTCACCTTGGCCTGACGCTGAAGATTCAAGCAAAGGTTTAGCAGCAAATTAATGTTATCAAAGCTTGCCAAGATTGTAGGAGAACTTGCTGTTAATACGGAGGCGTCGCTAGGGGCGTCCAAGGGGGCTATAGCCCCGGGTATTTTGGTTGTAGCCCCAGATAGAAACTCAGGGGTTACAAACATAAAGCTCGCTAGCCCCGAGTCCTGACAGTCGCGACATTAGCGTAGGCCCGGATATTTTCCAGACCTAGCAACAAATAGGACCCACACCACTTTAAGAAAGCATTATAGAGCCGTCCTCCTCAGAACATTTGGTACATTCTGCTTTTTATAAGGCAGGACTGTTTGGGAACCACCATGTTTCACCTAGGGCAAGCCCCGTGCAGAACGGGAGGAATTGGGGCTTCTAAGAGCATATGCGCGGTGGAGCTTTGCAGTTTTTATTTGAATACTCCATCCCATTATAGTGCAGCACAGGGGAAAGTTTGAAATCGAAAAGTACTTTTCCGAGAAAATATTAGAAGTACTTACAAAGATCAAGATGCTGCAAGCGCTCCTTGCTCCCCCATCCTCCCGCTTTAAAGTGTAAGCTTGCGTCCAAAGTTCATAGTCACAAGGAGCAGAAGTCCAAGTACACTGTCAACAGCAACAGAAAGATGCCAGAAGTGTCACCAGACGCCAACTGCACCTCCCCACGAAAGCATCAGTACCTCTCCTTTTTTTCACAAGTCCCTACAGCCTGCGTCCTTATAGAAGTATCAATGAGGGGCGTGGCCGTGGCTCATGCGTGAATACCGGACCTGCCTGAGGTCCCACTGAGATCCTGTTAACTGATCCTGCCAATGGTGTGAACCTGATTTTGTTGACACTCAAATAGACATCAGTGATTTGCTTTCTGGCAAAAAACAAAGCTCTAGGAGCCTGGAAGAGCGTGTAATGGACCCTGTGGACCTAAGATGGTTATTGAGTCGGCACTCAAGCACGAATAAGGATGATGGAGGAATGAAGAGTACGCTGGGGGACCTGACACACACTAGGGGATTGCCAAACTGGCGGCCACTCGAGTGGGAACATTTACATTGCCCTTTGAGCCTGACGTATTTTAACTACTCCGCAGCCCCTGGGACTGTGGGACTGAAGCAGTGCTGAGCCCAGACTGCGGGGCGAGAGCGAGAGAGAGGTTAAGCGCGCCGGAAGGAAAAGATACTCCTCAATGTCGCGGCAAGAAGTGGCTGCCCAGACCGCCGAGGCATACTTGCCAACCCTACCGATTCATTGGGTAGGATACCGCTTTTTAAGCAGTCCTACCGCCTACCGATTTAGTGGCAACAAATACGTTTTTTTTTTTTTTTATATATATATTTTTTTTGGTCTGGCTGTCTGAGGCCCGGCACAGCATGATCAGCATCCTCTGGTGTAGGGGGGGCGAGCCAGGTGACCGCCCGGGGTGCCATTAGCCCCCACCACGCCAGCGCGGGGGAGTCTTTCAAGGGCTCCCCCGAGCTGGCGTAGCAGCAGAAGGCACGGCATGCAGGCTTTTGATGTAAAAGGTGCCCACAGCGGCGGGCTAAATGTGCCCCTCCGCCGCGGGTGCCTTTGACAAAAGACACCATTAACCCCCCACCACGCCAGTTTGGGGGAGTCTTTCATGGGCTCCCCCGAGCTGGCGTAGCGTGAGAAGGCGCGGCATGCACGCTTTTCATGTAAAAGGTGCCCATGGCGGCGGGCTAAATGCGCCCCTCCGCCACGGGTGCCTTTGACAGAAGGCGCCATTAGCCCCCACCACGCTAGCTCAGGGGAGTCTTTCAAGGGCTCCCCCGAGCTGGCGTGGTGGCAGGCGCCTCATTGTCATTGAATGCACCCGCGGCGGCGGGCTCATTCAATAATAATGGGCTGCTGACGCGCCCTATTCTTATTATTACATCCTTGCCGGACTATTTTTGAAACTTTAAGATTCCTACAGATTTTTGGACATAACGGCTCCGTAGCATGTGAGGTACTGGTACAGTGCTGTGCCTGAGAACGTAGAGGGACGGAAGGAGGGGGGACCACCCAAGGTCCAAGTAACTGTGCCCTCACGCGCACATCAATATCATCAGGTGAGAGGGGGGAGCCCAGTGATGGGTGTACACCTGTCCCAGTGCTGTTGCTGAGAGGCTGGTGCTTGGTCACAGCAGTGGATGCCCTGCTGCTGATGCACTGTGACTTACTGAGATCAAACTGCTGCACACCCTGAGTGGGCTTTGACTGTCATTGCACCCCGACCCCTTTCAAACTGCATCATCATGACTAGGGAACAAAGCCTCCTCACTTGAAAAGCATTGTGCAGGCCCTGTGTAGCAGGGCACCGGATATAGTGTGGGCTTGCAGGAACCCGAGTCATACTGCTGTCTTACTTCTTACCATGGAGACATATGTTAACTATATAAGATTTGCACACAGGACACTGGGACATCTACAACGTTGGGTCCACACTGTACTCTTTGGGCACACAGCTGGGCCTGTGCATGCTGGGCAGCAACATGTTGTGTCACTGATCTGTGGCATACTGCAGTGTCACTCGGCTACTGCGCATTACTGTTGCAAGGGCAGATAGGACCGAAAACTGCAGTGACCCTATTATGTCACCCACCAAGAACAAATATTAGGGCTCCATAATGGACTCTTCTGCTGGGCAGGCCAAGACCCGGGACAATGAGCCAATGGCAGGACAATTGTTCAGTTGTATCCCGGTACCAGAGGCAGAGCCCCAGGAGACTAAGGTGCTATCAGCTATTGAGGATTTGCATGCCTCACTTGAGGGCAAAATAGATGTGTTGGGCGTAGATATGCAACTCCTGCACCAAGATGTGCACCCACTGGCTGAAAGGGTGACGATGGTAGAAACAACCTTGAGCAACATGGCTGCCGCCACTGGAGACCTAGCCACCAGAATGAAAACGCTAGAGGCTAGAAATGCAATAATGTAGTCGAGAGTTGAAGAAGCAGAAGGAAGATCCCGGAGGAACAACCCAGGGGTGCTGGGACTACCTGAAGGCATGGAAGGTCAGGACCCGACTGAATATATTGAAAACCTACTCCTGCAGGAGATTGTCCCGGGAAAACTGTTGCAGGGGTTTGCAGTTGAGAGGGCGCACCGGTCTCTCCAGAAGAAACTGCCGCCTGGCTCATATCCTAGGCCACTTATAGCTAGGAATTTAAACTTCAGGGACAGATAAGTGGTACTTCAGTTCTCTGGGGAGTTTTGGGGTGATACAGAGAGTTAACTCAGCGATAATAATATACTCTGCCTACACTCCTATGGTGCAGCAGAGATGAAACACATTTGTATACATTAAGGCGCATCTTTGATCGTTAGGGATAAAATACATGTTAATGTACCCAGCCAGACTGAAAATCCTATATGAATAGAGAACACACTTTCTAGAAAGTCTGGCTGTGGCACATATGTGTATTGAACAGAACAACAGAACAACCTGGCCAGAACAACCTGGCCAGTGAAGAAGAAGATGGCGCTTGTAGAAGTAATGTGTCTTCCCCTTGAGCTAAGGATACAGGCTGTAGTGTTTTTTTTATGTAGTGGCGAACATATGGGGGTTTGCACTTTACTTTAGCGGCTCAGTCATCTGTGCCTCACAATGGTGTGTTGTAAAGGTTATGACATCATTGAAGGAGACCATTAAAGGTAGGGACGGGCACCGTCGCCCACTGGGTGGAACTTGGACGCCGTCTGCTTGGTATCTAGCGCCAGCATGTTGCTGGCTTCTAACTCAGTACTCAATGGCTAAGTAGTCTTGGTGGTACAGGTTTGGCCGAATGGGGATCTCCTGTTGGGCACTGTTGTATCCCCGGGTTTAGGGGTTGGTTTAGTTTGTTAAGGTTTGTGTTTTTATGGAGCACAATGAAGGTTTACAGGAGGACGGAGAGGAACGACAAGGATACAAATATTTCCTTATGGCACCTCTTGGAATGTGAGGGGGCTGGGATCGTATATTAGAAGGGAATAGGGTGAGGTCCTACCTCCGCAGGAAAAAAGATTTCTGTGGCTTTGCTGCAGGAGATTCACCTCCTACTGGAGGGTCAAGAGCTGTTTCTGTCAAGATGTGGCATATCAGGATATGTCTCTACATTCTCACACTTTGCCAGGAGTGTCCTCATATTGGTGGAGGAGTCGGTCCCTTTTCAATTACTGGAAGCGGTGACGGACAGAAAAGGAAGATATATTATACTACGGGGATATTTGGAACAGAGAGAAGTGTGCATAGTTAATTCTTACTTCTCCAACTACAACATACCGGCACATATGCGCTTTTTGAGTGGAAAGATAATAACAAGGCGGGATAAGTTGTTGTTATGGGGGGATTTTAATTGTGTGTGTGATGTACTTTTAGGCAGATCTATTCCCCCACAAAAAGGTATCCACCGGCTACGGATGCATTGAATACAGATGTTTGGAGAGAACTAAATTCGAACACTAAGGGATATTCATATTATTCATCCCCTCACAGCATGCACACTACACTTGATTTTTGTTTGTGGGAACAGAACACGTGGCACAGTTTACAGATGCGGAATACTTGGGACACACAATGTCTGACCACTCCCTGTTGCTGATCACGTGGGAAATCGTGGGGCCTATGGCCCCCTTTCCAACATGGCATATGCCCATAGATGCCCCCAGGATGGTGTATTTAGAGACACGCTGCCTAGGACCCTAGAGCAGTATTTAGAAACCAACGTTGGTAGCGTTGATAGCTGGGGTACAGTTTGGGAGGCTCTGAAGGTAGAAGTCCGGGGTGAGATTATAGCGAGTGCTGGCGGTATCTGCAGACACTTAAGGGCAGACCTGGAGGCTACAGAGGACAGGATTACCAGGCTGGATGCCTGAAGTTCTGAAGCAGGGTTGCTGGAGGGAGGACTCACTGAACTAAGGTCGCAATGCACACAGGCCTGGGGTAGGCTCTCTAAATTTGACTGTGAGACACGGGTGGTGGAGACACACGCTGAGGGGGACACATTCAGCAGAGTACTGGCATGGTTGTGCAAGAGGGAAAGGCCCCGGGTTATGATTACACTGTTACTAGATGAATATAAGGCCCTGTGGAGGTCCCAGATGGCTATTAATGATATCTTCACTGAGTTATATACACAATTATATAGACACGATACACGGATACCATTGGAGGACATTGAGGCTGTCTTAGACCAGACTCACGGAAGACCAAGTTGCTGCCTTTCACCGACCAATTTCCCTTGAAGAGGTGGAGGAGGCGTTCACTGCACATTCTGCTGGTAAAGCTCCAGGGAGGGACGGGCCTCCGACAAAATTCTTCAAAACATATAGCTCATTACGCCACTGCCGCTTGTGCAGGTTTATGAGGAAGTATATGAGAAGGGTAAACGTTGGTAATCCCTATTCCAAAGCCCAGAAAACCTATTGAGATCTGCGATTCCTATCGCCTGCTGGCAATGCTCAATTATGATGATAAAATACTTACCACCATATTGGTGGGACAACTGTGAAGGGTTATAGCCTCTATAATGCACGCCGATCAGACAGGGTTTGTACCTGGCCGGTGTGCTTCCTGAAACCTTCATAGTCTGAAGCACAATATAGAACAGACCAACACCCAGTCCGCTCCCTTAGAGGTTTCATCACTTGAGGCTAAAAAGGCCTTTGACTCAGTCTATTGGGAGTGGATGTACGCTGTGCTCAGGGAATTTGGGTTTGGGGAGACAGTTATTTGCTGGGTCATGCTCATGTACACTGACCCGGTCACCAGGGTGAAATCGGGGAAAAGGATATTGGGTATGTGGGACATACAAAGAGGGACACAACAGGGATGTCTGCTTTTCGCCGATGATGTACATATTATCATTGGAGCCCGTGGTAGTGTATTTACAGCAAGAATATATAGAGGTCGGCATGGAAGTGGGGGGAATCAGACACCTTATATCGCTTTACGCCGATGACTTTCTGCTATACCTGTGCAAGCCCTCACACAGCCTCCCACTGATACTGGATGTGTTAGACGACTTTGCAAGACTGTCAGGAATCACGTTTAGCAGACAGAAATTGTGCCTATTACCTCTGGCAGGGCTTCGACATGAAGCTGCTGTAGATCTGCCGGAGTTGGGGATGACGTGGGAAAGAGCCACATTTAAATATGTAGGTGTACAGATTGCACACATGCTCCATGACACGTACACATACAATACACTCAGGATAATGGACTGGATCAAGAGATCTAGGAAATGCTGGTCCTGCATGCCACTCTCGCTCATAGGAAGGGTCCCAATAACGAAAATGATTATCTTCCCCAGACTGCTATATGCATTTCCAAAAGTGCATTACTATATTAGGCTGTTTCTGCTTCAGCTAGTAATATAGCTCAGCGGGTTGAGCGCTTGCTGCTGCGAACTGAGCGTTATCTGCAGGTCGCAGGTTCGAATCCCGGCAACGCCAACTCAGCCTTTCATCCTTCCAAGATTGACAAATGAGTACCAATTTTGGTTGGGTGACATTGTATGTAAATATGTGCTCTGTAAAGCGCTTTGTATTAAGGCGCTGAAAAAATAACACATCATTATCATTACCTAATACAAGACAATAAACTGGAATAACAATCAATTGAAGACTTAGGGATACTTTATACATGGACAAATATTGCTAAAACAATATATAATTGTATCAGCCAAGTGCGCAGCATGAATGGTTTTTCATCTTAGACGCATTACTATATAAGACTGAGAACTTGAGGCCACACTCAAGGACTTCCTTTGGGGGATGGGACGTCACAGGGTAGCGCTTAAGACACTCTACCATACTGCGAAGGGGGAATACAGCTCCCATAGCTGGAATTGTATTAGCTGGCTACCCAGCTACAGTATGTGAATATGTGGCTGTCTGATGAGATCACCTCGGAGAGCGGCCTGTTAAAGCCAGCTAGGCTAAAGGAAATTCTTTGGGTCCCAAACTTCTGCATGGGCTCTGCTAGCTTGTTGGTGGAACTAGGTAGACAGATTATTGTTGGTGGTTCGCTCCCAATACCTGTATGCTCAGAATCTCCCCATTGTGGCGGATGTTTGCACGAGCTTGGCAGATTTACAGGTAACCAGGCTCTGGGAAACGTTTAGTACATCCACCTGGGGAGACATGTTCGAGAATGGGAAGTTTAGGAAACTGGAATGTTTAATGCACAATGACGGACTGCCTGGTGGACAGTTCTTAAAATACATGAGGGGGATGAAGGTGGCTAAACAGAGGTGGAAGGGGTGGCCTACGGAACCTTGTTGTATGACCTGGATGACGGGTGGAGGCTGTCAGCATGGATATATGGATACCTGTTGGTGATGGTGGGTGTAAAACATTAACCACTAAAGGGTAAATGGGAGGAGGACACAGGGTTGCAGATCACGGAGACACAATGGGAACAAGCTTTGATATTTGTTTAAAAGGTGCTCCAGAATGCACGGTTCCATCTTGTACAACCTAATTTGTTACACCGCACCCTTATGACCCCAGGTAGGCTGGCAAATTTAACAAAGGGGTGACTTCAACATGCCCCTGGTGCGATGCTGAGGGGGTGGATCTGTTGTACATGCTATGGAAATGTATCCGGATGGTTTAAAATCCAACAGGCATGTAAAAAAGATGACATTGTTACATTTTAAATGAGCCCACTTGAGTGCCTTCTGTGAATATACCCCAGACTGGGCAAATAGAAGCACGTAATGAAATTGATGGACTTGGTGTGCATCCTGGCAGAGAGGAGGGTGGCTATGTCTTGGAAAAAGAAGAAGGGGCCCCAGTATGACCAGTATGATGCAAGGAACTTGGGTGCTGGTGCTTAGCTGAGATGAAGACATGGGCTGGGGCCATGCAAGGGAGGGAGGAGGAGCCAACTGACACATATGAAGCTTGGAAAAGCTTGAACATTGCAATGTTGCACCATTCAGATGACAAGCCACCATGAACGAAACTGGTTGGAGCAAGATATTGCTTAATGTATATGCTGTTACTTCTGATTGTCTGAAGAAGCCCCACCCATGGTCCAACTGGAACGAAACCTAAGAAATGTAAGAATATCCCATGGCTCTCCTCCCCCAACGAGATAAGCATGCTAAATGAATAGTGATCATTTGAGTTCTCGTTGTTTTGGGGTTATTATGTTGAATTTGGTTGCTACATCACAGATAAACAGATGCTAAACCGCACGCACTTCACCACACCGCAACAACACATAAGCCGCACCAACAGCACGTGAGTACTGACATCGATCCGATACTCGCCCCAAAGCTCAGCACCCGGTGTATACCGAGTTGAAGCTGCCAACAGAACACCACTATCCTCTCACTATCCTACTCCCTCTTTACCTTAGTAACCCATCCCACCTTCTCGTTTACAGATCCACCAGAGCACCTGGGCACCAACTCCGTTGGTGACGGTGCGCGGTACAAATACCTTTAACATTTAACATTTAAGATCATGCAATGTGTTGTGCGCGTAACATCACTATTGTAAATGTTGTACGTTTTAGGAATACCAATAAATAAATTCAAAACTTAATAGAAGTATCAATACATACATACACACATATATGTATTTAATTAAATGTATTGATTTTGCACAACATTGCATATCACTTTAATGTTTTCAGTGAGCGTCATGGCAGCATTCGTGGTACTTAGATTTAAATGCGTGGATCAGAGGTCGAAGTGGGCGGGAACTAAAGGGAAATCTAAGGTGGCAGGGATGGGCACCTTTGTTTTTTTTTAAAACATATTCGCTACTTGGGATTCGCATCTGGGCTCGGCTGGTAACGCTGCTGTGTCGCAGGCAACTGAGCTATCTCGCTGATCATGGATTGCTTTTATTTTAACAGACTGCTTGGGACATAAGTCTCATTCCCAAGCCACCACAAAACCCTGCATTACATGGGGTTGTCTTCTGCATTTAAGCGCGAACTGGTGCAGGTTCGCTTGTCTCTACAGATCATGGCAGGACTGTGTGCCTGTAGTCATAAGCATGTCGCTTGGGAGATGGGAATGGTGGGAGATTGGAACAGGGAGGGAGCATGAAGCTGCATGCTGTGGGGGACAATGGGCAAATCAAATGCATTTTCTTTCACTGTGTTTTCTTCAGTCTTGCCAGAACTGTTGTAAATCACAGTTTTGTGGAGTGGTGCCGAGGAAAGGCAGGACCCAGATATGGGGTTTGAATTTGGAGCTGAGGGTGAATATGGGGTGCGTGGGGGGAAAGGCTGGGGAGAGAGAAGAGGGCATGGGTGAAGGGAACATAGTTCCACTACTTTGTTTCACCTTTGACCCCTGGCATGGATACAGCTGAGGGAATAAGAGTTTTAGTAATACAGGGAAAGTACAAGTTTGGAAACAATCTCAATCTGACTCTGAGGCTCTCATCTTTGTGCAAAACTTGACACAGTTCATATGACCTGGGCCTCCACCTCGCCTCCAATTCATAGTTGCATGCGTGCCCTTTCATGACCACTTTGTTAATACAACCATTCCCATTTCCGACCAACTTTCCCCATTCTTAATTAATTCTGCCTGAACACAACCACAACCACAGCATCGAAAGACATGCCAGAGACGAGGATTGCCATCAGTGTGGCCTGTAAAATGGATAAAAACATTGGAAATCTAAATACCTAGATATAGACATGTGGGAGAACACAGTGGAAGGATGGGGCAGAACACCTGTAGATTCCCTAATCACCGAGGCAGGACCTTTTTTCACCAGGTTCCTCTCAGCTTCCAACATTGATTAGTACAGACACATGTTAGACCATTCCATTGGTTATCTGAAGATGGAATTCAGCTAATTATTGAGAAATAATGTGTGATATGCCCAGAGATGTATTATCCCACCTGATACTTGCCACAGGCCCCAAAAACAGCTGTGACTCCATCGTGAGCTTCAAACGTGTTTTACCTGGCTGTTGGGTTTGTGGGAACACTGCAAATATGCCCAGGGATGAGTGACAGAGGGCATTTGCCTTATGTTCTCTCTGCTGGCATTGTCCACCAGTAGGACCATTAGGGAAAATGATGGCACATTTGTTCCATCACTCCGATACGGATGTGTTCCAAGCCACGGCAAAACCACGCAAATATCTTCTCCAACGTGTGGAGGCGCCATTCCTACTTTGGAGGCCAGGAACATTACATTTTATAAATATGGAGAATCTTGAAAAAAACATGCATGAAGGCGGCACTATAGTTCCACTTATTATGGGCCATGATTCATGGATTTCTTTCCACAATGCAAAGTGACTTTGCACTGCCAACAAACACCCGAATTCACGGAACAGTGCAAAGTGTCTCTTTCCCATGCAAAGTTACGTTGCACTGCAAAATGTCACTTTGCACTGCTCAATGGATGACGGTGGAGCAGTGCAAAGTGTCTTTTTGCAGTGCAAAGTGACTTTGCCGAGCCAAAATACACTTTGCACTGTCAATGTATCAGGGTGTTTGTTGGCAGTGAAAAGTCACTTTGCACCGTGCAAAAAATTCCATAAATCAGGTGTTACCGTGGTTGTAACCTTATATATTCCAAAGATAGTGCAGACATACTACTCTGCAGTAGCCCACCTCTCCTGTTTATTCTTGCAATGACCCTTCATGACACAGCAGCTGCACTGAGGCCCTGCCATTCCATTAGCTGTGTATGGATTTTAATGTTCAGTCTGTGTCCGTCATAATTTCTCTCTTCCTTTCTTCTCACCCTCGTTCTTTATTTCAGTCTCGCTGGTGCTCGTATATCCTTCTCCGGTCATCTTCTCGCTTTCTTTCTGCATATTTCTCCCTTGTCAAGTCAGCCTCATCTCCTAAGGGGGAGCCGGGGGGAACGCGAAGCGTTTCCCCCCGGGGTGTATTTTGGCACTGCACACGGCCAGCGAGTGGCCATGGGGTGGGGGTAGAGCGCCCCAAGGGGTATTTAAACTGTCAGGGAAGGTTCGGGAGGCAGGCGACGGTTGGACTTTGAGATTGTTCAGTCCTGGTCGCCTGCTCCCGAGCCTTCCCTGAAGTAGCTGGGCCTAGGGTGTCGAGGTTAGTTCAGGTGAGGAAGGTTTGTTGGTTAGTCAGAGGGGGAGGTTAGGCATTATCAGTTATAAAAAAGAATAATATATTTTAATTATATATAGTGAGGGTTGCTGTAGATAAGGCACCCCTCTCTGTTTACCTGAGTTTGTCGGCTTCGCATCTTTATTAGTGTTACCTGCAGAGCTGAGTTCTCATTTCAGCTCTGGGTTTTGTCAAGTGGGTAGGGGCCCCATTAATCCGGTGTGAAGGAAGTGAGGTTTTATCAGTGGCAGCTTGTGTTATCGGCTGCAGGAATCTTCTGGCCCGTGCCCTGTAGCCATCTGGCAGCTCCTGCGTAGCTGCCTGGGGTCTGCCAGCCCCCCCAAGCACCGCTGTAATTAATCCAGCTTGACAGTTTGCTACGCGCTTGTGGGCGGGGTAGCATTTGCAGGTTAAAGGGGGCACTGCAGTTCCCTTAAAGGGAACGCTTTAATTTCTGCGCTAGTGCGGTATGGCCTGTGAGCCACTAGGGGGCAGTGTATTAAGCTCCTTTTCGGCCCCCCTTTTTTAAAGTGTACTCCTGTTTTTGTATTTTTTTTCACTTGTGGTAGGTGAGGAGTTAGGGGAGGGTGCTTTTTTAGGGCAGGGGTATTAAAAAAAAAATTCTGGTTAGGTTTATAATAATAATAATTTAGCATTTATATAGCACTGCGAACCCTCTGGTGTTTGAGCGCTGCTTATTATTACCCACGGTGTGGTGCTAATTGTTTCCATATTATTTTCTGTGAGTTATATTTTTTAATGACTGTTTACAGGGTTATTAATTTTACAGCCTATTTTTCTTTGTTTGGTTTCCCAGGCTAGGGGTAGTGGTCCACGGGTAGGTGTTGGCTCGGGGGCTTAGTTTAGCTAGTTTAGCTTCAAGGGGCATATGGTAGTGCACAACCAGATTATTGGTGCACGATGGTGGGTCAGGGAGCCAGTAGGAAGAGTATGGTGGATGCTAGGGCTCTGAGGGAGGCCCTGGAAATTATTAGCAGGGCATCTAAGGACCAATCGGAAGGGGCGGTGGGGGAGGTCATGGGTGAGGGGGAGTTAGGTGGGGGCAGGCCGCATCGTAGAGCTGCGGCAGATGGGGCTCTCGCGGCAGTGGTGGCTTGCACCCCCGCGGCAGGGAGAGGGGAGGTTTGGGAATTCAGGGGCAGGAAGATGAGGAGGGAGATAGACAGGAGAGCAGCCAGGGGAGCAATGATTGCGGGTGGGGAGCCAGAGAGGGATGGAGTTGATGATGGCCAAGGGGAGCTAGGGGATGTTAGGAGTGCGAAAAAAGGGGTGGGTCAAGGGAGCCATGGAGGGGGGGTGATGGAGCGCAGAAGGGGGCGATAGGGCAGAGGGGAAAAGGGGGTGAATACCTGCAGAAGAGTGCAGGTGGGAGAAGGAGAGAGAGGTCCCCATCAATTGAGGAGGATGGAGAGGGGCGCGGAACGCCCCCCCCGGGTAGGAGGAGCGGTGGAGGGAGAGGGTTTTAGAACGGCCCCTCCTCGGTCAGCGCATGGAGAGCCTAGAGGGTGCAGCACGGCCCCTAGCGAGGAGGATTACAGGGTGGAGGACTGCACGCCTCGCCCGAGAGAAGAGGACCAGGCAGGGGTTTCTGTGGCCCCGCCGAGAAGACGTCAAAGGAGTGGCAGGGAGGACGCCCCGGGCTCGCAGGACGAAGATCGACTCAACTCGAGCATGAGCTTGCATCCACAATGGTATTTAAGGGGTGATGAAGTTGGATTGGTGGATTATGCGGGGCAGTGGGAGGAAGAAGGTTACAGGGCTGTGAGGGTAAGGGGGAGGAGAGAAGAAGTTTGAGGGGGGAGTGAGAAAGACAGGTGCAGGGCGGTCGGATGGCGAGAGGTCGGGGGAACAATTGGCTGGGTGAGTCTGCTGACATGTTTTGTCCCCGCAGTAGGAGCCCTCTAAGAAAAGAGATGAGGAGCATCGGTGTGGACGCCAGACCGGAGACGGGCTGTGTGGAAAGAGGTGAGCGGGAAAGGGAACGGTCATCTGCATGGCAGAGAGGGGACACGAGAATGGGGACGGGAAATGAAGGGTCTGGGCTGCAAGGGGTAAGGAAAGAAGTTGCTGTACAGGCCATTGGAGCCTTGGGGGTTGAGAAGGGCATTTACTCAGTGGAGGTTCAAACAGACAAGGTGGTGGAGCCATTGGTGCTCGAGGTGCAAGTTGCAAAAGGAAAGGAGGATGAAGTGAAAGGAAAGGAGAAAAAACTGCCATACATGGGTATCACAAAACCCTTGGGGGCGCACTTGATGGCAGCGACCAGGGAATTTGTAGATGTTTTTAAGCTGCTCCATAGGGAAGTGAGAGCAAAGGAGGGGTCTAAGGAAGAAGAGAGGGAACTGGCTTCGGGCCCAAGGGTCCCAGTGACTATTGAGAATTGGATGTTGGCATTTATCATTTATGCCAGCGTATTTTGTGAGAAATTCCCGGAGTCATGCGTGGCTCTGCTTAAATATATGGACGTTATTAGGAAGGCTTTCACGAGTTTTGGGGGTTTTGCCTGGGTACACTATGATGAGGAATTTAGAGCAAGAATTGCGGAGGACAGTCAGGCTGTTTGGGCGGAGTTAGACATGGATCTTTGGCTGCAATGGATGGCTCCAACGAGGCCTGCCCCATACATTGCACACAGCAAGTGGTCTGCCTGTGCCTTACTGGCCCTTTCTTGGTCACCCCGCCCATGTGGGGGTGGGGGAAGGAGGCAGAGGACAGCCCTCAGCAGCATGTTGAGTGTTCAATAAAGAAGGCTGCACGAGGTGGATGTGCAAATTTAAACACGAGAGCAGCAGGTGTGCGGGTCGGCATCCGGTGACAGATTGTTTTCAGGCAGGGGACAGTGGGTCAGGGCGAGGAGCAGGGCAAGGAGGTGGGGGGGAAGGACCGCATGCCATGTAAATTGGGGTGTTCTGGTAGGTCAGGCTCAGTTTATCGATAAAGGAGGGGCGGGGGGCGCAAGGTTTGATGAGAGGATTTGGGGGCGATCCAAAGGGGGTAGGAGAGGGGTGAGGAGGAAGACGCTTAGGAGGGGCAGGGAAGGGCCGCAGGGGGGATGGTACTGTGGAAGTTGTTAAGGGGTGGTGGACGTCATTTGGAGGGCATGGACAACGGTGGCAAAGCCCACATGCTTGCCGCATGACAATGTGAGTAAGCTTTAGGCTGCATGGACGGGGGTGCGGGAGCGCCTCTGGTGCAGTAGGGGGAAGTGATGAGATGGGTCTGCATGGACGCGGGTGCACTAGGGCCCCTGGTGCAGCTGGGGAAAAAAATAGAAGAAAAAAAAAGGAGCAAAGAAGCAAGGTGCTGGAAGAGGAATTTATATGGAATGGACTGTATGGACGGGGGTGCAGGTTTGGCCCCTGGTGCAGTGGCGAAGAGGAGTAATAAAGAAAAGGGCCTGCATGGACGGGTGTGCATGTGGGCCCCTGGTGCAGGGTGGGCAACGCAGGGCCATATTAAGGTGAGGGAAGGTGGGGGGCAGGGGTGAGCAGGAGGGTAATAGGTTAGGGGGAAAAGGGGGTCTAAGTGGGATTAGGTGTATGGTTTAAAGGTTAGGTGAAAGGTGCAAAATATAGGGAGACAGGTAAGAGAGGACCGGGGGTGTTTCCGGAGAGGTATAAGGAGATGGCCAGGAAGGATAGGTTTCTGAGGAAGGTGTTACTAGTGGTGTGGGAAAGGTTAGGAGGTTGGAACTCATTCATTTAGGATTGGTGCAGCATCTGAAGGTAGCAGGCTGGGCTATTCAGAGGAGCAGGTGAAACGTTTGGGACGCTGGAAGTAAGGGAGATACAAAGGATATGTCAGGGACCGGGGCAAACGGGATGTCTTAAAATAATTTTTCAGTAGGTAGCAGGATTGTTGCATTTAGTAGGATGTTGTTGATTTGTAAGTGATTTTGTAATTTCTTTTTCAGATGCTGATGTCGGGTCAGATGCCGAAAATCTGGTTTGTGGGACATGCTATGGTTAAGTGGGCGTGGAAAGAAGTTGAGATAGGGTTGTTGGCAGGCAAATGGGTTGCAGCTATAAAGATGTTGTGGTAAGTTGGTCCGGGTCTGGGGGGCTGCGCTGGGATCAGTTGCTTCCTATGTTGGCTGGGTTGAGGGAAAGCTATGGGCCTCCAGATGGGGTGATTATTCATGGTGGGGAAAATGATCTGGTAAGGAATACGGGTGTGACTCTTCTTAGGAAAATATAAAGGGATTTTGTTATGGGTCCGAGAAGTGTGGCCTCAAGCATCTGTAGTGGGGACCAAGTGGTTACCGCAGACAGTTTGGAGGGGAGCGAGAAATTAGGGAGCGATAGAGAGGGCATGGAAGGGGATAAACAGAGAGATGGTAGAATTTTGTGCATCGGTGGTGCTACAGGTTTTGGACCATAAGGAGATAGTTTAGGAAGGATTCAGGAGGTTTAGAGAGAATGGTGTACACTTGTCGGTTTTTGGGACTAATCATTATCTGGCGGACTTGAGCTCTTGGCTGGGAGATTGGTTAAAGAGTTGGAGGTAAGGAGAACTGGTGGGGGGGCAGAAAGAACACCTCGGTGGAGGGTTTTTCTGGTGCCGGGGGCATGGCTCCTTTAGATGTGGGGGGAGGGAAGCACAATGGGGAAATGGCGCGGGAAAGGATGGGGTGGTGCTGTTTGCACAAGCGGGCCACCACGGGAGAACAGGTATTGAGCCTGGAGGGGCATGGCACCGGGGAGAAAGCGGGACGCCTGGAGAAGGGGTAAGGAGACGGTAGGGTCCAAGGGATAGTTAGGGAGGAAGTGGTTTTATTTAATTATTTAATTGTTGGGGGAAAATGAAAATGTTTAATTATTTAATTGGTTGTTTAAAATAGTTCTGTAGTCTGTAAGGCCATGGGGCCAGGTAAGCGTTTAATTGAAAGCTTTGGCCTGTCACATTAAAGCAACCTTTTCCACTTTTAAATGAGTCTGGGTTTTTGTGCAGTAAGCCAAAAGGTCCCTCCGTCACCCATTCTTTCATTTCCAGATTTTCTTGTGCTCCTTTCTATCCATCTTTGCCTCTCCCGTTTTCCCCTTGTTCTTCCTTCTTCTACACCTCTTACTATCTGCACATTTTGATTTGCCTTTCCTGTCCAACTCACTGCTCTCACCATATCTACCCTTCTTTACAATGCTCGGCCAGGGATGTCATTTGGGGGTCGCCAGAGGTCGCAACTGCGACCTCCGGGGTCTCCCTTGCGACCTCTGTGGTCACCCTGGCGACCTCTAGAAAAAATAGAAAAAAAAGAAAAAAAAAAGTTTTTTATTATTTTTTTTTTTTTTAATGTAAGCTCACGGGCTGTGGCCAGCACCATGTTGCTCTTTAGTTCTGGCGTGGCTGGCTTTCTTGTTAAAGCCCGTTAAAAAAAAAAAGAAGAAAAAGAAGAAAAGGAGTGACACAAGTCTAACACTTTCAGCACTGACCCTAAATAAGAAACATTAGGATTACCAAATAATGTGTCTTTCTGGAATTCTATACAATAATTGCTAGACTCATTAAAGGTTTATCTCAGGCACACTTCAGGGGGTGAGTCACTGATTTAGTCTGTTCTTAAACACCTCAACTCAGCCTTTAATCCTTCTGAGGTCGATAAATGAGTACCAACACAGGTTGGGTGATATTGGGTGTATATTTTTTCTATATAAAGCACTTAAGCGTAAGTGCTATATAATAACTTATCATTTGGTCGTGGACGTCTGCTTGCATTCACAGTAATTTGGTAATATGGGCCTATATACACTGATCTTAACGATACATATGGCGATCCATTCTTGTATGAAATGCCCATCACATTATAGCGATATCGTAACCACATTTCTTGTAGTGTACAATGCTATGTGATAGCACTTCCTGTTTTGTCAACGGGGGAAAGGTCGCGTTCCATCGCATCCCACAATATCACTTTGGGGTGGGGTCAAATGACATCACTTCCTGTGATGTCACCAGGGGTCAAGGATCGTGTGATGTCACTTCTGCTACCCCTGGCATTTTGGTGAAATGACGTCCCTGTGCTCGGCGTGCTCTTTCCACTCTCTCTTCTCCCTCTACAACTCTCTCCTCTCTTTCCCACTTTCCTTCCTCTCGTACACTCTACCCTTGTTCCCTGTATCCCATTCTCTGTCTCCTCTGCTCTCTCTCCTTCCCCCTCGTCCTATCCCTTGCTTTATGTGTCTTTCGTACTTTCTCAATCTCTTCACCTGTCTCTTTTACCCTTTCGTTCTTTGGCCCCCTTCCTCTATCGCTCTCTTTCCACTATAGCCTCGAGCTCGATGCTCTTCAGTCTTCCTCCATAACTCTTACTTCCTCTATGGATCGCTTTGTCACTTTATTTATCTCTGCATCTGGCTGTTGCTCTCCAACTTGCATTACGTCGGTCTGTTTCCTTCCTCTTCAGTTCTCTCTGTCTCCTCCCTCCCCTCCCCACCCCCAATGCATTCTGGACATGCGCAGTGTTTACCTTACCAGCATACACTAGAAAGTTTCCCAACCCCGGCTCCTTTAGTCCCGGAAGTACTCAGGAACTTCCCAAGGTCACCTTGCTGTGAGTGTCCTTCATGAATCACCAATGACCGGCTTCTCCTGGAGATTGCTTATAGTCCAGGTTTGATATATGGCACAGAGCGCTGTGTAGTGATTTATGTACTGTAGCAAGCCTGCTCCTCGGTGTGTTGTCCAGTGCGAGACTGGCTTCGAGAAGTGTTGAACAACCATCTTTCGCCGTTTTTTAAACAGAGGAAAGTCATGTGGTAATTCAGTTTTTGCAATCACCGCATCGTGCAAAGGGTTGTCAGTTTAGAGTAAACGATTGTTCCTGGTACACCGTGAGTGCAGCAGTACCTGCCTCCACCCGTTTGCAGACACCACTGCACCCAAACACTAACCCCAGGGTATTTTGCACTGTTCAGCTCTGGTCTCATATACCAAGAAAAACTTATAATAATAATAATGAGAACAATTAAATGATTTATATAAGACTTTATGCTGGATTCCTCCTGCTTCTGAGCACTCTATTAAAACCACTTCACTGCTAGGCTGTGTAATGCATTCCTATGCACATTTAACGAGCATATTTAGTACTTAAGAGGTTGGTGTTATTATTATCCCAATGTAATGGTACTCAATGTATTGACCTGTGAATGATTAAGGGCTGAGTCCCACCAACCAGGATTCATACTTGTAAAGTGCAAACCGGTCCCTTGCCAGAGCCTATTGCTTAACTCCCTGAGTTATCCATCAGGGGTTTTTCATCTAGTGTTTTGAACATTGGGCCTAAATTTAGGGGACTGCTTTGAAATCTATACTTTGGCCATACTATTGCAATCACATTTTACAGTCTTTTTTCTCAGCTTGACTCACGAGCCTTATTCTTGTGTTGGAGCAGAATCCCACCGCTGCCACTCGATATTCCCTCGTAATCCACACCCTCGGGATACAGACCAGCCATCCTCCATATCCATGTGGAAAGCATTGGGCTCCTTCCTTCCTTAGTTTTTCCTGTTCCAGGTTCGATTCTGTGTCCCTCTACCACAGCACCACATATCTCTGCAACCCTATGTGGGAGGTCCAACATGGCTTCACACATGGTGTTCCCACATGCTGAACAAGGCTTGTGTGATGCCGGATCTTTCCAGGAAAACTGCGCAGTGACAGTGGTCCCATTCTCAGTTGAATTGTCATGTCTAATTTGCTGTTCTGGAAGTGGTGGCCTCAACACCCAGGGACATTTTGGCCGCCGACCACCATGCAGCAAAAGCGGCCGATGAGAAAAAAGAAGCAGAAGGTCTTTTCCACCATTTCTCTCCCATGTCGGTCACACTGAATTGTAGAGCTTCCAGCTCTTGTTCAAACATACTATCTACCCTCCACTATTGCCCTAGAGTACTGCAGTTATCCATATGTTAAGTACCCGAATCCTCTGTGACTTTATTGTATATTGTTCTTTATCAAGTGCCTTATTCTAAACTCTCCTTTGATTGTTTCCTGCACTAGGCACCTGCTCTTTGTCTGTGGCCCTCCTGTTGGCATTTTAGAGATGGGTTCTTTTCTCATCAACGATGTAATTGATGCAGAATATTTTACGTGTTTCTTATGCAAGTGAGTTGGTATCGACTTGCATGACATAAGTGGGCGTGTCTCCGTGCAGCATTCGGAAGAGGCAATGTCATTACCATGAGCTTGACCAATTTCCCATTACTATTGGAATTTACAGTATTACGGAGATTATTTTATAAAAAGATGAAAATTGCCAAGCGGAGATCACTTACGTTTGCACTTATTTGCAAATTAGTCTCCTCTGGGCAATTTCTGCAGAGTGCAAAAGAGATTCATGTCGGAAACATCTTTATGCCTCTCTCTTGCACATGTACACATGGCAGGCAATGTTTACAATGAATTCTCATGGAAACCGCCTGCTTTTTGCCGGTGTAAAAAGTAGGCGGATTTCATAGGCATGCAATGTTTTTACACCAGCATAAAAATGTCATACTGCCTTAAAACCAAGTAGTTTTTGAAGGATGAGTGGAAAAATTGAGACAGAAATGTAACTTCTGTTCCACATCCACCCTCCATCTTCAAAAATAATATAAATGCTCCAGAACGTGAATGAAGACATTAAGGGCCCAATTCATGGAACTACTTGTGTGGAAAATAGGGGTTTTGCGTGCCATTCTGTTTGCAAATCCCTGTTCGGCGGTTCATGGTATCGAATGTGCGGTGCTTTTCCTGGACTTATTATTTATTTTTTTACATTTTTTAAAGTGCTCACACAGCCCGCAGGCATCGAGGTGCTGTTACAGGAATTGTTTGTTTTGTAGTTGCATAATAGTTTTTTTCTCTTAGTTGCATATTTATAATGCGCTTAAACACCCAGAGGTTTCAAAGCAGACCTGGGGTTCGAACCTGTGTTGCTTCGTGTCGTCTTGCTTCCAAGGCGCGCACGTTGCCGCTGAGCTATCCTCCCGGGACATGCGTTGAGTTCATGCTGGCTCAGCACGTCTACGCGAGCCATTGAAGGCCTTACACGAGACTCCACACAGAGCGTGGACATGGCTTGTCCAGAGTGCTGGGAGGGGGCTGAACACCAAAAATGGGGAAGAAATTGCTCAAAAATGGTTGTTTCACGGGACGGCCTGCAGGCAGTTCCATGCACACCCACAATTGCGCAGCACGAGATGTATTCATGGATTTGATTGCGCAACCTCCCAGCCGGGAAATGGCCACGCAAGTCCTTCATACTATGCGCCGTCCGAAGGCAGGTGTAAGTACACCTGCGCGTAGAATTCGCTGCACATAGGTGGGGTTGCATGTTGGATTTCGGGGTGCGTGTTTACTTAATCTGGGTTCTGATTTTACTTAGCGGTGTGCGTACGCAGTTTAGCGGGATACAGGAATGATTTATGGGGGTTCGCACTCAGATTTCCTGAGTAATTACTGAGTTACGATTTTTTATACGCATTTTGTCGGAGTGCTGAATACAGTTACGGGGTACCCCGCACGGGGTCCCCGACATGCAGGCCTGCTTGCTAGGGACCCCATGCATGGTTTGAAGGGTGCGTGTATTCATGCCCAGGGGAGTGCTCAAAGGTGTTCTGGCTGTTTTTGCTTTGCGTGTGGGTGTTTCGGGGCATTCCGGCCACGACTTGCTAATAAGGTTACTTTGCGCAAACAATTACATGAATACACGGGGCACCCAGGCTCGCGAGAGTCCTTCTCGGCGTGCAGCCTTTGTTGGATTTCTGCGCACATTTCCATGAATCGGTCCCAATGACATGCCACACTTCTATGCCTGTCTTTTGCCCCTTCATTTACGTTCCATGGACTTTGAAAATGAGCCCTGCCTGTCAAAATGTGCTCAATACACATGTTTATATAACTACTATTTCAGCGAAAGCATTTAGCAGATTCTCAGAGCCAAATACCCTCATTTGATATAGGGAAGAGTGGTAAATCGGGGTGGCATAAAAGTAAGATGGCGCAGCATAATACGTTTATGCCTTAATTGACCTCTCCACCCCATTTTCCACCATAGACACGGCTGACATGAGGCATAGAGTGGAGATAACATCTCCTCCTTGAGGACCCCCTCTGTTTCATCAGCGTGTTTCATTTTGTGCCTGTATGAGATTTTCATGCAGGCCTAAAATGAATGGGTTTGGTTATGCACCTGCTCAAGAGCAAATTGATTTAATAGAAATCCATTAATAACCGGTGTCGGCCAAGTGCAATTTGCAGGTGGTATTTATTTGTTTACAATATGTGGAAGAGTTAAAGCAAGTTTACTTCGCTTTGCTCTTTCCTTTTTCCCTTCACCTTGTAAATGTTTAAAATTGCATGCAGTGGTCCCAATAGCACAAACCAGCATAGATTGGTTATCCCTTGCCTGCCATTATTTACAATCATTATAAAATGACCATGATAATGTCATCAGATGAATACTCCACCGATACTCCTACGTCTGACTCCATGGCCCTCATTCCGAGTTTGGTGGTAGTCATGGCGCTATTTGCACCATGACAGCCACCAATAACGATACTTTGTCAGGTTTGGTGCAATGGGGATTTACCGGTCTATGCAGACCTTGGCGGGACCGGTAAGTCCCCATTCACCAAACCATTCCCCATTCCCATTTGAGCCCCTATAGGGCTCAATGGGAATGGGAAGGGCGCACATAACGGGCTGGCGTATTTCAAGCCCGTTATTTGCACCCAGGTCCCTTAACGGGTCCCGTCCTTAACACCAGGTCAGACCAGGTGTTAAGGAAGGGACCCGCGTAGGGACCTCGTAGTAGGGCGGTAAGGGATTACCGGCACTGGTCGCCTTAACGGTGCCCGGTATCCCTTACCACCCTACTCGGAATGAGGGCCCATGACTCTGATTTTAAAATGGGTGGTGCAATAAATGTAGGTGTAAAAACAAGGTGTGTTGCTTTATGCCTCCATTTAATACTCAAACCCAATTTCAAGAAGTGATGAGGTGGAGGAGGGTGATGGAGTGGAGATAAGATCTGTGCAGTGCATTCTTCCTCTGTCTAGTCAGGGTGTTTCCTTTCACGCTTACATGCTATATTCATGCAGATGTGAAGCAAATGGATTCCTATGGAATCTTCCTTGGTTTAACATGCGCTAAAGACCAGACAGATGCCATTGAAATCCATAATAAAAACCATCTAAAAAGCATACTTTGTAGGCAGCATATACTTTTTCACAGGACGGAGAGGGACATGAAAGAATGAAAGCAAGTTTGCCTTATTTACTCTTTTGTTTTGCTCACCATCTTGTGAATGTTTAAAATTGCATTTCAGGGACCCAAAAATACGCAGGGCCTGATTCCTGGAATTTCTAGCATTGTGCAGTCACTTTTCAGTGCAAAAAGACACTTTGCAACGCTACGTGAACCAGGGTGCTTGTTGGCAGTGCACCAGTGCAAAGTCACTTTGCACCGCGCTAACAATTCCATGAATCAGACCTTTAATTGCTAACTTTGGTTGTCGCCTGTATTCAACTAGCATTCACAATATAATGTGGCTATTAGGGGGTCATTTCAGAACACACTTGAATGCACAATGAAAGCTTAAAAGCAAGCCATAATCCTTTACACCTTCATGTTCGTGCTCGCACAAGTTGGAAGAGTTATCATCTCTGCTATTCTTTCCTCCTATGGGGGTCATTTTACTATGGGTTTGAGCTTATGATGAAAGTGTAAAAGCTGGGTAAAATGTTGACCCCTTTATTTGACTCTCCAGTCCATTTTACTGCTGACACAAGGCAAAGGAGGGGCATGGAATAGAGATAACATCATCACTGTGCTTTCTTCCTCCATTTTGTGCGAGCACGCTGTTTTAGGCCTGCATAAGATTTTCATGCAGGAGTGAAATGAATAGCTTTTAATGGAACCCACGTGGCTTTGTCACCTGCCAATGAGCAGGCACACTCCACAGGAATCCTTTAGTAAATGCCGACTGTAAAGCGTCATTTGCAGGCAGCATTTACTTTTTTGCAAAGCAACGACAGAGAGGTGCTCATTTAAAAAAAGAAAACTGGTCATTGCATGCCAGGGGCCACCACCACTTATACTTACGTGTGCAATGCACCTGCATGCACGTTTCCACACTTTGAAGGCAGAGTGTAACTCAAGGTGAAATCACCTACACTCTTTACCCTTACTTTCTGCTTTGAGGGAAATAAAACGCTCTCTGTAAATCGTATTGGATTCCAATGGACTCTCCTGCTCATTAGCACACCACACACATTCTAGGATGCCAATAGCAATACACCCCTCCGGACAGAGGCATCACCGGCACCGTTAATGCCCTGGGGCAGACTCAGTAATGCCCATGGCCGTCATTGTTCATTGCTTAATTATATTTTCCTAAAAAGTAAACAGAAACATGAAAGAACGATTATTTGTAATCTGTGATAATTAACCACAGACTTTGGAACTATTCATTTACATGTTGGAATGTTGGTTACTTGATTTGTCAGTTAATGTAAATGTGATTTATTTGATAAAGCTCATCGCAATGCAACAACTCAAAAGCTCCTAGACCCATTTGGAGACTGTTGCTGCAGCTGAAATTGTGAATAGGCAGTGGGAAAAGTGCAGTGGTACACAAAGATATGGGGCAGAACCAGTTTGTGGGATTGACATTGATGCTGTGCATGGTGGAGCAATGTAAGACAATGTGACAGTCTGGGTGTGATTGATACAGAGACGAGTAGCAGAGTGAAACATTGACAACGAAGAGAGCAAATACATTTATTTCATGAGGAGGAGTATGGCAATTACATGATCTGAAGTAGAATTGGGATTACACTGGCATTTCAAGAACTACAGGGCAATTTTGTAATACAGTGATTTCATCTTGTCTTGGGAGGACAGCACAGGGGCAACGTGCTCGCCTTGGAAGCAAAACGACACAGAGCAACACAGGTTCAATCCCCTGGTCCGTGCTTTGAAACCTCTGGGTATTAAGCGCGTTATAAATATCATATCAAGGAGACCACCAACGTTAACACTTAGATGCTTTTAGATCAACTGCACGCAAGCATTCACCGGTCCGTGCTTTAAAACCTCTGGGTATTAAGCGCGTTATAAATATCATATCAAGGGGACCACCAACGTTAACACTTAGATGCTTTTAGATCAACTGCACGCAGATGTAAGCATTCACAAGGTGGATGAGAAAAAAAAGAATTAGTTAACCTGCAAATTATGCTTTGCTGGTGGCATTTACTAGTAGATTCCTATGAAATCCACATGCTCATTCGCAGGTGGTATTCTGAAACAGATTCCATAGGAATCATGTGGTGCTCTTCCAAGACAGAGTCAGAAAGCACAGCAGAGATGCAGACTCTGTTTATTGCCCCTCCTACACCTTGGAAGGGAAAAAATATAGCTCCACTCCAACATGACGTTATAAAAGCATTATGCCTTCCTTTTATGCTTTTATTTTGCACTCTGTGGGGCTCATTATGTGTATGGCGATGCAGGAACAAAGTGGTTGTAACGGAATTACCGCCACTTTTCCCGCTCCACCATACTACGAGTGTGGCCCTGCAATGAGGGATTTACCTCCAGCATCATGCTGTAGGTAAATCCTCCCACTTTCCGCAGAAAAATCAGCACAATCAGTGGAATTAGCATAGAGGTAATTTCGTTAGCGGTAAATCGGCAGAAATCCCCAATGGAGTCCTATGGACTCCAAATTAATGGGGACTAACAATGCCACCATCACTTGTAATCTGGCAGTAAATCCGCTGGTCTAAGTGGGGGTAACAGTAATTCCATTGGGCGGTATTCTCGCAGAACTCGTAATGAGGCCTTGTCTGTTTTAAAATTACCCTGTTTCAATGTCAGTTGAAACAGGGCGGAGTAGTAAATCAAATCAAAAGAGCATGTGTCTGACTCACTTTTCTTTGATCCATATGAACTCTGTGTTGACTGGCTGACATAAGACCCTACCATTACTGGCCTTTGTTGTGGTTTTTAGTTTCTCTGACGAACCTCGGTTATTCAAATTTTTAATGGTGCTCTAGACTGGGTCCTAATCTCAGACGTCCTAGCAGGGCAGCATTCCTGAGGTCCTTAGCTAGGTGTGGGTTGGCCTTCTTGCACTCCCTATTAAACCATGGCTGACATGTCCTTAGAATCGCCCACATTACACAATGCAAATAAGTGCTCCCTTACTACACTAGCAAACTTGGAGTACCCTACTGAATGTTGGCTCTGTTGTGATTTCCATACTAATCTTATGTCAATACCTTATTTGGCAGAGTCCTTGGTTCACGTCTAAGTAGTACCATTGATAATGTATGGATTCAAGTTTTGGAGAAGGAGATGCTCAGTGTGAGTGTGATTTCAAAAGAGGCCAGTTCCCATGCCTACATGTACACATTACTGCTACATGTAAGCTGGTATTGATTTCCCTGACTGTGGAACCACAATCATTACTCCAAATTCTATCGGCTCCGAACTCTGCATAGAATTTGTTCTATATTTTCCTTTCCATTCAAAGGTTCATTATAAACAGTTTCATCTCCAGCAGCCTGAACTATGGAAATGCCCTGTTTCTTGGCCAGCCCAAACCCCTTCATCACTTAATTTTAGCGTGTTCAAAATGGCAGCGCCAGAAATCTACTGTGTCTTTGTCACTTGGACATCGATTCCTCGGTCATCCACTGCCTTCATTGGCTGCCTGTGGACAAAATCGTAACATTCTCTGTCTTGTTTTTAAGAGACTTCATACTTGGCACACCAAATGCCTTGCTTCTAAATTCATTGGTATCCTCCACTCCACCTTAGTGCTCTCTCAATAGAATAAAGAATACATCAAGTGAAACATACGTAATACCTAATTGTGAGCTATTCCCTATTTATTGAGGAAAGTTTGGATATGGATTTCATGAAAGTTTGTAATTTGGCCAGTGTTATTCTAATGAGCTATGCCACATCTCGAGGGGTGTTGTTATGGTAAACAAAGCTGGGATTGATGTCAGTACTGGTTCCTAGAGGGCCCAGATAGCTGTATTTCAGCAATATTTAAACATTTTCAATCCCCTTTAGTGCCAACTTCCCCATACGAGAAGCTGCAGACATATTATTTTGGAATATGAATGGAAATTGTCTTAATTTAGAATACATTTTTCACACTTGAAACACTGGCCTTCCCGCTTCTGATGATTTGCATGATTGTATGCATGTACAGAGTTTTGCTCGTAGGAGGCAGGTAGGGATGCAAATGGCCTACCCGTTGCTGGTAGATGCTGCCTTCTGTAGGCTCTCAATAGAAACCTGAGGATACTTGCATCTTCCCTACACTCACTCTCAGAGGCTACCTTTCTACTCGGGGCATCTCAGTGATGTTTCTGGGCTTTGTTGAACACTGCTGACTGCCAATGAGAATGTGAGGGCACACGGGTCAAAGTGTCCAAGTCTCTTTGAGCACAAGGCCTAGGGTGACTTTAGGACTGAGAATGCAGTTGCACATCTGTTGTGTTTTAGGAATGTATACGGGGCACCATTGCCATTTTCATGGTCCCCAGGCACTCTGGTGGATCTGAAAGAGGGGGACGGGGTTAAGTTAGTGTGGATAGAGGAAATATGCAGGACAGCTTTGCTGTTGTGTTGATGCGAGCGGGCAGAAATTGGCTTGAGCTCTGTGTGTAGGTCTGTTTGTTTCTTGGTGTCCTGTGTAAGAAGCATAGGGGGATTTATGTCCAGAGGGAAGCCTTGCGTGCTTGTATTGCAAGGGTGTATTGGCTGTGACTGTGATATGTGGCTTGACTGTAGCTGTGTAGGTTTCTGCTTTTTGATCTCTGTTCCACCTATTATTCAATTACTGTGTGCGAGTAGCTTAGTCGGTATGGGCATAGTGTCTTTGAGTGTAGAGTTTGAGAATGCGAGTGCAGAGAGGTTAGTGGAGGGCCTGGTGAGATACATGGAGCCAGTGTGGCCATGGGAATGTCTTGACACAATGATTCTTTTTATTTTTATTTTTTACATTTTTAAAGCGCTCACACAGCCCGCGGGCATTGATGCGCTGTTACAAGAATTGTTTGTTTTGTAGTTGCGTAATTATTTTTGTCTTAGTTGCGTATGTATAAAGCGCTTAAACACCCAGAGGTTTCGAACAAGTGTTGCTTTGTGTCGTTTTGCTTCAAAGGCATGCACGTTGCCGCTGAGCTTTCCTCCCGGGTCATGTAAGGTAGCTTTGAAGAGACGCCCTAAGCCACCCTGGAGTAGGCTGGCATCTCTGGCATCTCTGGAAGTGGGTAGTGTGCAGCAACTGGGCCTTTATGAGAGTGGAGGAACAGAGGGGCAGCATGTGGACACTGAGTAGAAAGGTAGTTCACAGAAGGGATTCCAGAGAGGGCAGAGTCCTGGTGTGGTCCCTAATAACTACCCAGCATGCTATAGATCAAGGTATGATATCTAGGAGCCAGTCATGTGAAATGACATTGGCAAACAGATAGCAAAACAAAATATGGCACTCATTGTGTTGGGGATCACGGGGGAAAATCACAGTGGGACTCCAGTGAGCAAAACATCTGGGGGGGCACAATTACAGTGGGCCCACTGGAGAAAAATTACAGTAGGAAGCATGGGAGCAAATCCCACAGGGAACAGTCAGAGTGGGGAAATTGAGAGCCATGGGTATAGTTTTAGGGGTTGTGGCAAGGGTGTTTGTCCCCCCCAACTTAAGTGGCATAGCATTCTGTCCCACTCATTTGGCAGGGGCTGCTTTTATTTAGATGTCAGGTCCCCCAGTTACTCCACTGCTGGGAGCAGAATATGGAGAATAGTGATCAGGTTGTCAGCGGGCGTAAACAATCAAGCCACATATAGCAAGGCCTAATATGACATTGCATGGCATCATGAGGGCAAAACATTAGAAGTTGCAGCCAAGCATAGAAAGACAAAAGAAAGGAAAGCATCCCGATCGCCTCTCTGCAATGCTACCACTGGCCCTTTCAGGCAGCGTGATGCCCCTTTCTTACTTTGCCACTGCCAATCTCTCTGTGTTTCTTTCTTTTTCTTAAAATCTCTCAAATAAATGCTGTGTGCGAGTATCTGGGAATATTCCAGTTTAGTGTTCTGTTGGAATGCGGTGATGCTTTTCGAGAGATATGTAGATATGAATTTAACTGATCCTTAGATCAATTGGGTAAAAAGGGCATGTGTTCCTGTAGGAGGCATACATGCAAGAATCTGGGACACAGATCAAGCCTTTGATAGTGACTAACGGGTATTTTCCTTTTCTGCATGATCCCTGTGCCATTAAGAACGTTATCTGCAGTTGGAGCCTGTAGCATCCACTGAGCTGCCGCGTTGTGAATGATAGGTTACGGTCCATTCAGTAAGTTGCTGATGATTAACTTAGATTCTTTGATGTCACAGCATTTGGATCTTCTCCCCGGAAGAAAAACCCCATCACACCTTGCTGCACTTCTGGTCCTAGAAGGCTCTTAATTATTCATCTTGCAAGTTCAGAGGAACCTTCATTTATTCATTGATTGCATAATTTGGTAAACTTTTTGGAGGCTTTCTAAAACTGGGATGTTTAGTTAATGGTGCATGCTTGCCATGCTTGCTTAGTCCAGGGCTTAGGCCATGTTTTTTTGGTAGGGTAAATGATAACTGCACCTGGTTAGTTTGTTTAACCTCTGTGCACGCCCCTATTTTCCCCCTTCATCTTGATGTGAGTGCCTTTGTCATTAAGTGGGATATTACGTGGGAAAGACCTGGACACTCAAATCGCCAACGAAGGGCAGACTTCCAGGTGCTTCTGGTGCGTTTGTCCAAGTGCTCACATGACCTCATATTGCAATACAGTGAGATAATGCAGTGGGTGGAGCCTGGTCTATTGAATGCATAGATTATCTGCCTTTTGTGCTGTGGAAGAGAACAATAGATGAGATGGGGATTGGTGTGGGTATTCAGAAAGTGTTGCACCCCACAGGGTTGCCCAACTCCATGCCTTGAGGGACGGATCCATGCTGGGTTTTCAGGATACTCCTCATTAATATTCATGAGATACATTTGTATACTATGGCCCTCATTACGAGTCCAGCGGCAGCCGTGCGGGTAAAATGGGCAGGCTGCTGTCAGACCCGTAGCAATTTACCGGCTCCGGACTTGCCGGAATTACCGGGGCATTACAGCCCTGGTGATCCGGTAATTCTGGAGCCGACATTCTGTAAATCCCCATTCCTGTGGAGTCCAATTGGAATCCACAGGAATGGGGAAGTGTAAACACTGGCACCATGTGGTAATGGTGCCGGTGTTTCTGCGTCTGCCTGCGGCGCCAGGTCAGACCTGGTGGGTGTAACACCACATGTCCACAGAACTCGTAGTTAGCCAGCCCGGAGAAAACGGTGCTGGTGCGGTTTTACCGGCACTGTTATATCCGGACCGGCTAACTTGTAATGAAGATCAATGATTCTAAATGTAGGCACATGTTTCCTCATGAATATCAATGAGGGATAGCCTGAAAACCCATCAGGATTCCGGCCCTCGAGGGCCGGAGTTGTAAAACCCTGCACAATGTTAAAATGTATAGTTTGGGCAGTGGTTTTTCATGATTTAAGGGGATCGAATCTTATAATGATGCCTGTTTTCATTCAGGTTGGATTTTCTTTTGGCAAGAGATGTGGGGTCATTAAGTAAGGTATCCATTATTAAGAGACTGTCTGCCATTTGCTCATGAATGTAGCCACAGAAATCAGTAAAGCAGCACCAGGACTTGCACTGACAAGGTAGCATTACAATGCTTTTTTGGGGGTGGGTGGTTTAGGTTTAGCTAGATTAGGCCATTTCTTAATCATTGCAGTCCACATATCTTGTTTGGGATTGAGGGCTATCGTTGTCCAACTTCACCCAATTCAATTGAAGCTATGTTCGAAATATATGTTTGATTCGAGAATAAGAAGTACACAAAAAAAGAAAACCGTTAAAAACAGCAACTTTGTCCGACTTGAATCATTTCTTAAATATGTAGATAAAACCTGGAAAAATGCATACATCAGCAAGGCAAGCACCCATTTTATTTGAAGCCAAAGCAGAAATTAGTAGAGTCTTGCATCTTGCACATTCTTAAAGTACAGAACACATATGTATGGGTGGCCATGCCAAGTGTGGATTGCACGCTTGGTCTCGCAGCTATGCAGGCATAGATAGGCCCCTATAAGAGAGGACCGTCTTGACTGCTGAGGATTGGAACGCGCAGTTTCCTTTGTTCGTAATAAAGTGTACACAAATGAAAAAATGGGGCAACTTTCTGTCAGAAAACCCATACATACACATGCAGAGCAACGAGTTACGTCAATCCTTATCTAATAGGAAGTCCCTGAAGCTAAACAGAACATATGTTGCATAACACAGCTGCATAAACTGTGTTGTGGTAATGTGCTTGCAACAGACCATGGCCAAGGAACTGATCTTGCTCTAACCAGTTCATTTACTCTCCATTCATCCCTTCAAGCACTATGTTCCTAAACCTGCTCCCCTGACAATCCATATGCCCTCTCTCTTTTGACTCCATTTTGCTAACTACATTCAATTCAAATCATTATGCACGGCTCACCGTGGCTCTAAACACCTGGTCCACTTTAATTTTCTCCACTTTTCATCATTACTCCAAGACACATACGACCTGATTCACAGAAGCGTTTTAGAATGGCACAATCCCATTGGAAAACACTCAACGAATCAGGCCCATAATCTCTGCTCCTCCAACAAATGTCTTCTCGCTACCCTAGATTACTGCAAACCCAGCTCAGAAGGAGGCACCATCTCTGCCATCACTTCTCAACTTTAGGAATGCCACGACACTGCACTTGTTCCATCCAGGACCATCTAACATTTCCAAAGGAATTCAAGACATTGCTCTTCTTTCATCGATCAACAATTGATCACAGTCACCTCATCCTCGTGCCCTGCACAACAGCGACAGACTACCTTTGCGGTTACCGTTGTGCACTACCAATGTAAAATAGATATAAATACACAAATAAATAAATAAATAAATAAATAAATGTGTAAGAATAAAACGGACTGAAACTGAGCGGTTAGAAAGATAAGGATCTAGTGAGTCAGGCCAAGGAAGTCATGTTAACCACACACGGCCTTATCGGTAAACAACAAGCCTTTTCTTGTATCCAAAACAGGGCATTCCGACCAATCCCTTTCAGGTCAGAATAATGTGAATTGTATTAATCATGGCCAGGTGGGGCCCGTTGACTATTCATCTGGAAGTAAAAGAGAAGTGATACGGTTTATCTCAGTTGTACCCAACCCATTGTATGTTTTCCTGCCAGCAAACATCAGTTTCAGGAACCACCTATTCGCTATCACTTCTTTACAGAGGTAGGCGTTGAATTTCATGGCTTGTGTACAGAAGTGCTATAGAAACACCTACATCTGTTCCCATTTGCCAGGATTTGAACAAGGCAACGGAAGTTAATTTGAACAAATCTCATACCAGTGCGTGACTGACTTAAAAATCCCATCAGGCCCCCACATCAAAGAATTTGGTTCTTACTGGCCCTGTTTAAACATTCAATTATAATCATTCAAAAATGTAGAGGGTAGAAGCAACCCTGTGTGATGTTCGCTCAAGTTATGAGGGAGATCGACAACGCACACAATACAGCAATTCCTGACCTCTTTGAGGCCTTCATCATTTATTTCGCTTTGCTCTTTCAACAAATCGATTTTCCAGACATAGCACTGGCACTTTAACCTGATACATATTAAGCACAACATTCATTTGAAATAAAGACAGTTATATAGATATAAGCTAGAAAAGGACAGATCTGGTTAATGGAGGAGTGTACAGAAAGTAAGGCCACAAAACATAACATCCTCAACATTATTTTAGTTCTTGGCATAGAAGTGTATACATGTATACCATATACCTTCATCTTCACATTTGTCCATGTTACCCTCCATACTAACGCATAACTTACCTAAGTTTGTCGAGTTGTATAAATCCTGTAGCCAAGTGTCAGTCTGGGTTGCATGAGCCCTTTCCTATTTCCTTAATAAGAGTACACTCTTCGCTCAAGTGACAGCTCTTAGAAGCCAAGGTCTGCCATGTTCATTCTGTTTTGCATATGTTTGACTCTCAAGATGATGGTAAGTATGCTGATTTCTATTATGACACCTAGAAGCATTACAACCCTTCACCACACTTCTTTCCAGAGTTGTCTGGCACTCCTGGAGGACCAGGATATGTTTGCCAAGCTGCCAGGACCTCTTCCATAGTGCTAATAGGTGTCTATATTAGAGAGGTCCCAGTTGCTGCGTACTTTCTGAGGTCCAGTGAAGTCTAAAGAGGGATATTGGATGCACTCACGTCCTTTATATCTCGTACACATGTCCTGGTGTTAACCAAGAAATGCTCCCACTAACCACACATACACCACCATCACCAGTTTGCTGTCCCTTTTCTCTTTTGTTGATCATAAAGGTGATGCTATAAGGCACACAAATAAGTTGGTCATAGTCCCTCATAGAGCCATCTAATCTTAAGACTTGCAAAACAAAGGGGGGTCTGGAAGTCTCTCTAACAGGACAAACACGGCCCATTGACCTGTTCTTGGGTGGATGGCCCCTGGCAGAGTCTTAAGACTTGATCAGCGATGTCCTTCATTAGTTTGATTATACTTAAGGTTACACTTACAAACATGACTTATACGATTCCTGTTAGTAGTTTACAAGAATTATGAGAAACTAGTAGGATTTGGAGAAAACAATAGGAACTTTTTTTTAAACCCAAATACTTAATGAATTCTTATAAAATCGTATAACTTGGAAGTATGATTTATGCACGATCTTATACGATTCTGATAATCTCCTTATAAGAAAAGCTATGAGAAATAGTTTTATCGGTAAGCATGTTGATGGTAATAGTGTTGTGATCACTGTGCATAATTCTTCACAGTAATTTCCCTCATTTCACCATACCGCTTTTTAGCATCATTACAGTAAGTCTACTAGCCTGGCATTTTCCAGCAAATTATCTATAGTTGGAAAGGCTGGTGGTTTTCAATAAGACATGTTCTTTATCTTTTACTTAATTTAACATGTGTGTTCCTACTGAAGCAGCAGCGCCAGGTCTAATCGATCAAAGTTGCAGGGTTCAGCTTAGCAAAGGCCATTCTTTCCTGACGAGTTGAGTCATTGGTGGGCACATCTGAAGCCATACCAACAACTGCTTAGATTGGAAATTCTCCCTTGTGCCAATACCAGTCATTGGCGGGCATATATGATGCCAAGGCATCTGCTTGTAGTGCAAGGTATCCTTTGAGTCAATCCCAATCATTGGAAGACACACCTGATGGCATCAATTATTAATCAATTATTAGTGTGCACATCTGATGTCAAGCAGGCTGCTGAGAGCGCACGATCACCTTTCATTCATATCAATCACTCGTGGGCACATCTGATGTCAAGCAGGCTGCTGAGAGCGCAAGATCACCTTTCGTCCATATCAATCACTGGTGGGCACATCTGATGTCAAGCTGGCTGCTGAAAGCGCAAGATCACCTTTCGTCCATATCAATCACTGGTGGGCACGTCTGATGTCAAGCTGGCTGCTGAGAGCGCAGATCACCTTTCGTTCATATCAATCATTGGTGGGCACATCTGATGTCAAGCAGGCTGCTGAGAGCGCAAGATCACCTTTCATCCATATCAACCACTGGTGGGCACATCTGATGGCAAGCAGGCTGCTGAGAGCGCAAGATCACCTTTCGTTCATATCAATCATTGGTGGGCACATCTGATGTCAAGCAGGCTGCTGAAAGCGCAAGATCACCTTTCGTCCATATCAATTACTGGTGGGCACATCTGATGTCAAGCAGGCTGCTGAGAGCGCAAGATCACCTTTCGTTGATATCAATCACTGGTGGGCACATCTGATGTCAAGCAGGCTGCTGAGAGGGCAAGATCACCTTTCGTTGATATCAATCACTGGTGGGCACATCTGATGGCAAGCAGGCTGCTGAGAGCACAAGATCACCTTTCGTCGATATCAATCATTGGTGGGCACCTCTGATGTCAAGCAGGCTGCTGAGAGCACTAGATCAGCTTTCGCTCATATCAATCACTGGTGGGCACATCTGATGTCAAGCAGGCTGCTGAGAGCGCTAGATCAGCTTTCGCTCATATCAATCACTGGTGGGCACATCTGATGTCAAGCAGGCTGCTGAGAGCGCTAGATCAGCTTTCGCTCATATCAATCACTGGTGGGCACATCTGATGTCAAGCAGGCTGCTGAGAGCGCAAGATCACCTTTCGTTGATATCAATCACTGGTGGGCACATCTGATGTCAAGCAGGCTGCTGAGAGCGCAAGATCACCTTTCGTTGATATCAATCACTGGTGGGCACATCTGATGTCAAGCAGGCTGCTGAGAGCGCAAGATCACCTTTCGTTGATATCAATCACTGGTGGGCACATCTGATGTCAAGCAGGCTGCTGAGAGCGCAAGATCACCTTTCGTTGATATCAATCACTGGTGGGCACATCTGATGTCAAGCAGGCTGCTGAGAGCGTAAGATCACATTGGGAGTGGTTTCTAAGGAGCTCTTCTGGTCAATTTGAATCCAGCCTTTTCCAGTGTGTCATGCTCCCCAGAGTTAAATGCATTTCTTGTACAAATCCAAAGTCACTCTTGCCTACTTTGTATAGGATAGAACCTTTCTTTGCTTCCTCTGGCCATTTAATTCTTTCACGTTCCATGTTCCCATTTCTATAGGTTTTGCATAATCATGGAACTGTTCGCTGGAACCAGCACTTGCCTGAATGTAAACATTCTTGCTATACTGTCCTCAATGACAAAGAGGTGTACATCATAGTAGTGGTGAACACTACAGTATTGTAAAATATAGGTCATTGAAAAGACCAAACAAATCCACACATCAAAACCACACCACATTGTCTGCTGTGGGCAATGAGGCCACGCGCTTATTGTAATAACTCTTAGTACAGGGACCTTCCAACTAAACCAAAAAATATAATTAGACGTGCAAATTCAGCATCAACAGTCTGGAATTGGAGGAATGAATTTCTGAAGTGTTTGCATTTATTAGCTGGCCATACAGGAATCTGCTTCCTGCCAAACACAGCAAAAGAACCGGAAATGGGCGCTCAGATGAATTCGCCAGAATTTTCACCATAAACCAATGAGAAACGCAGCATATAGGCAGTCTTGAGGGCAGAACGGAACAGCGTAATTAGAATGCAAGTGGATGCCCTAAGGTTAATGGGAAGACCCTGTCTCCCTACAGCTATCTTTACCCATACCCCATTACCTCCATCAACACGACAACATGCTCAAAGGCAATACTTTCTTAATTGTAGATTTTATTTACTTACTGTTTATTTTAATATAATTGATATTCAGAAAGATTTTTCGCTCAGTACTGTAATCAGTCAACAATTGCAGGACCAGGAAACTGATTGAAAGAGATGTAACTGCCAAAATTATATGGGCGGCGATGGTGGTTGGCTTCTTTTCTGAACCTGGCCAACAACCACTGAGCCATGCACACGATGGCATAAAACCTCATATCTTGAGCGTTGCAGAATGCATCCCCGAATGGCTGGAGTGTTGCTAGGTCTAGAAAAGATCCGGGGATACACTAATGTCAGGATTTGGGGCAAGCTAGCCTTTTGGTTGTAGCCCGTGAGCTTCTATGTGGGGCTACAACCAAAAGACCTGGGGCTATACCCCGCCCACTAGCGACACCTCTGCCGAATGGATATCCTTTGTGAATTTCCAGCAAGAGTGGTAAAATGTTGATGCTGTTCATGTAGAAGGAGTGTTTGTTATTACCACTTGGAGAAAGAACAAGAATGAATTATGATAGGGCACAATCGGCAAGCTGTGACAGGAGTAGCCACATAAGTGCCCCGTGAAACAATGGGCCTCATTACACGGATGGCGGTAAGGATTTACCGGTACCTGTAAAATACCGGTACCAGTAAATCCTTACCTCCTTACTACGATGTCCCTTTGCGGGTTGGGGGATTTAACGCCTGCTTTTTGCAGGCGTTAAAATCCAACCCGCTAAGGGACCTCGGAGCTAATTACGGCATCGCAAAATATGGGGCAGAAATGGGAATGGGGAAGGGCAATGGCGGAAAGGGGATTTACCGCCCCTCCAACCTTGGAATGGGGCGGTAAATCCCCTTTCCGCCAAGGCGGTGCCGGTATTTTACCGGCATGGGCCATGGCGCTTATAGCACCATGGCTCACCGCCTACCGGGTAATGAGGCCCAATGTCTTCTCTAATACCTTATGGATCACCACTCCTTCTCTGCTAATGTTCCCGTCACCATCTTTTCACACTCTACTGTTGTCCCCTTTGTTTCTTTTACCACTTCCCCACATTCTCTGTTGCATTTCCTCTATATTTCTCTCCCAGCTCTCTCTGGCTCTATCACTGGCTCTTTAAGAACACACTCTTGTAGTTGCTTCGCTGTATCATGATCGTATGTTCTCTTCCAGGTTCTACTTTCTTTGTTGCACTCAATTCCACATTATTAGGACCCTTGGAGAGACCATACATTTTTAAAGTTGTACTCTGGCCATGATTTGAAGGCTTCAAAGTGGCATTTCTTCTGGAAAATGTCCTGCCTTCCTCAAAAATGTACATCATTCCCTACATGAAGGTCTTGTTCAAATCCGTATTCTGTACAGTGCCTGGGGCTATAATGTAGATGGCCCCAGATCGAGGTACTAATAGCTTCCTGTTTTAACCTTTACAAAACAATTATTAAAAGTCATGATTGCATTTTAATAATAGATTGATGGTATGTTATGTGACTGCCCTACTTTAAGGGAGCTTAATACTTTGGGACACTAAATGACTTCTGAGACAGGAGGAACATCTTGGTTGTATGCAGTTCATCAGGAATGGGTTGCAGCGGTTACTGAAGGAAACTTGGCCAAAGGGTAGGGCAGGAAGGTAAAGGGTAGGGGGGGAAAGTAGTGTGTTCATACAGGTGTGCTTAGTTATATGTTTACTTTGTACACAAACATGGTGCTTCGCAAGTTTCAAGTCTGAGTTTCGAGAATTCTGTTAGAAAGGTGGGAGCAGTTCTTTCATGTGGACATCACGGGCTGGATTCCATCATGGCAGCGCCTCTGGTAGTAATCATTGGCCAGATCAGTCAATGGAAGCACTCTCTAGTTTTGGGGTCGGGTTCTCTTTAAGAGGTTGGATCCCAGTGGGTTCAGGCTAAGTGGGTGTGAGGAACTTGACCATCCACTTTGGTTGGATGTTTAAGTAAATGGATGATGGTAGACCTGCCTCACGAAAATGTGTGGGGCTAATTCACACACATTTCCCTATACTCACACCACAACAAATGCATAGACACCTGTACTCCGGCATGGACACAGCCAAGAGGCACAGTCCACCTCTGTCATATTTATTTGGAATATGACAGGAGATTAGAGCACAAAGCCATCCAAAAGAGGGGGGAGAAGAGCTTCCCCCTGCTATGGACAGCCTGATCAACTGAGAAGGGATCCATGGAACCACCCTGCTCCTTTGTTAGCCCTGCAGCTGGTTGCAGTGATTAACACACCAATAGAGGGCACTTCAAACAGTCCCCCATGGGGGCTGGCTGCAGAGGATAACAAAGGAGACAGAAAACCCAACAAACCTTTCATATCTAACTGTGTCAACCTAAAGCCAGCTCCCATCTCTCAGTATTAATGACAGAGAATTGATATGTATGAGTCTTTTGTTGAAGTAGATAACCCCCGCTAGGGAGACCCCATTCATAACATACAAGAGTGTGGTTTGCAGAAGCAAGAGAATCTGGTCTCTCAGCATCTTCAAGGGAGATCTGCCACTTTAAAAAGGAACCACACAGGGAGAACCATTAGTCAGAGAGACTCTTTAATCACAGAAGACAAGACGGTCGGTGGGACCTAGTATCAGAGGGGAGTGAGCCCAGAACTCTTTCTGTTGATAGAAGAGTTCAGCTATATTGGTCCTTGTACTCTCAATGTTCCTATAGGACCCCCTCACCTTTTCCTGTTGCAAAGCACTCTGGTTATGACCTCACAAATACATAACATTGTTGGCAGTGACCCCAGGATTGGTTCACTAAGGTAGGCTCAGCCTACACCAATCACTGTGGCCCACTTGGTTTTAAGAGAGGGCTGGAGCCCATCTTTGAGACAGATCATCTGAGGACTTCACTTAAAGCAGGAAGAATAAATCATCCGGCATCATGGCTGAAGGTACTGTCTGCCTTACAGCTTCTGCTACTGAAGGAAGGCCAGAAACATCTAACGAGGGAAGAAAGATCCCTCCCAAGGAACAGAGACAGAAACGAACTGGTACCCAGACAGCACAAAGCTTGCTCTGCTAGGTTCTACAGCAAGCCCCCTGGGGAGGGAGTGCCAGAAGGTCTCAGATCCCAAACCCTAGCACAAAGCTGCTGTATGCAACACACTCCCTAGCTCTGGTCCGTCTGCCTTAAAGGACAACTCTAGCACCCTCCATTGTCCGCCTTAAAGGAAATTCCTGAGCCTGTCGTGTTCCTCAATCCATAACTGCCTGCAAAGCTGACTGCCCTCAAACCTCGTGCTACCGCTGTCAAGCCACAGTCACTGAAGGAACCCAAGACGTCTCGATCAGCACTTCAGAAGTGCTGATCATCACAGAGACAACGATTCTGGACCCTGAGTCGCCGTGACGGACAGCCTTCAGCCATTTTCTAAGCTTCACTTGCAGAACCATCTTGCTGCTGGATACCCGCTGCTGACTCCCATCTCGAACTCTGTTGCCGAGGCCTGAAAAGCACCCTGAATTCGACTCAACGATGCCGAGCACCATGAAAGACTACAGCAAGTGGTAAATTGTGATTCTGTCACCCTGGTCCTTCCCGGAAGTCCTGTAGAGACATTTTAAAAGAATTTTTCCCATTTCACTGAAGCCAAGAAGCCTTTGCAAAAACTAGTGTGGTTATTAACCAAACCAACTACCCTCCTGTTAGTATCCAGAGTGCATCCCTTTTCCTTCTTAGAAACGATCTGTTCTCTGCATTCCTTTAAGGGTGGGTTGTATCTAGATGTTTTATTAGATTGCCTGTTGTGATGATAATAAAGTAGATATTTTTATGCAATCTTCACTGGACACTCCTTTTATCATTGGGTAATAATTGTATTTTCGCTGTGCTGCAAATAACCATCGATCCACGTCCTTTAGTAAAAAACCTGCCGTTCCATGCACATTACCAAAATTGGACAAGGAGGTTTATACATTTAATGTTATGCTTGTTTAATCCAATCTGTTCCGATCCATTCTGGTGTATTACAGGTGTGAGGCTGATCGATGGTTCAGAAATTGTCATTCACCCCAGGACCACTGGTACCCCGGAATTTGATTCGTCACAGTGGGTAAGGTTTCCATAAAGTGGAGCAAGAAATTATTTAAAATAAATAAATACATAATAATAATAATAATAAAAATAATAATAATGAGACTGTTTAAATAGTGGTTTCTGCTGAATCCCTTTGGGTTTCAAGCACTGTAATAATAGCTGTCATTATTATCCAATGTAACGATACGTAATCAATCACGGAAATATTAAGGGCTGAATGGACAATGCTGGGATCTAATTTTGAAAGTGCTGACTAGACCCATGTCAGAGGTAAGTGCTTCATTTTCACTCGTACAAAGGCAAATAAAGTAGGATGAAGAAGGAAAGGGACAAATGAAAAGGAGGAAAGAACGTAAAATAACGGGAGGGAAAGAATAGAAAGAGGGGAGATAGAAATAGAGGGAAGGCAAAGAGGGAAGAAGATGACGTGAGGAAAAGCAGTTTAGAGAAAGAAAAACAGAGAAGAAAACTAGAGATTAAAATAAAGGAATGCAGGAATGGAAAGAGGGAGCATACAAGTTAAACAGTGAAATGCGAGCCTGATGGCAGCTATGTGAAAAAAAGCTAAGATGTGAAGGAAAGTGAGGAAAATATGCAGGTATTATAGGGGAGGGAGTGAGGGGGGGAAGGTTGGAGTATTGAAGTCAGGGAGAGAAACCAGCAGAGGGAAAGACGTGAAGGAAGGGTGTGACAAAAGAAATGCATACATTCAAAGGGGTATGGAAAAATGACAGAGAAAGGAACACGGGGAGAAAAGCCAGAGCAGGATTACAAGAAGGAAATAAGTGAAAGAAGTGTGAAAGAAATAAGGAGGGAATATAGAAAAATGAAAATTATCTGAAAGAAAGCAAAGCAGATACATTAAGAAAGGTGAGAAGAAAGACAGAAGGAGGAAAGGCGACAGCTAAAAAGAGGTGAAGGGAAATAAGCAGTCATAAGGAGTGGAGAGAGGAGAAAAGGAAAGCAGAGTAAAGAAGTGGGCAGGAGTTGATAGGATTTAAAAGAAGAGGTGAGAGGAAGTGAGAAGAGGGCCAGAGAAGAGAAGAACAGAGCAAAAGAGGGGAGAAAAATGAGCACAGACAGTAGGGAGAAAATATGCGGTAGGGAGAATAAATAGGAAGAGAATAGGCAGAGTGTAGAAGGGGGAAAGAGTGAGAAAGAAGGCGTAGAAGACAGAATGAGTAAAAGATAGAAGAGATGACAAACCAATGCGATTGCACATGGAATAGGGTGAGTGTAAAACAGTAATCTGGGAACACGTGCCTTGTTCTGAAGAGTTCTTTCTCTTTGCGATAGCTGAACTAGCTGGCCCTACCTGGAATTGTAGTTTGGGAAGGCATAGAGTAGCATGGCCACTTATGGTTATTTACCTTAATCGCCCCATGTGGGTTAGTAACGCCTATGTTACTCACTGAAAAAGGCCTATTGTAGAACACTTTACTCAGCGAAAATGAAATGGATCAGGGTTTTACGGTTTGAGTTTGGGATCCTTGCCCAGGGGGTGTTTGCTTTTATTAGGCCTCATGTTGCAGAAGAACTGGCACAGTAAATGACTCCCCTGTCACCCTTACCTTAACATTCCCCGCGTGGCAGTAGCAGGGATATTGGGATTCTGCATTACCATCAGTTGCACAGATGTCCCCATCACGTGCCAATCCCACCGATGGCAAATACTGCAGGAGGTGAAAATACTAATGAGGCAACACATATTTCCAGCATTTTGTGCAGCCCCATGAATAGCACCAGTGGCAAAAATGCACCACCAGCTGAAACTCTGCGTTAAAATACCACCAATCAATGACATATGAGGATTCTTGGGGCAGGGGTAGTAGGCACCTCGAAGAAAGGATCACTTTCCATTGTTATGTGCCAACCCATAACCAGGGGCGGAGACAGGGGGCTGGATGAGAGATTTTAAGGCTGGTCTTGAG
Source organism: Ambystoma mexicanum (assembly GCF_040938575.1). Taxonomy (NCBI): domain Eukaryota; kingdom Metazoa; phylum Chordata; class Amphibia; order Caudata; family Ambystomatidae; genus Ambystoma; species Ambystoma mexicanum. Next base: position 470,786,543 of record NC_090932.1, on the reverse strand, counting down.
TGGGGCCATTAAGCCATTGTGTTGTCGACCCCAGTTTCCTCTGAGCCCAGAGGGCTCAATTGCTATTATGCCTTCCTTTGGGCCATTAGATGTATCTTTCAACCCAATTCAGAGTCTCTATTTTTCACAAAGTGATGCTAATCATTGGAGGTGTGGGCCCCGGGCATGATTAAGGCCCGGCCTTTGGCTTAATCATGAGGGGTATCTTGATATCGCACGGGCAGGGTTTTGTTCTCTGTCTCTGTTCAATTTCTGCTAAGGCCATGTTAATGATTGTTTAAATGTAAATACTCTCCCAGGTGAGAACTTTGACAGGCTTTTGTGGTATTGCCCTAGAATGACAATCCTGCTTTCTGCCATCTCTAACCTCCTGAAAGTGGGAGGGCAGAGAGAGCCTGGCGCCCCTGCCCATAATCCACAGTTTACAACGTGGCACCTACTTACGGGTAAGATAGTTTTTAAGACCAGCTGAGAACTGGTCATATTATTGGTGATGACCTTCAGTGGTAATATACCACATGTTCTTTCAAAAGAAGGCTGGTGGTGACGCTTTTGCCACTGGAGCAAATTGTGAAGTAAACACAAGTGATGTATTTGAGTCTCTTCTAATTGGCAGTATTCTCTCATCAGTGATATTTACTTGGCATCAACGCCATCTCCACTTTTTCTGGAATGAGGCTGTGCTCCATGTCATGCCCTCTACCCAGTGCGTGCATGTGATTAGATCAGATTAGCTCCAATGGCTACCTGTTGAACAGAAGTATTCATAGGGCCCGATTTATGGAATATTTGCCCGGTTCAAAGTGAATTTGCACTGCTGAAAAGTGACCTTGCACTGCTGACACAAACCATAATTCATGGAACTGTGCAAAGTGTATTTTTGCAGTGCAAAGTCCGGGAAAAGTCAATTTGAACTGCAAAAATGACTATGCGCTGACTTTGCCCGCACTATGCACTGCAAAAATACACTATTCACGGTTCCATGAATCAGGGTTTGTGTTGGGAGTGAAAAGCACTTTTCAGTAGTGCAAATCAACTTTGAACGGGGGAAAATATTCCATGAATCAGGCCCAAAGTCTGTAGATTGTTTACTATTATGATCCATTAATAGCATGTTTATGACATTTGAAGAAAAAAAAAGGCATGCAAGCGCAATGTTCTTACTGAATCATGTCGTCTATTTAAGTCTATGGGTTTTTTTCTCGAGCTTTTGTGTACACTACATAGAAGAAGGAAGCAGAAAATGACAAGAAACCTCACTGCTCCACTCCCCTGCAACCATCGACACCATACAGTCACCTTCCCTCCTTATGCACCCGCCATCCCCCGCTCCCTCTTGTACACAGCACAAGAAAACTACACAACGGTTTTCTGAGCCCCTCCTGTTCCACGGCATGAAAGGAGAGCATGCCTTGTCTCTGGTCATAAACATCCAACACTCCATCACATGCCATTCTATAACATACGTAACACAATTCCTCCAAGTGCTGACATCCTAGCATCTCCTCTTACAACGAATCAACTTTCAATGCATTGTACTGTTTACTTGCCTTTTACGTATACAAACTTCTCACACAAATGTGCACTTGTTCATGACAAATAATTACAAGGTTTCACTTTCATGATTCATCAGAGACATCGGTGGACTCCGAGAGAGAACATAGGGGCAATATTGACCTTCGCTAGCAAGTGCAGTCAACACGCAATTGAACTGATTAGCTAGGTCACTATGTGAATACATAAATGAACACGGGAAAAAACACGACATGTGAAAATACACACTCAATAACATTCCTTTAAAATGTAAAAACAGCGCAAACACAGAAAATACAAGGTAAGTCCATCAGTGAGTGATAAAGTACAGCAGCTCATGTAAAGCATTGCAATCTGTTCATGAAAGACCACAATGGCCGTGCATGTTCATCATAGATATCTCAAAAAGTGGACAGAGCATGGAGCCCAGGATAGGTTTCCCGGTATAATTACTTGCCTAAAAGCATACTGAATATTTCTAGCAAATGGACAGGGAGTCAACCCCTCGTCTTCAAGTTCCTCAAGTATAGAACGAGCAGGTACACATCTGACAGACATCAGCTCAACACCAAGAATTTGGTCATCAACCACAACTTTCGCTTAAAAAAAAATAAACTTTCTGTGTCATTTATCGTTTCCATTGAAACAAAACCATTGACAACAGCTTTGGCTTAGTTGTTTAACGTTTCTAAAATTCGTTTTGATCACTTTTGTTTTTATTAAACTAAGATCGATGGACCTGCTATGACACCTTTCATTAATCTGATCAAATCTTAATACAGATATAACTATTGCTTCTCCAAAAGGCTGTGCTCCTACCTGGTAGTCCCAGAATGGTGAAGTATGGCCGGCACTGTGTGAATCCCGTGCTCTGCTTCACACAGCTCAACCACAAGCCCTGGTACTGGAAGGTGGTTGTCACTGGATTACTGTAGAGATCCTGGGTGCTCCACATGTCGATTCCGGTGGCGGCAATCACCCCAGCAAGCCCCAAGGTGCCCACCACTAAGCCCATTGTCTGGCACATGGTCGCCGACATTTCTCTTTTCTTTAGGAGCAACTCGCCTGTGTAAGTAGCTCAGCCTCTAGAAAATGGAACTGGCCTCCTTGACTTGGCTTTTGCAAGGGCAACTGTGCTTATCACCGGGGTTCCTTTCAGTCGCTCTATTTATTCACCCTGTTTTCATAAGATAAGTCAGTTTCGCTCTCAGCTCGGTATTTTTTTTCCTTGTTGCTTAGTTTCGTCGGGTCATTTTTGTCCCTTGTTCACTTATCACAGGTGGCCATCACCTCCCAATCACATGTCAGCACATTACTATGCAACCAACTGACATTATGGTTTCAGCCTTGCTTCGGCTCCCTGTTTTCAAGATTCCATTTTGTTGAGTCATGTTGCGACTGTTCACACTCTTCAACAACTCGAAACACTGTAACTTCTCCAGGGTCAATTCGTTGGATCGCAAACACAAAGATAATGACACAAGCGAAGGACACCGGCAGGATTATCGAGGCTGATGGCAATAATGCTCTGGTTTTTAACCAAGTCTAGCTGTGCAGCAATGGAAGGTGCACATTGTTGGGGATTACAAGCAGAGTGCGTTGTGGAAGTTGGGTTGGAAGCTTGGAGTGACTGACATTGACCACGAAATTCAAGTTAGGTTGTAGTCTACCAGCTGTTTATTGGATTTATTTCAGCAAGTCAGATATTGCCTTCACTGTGTAGAAGCAGACCCGCCGGCGACTCCCCATTGAAGCTGGAGGGTCTTTCATAGGCTGTAATGTTTATTTAAAGCCATGGGCACGTGGTGTTTTCTCATCTTATGCTAGTCCAGTCATCGCAGAAGATCTCGTGGAAATGGTTCTGTATTCACACCCCAAGTTTGCAAGGAATCTCTTCTAGGGAAAATTGTTCCTAATTGCGGAACCTTCACTGGTTGAAATTCTCAAGGGGAGAAGGCCACGGTCTCCTTGCTACACCAGTCTCAAGAAACTCATCAATGAATAGAACTTATCACATTTTCTTTAAACATATTTCATATTGCTTTCCAGGTGTTTTGAAAAGTGAATTACAATAATACATTTCAAAGTGACTTTGCCAGCTCAAAATTCATGAACTCACATCACAACGGTGGACAGCACGTTTTTCTGAAATGTTGGTGAAACTAGAGTGGGCAGGCATACAATGTTACAACTATCTATATACCTCATCAATACCACTTCTTAAGAATAGAGGTGGGTACGTTGTAAATTGCTTGACTTAATTACCTTTCAAATCATTTCAAATTGTATGGATCCATCGACCCGCTAAAGAGCTGACTTGTGAGGTGATTCAAATTGAGACTTAAAATACCTGATTGACCTAATTTGTGGTTTGAATTGGTTGAAGCCATTTATCTCATAGGAACCAAGAGATTTTACACACTTTCAGATTTATTTGGTCTAACCAAATGTCTACCATCAGAAGAATATTACAGTATGTAATCAAATAAAATTGGAAATGAAAACAAAATATAATCTAAAGAACAGAAAGAAATGATTTGTAAACAAAACAAGTTGCTGAAAGTTGAAATCAGTTAGAGCCAACATTTACTCCTGTCTATTTGAACTGATTATCTGTTCAATTTCTTTTTGTTAATCAGGTACATTTTTAGAGTTACATGATTTAAATCAATCAAACTCATATGATTCACCATTGTTTAGGTCGGTTCAAATCTTCTAATTTGCCCATCTCTATTTCAGGGGCTTGTGTAGCCCAATCAGTGCAGAGAGGATGAGAAGATAGCTTGTCGGCTGTACGAAAGGGTAGACCATGTGAAGGTCTTTTGAGTGCTATTTGGGAATTTACTCTCAGCAATGTGAGGCTCTTTTGAATGCCATGGGACAATTTCTTTGGGGATAAACTACTGTTCTTTTGTGAACTATACAACGACCTATTGTGGATATGCAGGGATCTGCTAGAGCAATGCAAGTATATTTGGGGAGCTATGGGAGGGACTCTGCGGGCATGGGGCTGTCTGGGACTGTCTGTTGGTGTCTGTGGGAGGGTGTATTTGAAGAAATTATCAGGGTTATTAGGGCTCTTTAAACGTCTTTAGAAGAGCTAGGTGGGTTTTGGTTGGGACTACATCATTGACTGATGGAGGTTATCAGAAGACCTGCTGCCTATCCTAACCATCAGTTCGCATCTGTATGAGGGTGTTTTGGGGCTCTACAAAGTCTAGTGTTTTGGGGGCTAACACATTTCTTTTTGAATCTTTGCAGTGGTCTGTGATTTGCAATGGACTGTTAGTGGCCAAGCGAATGCATATATTTGGTCCAATATAGTATATTAGGGACTTTTCAACTGTACATTTTGTGCATGTGGAGGTATGTTGTTTTTAAAATGCATGTTTTCAATTCTCATTCCACTCTTGCAGTAGTCGATTTTGAAAACTCTATGATGCTATGATATGATATGACATTTATAACGCGCCTATGCACAAGTGTTTCAAGGCGCGATGAGGCAAAGGAGGGGAAACAAAGGGAGGACAGAGAGAGCGATCTTACTACGCCTAGTGACATTGAGATCGCACAAATGCAGAGAGTATCAGAGTTTCCTGATTACAATAAAAATTGACTGAATGTTTGCTTCTCTTAGGTAGTTTTGCAACACAACATAACACGAGGGCTGTTTGAAAGTATGATTACTTTTCACCAATTGTGAATTTGGTTGAAAATCTGAAAAGAAAATGCTGTTTCTCTACTAATGGAACTGGGGAGTATTTTCCAGCAGATTTAAATTGGAAAATAATGAATCACTTCTTTCTTAGAAAGTGGGTTTGTTATGCACCATAGAGATATTTTGTTTTCAAAAACATTTGATTCTTATAATGTCAAACGTTCATTCTTTTGAAGCAGCTAGATTTAGAATACATGCTACATTTATTAGCAGATACATATTGTAGCAAATCCATTTCTTTTTTAAAACAAAGAACTCCTTTCTAATGAATGGGTTATTTTCTGTAAAATCATTTTTTTTTGACGAGGCATAATTTCCTTCATTTGAAATAAATTGGTTTGTTTTTAAACAATGTATTTTAAGCTTTTGTCAGAGCAAACATTTAATGCCAAATAAATATGAGCTATTCAAAATGTGCACATTTTAAGGCTAATAACTTCACACTTTTCTTTGGACAAAGTGAATAAACCCAATGTCAATTAACACATTTCTGATCGAGCCATTTTGCTAAAGGGATAATCTACTCTTCGAGCACAATATGTATTGCAACACTAGTCATAATATGTCTGAAAAACTATAAAAAGAACAACAGCAGAAAACATCGTTTTGGCAGAACATGTCAGTTTACTTCTGCTGGGGAATAAAGGTATTGTACAGTTAAAAACTATTCACAATTCAGAACCCATTCTCACTTTATGCTGAGGCTACCAATAGGGGTATATGCTGCTGTTGGAAAGGTTGTTAATTAAGCAATAAGCCCCTAGGTAGGGGTATTACCTGCAAGTTATGATCCACGGCCACAGCCCCATTTCCTTCTGGTAATGTCCACCCCAGAGGGGACTGTTGGTATCAGCACCCCTCACAGATTTCCTTGGCGATGATACATTTTTTAAATTTGAGAAATGGCATGCTGGGTGTTTCCAGAATTAACAAAAAAACTACAGAAGAAAACGACCACCTTGAAACGTACTATTAGTTTAATCTATATTCATAGGGGCCGTTGGAGGAGGGATAGTGCACGAAGAGGGCAAGTGGCAATAGAGACAGTGCAGACATATGTGCTGGCAAGGTGGCGTATGGAAGTTGCAGAAGGTGAGGAGGGGATGGTGTGGGCGGGAGCAGAGGCCTGTTGTAGTGTCCAGGGAGGAAGATGGCGGGCACCCAATATTCAGGAAGCTTGGAACACAAGCTTTACCATGTGGTAAAGCCCACATTCTGAGCTCCATGAGTGGCTGGGATGTCACATGATGTCATCTCCGGGGTACTTATAACGAGTAGATTGGGTTCAATTTTAACCTTTGTGGCGAAGAACCCAGGCTCTGTAACCCTTTGTAACTGTGTTTAAAATCATTAAGTACCAATTCTATTCTATAAAACTATTTAGAACAGCCCTTTTAATGCTATTTCGAATGAAATGATTTTATGTCTTGTATGTCTGTCTGATATTTATAAAGCAGAAACCTAGCTGGGAAGCAATGGAGTACTGTGCAAAGTGGCCACATCCAGGGTTTTAGAAGTAGGTAGCAAGTGTAGCAGAACAGCTGGGATGGGTGGGAGCAATGAGGGAGACAGCAAAGGCTGATACATTGGGTTGAGTGGAGCGAACAGCAATTGGTGCGATGTTCCTTAAAGAGTGTGTTTTCAGGTTCTTCTTCAAATGTAGGGTGGAAGGGACAAGTCTTCTTAGTGTTGGTAACTTGTTCAAGCGAGAGGGTGCATATCAGAAAAAGTCTTGTTGCCTGATTGTTCCCTCTTGCAGTTTTTTGTTTACAGTCTGGCAGCGTGGCGGCTTCTGGTGGTGCACATGCTTCCAGAGATTGTGAGTTTCTCAGCCGAGCAGAGAAGTGCTTATGTTGTGACTGCTTCATCGGTGATGTGGGTAGTCCTGAATATGATGCATGCTTGAAGGGGTGACCCTGAAGCTCCTTTAGCATGGGGTTTCTGTATTTGAATTACTTTAATCCTGTAAAGAGGCATGCAGCAGCATTCTGTAACAGATTTGAGAGGGGCTTATGTGGCATCTGGGACTCCTGCAAATAGGGCATTGCCACCTTGCAGGTGCAAGATGATTAGGGCTGGGAGATGATTAGGGCTTGGACAACTGTTCTTAAACTTCAGACTGGGTTGAAAGGACTATGAGTAGAGACCCAAGCTGGTGGCATGCCACTTAAGTTTTCTTGGAGATGCGTGTTTTGAATGAGCCTCACCGTCAATAGCAAGTTCCAGAAACGATTGTTGAGAGTTGAGGTGCGAATCTGTTGAGATTCTGTTAAAATTCATGCCGTTCGGCCAATTCCGGACTTGGGCATGCTTGTTGAAGTTCCTAGGAGAATCCATTCTGTCTCTGCATGGTTTAGATTCAGGTAAGCATGTGTGACTAAGGATTCAGGGAACACTTTGTCTGTTTTTCCTCTCTAGAGTATGTTTTGTCTGACTGGTCTGGATGGAGCACATACCAACATAATGAATGGAAGGTAATTAATCTTGAGGAAGGGACACCATTTCATGGCAGCATTACTCACAGTTCGAGATTTCAAAATGATGGACCAAAACATGTTGAAACTGCACATGTTCTGTAAGTTCTATATATACACACACGCATGCACACACGTGTCACTTGGCTGATGGTATTGCGTTGTGTTTTTGATCGAGTAAAGGATGCATGCTTGCATGCTCCATTACCATTAGAAATCGAATGCTGTCGCTTTGTAGAATCCTTGTAGTTTAAGATGCTAGATTTTCTGCCAGTGATGACGTAATTCATGTGTGGAATTCTCACATTAGGACTGCGATGTGGCAGTTTCTGCTCGCTGCCTCAGGTGAATAAATTGCTTACCCATCTTTGATTGAGATGCACCAAGCCCAAAAGGACACCTCAATTAACACAGCCCGTATGTTGCTAAGAGAAATACTATCACAGAAATGCAAAACGGTTTATGTCCTATAAAACTAAAATGCATGTAGTTGGACATTTGCTAATGATAGTCGATTGACAAAATGTGAACTAAAAAGTGACAATTATTGCCATTTCACTTGAGTACATAAAAGAGATGTATTATGCATCTTTCTTCTTTTTTACTACACAGCAGCATTTCAAATAATTCTACTAAAAGGAAGTGAGTGATGTTGAGGAGACAGGTGGAAACTGGAGGCCTCACAGCAGTGCAACAGTTCAGGAAACAGGCAGACTATATTGCGCTTGCAGTCTTCTACTGCTATCAGTTTGAATTAATTTTAGTTAATTCAAAAAGTGGTAAATTGGGATGTGGTCTTGCAGTCCATAAACCCCATAACACCCATAATTCTCAATGCCCACTCAGATTGATGTGACACTCAATTTATTCTGTTCCATGCTTCCTCTTATGTGTCAAAGTGAATTAAAGCAACCGGAAGACACAATTCTGGTGGTTCACAAAACAGCAACATTCATAAATGTGCTTTAGTGATTAGTGAAGTAAATTGGTATTTTAAACTCTTGACTCATTATCAGCTCAAGAGAATGATGCACATTCAGAGAGTTATAAGAGGCTTGTTTTATTTATTGTCTGTATAAATGAACAAGAACGGCCTAACACATCTTCTCTATGAACATTGACAGAAGGTAAATGTCCTCTAAAGAGCTGAGCTTCCCACTCCCTTGTTGCTCCAGGCAAGCCATCATGTCAAGAGCCTGCAGACTGCTCTGTCAGATTGGTGTCAGCAGTAGGGTGAACTATGACAAAGACGTATCACTTCACTTTATAATTAAAACCTAAAAGGTTTAATGTTCAGCCTTAGAGGCGAGGCAAGAAATTGGTAGGTGCAAAAAATTCAGCACTGTTTCCAATTAAAGGACCACCCAGCATTTCGGCACACACTTCTGAAAATCGTGAACTACTTTGTTTTTGGGCCAATCAGAATTTGGGAAATTATTTGTGTTTCTCATTTCATCGATCCTGTAAAAAGAATCAATGATTTGTTGATCAATGGAACTATAGAAAGACAAAACACACACCGACAATTTCGTATGCAAATAGATAGCAAAAGGTGAAATCTAGGACTGGCATAAAAAAACTCAGCATTTGTAAGAGAGGTTGTAGAAATGCAACCGTGTTGAACACCAAACAGCAGAGAAAATCCAGCAAACAAATCAAAAGAACCTTCTAACACCAGACTTGGAAGAGAAGTAGATTTAGGCTCGAGGCACTGGGGGCGGGGGAAATAAATAGAGTGGAAAAAACATATCATGCATCAAAAGCAAGGACTTCCAGGGGCACACACGTTTGCTCTGTCTTCTTGTTACATGCCATTAATCTAGTGACAGAGAATAATGTGCCTGCTGAGCCATATTTTGTCTATAAAATGTTGGCCAGATATTCTTTTAGTCTCCTTGTGCGTTATGCAAACGAAGATGTGCTTTTAAAAGGGTAAATGGCTGATATCATACAAAACATTATATTTTGCACCACTAAACGTATGAGTTGGTCACCTGGTGGAATATTAAACACATTTTTTAATGGGTGAATTTGCATGCATGTTCCAAATGAAAACGTTCTGTGCAAACACTTTGTTTTAGCACAGACCCCACTCCTTTGAAAAGACAAGATCTCTTTTAATTTTGCTATGAACGTTTCCAACTGAAAACACAAATGTAATCTCATGAGCAAAAAACGGCAACCATGTTTGGATTGTGAAAGGAAGGTTTATTATTGCTTTAATTGACTGGGGCAGGTAAAGGGCGCCACTTTTGTTATATCTTCATACAAAAGCCAAGATAGCTATTTTCCACAAGCATTTTCATTTCTATGGCAAAGTCTTATCTTTTCATGCAATTCTTGCCTTGTTTGCACTTAATGGCCTGGAGAAAAGTTAGAAATGCCATAGATATCAGAAACGATAAGGCATGACCTATGTTACTTTTAGAGCTGTGTTGTTGCCAGAAAAACATGAGGACAGTTTTAAACACATCACAAATGCAATTGTATTTAAAACCATACATCCTACTGTTACTTGCATGCACTATGCCTGCTAACAACTTACAGTAATTATACATGGCTGACATTGCAAACATTAGACTTAAAATTAATTTGTTTCAGCTGGTTAATAAGTTGCATAAAACTACTGATAACATATATTGGCAAAACCAACAGTTTCGGGCTTTGTGTAGCTATGGGATAAGGCATTTTCTGGCATACCATAACATTACAATATTGCCATAACATATAGTGTGATTACTTGGGCATACTAGCCGAATGGTTGGCTTTGCCACAGCTTGTTTTTAACTGTTCTGAAGTGCATTTGAGAGATATAAATCTAGTAGCTGAAGAGCCAGTTGGCGAAGATATTTTTTCACACAGGTAGCACATTTACAAATGCAATTAGGCCATGCACTGTCAGCAGACCACTTAGAAAAAAAAAACGGCAAACCAGCTTGTTATGTTAGCGCTCGATACAGCTAGCTCAAAGACATCCCAGGTGGATGTGTTTTGGGTTGGCAGGGCAGGTAGTGTCTGGTAATGGCTATAGGGATTAGCCTGCCCAAGGGCAGTCAATGGATGGCTAAATAACCAAACAAAATCCACAAGCTGTGTGTCCCTCCTCGCATGTCACCTACCTACTGGCTTTACTCCAATGCGATAATATCAGCATGGAGGTGGCGCCTAAGCACCACCTGTTCACCAAGGCTAATAAATGGTTAAATTGTTTGATGTGTTGGCCTGCTAAAGAGAACTGCTGTGCACAATCTTCAGTTTACAGAGTAAGATCTCAGTGCCAAAATGGCCTCCTTCTACAGCAGATACTTGACTTTGTTAAACCTCTGTCTCTCTATCTCTCTTTCTCACACACACACTCACACGTGTTGAATATGACATACAGTCTCTACTGCCTTTTGGAATTACTCCTCGGCGCTTAAAGACCCCCATGAAATGGAATGGATAATACTCGTCTTGGGTGGAAAGTTGGGGCAGCAGATGGAGGGAGCAATGTTGCTATTGCTAAAGCGTGGATGTGTTCAGATCGTCTCTGTGCGCGAGTGAGCATCTAAGATTTATTGGAGGTGCAAAGTATGGGGAGACGCAGTCCTCTGGGGCATGTTTCCTATCAAGTGTGAGTTTGTGTGGGCACCCAATCGGATCCATACGTACATGCCATGTGCTTTCAGATTGTGGTCAAAGGTGTTTGGAATCACATATTTTTAAGGATGTGCTATCGCATAACAAGGGGCAAAATGTATAGTTGATGGTTAATATTGACTTTGGATGATGCAATGTCATGGGGCAGTGCCATGGCTATCTTTATTCTATCGTCCATCATTGCAATATAAATGCCAATACGACAATTGCAGAATGGTAAATGTGTGGAACGTTCATACTTGGCAAGTGGCCATTAACATAACGCGCATACAGAATAGCATGACAAATTTGTAGAACATAGTCAACTATTCACTACCGCTGCGTGCCAGCACCTAACAGGTAACTGCATAGTTGTGTCATGTGATGCCATTGGGGAGTTATGAAGACATCATAATAAAACGTGCAGATTTTCCTCTCATGGTTGGTAAATGTCAATGGAAACCTCAGATGGAACCATAGAACAAACAACTATTCGGAGCCTATTAGGCGTATTGTTTACAATTCAGGAGAGTGCATGAAGACAGGGGACAGGGCGGTACATGAAGGTGCAAGGTCTAACTTGTAGGGTCTACAAGGAGAGAGGCAACGTGTTGTGTATTTATATACCAGAAGAGATGAACGGGAGGGGAGACACAACAAAACCCTTTGCATGTCTTGGAGTATAATTGCATTAAACAAAGCAAGCATGTCTTCAGCGGTGCAGTTCTAGAGTAAAATATCTCGAGGTAAGTCATTGGTGAATCATGTGGAGTAATTTGAGGAGGTGCTCCACAAAAAGGTTTGTGAGCACATGGAGGCGGCTCCTAGCGAGCATGGAGGAGACAAAAGACATTCTAAAAGGCCATAGCAGGTCACTGGCACAATAAAAGTATATGAATTCAAAGACAGAATTGGATCCTACGTTATGTCTGTGTCATTGCATTACCCAGAGCAAGACACTTCTGGGAGTCCTTATCTTCTGTCAGTGCCTGTGGCTATAATAAAAACAGTACACAGAGCGCGCAAGCATTAGCTTCATTTTTTTATTTACTTTATTTTTTTAATTTTCATACATCAATAAAACAATAAGCAAAAAAGAAAACATTGCACCAACAGGGTGCACCTCTCGCCATGCCAACCATAAGCCCCAGTGTCCTGCCGCCTCCCTCCCATCGCATCCCCAGAGTTGTATTCGGACTCCTCCCTTTGGTTGAGTTCATTGAATATTAACCTGAGAACTGCCACGTTACATTGTCTCTCTGGCTTGTTCAATTTTGGTACCAAGGATTTCCGAATCCGAGGACTCAGCGCTGTTCAGTAAATATATTATGTATGGTCCCCATATATCGGGGGGACGTGCATGCAATGGTAGCGTTCTAATAAATTCAGTGTCCATGTCTTGACAATATGTGACATCTTTTTTCCAGTCCTCTATCTTGGGGAGTGGGCTGCGACCCCATGACATTGCTACTCGTCTCCGGGCCAGGACCATGAGGAGGGCCGCCAGTTTGCGTGACGCCAGCTGCAGATATTTAGTGAGGCCGAGGAGAGCACTCAGGGGAAGAGGTGTCACTTGTTCGCCTATGAGCATTAGCTTCATGGCATCAGCAAGTAGCAGACAGAGGCGCCAGAAGAGACCACCGAAGGGTCCCACAATTCAGTACATTTGGTAATTATCACATTCCAGCTCCAGCCTCCCAGCTGATACTGTAGCTAACTCTGATATTCTCACAAGCAAGGACCACATGTATGTACAGGCAACCAACAATTGTTCCACAAGGAATTCATGATATCAGGATTCTACGGAATGCAACAAAGATGACGTGTGATTTTACATTGTTGGCATTGCCCACATATATAGCCACTTTAGATCGCTTTCTGAATGTGAATAAAGTGCTGAATCCCTTTGGGATATTTGTAGAAATCGTGGGACCACAGGTTGAAAAGGTGGGAATTTGCCCTCATTATATATATATATATATATATATATATATATATATATATATATATATATATATATATATATATATATATAATTTAAGGATTTGTTAATACAATCCTACAGTTTCAAACAATCACATCAACAGTATTAATATTCCTACTTGTCAAGGCAATTACACAATCCTAAATAAGTTAATAAATCTATCCAACCATCCGACCTAGAGCAATGTACAGCTCAATTTAGGCACACAACTATAGGCTCTCCCCCTAATCCCACCATACAATAGCTGGAGGACACTGTCCCCACGTGAAACCACAGGAGGGACAGCAGCTGTCTTCTGATCACCTTGGATTTAAAGTCAAGCTGCTGGCCTCATTGCAGTTCTGGAATTCTCAAGACAAGATGACAGCAGTACGTCAGTGAGGATAAAAATATCCTCCCACTGATGTTGCCCTCAAAGAAAATGTGTAAAGATGACTTTGTTAGTGAAACGTGCATGAATGCTATTCTTGTAAGGTGCTGAAAACAAGCAATCAGAATGACTAGCCAATCCCATAGTCAAAAACCTTTGCACCAAACACACATTTTTGCGAGAATTTTGGCCTCATGCTAAATAATATTTTGGGCCGTATTACAGAACCTGTGCACTGGTGGATGAACAACTAGCACTAGGACAAAAATGACCCTAGTGCAAAAAAAAATTTCTTGAAATGCATGTTTGCATCAGCGCAATGTTTGCCCTAGTCATACTTTGTTGGCCTAGTGCACAAACGCACTAAAATATGTTTTCAATGTTTGCAATGGTGAAATGTTTTCACTAGTGCTAATTGCACTGGAGCAACGTTTCTGTAATACAGATCTCAATTCCCTTTGTGTTTCCCCATGACAGATTCTGTGATTTGCCCCCAGCAATATTTTTAATGCGTTTCATGTGATTTTTACCTCTCATTTTTCCAGTGCAGAATGTTTCATTTTTAAATTGTCACCGTTTTTTAAATTCAGTGCAACAGCAACATGTGGGGGACCCCTCTCAAACTCCCCATGAGCCCCCTAGCCCACCAAAGCACCAAATAAACCATTATCCCCTTTTCCAAACATGAAACCAGTTCCCTTTTTTTTCTCAAATATATATTATAGGCAACCTCGTTTTTCAATTATTTTGTTCTACACTGAAATGTGAGCAGTGAATATTCTGCCCAGAGGTCAATGGATAACATTTAATCCCGTAACAGGCGATGCTCGTTATATTTCACTGTGGGAAAAGTACAGAAGGTTGTATACGAATTGACCGAATGAGAATTGCTCACGGGAGAATTGCTTGCAGGAGAATTGTCCTAATTTCAAGGGTCAATTTGGACATACATGCGGAGGGCAACCCCTCGCAGCCGCCCCACCCAAACCAAAACCCCCCGCAACACCCCACCCATTCACTTTACATAATTTAATTAACAAAAACCAACCCAATGTATATATATATTTATATAAAAGGACAATTGTGCAGAAGGTCAATTAGGACCATTGAAATTCGGTCAATTCCCCATACAGTCAATTTTCTCCGATCAGTGTGGGTAATACCTTACAGAAAGGTGTTTTATAATAGAAAACACAAGGCCAACATTTGTCTGATAAACAACGGCCACAGACCGCCCCAATGTGTATTGGTAGATCTTGCAACCTTCGGCATAGGTTCAACCTTTACACACATATGGTTCATAGTTTTGTTAACAAAGGTTTACCGCAATAACAGGTATTACAGCAATTGTCCGAAGCAGAAGAAAGTACCATTGTGTACTGAGTAAGATCATTGTTCGTACTTTTCGCTAGCCGTGATGCATTTGAAGCAAGCTCTGAAGCCATCGGCCGTTCAATGCCAAATTGAGTTTGAGAAATTGGGGTACAGTGGAGCAATTTTCTGTTCAAATGATGAATTACTTGTTGGAACCTCTAGTCACATCTGCATAGAAAGGCAGAATAGTGGCTTTGTTATCTCTAAAATAAGTAGTGAATATATGGATGTTTGCAATGTAATCTACATGGAATTATTTAAAAATATTTTCCAATTTATAAACAATCTAATTTGCAATAGTCTATTTTTTTTGGTCAAATGAAAAATGCTTGTGTTTTCTAAATTAGGACCAAATGTGCCGGAACACGTTGAAATTCACCCTAAAATTCTGTGCCCCCTGTATTTGGTATCAGTTGACTTAATTGCATTTCTCAATGAGGATAATGCGATCTGGTGATATGATATGATATTTTATTTGTATCGCGCTCGTACACAAGTGTTTCAGAGCGCAATAGGCCGTTGGTAGTAGAAATGAAAACCTTTCCAGGAGTGACCAATCCAAAAGGGCGATTTCTGGCATTGTCTCAATTGGATGACTATTGTCTCTATTGCTAGGCCTGGCACACCATTCACAGCGTTTATGTTGAATAGGTGAATTTCCATAACTTATTGCCCACATAATTTGTGTGAAGTCCCCTTTCTCAATGTGTTGTTTTATTTTTAAGGGGTAAGCGGACAATGTTCTCTACTCACCAATGGTGCTGACATTTGAATTTCTGCAATAACACCTTTCATCCACTCTCAGACCCACCAGCACACTCATTCACCAATCTTCATTTGCACTTAAGTGCAAAAGGACCCGTTGGTGCAATTGTCCACTTTTCCACCATGTAATTAAAAACTGAAGAGCAAAACAAATGCAAAATCACCTTTTCTCTTTATTTTTCCACTACATTGGTGGAAAGGTATAAATGCCTTCCCCGATTAGCAATTGCAGCAGGCATTTATAATCGATTCCCATGGAATCCCTCTTATATTACAAGTGGTAATTTCAAGAGGAATCCATAGCATTACCTCCAGCATGAACATCCGCAATGGAATAAGGCTGCCACATTTGTCCCACGAGTGGGAAAATTGAGGTGGACATGCTATACCATTTTTACCAGGACTTTTTCCAATCTGCCTGTGAATAACAGAACCCCCCTGAGACTGAACATTTGCTCGGCAAATTCTCCTTTTAATAGAATAGGCAATACTTTTAATCCCACTCTAATTTCTACACCCAGTGCCTTAAATTAGCCTGGAATCAATGCCAAGAACCGACCGGGGTTCTGCTGTCCATACCTGGGATTAAAGCGCAACCCCATGTGGTCCAATGTTTTCATGGTTAGCAGCTACATTATGCATTGCACTCCAGCAAGATCCATTGGTTGCATTCTTGTTATCAAGACAAGGGCTCACAACCTGGCTCTTCTAAATGAACCCACAACCAAAAGCCCTGCCGCTCCTCATTCCCTCAACTACCCCTCCCCATCTGAGAGCTTGCTCTTCAGCCAGTTATTGATAGCATTCTGAAACACAACCCAAAGAAGCACAACACTCTTTCCTCCCCAAATTCCGAGGTCTGCACTCTACTTCCTCTAGGAAATGTTCAAGCAGTGAATGATATGATATGGCATTTATAACGCGCCTATACACAAGTGTTTTGAGGCGCGACGAGGCAAGGGAGGGGGAACAGGTGTAAGAGAGACAACGATCTTACTAGGCCAGGTGTCATTCAGATTGCGCAAGTGCATGGGCAGGGGGAAAGGGAAAAGAGCGTGGGGCAAGGGAGGGGGGAAGTGCAGTACATGGGATAGTAGAATAATAAGATAAGAAAAAATAAAAAAAATGGCCATCAGATCGTGGCAAGTGCAAGGTAAGAGCAGACATAAGTACTGGTAAGGGGACTGTAGGGATACAGAATAACAGTCCCCAGGTGTGGGGGTTGCTGGGGAGGCAGTGCAGGTGTGCAACTGGCAGGGCCTGGGTGCAGATCAGAAACGGCGGCCAGGTAACCAGTGCAGTTTCAGCCAGGATATCAGCAGGGGAGAGGGGGAGAGAAACCAGAAGCAAAGAGGAAGGCTTTGAGGTGCTTCCGGAACCAGAGATGGTTCTCCTCAAGTTTCAGGGAGGTTGTTCAAGTTTCTCAGGCTGTTCCAGAGGGAGGCCCCTGCCGAAGAGAGAGATCTACCACCAACTCGTTGCTTGGAGAAGCAACTGAACCTCAGGGTCAGTTGCTTCTCCAAGCAACGAGTTGGAGGCGGATGAGCGAAGAGCTCGAGAAGGAAGATATTTGTAATGCCAGGAATGTTCTTTTTAGACGAGGAAACACATTGTATTTGATGATGATGATGATGTAAGTTTTATCCGTCAGTGTATTTCCCATCTATATTTTTCTTGCACATTTTGAGCAACATTGCCTGCCTTAAAATTGTAGGCAATTAAAAATGATATAAAAATGAAACCCAAAAATCTATCTGTGCAGGAATTCAGCCTGGCAGCAAGGGGCGAGCAGATTTAAATGAATAACAAAATATGTGGTGCGGTATTACAGAAACGTTTCAGCACTGCAAGTGCAATTACTATGAGGGTAAAACATGGTTTTTGAATGAATTTTTGCACCATGTCAATTTCTGCAATTTTCCCAATCCTTTGCTGTGGTGCAAAAATGCAATGAAAGAACAAAGTTTTTTCACTAGAGCAAGTTTTGCCCCACTGCAAAAAAACTCAGTGGACCTCCTTTTATCAACCGTGGAAAGAAGCTTAGAACACCTGCATGGATTTCAACATCTGACCCTGAGGTCGGAGAATCTTTTAGCATCTGCATGTAGCACACTGAGCAACCGGAAGGACTTCCCGCAGAAGAGTTAAGTGCACAGTGCTCACAGTCTTCCACGTTCCACCATCATCATCATACTTTGCACAAGCAAAACATGCACTGCCTATTCTTCCTCATAATGGGAAGTGATGAGCCTTGAACTTGCAGAATGGGCGCTGTGTGCATGCTGTATTACACAAAGATATCTCTTATCTGCAGGGAAACGTATGAAAAGGGCATTGGATTGTTGAGTTTGCTTCTCAGCCTTTGAGATGTTAAGACAATGGTGATGGGTTAGTCCAAGCCCCACCCCTTCCTTAGAAACTCTGACATTTCTGCTTGGAATGAAGGTCTGTTTCTTCCAACCCAGGATCCCAACATTGCTGTCTCGAACCCAAGCAACCCCTCCTCCACTCGAGGAACACGACCACCTCCAACCCTGACGTATCATAAGCAGTCAGCCCTTACCTGGCAGGCCTAGGATGGTGTAGTAGGGCCGGCACTCAGTGAACCCAGAGCTCACCAGCACGCAGGATTGCCAGAGGCCTTGCGAGTTATACTCCGATGTCACTGGGTTGTTGGCAAGGTCTTGGGTGCTCCACTGGTTCATCACAGTAGCAGCCACAATCCCGGCTCCTCCGAGGGCCGAGACGAGGAAGCCCATACTCTGGCACAGTGTCACCGACATTCTCGCTGCGTGCTCCCACCCCTGCCGCTCTCTCAACGATGTTGACTCCTGAATGTTACAGTTCTGTGTGCAGTGCTGATTTGAATGTACTGGCTACGTGTTTTTACCGGCCAGTTGAGTATACGTCACGGAAATGACTGGTTTTGATTTTAAGGCTGGGACTCGCCCAGCCCTTTATCTCACTGTGTGAGATAAGCTGAGGTGCTGGTACCATGAGCTGTTTGTCCCTTTAGAAATTGTATGCAGGTGTGTGTGTGAGTGTGTTTGCTCGCCTTTCTCTCGCTCTGCTCTTTTCCACACTAACAGTTAATCAACAGTACAAATTGAGTTTGTGGTGGAGCCGTTGGAGGAGTCCAGTTTCACTGAGATCATAGTGGCAAAAAGGAACAATTAAACCCAGAAGATGCTACTATCCAGAAGTGCTAATATATTTTATCATTGGAGTGTTGGTAACATCCTGGGTTCACTTCAAAACTGTCTGCAAAAAAGAATATACACTTATGAATTTGCACTACAGGACTGGATTTAGGTTCCAGGGATAGGTCTTTGCAAAAGGCATATGCAATTAAACAGTGCTGCATTTGTTTTACACACCAAGGGCCCGATTGATGGAATCCGGTGCAGAAATGGCACAAGGGCCGCTTGCTGAGAAGGACCCTACGGGAACCGTGGTGCAGAAAAAAACTTGCTCGGCACGCACATTCATGGATTTCAAGAGGCTTTACTAGCCGTCGCGCAAGTAACAAGCTGCGCCAGTAACACCCCCAACACGCTCCAACACTCCCCCACGCACACCAAAAAGCAAGTTAAAGGACTAACACGGTGCAAGCCACCGCGACAGCTCTGGCCCAGTACCCTAGCAAAATTGCGTGACAACACCTTGCAATCCCAGGCCAAACCCCACAGAAAACCCTTGTCCTCCCTCGCAAGCCCAGCCCGTACCCCAGCTAAATCACACGACAACACCTTGAAAACCCGCCCGCATCCCAGAGAAAATGCATGCCCTCTCTCGCAAGCCCAGGCCGTACCCCAGCGAAATCGCGTGACATCACCTCACATTCCCAGGCTGCACCCCAGAGAAAACAAGTTCCCTCCCTCACAAGCCTAGCCCGTAACCCAGCAAAATCACATACCCCCTCATAAGTCTAGACTACACCCCTTAAAAAAACATGAGTTCCCCCTGCATCCTCAGCACCCACCCTGTCCACATACCCCCCTACTGCACATGAATCACTATAGTCCACACACCACCTCCAGCCCCCTCACCGGTGACACCCCCCACAGGCAGCGCCTCCAGGAGGGACACCCCCACAGACAGCCCCTTCCAGACTGGACACAACTCCCTAGCCCCCTTCACTTGTGACACACCCCGCAGGCCACCCCCTCCAGAAGGTAAACCCTCCACAGGCAGCCCCCTCCAGATTGGACAGTACCCCTAGCCCCTATTACCTGAGACACCCCCGCAGGCCACCCCCCCAGAAGGGACAACCCTCACAGGCAGCCCCCTCCAGACAGGACACCACCCCCAGGCCCACTCACCTGTGACACCACCCACAGGCAGACCCCCACAGACTAGGCATGACACCCCAATCCCTCTCAACTGTGACAACCCCCACAGGCCACCCCCTCCAGAAGGGACACCCCCCACAGGCAGCCCCCTGCAGACTGGACACCACCCCCCAGCCCCACTCACCTATGACACCCCCCGCAGGCTGCCCCCTCCAAAAGGGAAACCCCCCACAGGTAGCCCCCTCCGTACTGGGCACCACCCCAGCCCCTCTCACCTGTGACACCACCCACAGGCAGCCCCCTCCAGACTGGACACCACCCCCAGCCCCCTCACCTGTGACATGCCCCGATGGCAGTCCCCTCCAGAAGGAACACCTCCCACAGGCAGCACGCTCCAGACTGGACACCAGCCCCCTAGGCC
Organism: Ambystoma mexicanum; assembly: GCF_040938575.1. Classification (NCBI taxonomy): domain Eukaryota; kingdom Metazoa; phylum Chordata; class Amphibia; order Caudata; family Ambystomatidae; genus Ambystoma; species Ambystoma mexicanum. The sequence continues at coordinate 470,765,994 of NC_090932.1, read as the reverse complement.
CCCCTCACCTGTGACACCACCTACAGGCAGCCCACTCCAGACTGGACACCCCACACAGGCTGCCCCCTCCAGAAGGGACACCCCTTACATGAAGCCCCCTCCAGAAGAGACACCCCCCACAGGCAACCCCCTCCAGACTGGACAGCACCCACCAGCCCCCTCATCTGTGACACCCCCTGCAGTCTACCCCTCCAGAAGGGACACACCCCACAGGCAGCCCCCTCCAGACTGGACACCACCCCAGCCCCTCTCACCTGTGACACCACCCACAGGCAGCCCTCTCCAGACTGGTAAACCACCCCCAGCCCCCCTCACCTGTGACACGCCCCACAGGCAATTCCCTCCAGAAGGAAAGCCCCCCCACAAGGAGCACCCTCCAGACTGGACACCACCCCCCAGCCCCTCTCACCTGTGAAACCCCCCGCAGGCCGCCCCCTCCAGACTGGACACCACACCAGCCTCTCTCACCTGTGACACAACCAACAGGCCGCCCCCTCCAGAAGGGACACCTTCCACAGGCAGCACCCACCATACTGGACACCACCCCCCCAACCCCCCCACCTGTGACACCACCCACAGGCAGCCCACTCCAGACTGGATACCCCACACAGGCTGCCCCTCCAGAAGGGACACCCCCACAGGCAGCCCCCTCCAGAAGCGACACCCCCCACAGGCAACCCCCTCCAGACTGGACACCACCCCAGCCCCTCTCACCTGTGACACCTCCCAGAGGCAGCCCTCTCCAGACTGGACACCACCCCCAGCCCCCCTCACCTGTGACATGCCCCACAGGCAATCCACGCCAGAAGGAACACCCCCCACAGGCATCACCCTCCAGACTGGACACAACTCCCTAGCCCCCTCACTTGTGACATCACCCACAGGCAGCATACTCCAGACTGGACACCCCCCGCAGGCTGCCCCCACCAGTAGGGACACCTCCTAAGGTAGCCCCCTCCAGAAGAGACACCCCCCCACAGGCAACCCCCTCCAGACTGAACACCATCCCCCACCTCCCCTTACCTGTGACACTACCCAAAGGCAGCCCCCTCCAGACTGGACACTGCCCCACAACCCCCCTCACCTGTGACACAAAGCTCCAGAAGGGACATCCCGCACAGGCAGCCTCACCAGACTGCACACCACCCCACATCCCTCCTCACTTGTGACACCACCCACCGGCAGCCCCCTCCAGACTGGACACTACCCTCCAGCCCCCCTCACTTGTGACACTACCCCACAGGCAGCCCCCTGCAGAAGGGACACCCCCCACAGGCCACCCCCTCCAGAAGGGACACCCCCCACAGGCAGTACCCTGACAGTGTGACACATCAACCCTGCAATGATTGTCTGTTGCTCACCTGAATCTCCAGGGTGAGACTGCACCATGAATTGCAACATGAACATGTATCCTGCAAATCCAAACAACTGCTATCACCGGAGCTCCATCCATGAGTGGAGCATCTGCTCACACATCTTTCCTGGCCTTAATCATCCCCCAACATACACATGTGACAAGTGAGTGCAAAAACATGTGCATGCTGGCCATGCCACATTGCCATGGCATCAATGCACAGTATCGGAATGTGTGCCCATGATAGAAGCAAACATACCAAAACTTGGTGCAAGATTCACAAACAATGGCCATGCATGTAACATCCTGAGCATGAGTGAGCTGGGTCGAAAAAAACATGTCAGGGAACTATCACATAACCGGTCCATGCTTGGGTGATGGTAGGGAAGTCAGCGAGAGCATGACTCACAGAGACTATTAATTTGTGCAGCCACTCGGGAATATGAAATATGTGCCACTACTGCATCCCAGTGCGAGAGGCTGACCAACACCTGAGAGGCATTGTGTGATAGCACATGTTGCTGAAGGTGTATGCACAGCATGTGTTTTACACAGCAATAACAAAGTAATATGCTATGACGGGGACCATGGAACACTTCCAGAGTGAGCCCACCCCCCTCTACCCCAACCACATTGATGCCAAACACAGAGTGATGCAGCACAGGTCAATGTAAATCCAAATAGACAGTGCACACCCATTCATCGGATTGACATACCACCACATGTCAGGCACATATGCATCTTGCCATCCGCAACCATCCTAGCATACACAAGCATGCAGGCAACAAGACACATGACTTGAAATGGAGAGAGGCACTGGCTCAAAATAGAACTAGAAACAGGCCGACACACAAATGAAATGCACAAAGCGTGGAATGTATCAAACACTAAGATATATATTCAATAAATATGTACAAGAAAAATGTACACATGAGACCCATGTAAACTTTCACACAAAAAAACAACGTATGCCTAAATAACTATATACAGAAAAAAAGGGCAAGGAATGCCCGAAAAGTCTGGTGAAAATAAAAATTCAATAAAGGAAACCTACACCTAAATAACTATATACACAAGCAGCAGGCTAGTTCATCTCCTCATCCCCAATCTTGCTCAGTCTCTCCACCAGAGGTGAGTCCTGCTCCATGTCCTCATCCCCCAGGCCGGCCTCCATTGTTGCACGAAGGGCTTGCAGGGCCTCCAGCATATGTGTTTCTATCACCTACGCTCCCCTGCAAGTGGCCTCCAGGATGTCAGCCTGCCGCCTTGCCCAACACAGCACAACCTCAGCCCTGGCCAACAAAATACTTGCCTCCCAAGCCCGCTGACTCTCTGCTCCAATTTGTTGCCCATAGCGCCGGGAACATGGAAGGCATTCTTTCCCTGAGGTTCACGTGTTCCTCCTGCCTCACATCACACACCTGTCCCCTTTCGATGGGCCCTGAGATTAGTAGCCCGCTCCTCAATGCCTGCTGCTGCCACAGCACCCGGTGCCTGCTTTGTGTGTACGCCCACCAGGCTGATGACGATACCCGGGCCTGTACGGCCTCTGCCCTGCTTTTGGGTGTCTGCTGTCCCTCCATTGCCGATGACCCTGTCTGTGCCTGGGTAGACATGGTCACCTCCTCAGCTGATTGGTCTTTGACTCCCAACTGGGGCAGGGATGTTGGCTCCACCAGACTGGACAATGTGGGAGGGACTGGTGCACAGGGGGCCCTCGTGGTATTGGGGCCGGAAGGCACCCTGGAGGACGACTGGCATACAGAGGAGGAAGACGAGGTGGGGGTCAAATTACTGAACAGCCCATGCAGCAAAAATCCTGAACAGGCATGTAGCAAGCCAGCTGACGAGGCGGCATACCTCATCATGATGACATGCAAGCAGTCTAAGTGTAGTGCAAGCAGTCTAAGTGTAGCCTGCTCATGATCATGTATGATGGCTGTATGCCTCACCACCGCAGACTGCATGGGTAGCACATACTCCTGAATGGCAACAGCAGATGGTAAGGGAGTGTCAGTCTGTCTGGACAAGCTGACACCAGGGGCTGGGCCTGTATGCGCCTGCCAGGTGGAGGCATCCTGGCAGGCGCATACAGCTGAATCCACTTGCCCATGGACAGGATTTTGTACAAGGACCTCCAGGGTGGCTTGCACAGCCTCATGCCCCGGGTACAGGACTGCAGTAGTCATGCCCACCTCAACACCCCCACCTGACCTCATGGGCTGTGCTTCAACGCCACCTCCTCCCCCTCAACCCCAGCCAACCTGGATAACTCTGGGGCATCTTCCGCAGTGGGTGGCCCTGTGTGGAATCACCTGTCCCCCCCGCTGCTGAGGAGTCCAGTCCTACTTTTTCCCCCCCCAACAGCATTGCCCGATGGTTTCATGCGTTCTTTCGCCTCTGCCTGGTGGAGGCATCCCTGCTGCCATGCTCCACAGCACAGCTTCCACCCTCTTCATGAGATGCAACTATGGAAAACGAGACACAGAACTAGAACATCAGTGTACAGCACTAATGTGCGTCTGCCAATATCAACATTCACATTAACTTGACTAGTCAAGGGAACAACCATCATCCTCCACCCCCACACACACGGACATGCAATCCACATCCTTGCACATACATGCATGCCCATCACTCCAGATATTCACATCAGGCTACATGCCACTCTCATGACCAAACAATTGCATATACTACACACACATGCATCATGTGCACATACACATGTCATGCACACACAACAACAGAGAGTCCACAAGCAGTGTGATGATCAATCACATCAGAGTCCCGTCAACTGTAATAAAACTACATGACTACATCAGACATCGAAATGCACATGTTGCATCCAGCCTTGAGTGATGGCCAGTCACACATTCCCATCTTTGCCACATGAAGTGGGAAAAACTACCTCAACTGTCACACTTGTCACATTAGCATGTCTCAGACACAATTAACACAACATGTGCATGGCCACAAAGGCAGCAGTACAACACACAACAAAGCTGATATCTCATTAAAATTACATATGGTCCAATGCAAACATGGAGAGCAATGTCTGGGGCATGCATGCATACATCCGTCTCAGAGGCACACTTGCTGCAAGCCTAAGGGCCTCACTGACAGCATGCAGCAACATGCATATGCACTGTAGAGAATTGCAAGACATGGATACTCACCGGTCGACTCCAGACGTTGACGCAACTCGCAGACCTGGGTGTGCAGCACTGGGTAAAACTTTTCTAGGACCTGCATGTTGATAATCGACACCCTATTCTCAAATGGCATGTACCATGCTATGGGGATCGTACACTTCTTACCATATTGATAAGATATATTTCCACAAAAAGATGTATTATAAGGTGTCTGAATCCAAGGGTAAATAACAAATGGTACATCGCATAAACAAATTTCATACATACAAATTACAAATTTGATTAAACAATTAGAATTTAGGCACTCATAAAATGATCACATTACATAAAAGTAGAAAAAAGACACATAAAACATATGTACTACGAAACACGAGGAATACAGAAATGTGGGTTGATTTTTCTAATGTCTTATATCAAAAAACCATGTGATACTTCACACTGGAATTATTCTTCTTATTTCGAAAAAGTTGTTATTATTCTCCAAAACCCAACTTGCACAAGTTTCTGTCCCTAAAACACAGACAAATGTAGGACATTCATCAGGGGTGTAGTGTTTCTTGTGGTTAAACTGGTGATAAATCTTCTCTATTTTCACTTCTTGTCTGCCACACGTATTCACTCTAATTGCCCAGGACAATTACTTGGTGTGCCTTCCATTGTTCACTTACACCTGGAACATGAGTGAAAAGGCCCCAAGAGGGAAAGGTGGCAGAGACAGCCTGGGTCAGGGTTTGGGATGTGCAGTGGAAGATGCTTTCAAGCCCCAAAAGGGTAATGGTTGTGCAGCTACAGCAGCTGTCCCAGCCCCAAAGTGTAGGGGACGTACAGCTAAAGCAGCTGGCCCAGCCCCAGTGGGTGATGCCATGTCCCAGGCCCCTAGTGGTCCGGCATGTGGGGCCCAGAGTGGTCCAAGCCACACTGGGGCAATGCCAACACCATGTTCCAAGAAGGCAAAGCCTGCACAGCAGGAACAGGCTCAACCACATGGCATGGCACAGGACACTGCCATGTTGAGGAAGAGGAACTTTGACGATGAAGAACTCCAGATCCTCATGGACTACGTGACAGTGCACCACCATAACATATGTCTGCAACCATGGAGCACAAATACACCAGCTCAGCATATGCTGAATTGGCAGCATGTCACAGATGAGATCAAAACTTTAGGGTATGAGTAGCGCACTCCTGTTCAGGTCAAGAAGCGCTGGAATGACCTCACCCGTCGCACCAAGTACAAGATGGGTGCCAACCTCGCCTCTGCTATGGCACTGAAGGGGGGTCACCAGAGGAGGAGGAGCTCACCCTGTATCAAAAGGCTATGAGCCAATTCATTCTACCGGATGAGGTTCAATGCGTGGGAGGCCTGCCAAATTATGAGGGCACATCTGGTGAGTTGCCAAGATTGTGCATCCTGAGTATGTGTAGTGAAAGTTAACAAAGATGTATGATTTTGTAGCACTTCTGCCAGCATTTGAATGAATACCCTGGGTGAAGCATGACGTGGTGTACTGACCTCTGTCTAGTGTCCTCAAAAGTGGATACAACCCATGACAGTACTCATCTCCCACTAGCATGGCCAGCCAACATCTGCAACATGATACCACAACATGCCATTTTGTTAGTTGCATCAGTGATGTCAGTCACTCTACCCGGCTAGACATGTGCTTGTGTCTAAAGCACGCGTTACACTTCATGCAGTGCAGGGTGTAGATTCTATATTCGCACATGTAGGTAGGTGCTTCCATGCTACATAGACTTTCCAAGGAGACTATCGACACGCCTCATGGCCTGTCATGAGTCAGTGTGCATATTTCTAGACTGTGCACATTCGTGCTGCCACTATGGCAATGACTCCAGAGTAGATTTGCTGTGAGGCCTGATCCCTGTTACCCCCCGACACTCACCACACACTCCATGGGTCCATGCTCCTGTCCCTCTTGTGGGTCACTGCACCTTCTTCCTATCTCAGACCGCATTTAATTACTCTCTACACTTCACAGACCTTGGCTAGGTGTTACTCTTACAGTCATACTTCAAATGGGACTTTGTCCTTTTTTCAGCACTTAGGGCTAGTTTCCATTGTGTGCAGTCCCTGTGCCAGTTCAACACTGTTGTGGCATGTGAGGGATGCGTACTTAGGTCTCAATATGTGTCTGCCTGTTGACATGTCATCTAATAGCATGTTATCGAGCAACATGACCATGCACATTTCACAGGTATTCGTCAATACTACGCAGTGTTTTGTGCATAATGTGCTTGCTAAGAACCATGTTTGTTGCCAATGTGTCCACTGGCTGCATGGGCCTGAGCATGTAATGTTGATGCTAGTCTGCGTATGCCATGATCAGATGGCTTCTTGTACATAGTATGTGCCTGCTGCTTCTCTCATGGTGATATGCCTGGCATTTTGTTGCATGACATCAATGTGATACACATGTTTACTGTAGACAAATTTCACATGACTCCTCATGTCTTTTTCTGTCCTTGTGCAGGTGAGGAGGCACAAGATGCAGAGGAGGAGGAAGAAGAGAAAGAAGAGTCTGTGCCGGTCCAGACCACCAGTGGAGGACGTGGCGTGGCAGGCCAGGAGAATCCACTGGTGCTAGAGACCATCCTGGGAATGACAGCATACAACACTAACTCTTTGGACTCCAGTAGTTCTGGTGCTGAATTGAATGTGCAGTCCTCAATGCTGGTGGCGGTAAGTGCACCAAGTGTTGGAACAGTTGGGGCCTGTGAAGGCCTGTGAGGCTGCAGGGGGCCATGTCCTTCACAAGGCCAATCAGTGGTGTCAGGACCATCTGTGGTGGTTACTGATGCAAGGCTAAGCTCATCACAGCAAGAGCAATGTTCCCTTGGGTCAGGCAGGTGTGGGCCCTGCACATGTGGGGGATGTGTGCAGACTGGGCAGGCCGAATGGGAGCAGCAGATGTTGCATTCTGCACACCAACAGGGTGCTACCTTAGAGAGTTTGGCTGAGTGCATGGATAGGGTGGCCAGTTCCATGATCCCACCAGCAACACAGGTGGTGCAACAGCTGCAGGTAATGCTGTCCACATTCCGCTCCCACAGGCTGGACATGGAGGCCAACAGCAGGAGCTGATGGGCTGATCTGAGGTCTCTGCGGGCAGACCTGCTTGCAGAGGGTCAGGCACACAGGGAAGCCCTAAGGAAAGAGTTGTCCAACAGAGCTGCAGTCAGTGAGGAACAGGCAACCACCAGGAGGTAGTGCCAAACAGAAATGCAGACATTGTGGCAGGATGTCTTGGAGGGGCTCCGTTCACACTGTTACGTTGTGCATGGTGACCTTTAACCCCTCAGTGTGCTGGTGCATTCAGCAGTGTCACTCATGGCAACTGCTACTGAGGACCAGGCCAGGGCACTCGGTGGTCCACCTCCAGCACCACTACCACCATCAGAGTCAACCCAGAATGGTGGTGCCAGCAGAGACATGCCTCTCGGTCAACCATAGCCATGTGGTCCGTGAGCCCATGGAGGGTTTTCTGTATTCTTTTTTTATTCCAACATCCACCCATGTGGAAGTTGGTATGCACCCTGCCCCTCCCAACTCCTGGGTGCACTCCCCGGACCATGATGGACATTTATTTATTTATTTTTGTGATTTTCTTTTTTTTAAGTGTCTTTTTTAGGATTCATTTGGTCACTCCATGCCCAGAATTTGGCATTTTATTTTTGAGTTGCCCTTTCCTGGTTTTATTTTTGTTTTTATATTTTGCTTGAGGTGTGCTGTCAACATCTGAAGGCCATGAGGTTTGCAGTGGTGGACATAGTGAGGTGAACTTGCATGTTTGCATGCTGGTGCACAGGATGACATATGCAGGTAATGGTTTCTGTGTTCCATGACACATGTGTGCTGTGCGAATGGTACTTCACTATGCCTCTTGTAATGTCTTCTCCCATGTTGTTTCAGTAATCCGTGCTCTGGGAGTGAATGCTGTCCCGGGGGAGATACCCTGCAGGCTGTGACGTCCATGCTCTCTATGCCCTCCACCAGGCACTGTCCCTCTTATACCTGTTTAGGAGACACGGTTCTAGGTGAAGGTGATGCAGGAATCACACCATGCCGACACAGTCAGCGGGTAAGCATGAGCACTGTCTTGCATGTTGAACATGCATCATTGTTGTGCATGTTTGCTGCATGTCTTACTCAACTTATATGTGATTTGCATGCTGACATGCCGGTATGGTTATTTAAGTGGTGCTCATGTAACTGTGTAACCTATCTTGGTGAATTCCTCTTTGGCCACACCTACTGTGCTGTAGTGTATGTCATTCTTCATCTCCAATATATGATGTGTACTCCTTGATGTGGCATTTCCTTGGCCTCCCTCTCAGTGTCACTCTCTCTACCTCTCTCTGTTGTTGTACACTGCACTCCTGGGCTGATCACAATCTATGTACTGTCACCCTCTGGCACCCTTTGTTGCTCCTGCAGTGGATGGTCTCTGCATATTTTCTGTAGCAAATCATGTGTTGTCATGTATGTGCATGTTGTTTCTGTTGTTACTATGCATGTGATTGCATTCATGTGAAGCGACTCCCAGTGGTGTGCATCATATGCAAGGCAAGTGGGTACCCTGTACAGGTAACTGAAGGGCATTATCAGACACTTGTGTGGTGTTTGCATGGGAGTCTAGCACTGTGTGTGTTCACTTGGGATTGACTTATCTTGTGGCTACCCATACTTCTTAATGGGTGCATGTTTCACAGGGTGTGCTTCTGATGATGGGTCAGGGCATGGTGTAGTTTTGATGGATTGGTGGGGCCACCGTTTTCACAGTCTGCATTCTGGGCTTTCTAACTGTGTGTCCTTGCATGGGTGTTTGGTAGTTGGTAGCATGGTCAGATGTTTATGGCCTGTGACAGGTGTTGCTGGTTGTGATGATATATGTCTCATGATACTTTTCTGATGTGTAATGAGTGACACTTCACTCCCCTTGCAATGTTAGCTGCTTTATGGATCTATAGCACATTTGGCCTGTCTAGATTATGGATCAAACATTACGGTGCAGCACAATTTGAAAGACTCAAACATGTGGGTATTAATGGACTTTTCTGGTATGCTCTGTTGAATAGCAACACATTGGGGTTTGTAGTGTAGGTGCTTTCTCATGCATGTACCATGCATGCTGCACCATGGTGTTTGCAGCTTCAAGTTCACCGAAGCTGGGTGCATGGTACTGCTGCGTCCAATCGAATGCAATACTTGACCATTTGTATGCTGTGACATTGAAGTCTGCATTCACCATGCTGTTTTGGTTTGCATCCTACATTTAGCATGCATTTATCCTTGGTTGCTGTATCACATTGCTTTGTGTTGTCTGCTTATGTCTTCCATAGCAGTTCCCTCAGAGGCCAGAATTCCATTTGTATATCGGCCTGTGCGCATTTATGCATCAAGCATGGTCCTGCTGGGAGTGCAATAAGTGAGTATTTGTGTACTTGCATTCTAGTGGTTTGCATCATGGCCACACTCTATGGAATGTGCTGCCAATTTGCCAACCCATCCACTGTATCTTCTGCACCTACTCCTTCACAGTCTCTTTGTAATTCACTTGCATCTCATCAATTTTCAAAAAGGCATGACACACTAAACCTCCTTTTGACAGGCTCTTCCAACACAAACCTCCTCCTTCTGCCCCCTACCACTCACCCTCCTCATTCCTCATTCTCCTCCTTCGCTCCTGTCTCCCCTGAAGAAGTCACAAGAGTTGTAAACTCCATGAAGGTCTCATCTAAACAGGTTGGCCCATGCTCATCGAGACCTATCAAGGGAAACATCTCCTCTCTGGCCCCTGCACTTGCTGATTTCTGCAACCACTCCATTGCTGCTGTTTCATTTCCATCCTCCCTCAACCACAACTCCGGGGTTTTTTGTTTGGTACCAACTAACAAAGTTACCATGCGCCTGATTATTATTTTTTCAATTCGAGAAGGTATCGCAGGTTGTGTGGAGCAAGAAAAGGGGACACTAGTTACCCCGACCCCTTGGAGCAATAGTTGAAAAGGCTTCTCCACACCTCAGAAAAGCGCCACACTGAATATTTGTGAAGAGTAGGTTGGTTTAATATATTAAATTGAAAATGCCCTTTACTCCCTTGTGTACCCCATCCTTACAATACCATCTGCAGAGCCTTCCTGCACATCCAACTGCCACCCCATTTCAATCACCACCTTGATGGGGAAACTGCTTGAGAAGTTTCACCTCCCCCAAATGGACACGCATGACATACTTGTTGGAGGTAAACATGAACACCAGTGTGGAGTATAACCTTCCTGAGCCATGGACACTGCTCTCCTGAACACCCATGAAGAACTGGTAGCATCCCTCAATTCATAATCCCCTGCTGTCCTCATACATGAGTGGACAGTGGACTGGCTTTGCTCATTCCTAACACACCATTCATACAAAACAATTCTGTGCACTTTCTCTGACCCTACTTCCTCCTCCACCGGTGGCATCCAGCAGGTCTCCATTCTTTTGGCATGCATCTTTAACAAATATATTTCCCTGCTGCAACGCTTCATTGCCTCATTCTCCAAGAAATTCAAGTGCTATGCTGATGACACACAAAGTTCCTACTCACACACTTGCACCTTTATTCACCCTGACGGCCTCTCCGCCATCCTGGCCTGGTGCACTGCAAATGACCTCGGTGTGTACGCCACCCGAAGTTGAAGTCTCCCTATTGGAACACCTGCAGCCTACTTCTTCCAATGACTGTGCCCCTCATCCATGGGCTCACCTCCGGCCCCCTCATACTCCCCCCTTTCATTCATCCCTCATATTCTGCACATTGTCAAGAAGTCCCACTTTCAGCTATTCCTTCTCATAGTACCTGTACCCTTCCACACCTTAGCCTAGAGAATCATTGTTACCCGTACTATGTTTCTCTCCAGGCTACACTGCTGCATTAGCCTCATCCTTATTGTTCATTGGTCCACCCTGCGACCCCCCAGCTTACCCAGATTCGGGCAGCAAGACTTATCATTGACCTCATGCACATTACCGCATCTCTCATGCACTACAACGCCTCAGCACGGATTACATTGTAATCCCTGTGTATCATCCTCAGGGCTATCTGTGGCTGAGTACCACTCTATCTTCAACGCTTCCTGATCAAATACTGACCTTCTAGACTCCTGCATTACTCTGGCTACAACTACCTGCGTGTGAAGCACTTTGGTATAGGTAGGGCTGTTGGTGTATCCATTTCCTCTGCATGCTTCCTTCTGTGTTATAGCCTTGCTCTCCCTCTGTGTCTTGAGCAGGACCTCCTTAAATTCACAAAAAGCCTCAGGTCCTTTCTCTTCTCCTCTTCATTCTCCCCCTCTCTTCCATGCTAGTCATACAGTAGCATGCCTCATGTGCAGGGACCTATGTGTCCTCGGGGCCCTGAACCCCCACATGTCTCATCAAAGCAACTTTGTATATTCTGCACTTGCTCAGGCTCAGCATCACCACGAGAGGTTGCACTTATGTTTATCTTTTAATTTCTTAGCAATTCACTGCAAGCTCTTCTCCATGAACAAAGCCAAGCCTTTTCCCTTGCCACCCTTCTCTGTACACTTACACGTTGTGAGCATTCACAGAGCATAGTGGGTTTGTCTCCCCTACCAGTTACTGACATGATTTGTTTGTAATATTGATTCTATTATTTATCTCGGTTAGTAATTGCTTGTCTAACTTACCCTGTCCCCGCCCTGTCGCCCTGTGTGCACTTTTTGGTAATTGTATGAGTGCCTAACAAATGACCTATACATTTGTTTATTAATAATGTGCTCCCATGACTGTGTTCAATGCAGAGTCCCAATGCTAAGCAGGTGATGGCATGCATTATCATGTCATTGGTTGTGTTCCAGGGGTGTATCAGCTTTTTGGTGTGATCACTTATCTGCATATGTGATGTCTTAACATGTTCATGCAGCCTGTTTACTGAAACTTGCATTGTGTATGTGACATTGTGTAGTGAATGTGGATATGTGACATGCACATTTGTTGCATGTGATTAGGGTGACATGCAATGCGGGGGATGATTTTGTTTGTCAGTGTGTGTGTTTGATTTGCATGCAGTGTGTAGGTGTTTGTGCATGTGTGCTGGGGAACATGTTGCTGATTGTCTTGTGAGTTGTTGTTTGCATGTGTTGTATGTCACTGAGGAATGCCCGTGGGTCTTTATTTTTGTGGGGCATGTATGTGTTTGCTGCACTATGTTTCTGTTTCTTCTTTGCAGATCCTTTCATCAGGAAATGATGGCTATTTCATGGGAGGAAATTTGACTGTCGACTGCATGCCAGGGGGACAGTTAAGATGTTCATTTATATTGATCGTTACGGAAGGTTCTAGAACTTGTGGGAACAATACTGCACTTATTTTGCACACCCCACAATAGGGACATCTTTGTGCGCATCATGCTCAATCGGGGAGATGTGTGTATATATTAACAATTGTGCTTGTTACAGTTTGTGTACATGTGAATGGCTGAGACCATGTATGGCTTGCAGCTAAGACATGTTTCTGTATTTATCGATGCTTACACACTTGACAGGTATTTTACTTACTCAGATCCACCAGAGCAGAAGGTGGCCACTGAAGTGGGTATGGTGCGCAGTATAATTATCCATTTACATTACATATGGATGGTATTGGTGATACAGAGGTGATTTAATTGAATGTTTGGCATGTGGTAGTGGGTACTCCCTCTTCAATGTGTATCTTTTAGAAACACAAGATGAAATGTCTTTTAGTTCTAAGGGACGCACAGAACGAAGCACTTTCAAGGGAACTTTCTCAGGGTGGTTTTGTGGGCACAGTGGATTGGCCCATTGTAATCATTGAATGGCACCTGGGATGTAGCGGCCTTGTGGGCACTACATGGGGGGGATTTTAGGTGAAATACGCTTGCAAATGCTGGGTCCACGCAGCCTTACCACGTGCCCTTTGCCCAGCCATACGAAAGCAGTGGGCCTGTGGGTGTGGAAGGGGTGCCACCACCATGTCCACTCGGACGCCACGCTGTGTTGCAACATTGAGCACGACACACGTTGCCACAATGATCCTGCAGACTACTGGTGGTGCATATAGCAACACACCACCAGAGTGGTCAAGGAAGCAGAAACGTGACTTGAGCAGTCCTAATGTGAGCTCCACTGTGCCCCGAGTTTCAATATGGGCAGAGTTGTATCTTACCTGGGCTGGTGTGTTGCGGTTGCATATTGGCGTCATCATGTATGTGCTCAGAGGGTAGGCACTGTCCCCTGTATAGAGGTGAGAATAGTTGTCATTGTCATTTGTTGACAGTGTCTGTCTGTGTGCAACATGCAAGCATGTGCATGTCCATTCCTACTCACCAATGAGCCATGTGTTGCCATGCTTCCCAGCTTCCAAGGCCTGGTGTAAGGGGGACATCCTGAAGATCTAACTATCATGGGTGCTGCAAGGATAGTTAGCATAGACTGATGTAATGATGCTCTTGGCATCACACACAACCTGAACATTGATGGAGTGCCAGTGTTTCCAGTTGTGGTAGATGTGCTCTGCTGCTCGAGGTGGACGTATAGCAACATGGGTGCAATCAATGGCACCTGGCACTTTTGGGAAGTGCGCCACCCCATAAAAATCCTTGACCACTCCTTGCCTTTCGGCAGGTGTTCTGGGCATATAAATATGCCGGCACACACAAGGACATGCTGTCATTATTGCCAATACCTGGTGTAGGCAGCGTGACTATGTGGCCTTTTAAATGCTACCAACTATGGTGGTGGTTCGCTGGAATGAGCCGATGACCAAAAATGTAGTACAGTGAGCCCCTTTTCCAAGGGGCTCAGTTCTTAGGAGAACAGGGTGGGATGTGAGGTCAACTTCCCACTCTGGAACCAGGTCTAGGATGGTATGGTGGTGGGAACCTATACCTGCCATAGTCCTGGTCATCAGGCAGCCCAAAAAGGCTGGTCCATGGGTGGAAGATCCGGGCCCTGGCCATCCTCCTCCTCCTGCGGTGTCCCAGGATAACTGCTGCAACAAATGGTGCATTCATCGTGGCTGTATACGTGCGTTTGATGATCGCGCATGCTTTGTATCCATTTGTTGTTTGCGTGTTGACATTTACGCCAGCTATCGCATGGCTTGTTTCAGGATTTGCGTGTACTTTTTTGCCTGCATGCGATCCTTGTTCAATTCCATGAATACAGTTGGTTTGCGCACGTATGGGCGGTGCGATTGTTTGCCTGTGGAACGTCCCTCGTAATGCCCACATTTTCGCTTGTTCTTCCTCATTCCGCCCCTTTTTATGGGGCTGCGCAGGCCTGGACGTTTCTTCGCTTTGAGACCTGCGCAAGGCCTTTGTGGTGTCTCAGTGACGTGTTGGACCGGCGCAGATTCCTCCAAAGTCCCAGGTGATCCCCACGCATTGTGTTCCATGAATCGACGAACAGGGACTTGCGCATGATTTTGCATGAAAATCCCCAATTTTATGTGCAAATAATTCCATGAATCGTGCCCCAAAACTTTCTGTTTTTTACACAGACAAGCAGAGTTATTTTATATTATTGACAGTGCAGTAGAGCCTACCTTCCATTCTGAAATTTCGTCGACCACATTTGGTCGATTCTACCAAATACGTATATATATACATACCTATGTACATGCGTATGTGGGGGTAGGGTAGTAGAGATACGGCCGTGGAGTGAGAGCAGTGGGGCCGTGGGCTACGGAGGACTTCCCATAAACAAGAAATGTAATTCAAGTGGAACAAAGCTAGCACCCCAAACTGAAGAATTTCAAACGAAATACTATGAAGCAAAGGAGAACCCTAAACATCATGCCTCTATATCACCACCTGCTTCATGACACTACACCCACACTGACCTACACTCCAAAGCCCGCATGCTTATGTACATGTATTCCAAGATGATGTCCCACAATGCCTAACAGCATCAAGGAGCCCGTTCAGACTGGGAACTAACCTCGGTACACACACATCACCCCTGGTTTCTTAACACATGGACACTTTTATTTACCCCCTTCTACATCACCCCATTCCTACATCTATGGCATTTCACCTTCTTTCCTGTCCTCTTATCTTTTCCCTACTTCTTTTCCACTGTGTGGGGCACAATACGTCAGCCTCCAGACAAGCCGTATGCTCTGAGGCCAGTACTGTAGTGATTTGGTGTGGTGCTGCATACAAACCTTATATTATAACATAGTATAATGTACGCACAGCAGAGAACCGTTCTCAGATCTGCCTCACATCACCTCTTAAACAGATGTAGCTTGGTTGTCCGGCCACTATCCCACTAACCACACAACACCCACCCCCTCCTTCCCTTACAGGACCCAACATGCCTAGAGAGCGTGCAGATATCCGGAGCTGTGTTATACAAAACCCAATAAGAAATTAAACTGTCTCCTGCTTCCCCACGTAGACATGTCCTTCATCACCATTAAGTGCCTCATTGCGAGTTAGGGGAACATTTGCCCCCAACTACCACACGGTGTACTCGCCAATGCTGCATTTGATAATTTCAGGCTCTCTGCACCTTTATGATTTTACCACTGCATGAGCTGTAACGGTAATTCCGCATCTGCAATAAAACTGAATATCTGCCTGCACCAATGAAGTGATAATATTGTTTCTGCATGTATGTGAAACAGGAAGACGTGAAGGGGCCATCTTGGAAACCTAATCAACTCTAAAGCAGCATGTTCTGGCTGCTGCCATCCATCCACAACCGCTGAGCCAAGCGAGGCAGGGCAAGGAGCAGGTGGCAAAGGAGGTGATGGGTAATTGTGCCCAGTAAAATATCCCGAGTAGGATTTCACTGTGCTTGCTGATGAAGTGGTGATGGAAGACGCCCAGCTCTTGGCACACCTCATCAACCAAACCGCCTCCAAGAATGGGTCCCAGCCGTGCGACCGGACACTAAATAAGTGAACTAAATAAATACCTCTCAAAATGCCCATCAAGATACCATCGAGATCAATTTCTGCGGTTACGGTTAAAAGTACTTCAGACAAACGAAATGAGATGGCTAAGAAAAGAGCCAGATCTCAAAAACAATCTTTGTAGACATTGCAAAAAAAACATAAAATCGCTTCAACACTTGTTGATAAAATGCAAAGCAATTTCTAACCAAAGGATGTGTCATCTAGGATTCTCCTTCCCCTTAAGTGGCAACAACACTGACGAATGGTGGAATCGCATAATTTCTGGGCACAACATGAAAATAACTTGTGCAACTATTGACTTTTTAGATGCAATCTTGAAAGAAAAATAGAAACTGGAGACTAGAAAGGAAAGATTTTATTTATTTAGTTAACAAAGGAATACTGTTGTGGATAACATTGTGATAAAAGTTTGTCAAAAAACTAAAAATTGCAATTAAAAAAATGATAAATAAATAAGTGAATGATTGTATCCACCCACCCCTGTATCAGTCACCCCCACCCTTTTACTGCCCGCACTGATTTCCTTTTCCACCCCACAGATCGATGGGGATGGGAGACTCACCCTGCTGCTAGCTGGGGAAGCTGTACCGGGGAGAGAGTGAAGGAGAGACCACCCTTTGCAGATGTGAAAGCCCATTGTGGGGACCAGAACACACAGAATCTGTAACCATTGTCATCTCCATGATGTAATACCCACTAGTCCTGACGACATTGATGTTGGGGATAATGCGAGGAACCACAGGAGTAGATTCCCTCCCAGATGACATCACCATCCAACCAGCAGACGTTATGGAAATTGGCTAAGGGGCAGATATTGAACTGAAATTTCTAGTATTTCAAATGGAGTAGTGATGCGGAGACTGCTGGCTGGGGAGCAGACTAGAGATGTTCTGCAATGGGATAGAAGCTCACATTGTGTGGAGGGAAGATAGAGGCATGGCCTCCACTTTCTCTGTGCAAGCAGAGTTGAAGGCTTGACCTATCCTTTGGTGCCGGCCCTTGCTACTGCGGCCTAAAACAGCCCGTGGACATATCCACTCCGCTGATCCCCCGCCTCAGGCAACTAAATCCATTACTAAGGGCTGTGCCTGCAAGGTGGACGAGCCCCGGGAAAAATGCTTCATCGTTTGATCAAATGTGCAATTGAGGATCATTTTGAAGCAATCATTTTGACGATCAGTCGTGTCTAATGTTAAATATGGAGAGGTTTCATGTCTAAGTTGTTATCATTTATTTATTCGGATACAGAAACATCCTAAAAACAGCATAACTAAATGCTTAAATATAAGATGCAAATCGAATGACCACAACACATGGAGAAACAGAACAAATGACAGGTGAGACAGGAGCCAATGTATATGGTAGGAGGGGTGTAGAAAAAACAACACAACTCCCTTCAGAAACCTCTTTAATGAGTTAACGCCCCATTCCTACTAAGCTTACTTTAGAGCGCACCATGCAAGCGCGCGCCACATATTTAATGACTGGAACTTGGGCTCCCCTAGTAGGAGGGAACAATTTCAATAATGTAAAGCCTAAGTGCCCGATTCATGGCATTTTTTGCACTGCTGAAAAGTGACTTTGCACTGCTTACACAAACCCTGGTTCATGGAACTGTGCAAAGTGTATTTTTGAAGTGCAAAGTCATTATTGCAATACAAAATATACTTAACACTGACGTTGCAATGGAAAAATACACTTTGCACAGTTCCATGAGTCAGGGTTTGTGAGGGCATTACAAAGTCACTTTTCAAAAGTGCAAAGTCACGTTGAACCGTGCAAAGAAATCCTTACTTTCGAAATCGATTAAAAAATATCAAAATGTGCATGACCTTCCTGTGTTTCCTCAAACGAAAAAGAAACATTCATATTTTTTAAAATGAACATAGTGAAATGTTACTATAGGTTGACATTCTTTTTGTGAAATTATGACAAGTTGAAATTGTTCCCAAACAAATTATAATATGAAGGGCAGATATTACATGAGTGGAACAATTTTATTTTTTTGCATTACCTGCATGAAATGAAATTATCTTATTAGTGTGTTTTCCATTGATTTTGCAATTGCTCTGCTATTCTTCAGTATATTCAGCAATTTAAGCAAGGCCTAGTTTGGCGGCATGACTTTCAAACTTTCATCTCTTTGTGTCCCTGTAACTGATGTTTATTTTTTTATTTTTTCCATGCTGGCCAGATGGGGCCATGTGCAGAATTTTAGTTACTGTTTCCTGCCATATTTTGCATCTGGTTCTGTATTTACCAGTTGAATTTGTGTCTGGGTCGGCGCTGGACTTTGGAACATATTTTGGGACTCATTACGAGTATGGCAATGCAGTAAACACGCTGGTAATGCAGCATTCATTCCGTTACTACCACATTACAGCTGAATTACTGCTCCTCCGTACTATAGGATTGGCCGTTAGGTGGAGGATTTTCCTCCAGCAAAATACTGGAGTAAATCCACCACCTTACCCTCCAAAAACAGCAAAATCAGCAGAATTACCTCTGGAGCTATTTCTGCCAAAATACCCATGGAGTCCTAGGGACTCCAAAAAGGGTGACTTCCACTGTCCTACCAGCACTTGCAATCCCACAGTAAATCTGCAGGACCAAGTGGCGGTAATGATAATTCCATTTGGCCGAATTTCAGTGGGATTAACCACTGAAATACTGCCCAACTCATAACGAGGCCCTTAGGCTTCATTACGTGCTTCACTGTATTAGGTTAGAAATGGTTTGGTTTTTGTCATGCAACTCCTCAACACGTTGCTTGACTTTCATTTTTACTGTTTTCAAGGACCATTCAATTAATTTCTGTCTTTGTTGGTATTCTTTTATTTTATTTCTGACGTATCCTGCTATTAATTGCTTGCATATCATTTATTGAACCAACTCATTCATTTTGTAACGTGCCTTGGTGTCAGATGCATTAGTAACAAACAAACAAGGAGAGCTGTTTCATTTGATCTTTTGCTGATGCACAGTCACCCTTAGATGTGTGTTTTATTCTATCCCATGTCACCACCAGTTTCACACTTCCATTGGCTTCATAAAAGTATTACTCAAGTATTTAGTAGATCTACTCACATTGTGGCAATGTACTATTCAGAAAGGATGTTTGCACAGCAAACTCTTTCTATATGTGTTTTTATTTCACATATGCAAGTAGCACCTTGTGAAGGAAAACGATTACAGGGTGCCACAATCAATACACTCAGTCACACAGCACACACGTATGCACAGGGAGCCCAGTTCACATGGTGTATTAGTTGGACTTCCTACCACAACTAAGGAATACTTGAATTCCATTGGTACACCCTCTTGGCCACAGACTACTCTATACAGTGACAAACTAGTGAATTCCAAATGTACTGATTGTTTGTGCCTACTGTGTCGAATCCCATTATGCCATTGCTGCTTCCGAAGGGGGAGCCTCTACCCATGAGACCAGGGTGATGTGGCTGCAACCCGATAGTCCCCCTGGGGGGTGGTACTCAGTGGGTGGACCTCATGGGAGGGAAAACCCCCTTTGGGAGCAGTGACAACCATCTAGGGAGAATGCAGTATTCCCACCTAGCACATGACCCCGGTGCCCTTTTCCAAAGTTAACCCATCTTTACTTCCTCTCCTCAATCCCCTTCACACTCACAGTCACATCCCATCTATTTTGCTAATGCAACTCCAATAGAGGATATTGAGACGAGGAAGAGGATTAGTGAGTCACCATCTCAATACTCACTCAGCACTGACATGAGGAAGAGGGATAGTGATTTATTATCTCAATACTCACCTGGGACTGAGACAAGGAGGGAAAGCAGAGCAATACTGAGTCCGCGTTAGAACCACTATGAACAGACAAGTTGTACATACTCCATGATTGACCGAATGAAGATAAATATCAAAGAAGTACTTGGCAGTGTGTCAAGCCCTTCCAGGAGGAACCGCAACAGACGAATCGAGCCAAACGTGGAGAGTGGTATTGAACGAGATGCCGTGCAGCGGAAGAAGGAATGCAGGGCTGGTCCAGGCTGGAAGGACCATGCTGCCCAGAAACCAAAGAAACCTCCAGGAATCCCAGAGAACCGCAAAGGTGAACGAGCATGCCGACCCCGATGAAAAGAGACCTACTGGGCAGCTGCAGGGGGAGAGAAGTTCCAGAAAGGTACCGGAGTACCGCGTGTGAGGTTAGCTGCCTCGAGAGAAGCAGCACTCACGTTTGCCACACAACAGGGTATGCAGGAAGACAGAGGGGCTCGGAAACCTGATAGAGGGCAGAGCGAACAACGAAAAAGGTGAGTCTGTGACTCGCATCCAAATAGTACACATAGTTGTACTAGGGCTTGGCATTAGAGTGGACCAAGTCTACAGATAGTGAGAAAACCGCCAGAAAGGCGAGTCTGGCACTCGCACCAATTAGTACATGGAGTGGGTCTAAGGCTTGGCAGGAGAGTAGACCAGTTCTTCAGAAATTAAAGATACCGCCGGAAAGGCGAGTCTGGGATTTGCACTCACATCGTACAAGGACTTGTACTAAGGCTTGGCAGGAGTGTGAACAAAGTCTTCAGCAATAAGGAGTAAAGCTGAAAAGATAAGTCTGGGACTCAGACCCAAAATCATACAGGAAATCATATTAGGATTTGGTGAGAGTGAACCAGGTCTGCACCTAAGGGTCAAGGACCCAATCACCTTTGAGAGAGCATCCAGGTAACACATGGACAGTGCATTACTTGGTGAGAATAAACCGGGTCTGCACACAAAGGTCAAGGACCCATAAAGCTTGGAGAGAGCATCAGGCAGCATGTGGACAGTGCTTCAAATGGTGAGAGTGAACCAGGTCTGCACCCAATGATCTGGGACCATTCGGGCTTGGAGAGAACATCCAGGCAAAGCTTTTCAACACAGAAACTGGCAACGACAAGCCAAATCTACCAACCAAGGTCTGGAACCCCAAAGAACAGATTTGTAAACCTACAGAAGGCTGCAGAAATATAGGCATTTCTCCGACAGCCAATGAGTGGCTGAAGTCAGATGAACGGAATCTGACAAGGACTGCATTTTGTCATGGCGAAGGGAGATACTCCTCTGGATCCAGACGATACCTTATTTTTGTTTAGGTAGCTTAGCGTGTAAGGGACAGAGTTAGGATCTTGACACTGGACGATGGGTTTTGAACTTTGGACATTCTGAAACTAGCTTTTTCCATTGAGGCAGTGAAACCTCTTTTAGAGTTGGTGCGAGATAGGACTTTCTTTTCCTTTTGCACATTTGAATAAAAGTTTATAGCCAATACCATGACCCCTTTGTGTTAAAGTCTTACTTCTGCCCCCTAACATACTGTAATTGTAATTGGTTATTTATAACGGTCTTAATGCCCAAAGGTTTCTAAGCACAGACCTGGGGATTAAACCTGTGTTGCTCTGCATCGTCTTGCTTCCAAGGTAAGCATGTTGCCCCGTAGCTATCCTCCAGAGACAAGCGGTGTCAGTTATGGGATGCTGACAAAGCTGATAAAAAAAACAAGGACTCCAGTTGTTGAACCTTTCCCAGACAGCAACAAAACCGGTATTACTTTACTCTTGGAGCCTGGTGCAGAGAAAACACCTTTTAATTTGGTACCCTCAAACAATTTGGAGAGTGATGAAGAGATCAAGAGTGAGGTTACGTCCCTTAAAGACATTTT
Organism: Ambystoma mexicanum; assembly: GCF_040938575.1. Classification (NCBI taxonomy): domain Eukaryota; kingdom Metazoa; phylum Chordata; class Amphibia; order Caudata; family Ambystomatidae; genus Ambystoma; species Ambystoma mexicanum. Next base: position 470,743,837 of record NC_090932.1, on the reverse strand, counting down.
ACTTGTGACCAATACCCTGGATTGCCTTGAAGTAGGAGTGTCAATCCCAGATAATTGCCCCAGCCCACACAAGAATATCCCTTCTGAAATGTCTAGTGATTGTGACTCTGAGAGCGAAGAAGAGACCACTGAAGTAACAGATACACTAGCTGTCAAAATGAGTGTGAACCTGTTGGAAATCCTGATTGAACGCCTGGTTAATCATAAAATCCAGGCACATAGATGACATCACAAGGGGTTAGATAGATTAGTCCAGCCACAGCAAAGGGCAATCCTCCCACATGGTATATTACAATCTTACTGAGAAGTAAACGTCCTAGGGAGCTTCTTCCTTAAATTTGAAAGGCTAGCTTGTCAGTTCCAATGAGGTGAGGAGCTTAACAAATGTTACCTAGCACATTTCTTAAAGAGCAAACTACAGGCATCCTATCAAACCCTGAATCCCCTAGGTACCACAGCCTTTGAAGACATCAAGAAGGGGTTGTTACATCCAGGGGGGGGGAGACAGGCAGAACATTTTTATCATCAAAAATTTAGGGAGTTAAGACTAAACCCCATTGACTCTCCAATAGAGCTAGGAGTCCACATCCAAAATACCCTCGCTCTTTGGTTGGGAAAAAAACTTGCCAGAGTTAATGGAGGCCCTATCTCTGGATCAGTTAGTTAACAGCCTTACTCCCGCCTGTTTTACAGTTAAACAAACCTTCATTCTCCATGGCTGTGGATGCTGTTCAAGTTAATACAGAAGCAGCTCAACACTTTAGAAATCTCCACTGAGGAGAAGAGGGAAGAAGGAAGTAAGAACTACTCCCCCACCCTCTAATGAGTAGTGGGTAAAGAAACCCTTGGAGAAAGATATAAAAGTATGGATTAAGGGAGTTTTAAAAGAAGACCAAAAATATTCCCCAATAAGGGAGAAGGTAAGGCCCGCTCCTACTGAGAGAAAAGAGTTAATAACACCCATAATCTCTTGTTTCTCATGTGGAGAAAAGGGTTATATGGCTTCGAACTGTTCCAAGAACCTAACGGATGAACCCATGGAGGTGGGTTGGATGAGAGTGGAAGAATATGATATCCTCCCTAGTGACAAGGAATAAGTAGAGACAGTGAGTTGCTGTAACTGTCTCTCAGACGCGTTCCAAATGCATGAGGATGCTAGAATCAATGGTAACGCAGCCCTTGCCCTGATCGGCTCAGGCAGTAAACAAACAGCAATACGGGCTGATCTCATAGCACCAGAAGACATAAAAAAGGGCAAACGAGTTATGGTAACATGCGTGCATGGAGTCAAAGAAATATATGTCAGAACTGCAGTAGCAATTACTATCCGAGACAGTGAAGTCCTTATGAATTTGGCTGTCGTGCCTGCACTCCCCGAAGAGGTCATAATATGAAATGAATTTTGGCCAACTACTAGCAGACATAAATGTTCCACAAGGAAAATGTTCCTGTATGTTCCTGTATAAATACTTGGGAGGAGTGAGAAATAGTTGAAGATTTGCCCATTTGGAATTATTATACGTGTTACTTAGTTATCTCTTCACAATGATGCAATGCTAATTCAGGGTACTTAGTGTACAGAGAAGAGCTTGATTAAACGTATGTGGAGAAATTGGTAGCAAATGTTCCATCCCCCTAAGGGGGCAATTGCTATAAATGAATTAAATATACAAATTTACATCATGAGGCCTAAGTGGAGACAGTGGGGGGTTGGGTAGTGAGCATGGCGGTGAGGGTAGAGGCAGCTCACTCTTTAGCAAGTAAGTGAATCTTAAGCCAACCTTTGAACCGATCCACAGTTGGGTTGGCATTGATTCTTATGGGCAGTGGGTTCCAGTGGTGTGGGGGTGAGTAAGGTGAAAGATCCGAAGCAAGCGGTTGGACAGGGAGGGTATGGGAAGGTGAGTTTGAGCACAGAGGTGGATCAGAGGGAACGGGATTGTGAGTGACCTGAGATACAATCAGACAGGTACTGAGGAGCAAGACCATTCATGGCTTTGGAGACTAGAAGCAGAAACTTGACAAATGAATGGTTGTGCATGGAGAGCCAAATAGCATGTTGTTGGCAGGTAGAAGAGGGGGGGGGGGATTTGTCTAGAGGGAGAAAGTTGTAGAAAGGAAGGCCAACTAGTGGGATTGAACAGTAGTCTAGTTTTCTCAGATCAAGAGTGGAGATTTGAGTTTTTGTAGAGTGGTTTGTAATAAAAGGATACATTTTCCAATGTGGTTAATTTGAGCAGCAGAGGCAGTGCAAGTGAATGGGTACAGTAATAGGTCACCATCAAAGTGGACTCCAAGATTGCAAGCCTTGTGTGAGGGAGCAAGAAGTTCAGGAGGGAAAGAGATTGGAGAAGGGAGCATAGGGATTACATTGGAATCCGGAAGAAAGATGTTCTCCGTTTGTGAAGATTTCAGCATGAGGCAGAGGAGATCTATTCAGTGCCGAGTTGCAGTGATCCAGTTGGTAATCCGTTCTGAGATCGCTGGCATGAAGGAGGGAAAGGAGAAACATATTTGAGTGTCTTCAGTATAAAGATGATAGTGAAAATCAAAGGTTCAGATAAGTCTGCCTATGACGGAGGAATGGAGGTTGAAGAGCAAAGGTCCAAGGACTGATTCTTGGCAGTCACGGATAGGGAGAGGAGTTGGGTCAGAGGTTCGCAAATTCCCATAGATTTCAAAGGTTCGACAGTCCATGTAGGAGACCATCCAAGTAAGAGCAGATTTGTGAAACCCAAGGACCTGGAGAGTGAGGAGGAGAGAGGTGTAGCTGACAGTGTCAAAAGAGCAGAATGGTCCAAAAGTATCAGTATTTAAGAGAGTTTGGTGATGATTAGAGATAAAGTATGAGACATGTATGAGTGCACTCTCGGTGCAATGTTTACTATGAACGGCTGATTGAAGTGGATCTCTAAGGCCATTATTTTATCTTATCCAGGGTTCTTAGTGATCTGGTCGAAGACCACCCACTGAAGGACCTTTGAATAATTGGGAAGGAGAGAAACTGTGCAATAGTTTTCTGAGATGTTTCAATCAGCAGGGGGTGTCTTCAATAGGAGTAAGACAGTTGCAGATTTGAAGAAGGCAAGAAAGAGTCCAGTGGAAAGAGAGAGATTAAAGTGCTCAGAGAGATAAAGGGAAGTGTTTGAGACTAAGGGCTTCATTCCAAGTATGGAGGTAGCCATGCCGCTTTTAGCTGCATGGCTACCCACATACCGGGCACCGGGTCCGGGTTCCTTGAATGGGGAAATACCGGGCCATTCTGACCTTGGAGGGCCCGGTATTTCCCCATTCAAGGAACCCAAACCCGGTACATCCCCATTCCCATTTGACCCCCCCATAGGGATCAATGGGAATGGGGAGGATGCTAACAACGGGCCCGTTAATGATGGGCCCGTTGTTAGCATTCTGGTCTGCTTGTGGGACCCGCTAAGGACGCCTGTTTTTACCAGGCATCCTTAGCGGGTCCTGCAAGCAGACCTCGTAATGAGGCGGTAGGGGGCTAATTGCGCCGGCAGCTCTACCAATGCCGTTAACCCCCTACCAGGTGGGTCGTAATGAGGCCCTAAGTCTTTGACCATTTGGGGAGCAAAATGGTCCATAGGAGCTCAAGTTGGGTTCGTAATGCAGAACATTGGTGCTAATTCAATAGGAGAGGTAGTGGAGAAGTAGTCAAGTGTAGAAGAGGTAGGGGAGAGGTGGTTGACCGAAGCAGGGTTGGGGAAGGAGAGAGAGGAGTGCTGTGGGAATCTCACACATTTTGTAGATTTTAGCGGAAAGTAAAGTCATTGGCAGAAAGGGTGAAGGCAATCAATATTGGTTTGGCAGGTTTGAAAAAAGCTCAGAAGGTAGATGAACATTTCTAGTGGTGATTGAGGAGGGAAAAGACAAATGTGGCTCTCAAGGACAAATGTGGCAGCCATACTGCCAGCACAGTTTCTTGCTGGAGGTAATGGAATGGATTCCTGTTGCATCTTCCTGCAATTACCACCATTACCACCATTATAAATGCCCCATGCAATTGTTAATTGGGGGATGCATTTATACCTTTCCAACAAAATAGTGGAACAGTGAAGAGTGAAGATGATTTTGTCTTTGTTTTGCTCTGGAGTTTTCCATTCCATGTAAGGGTTTTTTCAAGCCTTTTAAAACCCACCATAACTTTGCTGGTGTTTGTTAACATGCCTCAATGCTCCAACCACAAGACTGCACACAGAGACGTCATTTCACCAAAATGACAGGACTAGCGGAAGTGACCTCACATGACCATTGACCCCTGATGACATCACAGCCATTGATGTCATTTGATCCCACTCGAAGTGACATCATGGGAAGCCATGGAACACAACCGTTTACCCCTTGACAAAACAGGAAGTAGCATCACATAGCATTGTTTCTAAGTGCACTATGAAAAATATGGTTACAATATCACTGTAACGTGATATACATTTCATACAAGAATGGATCACCATATGTATCATCAGAAAAAAACATGCTATAACTGCAACTTGCAAAAAGCAAAATACAGTCCGAAATGGATGCTTATTCTACTCTAAATGCTTTTTGGAGGATTGTGTCTGTATTGTGAATTTGAGGTGTTTAAGAACAGACTAAATCAGTGACTCACCCCCTAAAGTGTGCCTGAAATGAACTTTTAATGAGTCTAGCAATTATTGTATGGAATTCCAGAAAAACAAATAGCTTAAATAGCCACATCGCATTGGCCACAGGCCAGGAGCTTCAGTTTGTAAGAAAAAACTAAGTTTTTTTTTCCTCCATTTTATTTAGGGGTAGCAAGGGAGACCACAGGGATAGCAAGGGAGAGACCTCAGGGGTCACAACTACGACCTCTGATGACCCCTAAATGACATCCTGAATGCCCAACTGTCCTGTACTGATGCTACTTAACAAGGGTGAAACCAGGTCTGCAGCCTTGAGAACTGCCTGTATGATAAAGTTTTCCACTGCTCTGTAAGAAACATATGATTTCTGGAGCAAAAGGCTTGCAGTTGGGTTAATTTGCATACACAGAAATTATTTGCTCATTTAGTGCTTAACTGGTTGTGATCTTCCAGTGATCACTACTGGGTAGCTCTTTGGCAGGTGTGACTTGACTCAAACAACCTAGTCTACTTTCCTATAAAGTGGTGGAAAATAGGACATTTGCTCAGAGGGGATCTTTTGCACTTAAGTGAAAATAGAGATGGTTCCCTCTGTGCAATTTACTCTTGCAATCACTATGACCCGCAGTGTTGTTTTTACTACCTCCTGAGTGTATATGTATATGCTAAGTGCATGTGTCCCTCCTCAGTATTTATGTCCCTGCTCAGTGTACTTGTTATGCTTTGTTGTACTTTACTTGAAACCAACTTTTACTTGTGATTTCTCCCTCCCTCATTCAATGAAAAAATACACATTTCCGTAAAAATTATTAGCTAAAAAGGTTTTCTGATAAAATATATACATTTTAAAGATCTTAATTCGGCCTATTGAGCTCTCTTACCGCCATCTATTTTATTTTGTACTGTCTTCTGAGAGTACATGTCTCTTTTAACATAGTTCCCCACTGCATAATTCACTGGTGGGCAGATTCCTTGAAGCAAATATAGGACTGCTTGAATTGGCATTTGTATCCAGCTAGATCACATTATATGCTTTACCTAACTCTTCATTTCCCACCAATAGGCCATTCACACCGGTAAGAAAAGGCCTCAAGAGATCACTTGTTGAAGTCTGCAATTACAAACTAGGGGCCTGGTTTACAAAACAAGCGCAAAAATAATGCAAAGCCTTAGTGCCACCACTAAGATTGTGCTGCATGATATTATTGTGTGGCGAGCCAATTTAATAAATCCATTCAACAGCGCAAAGGAAAAACTGTAGTGCTATACAAGCCCACAACACTACACCAGCAGAGCAGGAGAATGCGCTATGGGCCCACATTGTCCAGCAACGTAAAGCGCTAAATAGGTGATTCGAGCAATTCCACGGCACAATCATACAGAAAGACTAACATATGCTCGAATTTCTTACTGTAATCTTTATTACTTCTACTCTTATTCTTCCTCATCTCATTACTTCCTCTATGAAGGTGCTCCAGCTTTCCACAGAACCCTTTCCCAAAAATGTAATTATAATGACTTTTGTCTCTCCTCTTTATAGTCTGTGGTCTAAAGTACCTGACAAATCCCATTATCCACCTGTCTAGACCAAAGGAACAGGGACGATCATACCAGCACGGAGGAAGAGGAGGGTGTCAGTAATTTGATGAAGAACAGCAGGAGTAAGAGTAATGAAGATTACTGGCAAGTAATACAAGCATTACCCCTATGTTCCTCTTCCACATTGCAGTACTGACACCCTCCTCTCCCTGCCCGATAGTAAGATCATCCCGGTTCCTTTGGTATAAGCAGGTGGATCATGCAATTGTCCGAGTGCTTTATGCAGTTTATACAATAAAGTAATTCCCTTTCTGATTCCTCATTATTGGGAAATGGCCACTGTCCAAAAGCCAGGGGCCAATAATGGGGACAGATATCAAGTGCATAGCTTAGAAATATACCAATAATACTGAATATAACATCTGTGGTGATATGCAAAGAAAAATTATTAGTACTATACCAGATACGTCAATTGCGGCACATGGCAACTCTGGTGTGACCCCTTGCTCTGCCTCTGTTACCCCTGGGGTCTGTAGGGGCAGAGAGAAACCAAAAGTAAAGAAGACTCTCAGAGGAGAGCCCTCTTTACATTCATTTCTTTTTTAAGTCAGTCTGACTTAAAAAAGAAAGCAACCTCACTTCTTGCCCCCCACACTCCCAGTACATGGAAGGCACTGTCTCCCCTGCTCTGTGCATGACAGGAACCAGAGCTGGTTCCTTGCGTGCGTGGAACATGCGGGAGTGGCCTGCCTGCAGAGTATTTCCTCAGAGTATCAATGGATTAGGAAAAAGGTAAGAAAGTGTTTTTTGTGTGTGTATGGATATGTATATTATGTAGTATATGGAAGTGAGTGCATGATGTATCTGGGTGTGTGAGTCAATAGTGGACGGGTGCAGAGTAAATTGATATTGATATTGATATTTTATTTATATCACACTCGTACACAAGTGTTTCAGGGTGCTAATGAGCATGTGAATAGTGTGCTTGTGTTCAATACCTAGATTACCTGCAATCTTCATTAGTCGTAGTGCTACGCTTCCTCGTCCCAATACTTGCCTATGAAGCACTTTGCCTCATGCGTAAGTACTGGGATGAAGAAGAGAGACATGGAGGCAATGCTGGGCCAAAGGGATGAGTTTGGGGTTGGAGGAGGAGAGTTGGAAAGATAGGGAACGTGTCAGAAGGGTGGGGCAGGTAGGCGGTGCATTATCACATAATGAGCAACCATGTATAAGATCCAACAATATGGCACCGCCTCTCCTAACTAGAAGTAAGAAGGATATTACTGCTGAAAAACTGACCCCCCTCCTCCTCCATGCCATCTCTGGAATGGTAAGCAACAACCCTGACACACTAGTAAATACCTTCAATAATGCTATGACTAAGGCATTGAACTATATCGCTCCTGTCAAACTGCGCAAAGCTAGGCAGGTAGCGCATCTGAATGCCTGCTTCACTCCCCAACTCAAATCCTTAAGACTACAAAAAAGGAAACTCCAATCTACTTGGCGTTACTCCCCCTCCGAAAATAACAAAAATAATAATTTGCAAAAATGTACAAAAAGAAATAACCAAAGCCAAAAAGAACACCTTCAATGACAGGTATGAGAAAGCTAAATCCAACACTAAAGAATTATTCTCCATCCTCTGCGAACTAGAATCCCCAATCAAAGCGGTAGACAATGCCCCTAAGGATGAAACATGGTGTACTAACATACAAAATGCTGTATCAAAAAAATATCTTCCCTATAATATAGAATTGCTAAAAAAAAGGCCACACTGCCACCCCCTGACCAACAAACCACTCAACCTTCGGAGACTAGGACAACTACACCCTTTAGATTCAAGACTATCTCCATAATTGAAACAGAAAAAATAATACTTTCCCTCAAACCTTCTAACTGTAAAGGCGACACTTGTCCAGCACAGATAATAAAGGACGCAGCTAGAGACCTAGCCCCTTTCATATCTAAATTTATAAACTCCTCATTTAAATATAATACAGTACCGGCCAATCTTAAAGAATCATGGGTCCTCCCGTTAATCAAAAATCAAACTTTGGACCCTACCATCCCGACCAATTACAGACCCATCACCACTGTGCCATGTCTACTCAAAATTCTTGGCAGGGGTGCCTATATACAAATCCAGGACAACCTGTAAGCCAACCACCTAGTAGGCTCCTGACAATCGGGCTTCTGCCCTCTCCATGGCACTGAAACAGCACTGCTAGACCTTAAGACACAAATTGAAAAATTAAAGAATAACGGAAAAACAGCTCTGCTACTCCTACTGGACTTGTCGGCAGCGTTCGACTTGGTGGATCATGCAGTTTTATGCAACCATCTCAATTCTGCTGCCAACTTCACCAAAGATGCCATAGCCGGGGTCCAATACTTCTTAGATAACCGGACCATGAGAGTCTTCTCTATCTCCGCCTCGGCCGACCTGATTAAAATAACCTGCGGTGTCCCACTAGGCTCCTGCGTTTCCCCTACCATGTATAATATCTTCACCAAGCCTCTGTTTGACAAGTTGGACAGACTGGGTGTCATCTACACTAACTATGCAGATGACACACAGATCCTCATACCCCTTTCGGGCAACCTCGAGGTGGACACAGCTTTGGTGAACAAGATTTACACCCTCATTCAGGCATGGATGGCATCCCATGGCCTCTTCCTGAATGACGAAAAAACGGAGATACTAATCCTAGGATCTGAAGCCAACATCCAAAAAACTTAGCCCAAACTACACATCCTTCAGCATTGATAACAACCCTATCAAGGTGATGCCTGTAGTTAAGACTCTAGGATTCTACCTGGACTCCTCTCTCACTCTCAAAAAACAGGTCAACTCCCTTGCCTCATCCACAACTTATACCTGTAAACTCATTAGAGCTTCCAGACCATACCTCTCGAGTGCTAGCTGTATCACACTAGCCAATGCTCTTATGTCGAGACTAGACTACTGCAATGCCCTATACTCAGGAGCCAATAAATATATCACAGATAAAATTCAAAGACTACATAACAACGCCCTGAGGGCAGCGTTGAACATTACCTACAGAGAACACATTGCCGAATTCAGGAAAGAGGTTAACTGGCTGAAAATAACGGACAGAATTCTCCTCAAAACAGCATCCCTCACCTCCAAATGCCCGAGTAACCTAGCACCTCCATAACTATCTGACAAAATGAATAGGAAAACAGCTTCCTGTCCCACAAGATCTTCCAATTAATTTATCCTGGAGATCCCCAGGTTTAAACGTTCGACAGCTGGTGGAACCAGCTTCCCTGTCAAAGCTGCACAATGTTGGAATAAACTACCAGTTGACCATAGACTAGAACAACCTTACCCGAAATTTAGACACAAGGTAATCAACTGGCTACATACAAATGACACCTAACTGATGACCTTCACCTCTACCTCTCCGGCCCTTACATGACCCTGTTTCTGCTAAAGTTGCTTCTGCTAAAATGACACTGTACTTGGTTAACTATGCACGCATGGTGGTCTGTTCTGTCATATATGTACGCACTGTGAAAATATGACGACATCTACTTGCTAGGTTATAAATATATACATGCACACGTATGTGAGCACATATTTATACTCATGTTAATGTCTCCCTGAATCACCAAGGCTATTGCTGTGTACTGTATGTACTCTGTACTTTGCTCTTACTATAACCACTTGCTCTATGTACTGTTACCCTGCACTGTAACTAAGCTATAAGATTTCTTGTGTTCTGTTTGCGCCCGTCTACCCAAGGGTTTGGTGCGCATTACCAAATAAATAAACAAACAAACAAACAAAAAAACATGATAAAGCAGGCATGATATCTGTTATTAGTTGGTGCAGCGAGTCTAGTCAATCCTTAGTGTGGCATGGCATTTTTACAGGGAATCTATGATAAAGTAAGCATGATAAGTGTTATTGCCTGCCTTGACTGACATTTAGGTTCAGCCAGTTTAGTAATTTCTTACTGTGGAATTACATTTTCACAGGGCATCTCTAATTAAGTATGCATGATAAGTGTTATTACTTGCCTAGACTGGCATTTGGGTGCAGCCAGTCAAGTAATTTCTTACTGTGGCATGACATTTTTATAGAGCATCTCTAATAAAGTATACATGATAAGTGTTATTACCTGTCTAGACTGACATGTGGGTGCAGTCCGTCTGGCCATTTCTTACTGTGTCATGGCATAATTTTCTGGGCATCTATAATGATGTGGGCATCATACGTGTTATTACATATCTAGATTAGCATTTTGCTGCAGCTAGATTTGCCATTTCGTTCTGTGGCTTGACATTTTGTACTGGGCATCCTGATAAAGCAACCTTTATAAGTGTAATTACCTGGCTAGACTTGCATTTGGGTGGAGCCAGCCCTTACTGTGGCACTGTATATTTTTCTGGGCAGCTACGATAAAGTAAGCATGATAAGTGCTATTACATGGTTGGATTACCATTTTGGTGCTGCCAGTCTAGGTATGTCTTATAGTGGCATGGCATTTTTCTCTATGCTTCTTCAAGGCTACAGAAAACATGACAAGTGTTATTACATGTCTGGGCTACATTGTGCAGCCAGTTCGTACATGCTTTCTTTTGGTGACATCGCATTTTTAATAGTAAAGCAGTAAGATAGCTCAGCATGTGATCTGCAGGTTGCAGCTTAAAATCCTGGCAAAGTGAACTCTGTCTTTCATTCTTCTGAGGATGATAAATGTATTTAAATATCAGCTATGTGCAGTGTATTGGCGAAAGGGCTACATAAATACCAAATCATTATCATCAAAGCAACAATGCTCCTGTGCACTGAAAGTGACTTGTATCTATTGGATTTGTGAATACTGTATTAGCACAGCAACTGGCAAATTAGGGGATCTACTTTTCATATTATGACAATACCCAAGCAAGTAGCTATAATTGCCATAATATGGAAGTAACTGGCCATACAATGCTCAAGTGACATATCTATGGCAGTGCCTCGGCCTATTTGCATTCATGTCTATAGTTCATAAAAACGTTAACACATGTTTAATCATATACTTCGCAACTCTTAGTTCATTAAAACATGTCAATAAATTACTTCAGGCACAATATTCTAAAACAAAGATTACAGGCATTAATTAATTCAGCGCGATACAATATATACTATATACCTACCAGGCCTCCCTTTTTATCCTCCAAGATTACATTTCCCAACTATCCAACAAATTACTCCCATCCCTGCTACAGTGTGGTGGACTAATCGAGAAAAAAGCTTCCCCCAGCTTTCTGTGTATCACTATTAAAATGTTCATTAAACAATGAACATTGAGATATCCATACAAGATCAAAGCCCACTTGACTTCACTGACTTCTCTGTTTAAATCTGCTTATCTCCTTATGAACTTTCCCAACCACATTTCGAATTTAGGATGCGTTTTCGAGTAAGGTGGTACACTTTTTATGTTTCTCTTTCACAGGTGGTACAGGCTGGTGGCCTACCGTTCGTTTACATGGTGGCATTATGGGAGGCTTGTCATCTGCATTCGACGAGTAATTCCTTCCTGTGTCGTTCGAGCCAAGGTCCGGACAGCGGACAGTACAGGAGATTTTCACACACTGTGCTGCAACCTGAAGGATGGGACACATTTGCCCAAGTAAAAAGAAAATATTTTTTTAGAATTCAGTCTTGAAAAATGCAAAAATAATGTCTTTTATTGAAATGTTTTTTGAAATGAAAATAAATTGATATTTTTTGATAAAAATGGTTATTATTATGTTATAATTTAATAAACAATAAGACATACGACTGGGCTGAACCAATAAGGTACCTGAGAAGCAAAGGACCCTTTAAACAATTTTATTGTGATGATTGAAAGAGGGCTGTTTAAAGTGGTCCAGATAAAAATGTCCTCAAGTCTCCCCTGAGGTTTTCGAGCAACCTGAAGAATACCATTTGTAATTTGTTTGTGCCATGAGCATCACCAAACTAAATAAAATAAAAATGAGCATACACGAATAGTTGTTTGAATTTTTGAGTGAGTAAAGAACACGCACAATTGTCTATGAGTGTTATGAAAGAATGGTTGGTGCCTTTTTGCGCTCACCTTGTCCTCATACATCCCCCTCCTGTATCCAGTATCCTGTACTCCAGTAGTGGGTGGGTAGGAACGGTCAAGGTGCCAAACACCATGTACAACTCAAAGTGTCCCTTTGTCCCTTCACCAGTGTTCTGGGCCCCTTGCGTTCGCCTCATGCCATTCCATCCCCCCTCCAGTATCAATGGCAGTTCACACCTATGACTATGTGCTCCCAAGGGAGCTTCGTGGGTGGGAACACTCAAGTTGCCAAACACCATGTGCACTACAAAGGGTTATTTCGCACAGGGACCATTGTCCACATGGCCACCCCAGACCCGATGTCTGCAGACTCCCCCCTTCAAGACCTAGTCCCTGCACTCAACATATGTTATGTGTCACTTGAGCAGTGTTCCGGCCTTTTTGCGCTTGCCTCATGCCCATCCATCCCCCCCACCCCAGAATCAATGGCAGTTCACAACTATGACCCTTTGCACCACAAAGGGTTATTTTGCACGGAGACCATTGTTCGCATGGCCACCCCAGACCAGGTGTCTCCAGAATCCCCTCTTCAAGACCCCGTCCCTGCAATCAACATAAGTTTTGTGTCCCTCCAGCAGTTCCCCAGCCCTTTTGCGCTCACCTCATGAACAACCATCCACCCTCCGGTATCAATGGCAGTTTGCACCTATGACCATGTGCACCCAAGACGACTGGGTAGGTGGGAACACTCAAGTTGCCAAATACCATGAACACTTCAAAGGGATCTTCTGCACAGTGACCATTGCTTACATGGCCTCCCCAGACCCAGTGTCCCCAGAATCCCCTCTTCAAAACCCTGTCCCTGCAATCAACATATGTTTGTGTCACTTAAGCAGTGTTCAGGCCCTTTTGCGCTCACCTCATGCCCATCCACCCCCCTCCGGTATCTATGGCAGTTATGATATGATATGATATGGCATTTATAATGCGCCTATACACAAGTGTTTCAAGGCGCGACGAGGCAAGGGAGGGGTAACATAAGGAAGAGAAGACAAAGATCTTACTAGCCCAGGTGACATTGAGATCACGCAAGTGCAGGGGAAGGGGGAAAGGGACAGTCCAATACATAGGATCAACAGTAAATAATAAAAAATAAAAAATAATAATAAATGAAATAAATAAAAACGATAGGTAAAAGTGCGGCCAGCTTGTGGCAAGTGCAGGGGAAGAGCAGACATCAAGTGCAGGGGAAGAGCAGACATAAAGTGTCAAAAACTGGAGGGGACTGTAGGGAAACAGAAACCGCCCCAAGTGCAGGGTTGCCTGGGAGGCAGTGCAGGCATGCAGCTGGCGGGGGAGGGAACCTTGGCCCGAGATCAGAGGGAAGTCAAGTGACCAGTGCAGTATCAGTCAGGAGTTCATCAGAGGAGAGGAGGAGAGAAAGCAGAAGCAAAGAGGAAGGACCTAAGACCATGCGCTTGCAAGGAAGCTGGGTGGGTGTGGACGCTAAAGGTGCCACAAGTTGTTGAATAGCTAGCCTCTATGTGGCATTACAAATATACATTACGCATCATACAAAATTATGCAGACTCGTTGATTTTTTATGTGTTGGCAAGAAATGTCTGTGGCTTTTATTAAACATAACAATATTAAACCAAACATGATAACTGTGTTTATTTCACAAATCAACAGGTGTGCAGCGTTATCATAGTTCTGTACTCTTTGGGCACTTGGACCGGGAAACAGGAAATGGCCCTCCTTAGCTCACTGAGTGCCCCCCTTGTGGACTCTCAGGTCAGTGTGCTGGGGACCTGCATCTTGTCTGGCGAGCACTCTTGCGCTTGCTGGCAGCTTCCTTCCAAGCCCATGCTGCCACACCTGAGTGGGTTCAGGGCCAATCGGTTCAGCCAAAACACCCTTGCTCTCCTATAACTCTCTTTGCATCCCCTTGTTGCTAGTATGTTTAACATCCCTGTATGAAATAATTCCATGACATTTACGTGGGTTCCATTTCTGTGGAAACGGTCTGGCTCTCAATAAACTATGATCCCACCATGATTTGATCTTGTTTTTAAATGGTAGTCTGCTTCTTGTCTCTTTGGTCCACTTTCCTGTCCTACCCACAAAGCAATGTCCCATGATGCATGCAGATTTGTAGGGTTTCTCTTATCTATTAAAAAATATTGCTAATGTTTGCTCTGGTCCTTTATATCTAGTGAAACAATATGATTTCCAACCTCCTATCTTGTTGACTACTTGTGTCCCCATGCCTCAACGCCATGCTGATGTTGCTGCGACTATCCTCAAAGAAAGCATCCCATATTCTGTGATATCTGTTGTCCACATGGCCAGGCCAGACCCATATCTCCAGGCTCCCCTCTTCAAGCCTCCAGACTCTCCTCTTCAAGACTCCGTCCCTGCTATCAACATATGTTTGTGTCCATTGAGCAGTGTTCTGGTCCTTTTGCGCTCACCTCATCCCCATCCATCCTCCTCCCTAGTATCAATGGCAGTTGGCACCTATGAGCAGGGTCGTACTGGGCCGTAAGATTGTTTTAGGCACCAATGAAAATGTGGCCCACAGTTCAAAGTCGCTATTCATTCCTTTTTGGACACTGTTTGAATATTACCCAAAGGGGAGTATTTGGATGAAAAGGTGATGCAACTTGTGCATTAAAAAATATATATATTCACCAACAGTGTTCACTACTACTAGCCACATATTGAAGTAATTCATCAAACTGGCCCACATTGCCCCAAGAAGTTGGCCACTGATTAAAATAAATGGACCACACAAGCATTTTGTGTTTGTGGTTCAACACTGGTCCTATTGCCCTGTAGGCAGTACGATCAGGCCTATGCTTGGGTGCTCACAAGGGGGCTGTGTGGGTGAGTAAGGCAGATGTGAAACATTGGCATGAAGGCTAAGTGGGAGTCAACGAACTTGTCACACATTCACATGCACACCCACTTTTCTTAGCCTTTGTAAACACCTTGACATTTACCAGGAGAACATCCTCAAAGTATGTCGTCATCGAGCTACCTGTTCCCCAGATACCTGTTCCATGGCTACTTGTTCCCCAGCTTGATGAATCGGCTCATTTATTCGGTTTGTGGTCTTTCCATCGAAATTTAACCATCGCAAATCAAATCAATCAAAATAAATCCAATGAAAATAAATCATTGAAATGCCATGTTTTCAATTAAAAGTGCGTATCCATTGAAACATGTCCATCAAGAACATTAAGAGGTTAGATGGAAACAATGTTACAGGGAGCTGTCCAGTCCAGAAATCTTATAAAGTATTCCAGCACTGCCCAGCTTCCTGTATCTTGTGGTGTTTACTGTTATTGTTTATTGGGGGGGTCCTCCCCTAAACCCCCAACCACTAAGGGCACCCCCAACCCTAACTCTAACCCTAAATCCATAGATTGATCCCTAACCCTAACCCTAATCACCAACCCTAACACTAACCCCCAACCCTAACCCTAACACTAACCTCCAACCCAAACCCTAACACTAACCCTAAATCCATCGAAATTCATTCAATGAAAATGCTTTTCGATGGAAAAGCATTTCAATGAATGAATTTCAATGGATAATGTATCGATGCAAATTCATTCAATGGAAAGACTGCATACCATTTATTCATCCGAGTAAGGGTAGGTCACCTATTTGGTTCTGTATGTTCATGGATCGCTGCTCTGAAAGTTTCTATGGATTTCCACCTAATTTACACAGTATTCTTATTTCAATTCATCTCAAAGACTTCTTCATTATCTAATGTTTGATGTATTGTGATCCCGGGAAATAGCGCATTGCACATTGCATCACTGTGCATTGTAACAGAATGGAATGTTTTGTGGTCCATGTTTGAAAGCATGTTTTCTTTTGGTGCTTGAAAGTTCATTCAATGGACGAGTAATCCATTACAATTTGTTATATAACAATCAATTCTGTAAGAAAGTGATCGCTGTGTTAATTCGACTAGGTAACACAGGTTTTCTTTATTCATTTAAAACAAACTTTACAGACAAAGCTGTGTAATACTTGCTTTATTCATATTCACACATCATTATTTGTAATAATTAATTATATCTTTTTATACAGATCTTACATACTTTTCAAGAAGGCCTTCAAGTATCGTTATCGGTTGTCCTTCTGTGAGCCATGTCAAAACTCAGGGCGCAGTCCTGCATATATTCCCAAAGGATATTGATTTAATAAGAAGATGGATTACAAATTGTGGTTTTCCAGTGGACGAGATTGAAAGTAGAGCCCAGGATGTCTTGGAAGACCTGATGGCCAAATGATTCTGTGTCGGCAGCCTGCACTTTACCAAAGATATGTATGAACAATCAAAGTACACAAAAACACGTTGACCCATAATTCTTTGTAAATTCCTTCCAAATGCAATTCCAACTCAATTTTGGCACATGCTGGTACCGGTGAGTAGTGGACGATGAATTTGTTATGTTTGTTGGTATGTAGGACAGTGGTCTGTATAAATATCTCATCTCAATGATCTCTCAATTAATTTAAAATAGCGTATTAAAAAGGTAACTTCATGAATGGTTTAGAGTTTTCAGTGTTTATTTCCATCAATGTTGTATTACTCAAGTTTCCCTAGTTACCAGAATCACCCAATTTTAAAATGTTTCACTTTAGATTACTTTCTCCAGCCCTGCTTTCGGGACACTCTAATAAATCAATGAAATGTAACCCTTAGTAAAACTTTCATAGTGCCCTTTAAAAGTCACCTAATGTTTTCGAAATGTGTTGGTTGACATGTCCTTCTTTACATAGCACTCACTAATGGAAGCATGGACCCTTACCAGTGACGAAACCACCGAAAAGTTTATTATTCCATTGGTGAGCCCTACCGACATGCACAAAGGGATATTTTAGAACATTGGATGTGGCCACATTTCCAAAACTAATATACCTTTTCCATTGTACTCTTTTCTGACTATGTACTGAATATTAAGGAGCAATATTCTTCATCAATTACTTTTCCGTAGTCAAAATCAACTTCACTCGCTTATGAAGTAATTATATTGTACTAGTCCGTTAGATGCGAATGACCAATACATGCATGTTTTATGCGTGGAATTTAAACATATTGAAAATGATTATATATAGTATTGGTTCGATTTTACATTTCAGTTCAATTGACATTGAACTTGTTTAAATGTTTCTTCTCTCCAAGGAATGTACTCAAGATGTCCAATTAGAAGAGGCACATGGACCAGGGGTATACATAACCTAATATGAAATACAATTGAGCATCACATTGGATTGCAAATACATTTTTATAATGTTGTAAGGTTTTGATGTCCATCAAGTAGATATGTACATATGTTTTTTGGAGTCAAAAGAAATGTGCTTGATTTAAACCATATAAAAATGCTATTTTTCCAGCTTGATGTTGCGGTCGACAAAGCGAAGGCCACGGTTTGAAGCGAATTAAGAAACCAAGGGTAAAGAACAAACCTGTTTGTTTTTGAGACGTTTTTGAGCGGATGATTTAGGTTGGAAAATCGTATCTTCTGTATGTGTGCTATACATTGAGCATGTTTTTCTATAAATCTGCTAGGGGCCCAGATGGAAGAGGAGTATAAAGACTCAGACAACAAATGAAACCACCGATGTTGCTTGCCAAATGGATTTCACAATGGAACAACTACCATTTGAGGCACAGCGTGGTGCAGTCAGTATCCAGACTTGTGATGCTTCTGTCCAGTGGCCAGAAATTGATGGAATCTCAACTGCAAACCATACAAAGTTACCATGGACTATTGAAAATGTGTTCAAAATCGCCCAGATGAAACTGAAGACAATGAAGATGCATTGCAATTGCTTGCAGACACTAAAAATGTTCCATCCACAAAACATTCAATGTCACCTGTTTCTCCAATTCATGTCGAAATATCACAGCCTGAACTAACAGAGGCTGGAGCGTCAATGCAATTGACTGAAGAATTTGCTCAAGATCTCGACTTCAGAATGCTTAGTTTGGGGGAATTGGCCACCACTGTTGAGTCACAAAACTCAGTACTGCAGGACGATTGGCTATTAAGGAGCAAAAATATATGTTTTATTTGACTGCTGCCTGCTAGAGAATGTACAAATGAGTAAATGTCGATAATAAATTAAGAAGGAGTGTGTATGCAGGGGGCCATTGGTGAATTTCTCCCATGTATCACAAGGCACCAACCTTAAAATCCAGGCCATCTGTGTACACCTCCATAGCACATTTTCATGGTCTGCTCAACCGATGCTTGGCAAAGTGTCTGCTGGAAATGTATTTTGTTCCACAGCTTTACTGTTCAGTGGACAGACTTTAAGTAAGATTTCCAGTTTCTTTCAATTTGTGGGACTTGAGTTCCTTGCTAAAACTCAGTACTACAAATATCAGAGGGAATTATTCTTCCCTGCTATTAGTCATGCCTGGAAACTCAAACAGATGTCAATGGACAGTGCAATCTCCGGCAAAAGTGTCAGGCTAGCTGGCGACGGACAGTGTGACAGTCCAGGAATTTCCACTAAGTACTGCACTTATCACTTTAAAGACATGCAAGTAAAGAAATGCTGAGTTCGGTCATCATGCAGGTGTCTGTGGCCATGGAGAAACATGGTTTCCTTAAATCCATAGAACATCTGGAATACAGAGGAATGCAAATAGACCTGATAGCCACTGACAGGCATGTTGTTAATAGCCAAGGCCATACAAGAGCTGTTTCCACACATTTGGCATGAATCTGATGTATGGCACATTGCCAAATCAATCAATCAATAAATATATTACAGCTGCTGCATAAAAGGGTTAGGAAACCTTTTAAAGTGGTGCAGCACCAAAACTTGTGATGGATGAGTAGAAATTCTACTTGAAAAATGGCGTTCATTGATGCACCATTGTTCCAACATACACTCATGAAGAGAAAACTAACATTTCCACGAATGTGCACATGGACCTTTCTCAAAGGAGCAGGAACGCAAGAAGAAATGGTTGGTGCCATGTTCCCCTCCCCACAAAGCACTTGAGAAGATTGTGTACGATAAAACACTTTCAAGAGACCTGAAGGGACTTACCAAATTCTGTCATAGTGGAGATTTGGAGGTGTTCCATAATATGTGCCTAAAGTACAGGCCCAAAAGGTTGCATTTTGGCATAGATGGTATAGAAACAAGAACAGGACTAGCTGTACTTGCACACAAGAAAAACATTGGCAGGGAAGAAGCGAACACTGCAGGAACTTTCGGGATGATTTGTTACTTCATGGCCTTTACAAAACAAAGCAAACAATGGGTGGCGAAGCCAATCTACCAGGAAATGGAGTTTGAATTTGTGAAAGATATGACATTGACTGTGTTGACCATGCATACTCATGGAATGGCACCTGATTGTGTTCCCACGACACATACAATGCCACAGAATATTGCAAACTAGCCTTGTCCTTCAACTTTGGAACTTGTTGAAAGGTTGACTTCCAGATGTAAATGATTTGTAACTGTCTTAAAAATCTGCTCACGATCAAATATTGTATATGTTCCCCAATGTTTGGACGTTGCATAGAAAAAATCTAATGGTATTACGCTTGTAATTTCAATGGTAGATAAAGTATTAAAAGTATTTAATTACACCAATATAATCAGGTTTATGATGCATTAATGTACATTGTTTACCTTTCCCTCATTTATAGTGCTTATCCTCTGGCTAGAAGACAGGTGTCTGGGGTTGCTAGTGGTACTCTTTTTCAGAAGAAAATTGCCCTAGCATTTTGGTGCTGGACTGCACATTTGGGTGGCAGAAAGAATGATATGCAAATGGATATTTCCCATCTGTAAACGGTGCACTGAGGCTTGGTGTCTTTCAAACCCATTGCTAGACCCAAACCCCATGCACATATGCAATCGATAGCACTTGCGCTAATGGCATCCCCTTAGTAGGTGCAATAAGTAATTCCAGTAAAGGATATGTTTTTTATATGGATGAGATGGAGGTGCGTCCCGTCGACACTATACGTTTGCTGAAAGGGCAATGGAAAGGGTTAAAAAGGATGTCCTCACAGACATAAAATATATTCCATGGCTCCAATTGGCTACAAGGATCACAATCAAGACCCTCAGAAACAATCACAAACCGTTTTTGGTCCTGAGACCACGCAATCTCCTACTTTCCTTCCCTAAATAGTAACCTCATACAGCCGTATGCTCCTCTAATTCCAACTCCATGACAGTCAAATAATTCTCCAATCTGACAGTGGGTGGCAGGTTTCAATCTGAGAGTGGGTGGCAGGTCTTTCTCCCCTAAGAAAAGTGTCTAAATTTAAAGACACTCCCGCCCCGTTGCACACCATTAAAGCTGAAATAAATCAGTCAGTACAATACTTATATTTTCAAAAATATGTAATTCAGGGTAATAAACAAGAAGTAAAAGTATATATAAATTTGATTTAACAATGGAATTCTTACAAACAATAGTAAATTGCACATATGGCCATCATAAAAACCAAAGGAAAAAACCAAACAATATGTTCTTATGCTGAGATATGATTTCCAACTCTACGCGTTTCGGGGAAACTCCCCTTCTTCAGGAGCAAAATAAATCTGCTATTACATATATACATACAATTATTAGTCACCTATTCATATGTTAAACACTCATAATACATTAGACAAAGCGTTAACTTCGATCACTTCCAACCTGGTGCAAAAGAGAAATAGCTCATTCACTATATGTTTTTCTTGATGGATGGTGAATCATCATTCTAACACCGGTGTGACACCAAAAGAAGAGAACTAAAAGAGAAATAGTCTTGAAAAATACCTCTACTGTATCTTTTTGTGTAGTCTTCCACAATGAATGAGTATTATGCAGGTCAAACGTATCCACAGCTGTGTCAAATCTAGGGGGAATCCATCAAGGATATCTAATTTAGACAGGAGGTCATACTAGTCAACTGAAAATTGAACGTGAAGTAATAATAGGCAACTAAAAAAACATATCTCAATCGGTGTCAAATAGAGAACCAAGTGCTTACCCGAGGGTTAGGAAGATAATGGATAATTCCAAATGTAACCACAGTAGGAAAACCAACTGGGTTGTACAACCCCCGGTGTAGATCTAGTCGGAGTATCCTAAGGATAATAGAAATCCTAAAGAAACATAAAAACCCACAATTAGTATTGATGCCAGTATCAATCTAAATGAGCATAACATTGTCTCACTAAGGACCCCCTTTACCTCAGTGGCGTGTCATGCGGTATGTGCTACATGCAGTAACTCCAAAGTCATCGATAAAGATAATTCAACTCGCCATGGATAAATGACTCCAGTTTTCAAGTACAGCATCTAGCCACTTCCAGATTCAAAATCACGTACTGTTAAATTCAAGAAAACGCGAAAAAGATGCCCATTATGGATGCCACTCCAGGTAGGGAAAATAAGCAAGAGAAAAGAAAGAAAATATTAAGAAATGGGTCATGATGCACAGCAAATTATAAACAAGGAAAACAAAACTCCAGAGTCAAGAGATGTAAAAGAATACCTAATCCACCAACCATTACCATAACAATTTTTCAATCAAAAGTTTAGCTTGACCGAAGATCAAAAATCAGTCATCACACACGGAAACAATACAGAATCCTCCAGTATATATACCAGTTCCAATTAAAACCAATCTGGGATTTCGCCTGAATAGAAGATTGTCTCTTCTACTGTAAGTACTATGATGGTCACTTCATTTAGGAGTATCTGGAACTTTATTGAATATTGGCCAATGCGGTTCACTCTATTATAATGGCATCTTTTTCACGTTTTCTTGAATTAAACAGTACGTGATTTTGAATCTGCAAGTGGCTAGACGCTGTACTTGAAAACTGGAGTCATTTATCCATGGCGAGTTGAATTATCTTTATCAATGACTTTGGAGTTACTGCATGTAGAACAGACCGCATGACACGCCACTGAGGTAAAGGGGGTCCTTAGTGAGACAATGTTATGCTCATTTAGATAGATACTACCATCAATACTAATTGTGGGTTTTTATGTTTCTTTAGGATTTCTATTATCCTTAGGATACTCCGACTAGATCTACACCGGGGGTTGTACAACCTGGTTGGTTTTCCTACTGTGGTTACATTTGGAATTATCCATTATCTTCCTAACCTTTGGGTAAGCCCTTGGTTCTCTATTTGACACAGATTTCTATATATTTTTTAGTTGCCTATTATTACTTCACTTTCAATTTTAAGTTGACTAGTATGACCTCCTGTCTAAATTAGATATCCTTGATGGATTCCCCCTAGATTTGACACAGCTGTGGATACGTTTGACCTGCATAATACTCATTCATTGTGGAAGACTACACAAAAAGATACAGTAGAGGTATTTTTCTAGACTATTTCTCTTTTAGTTCTCTTCTTTTGGAGTCACACCGTTGTTAGAATTATGATTCACCATCCATCAAGAAAAACATATAGTGAATGAGCTATTTCTCTTTTGCACCAGGTTGGAAGTGATTAACGTTAACACTTTGTCTAATGTATTCTGAGTGTTTAACATATGAAAAGGTGATTAATAATTGTATGTATATATGTAATTGCAGATTTCTTTTTGTCCTGAAGAAGGGGTGTTTCCCCGAAACGGCTAGAGTTGGAAATCACATCTCAGCATAAGAACATATTGTTTGTTTTTTTCCTTTGCTTTTTATGATTGCCATATGTGCAATTTACTATTGTTTGTACAAATTCAATTGTTAAATCAAATTTATATATACTTTTACTTTTTGTTTATTACCCTGAATTACATATTTTTGAAAATATAAGTATTGTACTGACTGATTTGTTTAGCTTTAATGGTGTGCAGGGGACGGGAGTGTCTTTAAATTTAGACACTTTTCTTAGTTCATGTTTTACACAGGCTCCAGTGTCAGGGCTTGTAATCCTCCCCAGCACCCGTAATCTTGTAACTACTCTACACAGTGACAGATAATTAGGTGTGCACCTATTGACAACCATTTTTGCTTAGGTCTCTCTCCCCTCCCCCTCCCCAGGTGCATGCCTTCCCAAAAGGATACATGCCCCTGTCAGACTTCTGGAGCACCCTCTCCAGTTCTGCAAACTGTTAAAAAATGTACCCTTCTACACCCCTTTCCCTTCACCAAAAATGACCCAACTACCGCAGTTACCGCTGGTCTGATCCTCATGATTCCCACGGGGTCCCTGGCCCATTCTCTGAGTCAATACTACTCAAACCTACCAGCGACCTCGATCAAACTGGCAACGTTTGGTCCAGACTGTGCCGAGGGTCGGTGAGTACTTGTCACTTGCCGGTTTATCCCTGGCACAACCAATTCCTTTTACGCATGAATATCAGACAGAGGTATTCGATCTTGGCTGGGTTAGCCTGCGCTCCCTAGCTATTCTCACCTTTTGAAAACTGTTCTGCCACCAAGGAAACATAATTCTCGAATAGTGGGAACCAATTCTTCATCGCCTCAGTCCCCTTCCTGTCTTGCTACAGCCTTTCCAATAAGACCCGCTTTTTGCTTCACCTGTACGATTGTGCACTTTTACGCATAACGGTACTGTTGAATACAAGGTTCCCCACTTCTTAGGGGTGGACTAGAAAGTTAGGGAACAATTCCAAATAATTGTCTCATTCTTCTAGTGTGTTAACCAACCCTTTTCCTTACAGGTTGTGGCTGTGTTTTCCTCATTTGTCGCATTAGGGAACCTATTGTATATGTGCTGTTTAGTAGAGTATTGTGTGTGGTAACTGTTTTCGCATAACTAAACTTTACTTGTGTCTATTGGTCCGGTCGACAATAAATGTATAAATATCTTTCATATACGCTTGTATAAGAGTCATTTGTGATTTGTTGCTGTGTGTGCTCATTGTGGGCTTCGATCACTCTCACCCCTCCTGAGATTTAGGGCCTCATTACGACCCAGGCGGTAAATTACCGCCTGGGCCGTGACTTTACCACCATGGCGTAAACTACGTTTACGCCATGGTGGTTGGCGGATTTACCGCCCCATTCCAACCTTGGCGGGGTGGTAAATCCCCATTTTCCCATTTTCCCTTCCCCATTCCCATTTTGCCCCATAGGGCATAATGGGAGTGGGGAAGGCGTTAATTACGCCACCGTAAATTACGGTGGCGTAATTAACTCCATGGTCCCTTAGCGCCATGGATTTTAACACCTGCTAAAAGCAGGTGTTAAAACCTCCATGGCGCTAAGGGACCTCGTACTCAGGCGGTAAGGGTCGGCGCTGTTTACGCCGCCGTAAACCCCTTACCGCCTGAGTTGTAATGAGGCCCTTAGTCTTGACTGCCTGCCAAGCTACCAAAATTGGTCTGGCTTGTCCAGAAAGTTCCCCTGTTTCACTAAACCGAGGGTGGCCTACTAATCTTCTGCTCATCAGGTTAGCGTTTAGAAATCCATCTTAACACCCTCCTCGAGCACTTGTACATCTATAGACTCCTACTTCCATCCCCTATGCACTAGCACAGCTGATTGGCACAAGGCCTAGTCGGAGCTTGAATGTAATTTACCATTTGGGAATTATTTTTAGCCTACCTGTGTTTCCATTTTGGCTTGTGGTGCTTTGAAATATAATTTTGTTGTAGAATGCATGGTACCAATGTTGACCTCATTTGGCAACTTGACATGATAATGAACATACCGGAGACCTATTTAGTATGAGCATGCAATGTCATGTCTTGCATGATGGTAGAGAGGGCTGCTTCAGGTGCGCAATGGAGCATCAATGGACATGCATGACTTATAGTAAGTGCCATGCAATATATGCCAGAAGTGTAAGTACCAAACAAATTATTAAAGAGTGGAACACGGACATAGTAATGATGGGCGGTTGGTATATAGCACACTAGGAGTAGGGGTATGCTTTGTACCATGAAACCCGTCTCTGGCTTCATTCATTGAAAACAGGCTGCTATTTTTATTTGGCCTTGAGTGAAAGTCAGCAACTGTTCAAAGGACACAATGGGCCCCGTTATGACCTTGCCTGTCCGGAAACAAGGGTGCCCGTAAGCTCACTGGCACCATTGTTTCCGGACCGGCATATTACAGGTTTGCCAACCGGAGCCACTGTGTCCAACAGGCCTGACCCTGCCGGGCACAGCGGCCATGTTAGGCAGACCGGTCCCGGAAGCATCAGCACCATTAGCAATGGTGCCGGTGCTTCCATGTCCCCACTCCTATAGAGTCCTATACGACTCTATAGGAATGGGGACTAACATTTTACTGGTGCCTGACTTTCCGGGCCGCCAGAGTTGTAATCTCCCTGTGGCACCGGGTAGTCAGGTGCTGGTAAATATTTACAGGTCCAGCGCAAACCGTTGGTAGTTTGCATTTCTGCGATCTGTTGTTCGGAGCGGTCACTCAGCGTTACAATGAGAGAATGGAACTTCCTGAAATTATGTAAGCTCAACTTTACATATTTGTGTGATTAAAAGCAGCATGTGTACTGTATGCATAATGACTAATTCAGCGATGTGTGAATGTGCAATTTGACCTAAAGAATTTACACAGTTTGTTATGTTATGTTATGTTGAATGATAATTATACCGTGCACTATAAAAAGATGAGTGCATAACTCACGTTTTGTTTATCTGTGTAGTAATGATTGTTATTTGTGTATAGTTTAAAGAGGTTTGAATAGAGGTATGATCTTTTTGGGACATATTGCTTACCCGCCTTGCACACCAATACATTCTGTGCAGAGTTATGGGTTGTTATTTTGATTATTCCACGAAGACCAGCAAACACAACCGGTATGCAGGGTAATGATATCTACACCGCTTTGTCCCGTGGGATATCCTGGTGTACTGTCACTGTTGCATCCTTGTGCACCATAAAGTGGCGGTTGTTTGGAGGGGTGGGGGTGAAACATTTCCATGGGCTCTTGGTTCTCTTTTCGAACACTAATCTTACCACATCCATTAAAATGCCATTGGTCTGTGCTTCAACTTCAAACGTTACTATCTATGTCCTTATTTTCTGTAAGGGCATGCTATGTGAAGCGGGTGCATCTGGTTCTCCATCCCATTGGGAGCTATACCTACTTCACAGTGATAACCTTTCATGCATGTCGTGGTCTCAACTACCCCCCCCAAGTTGTCATGTCTGTGTTCATTCTGTGTGGCTTATGTTTATGATTAGGTTTAATCCAGTTCTGAATTATATGATAGCTTGCTATATTTGATTACAGAACGGCTACTAAAATAAATTCTTTTATTCTGTTATCTACACAGCTATATTGTACCTTTGTGTGCATGCCGTAGTTTTGAGCTACCATCGGATGGATTCTTAAATCAACATTGGCGGATAATCATAAACAGTGTTTATTTGATTTTGGTTATGTGGGACGTCTGCGAGGGACCAATCTGCCCTTTGGCGGAACCAGCAATAAGGAGCAATCTGTCATCATTTACGATGTAAGAGCATGCTGAAACAAAAGTGTTGTGCTTGAAAGTGCAAAGAATGCATATCTTCTCACGAATGGAACACCATGTGTGTCATTAGAAAGTGTTAATGGTGTAACATTAGGACACACAAGAATTAGAGTACAGGGAATGATCGATCGTATCATGAGGAAGTTATAAGGAACATTCAAAGCATGTGATGTTCGTTAGCTATAACTTGTATTCCAAAAAGATATCATTCATTTTGTGGACATCATATTTTCTTGTGAGCATTCTTTGCAAAATAAAAGCACTTTTTGCATTGCAGACTATAGATGTTTTCTTAAAAAGAAATGTTTAGCTCTCTTATTTGGGACAAGAAAGAAAGGTTACGTGTTGTGAGAGGATGTGTGTGTTTATCTTCCTGGTTCCGTGTAAAGTAGTAACATTATGGTGTGGGTGATTACGGTAAGCACAAAAGTGATGGGTGGAAGATTTTGAATTAATCTGAACCACTGGCATTGCTCTGGGCAACCTTGTTTTTGCTTTGTCACCCCGAGTGGGACGGGTATGCCCAGACATGGGTCCCGTGCCTGCTGGGCCTAGAGACCCAAGCTACTCCTCACTGATGAGCCCCAACAAGGACGAAACATGTTTGGGGATGCTTGTGGTCTTGTGCAGAAGGGATGTGACCTAGCAGTTCGGGCTGGACTGCCCCTTTTGGGGTGGGGCCAAGCCTGATTTGCATTTGGTCTTTCCGCTTCTGTAATGGCTTGGCAGGCGAAGAACGATGGTCTGGAGGGTTGCCCCGAGCAATGCCAGTGGTAAAGATTCAGTCTAAAACTTCCAGCCACCACCTCTTTGTTTTTGCTTTGTCACCCCGAGAGGGACGGGTATGCCCAGACGTGGGTGCCGTGCCTGCTGGGCCTAGAGACCCAATCTACTCCTCACTGATGAGCCCCAACAAGGGTGAAACATGTTTGGGGATGCTTGTGGTCTCGTGCAGAAGGGATGTGACCTAGCAGTTCGGGCTGGACTGCCCCTTTTGCGGTGGGGCCAAGCCTGATTTGCATATGGTCTTTCCGCTTCTGTTATGGCTTGGCAGGCAAAGAACGATGGTCTGGACGGTTGCCCCGAGCAATGCCAGTGGTAAAGATTCAGTCTAAACCTTCCAGCCATCACCTCTTTGTTTTTGCTTTGTCACCCCGAGTGGGACGGGTATGCCCAGACGTGGGTCCCGTGCCTGCTGGGCCTAGAGACCCAAGCTACTCCTCACTGATGAGCCCCAACAAGGGTGAAACATGTTTGGGGATGCTTGTGGTCTCGTGCAGAAGGGATGTGACCTAGCAGTTCGGGCTGGACTGCTCCCTTTGGGGTGGGGCCAAGCATGATTTGCATATGGTCTTTCTGCTTCTGTAATGGCTTGGCAGGCGAAGAACGATGGTCTGGAGGGTTGCTCCGAGCAATGCCAGTGGTAAAGATTCAGTCTAAACCTTCCAGCCATCACCTCTTTGTTTTTGGTGGGTGATGACGGGCCACGTTTGGCTACGCTGGCCACAAATGTCATGAAAATTGGTGGAGCATAACGGTTGGATTAGTGATGTCAGTTTGAGGGGCGGGCAATCTGTATTCTTGCTTTGAGGGCACTTGAATTAAGGGTGACGCTTCAACTGATATCGATTTATTTATTTATTTTATTTATTCACATTTTTAAAGCGTTCAGCAACTCTTAGGCATTGTGGCGCTGTTACAGTGAGTCGTGGTGGGTACATAGGATAAGAGATCTTCAAGGTTACATGGCAGGCATTGGTTTGCAGACATAGTAGAGGTTCGTAGTTACATAGCAAGCAAAGGTTACACAGTAAAGTTTACGTGGGAGGGTGGTAACATGATCATCCTTGGAAACATTACAGGTAGGTGGATGCAAGTAAGGCATAGTATATGGAGACTGTATATGCAGCAGTGAGAGCGAGGGCTAGTTGAACAGAGTGGTCGTGGATAAGGAGGGTTCAGCTCTGAGAGCATTGGGAAGGGCATTCCATAGTTTGGGTGCAATGTGTGGAAAGCAGATGCTTCTGGCATTTGCTCTTTTGACAGAGGGAACTTGGAGTTGGTTGGCATGGTGACTTCTTTTGGGGCGTGTAGAGGTGTTCCTAAATATGGCTTCTGATAGGTATGAGGGGCCAGAGAGTGTGATGCCTTTGTGTGTTAGGGTGAGGATCTTGAAGTTGATCCTTTCCTTTACTGGGAGCCAGTGGGCATCTCGCTTGATCTGGGAGATGTGGTGTCTTTTGGGGATGGAGAGAGCTGCACGGAGTGCATTGTTTTGAACTATTTGGAGTCTCTTGAGGTTTTTTGCAGAGGTACCTGCCAATAGAGCATTGCAATAGTCAAGTTTAGCTCCTATTGTGGCACGGGCAATGAAGAGTCTGTTTTGGGTGGTGAGAAAGGGTTTTATGCATTTATTAGTTTGGTGGTGTGTGCCGAAGCCAAAGCAATGGTAAGATTAGCACAAGAGGGCTGTGTCCAAGCTGTTATTTTCGCATGTGTAAAAGTGAGGGAAACTAAGGTAAGATGCATAGGACTTTTTTTAAGATTGATTACAGAATGCTTAAAAATACATGCCCGAACGATCGGGACGATAACATTTTTGAGCGAACTTCCCCTTTAATTCAGACCACCGCTCCCTGCTGCTCAGCTCATGAACACATAGAAGGTATTGCAGATAGCATCACCAGTGAGAACAGAAATGGGTTTATGGATGCATCAACACGGGGTGGAACGGCTCAGAGTTATGATTGCTGTGATTTCCAACACTCAATGAATTTCACAGGGTTTGTAGCGATAATTTGTTTCACCTTAACTGTGTCTTAGCTAAAGTTTTTTTCACTGAATATTTTCCTGGAGCAAAGACTTGACATTAGAGCTAATTTGCATAACCACAATCCATTCCACACCTGTCTTTGAACTGGTGGTGACATTTTAACCAGTAATGGCTACTGGATGATGCTGTGAAGCTGTGTGCCTTGGTGAAATGGCTAATTCTACTTTTACAGTTCAAGTGAAAGGATCAACCAACTGCATGCAGGATACCAAAGAGGGGTGGGCACAGTTGACCAGTGTCTGAGGTTGAGTTTACTCATAGAGAAATATGTGGCCCTTATGAAAATGAACCTCTATGTGATGTTCATCGACATAAAGACCGTGTTCGATTACATACCCAGGAATAAGCTATGGAGCAATTTACGTGACTTAGAAAAACTGTCATCATTACTTTCCACGATTCTATTTTTATATAGTGGGT